>NC_142009.1:89682943-90882943 GCF_049901735.1 Notechis scutatus | reverse complement strand
GAAAACTTCAAAGATGGCTTTCACAGGAACTCTTTAATGACAGTCACTTGCTGTCTTCCTTGCTATAGGAAATAAACATCATTCCAAGGGATAGCAGGGAAGTTAATCTTTGAGCACAATGTGGTCATTTGCTAAAAGCTGATCAAGGAATACAGCATATCAGCTTGGTTGACTGAACAGTGGTTTTGCTTCAAGGAGTGTAAGAATAGAAATACAGGAAAAATGATATTTGCTTTTGACTTACTCTGATATATGGAGATAATTATTATGACTTAATATTAAGTGCAAGCTAGGTCTTATGCAACTAACCATGAATAAAAGCTATGAACTTTTTTGTTTCTGAGTGTTCTTCACAGTTTCTGATAGCACAGTGCTACCCAATTGAAACACTTTTAGTTATGGTGGAACACAACAAATTGCTTCTTGCCAACTTACTTACTGAAATTATGAGAATAAGGAAAGGTTAGTTTTTGTTATGCCTCCCTCATCACTGGAGTTGCAGGCAGAATATTTATGGTTCCTGTCCTGTCATCTGATTACAATCTGGTATTTTCTATTATATCATTGTATTATAACTGCATTAAAACAAACAAACAAATGCTCAGTTCAAGTAGACATTTTAAGTAGTTGTACATATACTATTGCCAAACACAAATATAAGGTGCCAGACAAACAAATATGTGTTCAAGTATGTTCTCTATCTACATATTTTCTCTCAAACTGTTCTTTCTTTCTACTACGAGTTGTAGCAAAATAAGCTGTTGGAATTTTCTACACCCGATTACAGTCAAGAATGCCAATCTCCTAATTAGGTTTATAGTTGGTTGAAGGATATGCTTCACCCAACTAAAGCATATCTCGTTGGGTGGGACAGCAACAGCAGAAACATATCTTAGAAAATTCAACGATGGATTAACAAACCAGCATGCATTGTATTTTCACTGTTATTTGCTAGCCAGCCTTTGACTGGGTGCTACTGAAGTCTTCATTATCATCAGCAACCATGGAAAAATTTGGTACCACACTATGGTATGCATTTTTGGTGGCCAACGGGCTCCAATGCAGATGCTTGATGAAAACACATAACTCTTCTCTTCCTGCTGATGATAGATGAATATTGGAAATTCTTGGCTTCCTGGAGAAACAGTTGTTGGCTTCATGGATTCTGTCTTTATCTGCTACTATTTCTTCTAAGTTAAATGTGGCTTTCATGAACTTTTTTCAGAGTTGAAGAGGAGGAAGAAGATGAAACTGAAGAGGCAGATTGGTTAACCCCCTTTCCCCGCCTCCTGCCATTTCTTTTCTGCTTAATGGTTCCCTGAATTTTCAGGCAGCTAGAAAGTGGAGGGAAAACAGTTTAAGAACTGAGAAGAAGTTAAACTGAGGAAAACATGATAGTTGAACCTTTGCTATTGCTTGATTCTCATTCTGGTTTTTTTCAAAAGTATTTAATTTCCCAAACATTAGAAATTTAAAATTTGGAATTGGTGAGAAAGGAGAAATTAGAGCAGCAACTTACTATCCACCAGCAATGTATAATGTAGAAATTTTCCTAGTCCCAAGAATGACAAATACACAGTGAAGCATCATATTTCCAACATAAGAGTGGGGAGGCTTAACATTTCTGGCTAATGTTCAATTCCAAGCAGTGTAATTAATCTGGAACTGAAGAATGTCACAGATGTTTAAAATTATTTTTCTACTGACTCAGTATTCTGAACGCTTGCAAACTGTAGGCTGTGGGTTAATAGCCCCTAAAGTTCATTGCCCACTGGGCCATCTTCCAAATTTGGTGCTCTGCACAAAGCAGTATGCATGCCGAGCCAGACTGTTTCCAAAGTTCCATCTATAAAAAAACTTTTAAAGAAAAATAAAATGGCTGTCTGGCCTGACATTATTTTGCCCTCACATGGAAACCAAACACTAAAGAAAAAAATATAATATAGAACTAGACTGGAAAGCAGCCACATTGCAGCATAGGATTTATTTTAATTGTTTATACTTTAATACACAGGCCAGTTTACCATGTTTTGATTGTTCAGAAATAGAAATCTGTCAACTAACTGTGGATACATAGGTTAGCCAAGTATTAAAAACGAAAGACAAAGTATATCAATGAGTTTACAACCTTAAACATGCTAAGGACATATCTGGGTGGGGACTCTTCCCCAATCAGAAGGAACATTTTTGTGTTTGGTGGTACTGCAAGAAATTCTGTACATGTTCAGATAAATTGTCTCTTGTATTACTCATATACTGTGAATGGAGATCTGACCAAAGATTGGATCAGGATGCTACAGATCATGTTCAGAAAATATCATATATCAGAATTACATAACTGAGGGTTGTTATGATGCTATTTGGGTTTATTATAGCAGCCCTAACCCTAACCCTATACAGTTTTGCTCAGGCCTGTCCCCACTTGTAATTATCATGGCACACTCACCCAATTTTCCCCTTTGGCTCAACATTAATTTCATAATAGAATTACATCTCACCTTCATTTTGCACAACCTAAGATGACATAGTTACTGCTCTTGCCTCTTTTCCCCACAACATCAAACCTGTGTGTTGAAATAGGCTGAGAGAATTATTGGCCCAAAGTAATTCAACCACAATCTCCTGTTTTATGGTGCCATCCTTAATCACTACACCACACTGGCTCTGGCCCCCAGCTCATGAGCAAGATAGTCTTCAGATGGACCTATATATTATACTGATATAAAAAATAGCAGTATTTTCCCTTCTTTAGTTGCTATCAAAGACTCACTTAGATATACGTAAATACTGTTGTACTTCACCATCCATTATCTTGGAAGGGAAATCAGCTGACCTGTAGCAAATGGGATAAAAGGTATTTTGATGGAGTCTTGAGAAGTCAACTTGGGTTTCATGCTTTGGATCATTTCCCAGCCTCTACCATCACTTATCACCTAACCTTTCCCCTCTCTACTACACATTGTTTCCTTAGTACTTAAGTAGAGTGCACTTCTCTATTTTGAAACAAATTTTCTTCAAGTTTCTATCAGGGTAAAAAAGAGATTGCCAGATGTGTCCACCATTTTATTAGGGGAAGAAGAAGGGGAGGGTTTGCACCAAGTCTAACACTATTCTGAAATTGATTTTCCCCATCTAGATGCAACAATCCTACTTTTCCTCATTGTAATGCTATCAAAATAACGCTAGATAGTGATTGGGGACCTTGTTGGGTACTATACAGTTTCTCTATATTTGTCAATTTCAATGATCCACCCACTCCACTAGGAAAAGCTAGTGGAAGAGTTAGCCAGTTTCAGTTCTCAGGACCTCACTGATTTGACAGTAATGCAAGGTTTGCCTCCCTATTCTCTGTGATGATTTTGGCCTACTGATTCTTTATCTCATATTGTTTTAACTGTGAGAAATACAAAAAGAGGATTAGAAGGGCAGCCAAATCAGCCTAGAGAAGCCCAGGCAGCATTCTCTAGTCAGATGTACTCTTTTTCTGCTGGATATTCTTCTGTCTGGTGGGCATGTTGACAAGGAATACAGGAATGCAGGTCGGAAAACTAACCTTCTGCCCTTTAGTGACTGTGCACTCACCAATCATGATAGCAGCATCAAAACAATGGCTGGACCAGGCATACCTGTGACAGGGTAGAGATTAGCACTAGAGGCAGCTGGCATTATTTCAGTTGACTTAAAGATGACTATATAGCACTTAGACTTACACTTATATACCACTTCAGAAGTGCTTTACAGCCCTCTCTGAACAGTTTACAGAATCAGCATATTGCCTCCAACAATCTGGGTCCTCATTTTACCCAACTCAGAAGGATGGAAGGCTGAGTCAACCTTGAGCCTGGTGAGATTTGAATTGCCAAATTGCAGGCAGCCGGCAGGCATCAGAAGTAGCCTGCAGTACTTTTCTTCTAACCACTGTGCTACTGTGGCTCTTCAGATAGCATCTGAACATGGAGCAAAGCCCTCAGACATCTAACTTACACGCAGATTAGTTTGTTTCTAAGACTGAACTCTTGATCCATCAGATCTTTAATACATATTACATTCAGCAGTAGTCTAATGTTTCTGGAAGCCCATACGTGGGAACAAAATGAAACGCGCATCTTGCTTTAGGTGTCTCTCCAGCTCCTCCCTGTTGTAATTGTTTTTTCTGATGCATCTTGCTTCTTATTCTGGAGTTTCTTTTTAGAACCTAGTCATGGGGATATCTATCCACCACCATTCTATAATTTCCTTTTAAAAAGCTATCAATACACATTTATGGATGCATCATGTTTTATTTCTGCTGACATCAAGTTTTCTTTTTTCTCTGTTGTGAAATGCAACTTAGGTATTTCAATGAGGAATGGTTTTGTTGCTCTTTATACTGGTCCAGTGCACACAGACATAACATGCTTGATTGCTTAATCATGTGCTTTAACTATGCAAGACATAATGCTCCTAACTACTTCATCTCCTTTCTGCATAACCATAGTTAAGTATTACCTTGGCAGCATCATTAACTGCGAGGAACGTTCATCAGGGCTTCTGCTGCACCGGACCTGGGGGAAAAAATTGGACCCCTACCTCAAATCCTAGTTAAACTGTAAGTGAAAAAACAGTTAAAGCCAATGGGGGAATTAGTTTTGAAATGTGTAACACAGGAGGAAAAATGTGATACTACAGCTCACTTCCAATATAATTCATATGGGGTTAAGCAAGTCTGATAGGAAAATTGAAATTCTGCACATATAATGCAATGTTGAATAACAACAAACATATCAACAGTCAGATGTTAGTGCTAACTCTCCAGCAATTACCTCAAGAGAAAGAAGCAGCGCTATTTCTTTACATCCATAATATATAAGTTGCAGAGAATTTTGGAGTTGTTTTATGCGCTTAGAACTGATATGCTTCTCTCTCTCTCTCTCTCTCTCTCTCTCTCTCTCTCTCTCTCTCTCTCTCTCTCTCTCTCTCCAGAATTAGAAACATTCTGTGTCCTAATGAGCTTAAAGTTTTAGCATCATATTATGGCTCTTTTCTACAGCTACCTCCATAGTTCGGATGAAAGTTAAAATAGAGGTTTCCAAAAATAGCTTGGATGTAAAAATAGTTCCAGCTTTGTGTTAGATAATTGGGAACTGAGATCTGTTTGATCATTTGCTCAGCAGTTTCCGTTTGTTAGCCCAAAATGTGGATTTAGTAACATTAATGTGATTATGAGTATACAGCCTGAGTAATTAGTGTAGGCTTTTCCTTCCGTCTTTTTGCTTTTGAAGCTTATTTGAAGCTCTTCCAGTTCTGTTTCCTAGAGTTGATACTGTTACGTAGAGATCTTCTTGAGAACATCACCCACAGAAAAGAGGTCATTCCCTTCCCTTAGCACTCACTTCCTTCTATGTGATAGACAGCACCACTATAACTTCTTGTCCACTTTCTAATTAACTTTTAATCTAGTATTTTCATGCTTCTGAATATCCTAAGAACTTCAAACAAATATCAATAAATTACAGCATTTATCTATCAGCTGCAGTTTTGTGCACATTTCGGCTTATTGTTTTTTTTAAAAAAACTTTAGAATTGTAGTATTTTTACATAAAAACCAACCCTCTCAGATAAGTGCCTCCAGCTGATTAAACTAGGAATTCCATAACAATAGCCACGACTGAGGAATTAGGAGAGTTTATATTCCATATATATGGGGGTGTACCACTGGCATTTAATGCATTTAAAATTACATGGAACCCACAAAACTAGAGAATATAAAGGGTATGGATTGCTCTTTTCTTTGATTAGTGCATTTATATGCTCTTCCCCAATACATGTTGATAAAGACAGATAGAAACCTTAGTTTACTTGCATATTGCTCTACAGAAACATTGTCTATGCCACATGAAGGCACTTCTTAAAAATCTCAGTGGTTATATCCCGCTTACATGAAGTACAAAACCACATACGCATACATATTTGTGTCTGAGGGGAAGTGATACCACACACATCATGATGTTATTACACCAATGACACAAATTATATAAGTGGTGTCATTTGCCAAATAGTAACATAATGTAGCATGTGGCAGTTATGATTAGGAAGGCTTTTGCACAGATTCATTTAGTTTGCCAATTAGGTAAGGTAAGGTACATATGTGCTAGTCATTTCCAGCTCTAGGGGGCAGTGCTCTTCTCTGTTACAAAGCCGAAGAGCCAGCGCTGTCCAAAGACATCTCCATGGTCATGTGGCTGGCATGACTAAATGCCGAAAGTGCATGGACTGCTGTTACCTTCCCACCAAAATGGTCTCTATTTTTCTACTTGCATTTATGCTTTTGAACTGCTAGGTTGGCAGAAGCTGGGACAAGTAACAGGAGCTCACTCCGTTACATGGTGCTAGGGATTTGAACCGCTGAACTGCTGACCTTTCTGATTGATAAGCTCAACGTCTTAGCCACTGAGCCACCATGTCTTCCAGTTTGCCAATTACAGGAGAATATTTGTAGATCAGGATTGAAATGTAGGGGTTCTTGGTGCCCTCTGAGCTTGATTGTTTTCTTGCAGACATTTTATTATCCAAGATAGGCGATGTCATCAATGCTAGCATGATTTGCCTAGTTTTGGTAATGAAATGTCTGCAAGAAAACAGCCAATCTCAGAGGGCACCAAGGACCCCTCACTCTGCCAATTATGTCTACATTTGGACTGGGATGTCCGAGAGTGACTTAGGCCTTGGTCACTTTGCATTTGAATTATTGCAATGCGATGCACTCTGCATGCCCCTGAAAACCTCTTGAAACTGCAGTTGGTCCAAAATGCAACGGCATGGGCGGTTATGAGCATGCTTTGGAATACCCATGTAATATCTGTGCCCCAGGAATTGTATTGATTATCAGTAGGCTTCCAGATGCAATTCAAAACAGGTTACCACTTCTGAGGCACTTCATGACATGGTTACTTGAGGGACTATCTATATGTCTTCCATAATTCCTGCCCACCCTATACACTCTGGCAGGGTTAGCTTGTTTTGGATCCCATCAATTAAACAATACCATCTGATGGGACCCAGGAAGAGAGCCATCCCTGTTGCAGCACATCCCCTCTGGAATGATATTCCTTCAGAAGTTCATATAGCCCATCCTCTTTACATAAACCTTTAAGATCCACCTCTTTCCTCAGGCCTTCAGCTAAGTGGATGGCAGATCCTTTTTGGTGATTCATTTCTCCAGGCATTCGTTTTTATTGTATGGTGTGGATTTGTTTAATTTTAAATGTTACACACTGCCCAGAGTTGTAATAGAGTGGGCAGCTTATAAATATAATAATATTTTTAAAATTAAAAATGATTGTATTTTAAGAAAAGGTGATATGTTACTAAAATTATTTATACTTGTGACGAAGGGGAAGAAACTACATTTTATATTTTTTTAAAGTATAATTTTCCTTTTTCTTTACTATTTCTTTCCTATTTTTCTTTTTATTCATTTATGTTTTAGTTTGTATTAGTTTTATTTTTATTATGTTTACAGTAAGATTAAAATTAGATGTGCATAATGTCATTGTGACTTGTCACCAGATGTCAATGATTGCACATTTTATTATTTCAACAGCTCAGAGATTACAACATTTACGTCAAGGTATACCTGTTATATCAAGCTAATTCTAATGTTCCATGAATAGACTATTGCTTGTGCAACAGGATTTTCCTCATACCTTCTATTTCTTGCAGTCCCTATGCAAATCTATACATTCATCTGTTCCAGAGACGCCCCCTCCTCTCCCAATCTTATTTAGGAGATTTGAGGTATGTAAATATATATTGTGGGAAGAGAAATTTGATCCACCAGTCGTGCCTATTCTTTTGGCAAAAAGATACCAGTGGAAGCAAACCTTCATTACGACTATCCTATATAACAGAATGATGGCGGATGAAAAGTATGACTTTGGACCACACACTTGCTCACAATTAACAATTATACAATACATGATTGAATCTAGACATGGTCACTGGAGTCCTCATCTCCTGTATAAATTATGCATTACTATCAATACACACTCACTTATGTCCATCCTGAGCATCATTCACATGTATGGTACATCCAGATATAAAGATATATTATGAATATTTCAACAAGTACCATGAATGATTATACAGATAGCTTTGACTTCAATCCTAAAGATTGTCCTGTCAGTTCAATTTCTTTTTATAATGATGAGAACTGGAAGGAAGGAAGGAAGGAGTCTGCAACTATGAATCTGTATATAATATGACAAGGACACAAAGAAAGAAACTAGTTATGTTAGTTGCATGTGTAATGGAATGGTTTAGTTAAATTATTCTTTGAAACAAGAGAAAAGGGATCAACAGTGCCATTGGGGAAACAGGATGTGGTTATACAAATATATAGTATAAATACATGAGTTAGACAGATGCTACATCTGTTAGAGATTTGAGAGTGTTTAATAAGTTCATCTAAGTTACCATTTTATTAATTTCAAATTCCAAGAGGAATATACAATTGTTAAGAGCAGATTGTCCTTGGATCATATACAGTAGACTCATTCCTGCTTAGTCTGTTTTTTGCAATGTATCTATTACTAACAATCAGCACTGAAAATAATGACAAAGCATCATAAAGTAAGAAAAAAATAAAACAAAACTATGGAACAAATATTTGGTAAAAGTGGAAGTTCTCAAAATTATTATTTATAAATAAGAGGAACTTGCGGATCTGGATACCAATGCAATGTAGCATGAGGTTAAGATGACGCATCATTCTAAGTGTAACATAATTTATTTTGGTTTAGATTATTATATGAACCATATCTTTCTGATTTATTAGGCAAATTTTGGCTAAATAACCAATGGCTTGCCACAATGTATGAACCACATCCAAGAGTTAAAATCCAGTTTTATATTATAAATTTAGGGGAAATCCCCTCTCCTACCATCAACTTCCTGTGTGGTGTTCTGTCCTTGCATTGTATTTACTTAAACATTTTCCAGAATTCTCAGTCCTAGGAACTAATAAACAATTCAGATGTTATATAGAATGGTTGATTGTCTGTGCTTTTGGGAAGCCATCATTAAATCTACTCACAAGAACAAAATTTTGAGATTTGTGTGAGACTTTGGGGATGGTGGAACTTTTAAAAGTGAAGAGATGATGAGAACACACTCCACTATCTATTGTTATGCAAACATTAAAGAAGAGGATTGTCTCCTTACTTATTTGTTATACTTACATGAATCCTAGGTAATTTTTTTTAGCTAAAGTGATTGAAAAGTGGGAGTCAGATGTAAAAGGAACTCTTTATTTATTTATTTAAATAAATAAATATTTAAAATATTTATATATTGTCTGTCATGGAGCGCAGTTCCAGATGGCATAAAATGCATTAAAAACAGTAAAATGCAATAGTATAAAATCACATAAAATGCAATGACAATAGAAATTCAGCTGTACTAGCTTGACTTCTCAAATGTTGTAGAGAATGAAACATTTTCAGCGTGTACCAAAATGATGCCAAAGGTAAACCATGTTTCATTTATAAGAAAAGAATTTCCCAAAAAATGTCCACTGCAATAGAATAAGTCTTCGGTATGAAAAATTTGTAGCATGTGGCCCAATCAGGAAGGCTTCTGATAATGATCACAGGAGTTCTGGTAGTTCCTGGTAATACATGGTAGACGTCACTGTCTGAGATTTTAAAATTACTCTCATTGATCTAAAACTCTCCTCTCCTCCTCTCCTCCCCTCCTCTCCTCTTTGATTCCTCCGAATGATAGTCTAGACAGACTATAAATGGCACTATTTTAACAAGACATTCTGCAAATCTATAGGAAATTTTGATAGCTTTGGATAATTGCTTGTGGCCAAAGAAAATAAGATATATGGTAACGTGTTCTTCTGTGGTTAAAAGGCTTCCCGGGATCTCTGATTTCCTATAAATTTCTACGATATTGTAGGAAAATACATTAGGAATCTACATCATGTAGGGAATCTCTATAGATGGGAAAAGCTTGAGAAATTGACGTTATGCATAAGGGGATGATGAGAATGGACACAAAAAGATTCTTTCATATATAGAATTAGATACTTTTATATCAAAACTACTTGTGATTGAAAAGTTCACAAAACAGCTCTTGGTAAGAGGAAATGGATTAATTCTGCTTTGCACTTAAGAAATCCTTTGTAATATAGTTTCTTGATCTGATATGGTAGAGAGAAAAGAACATGCCTTTTTAAAATAAAATTGAACTCTTGGGGGATGCAATTAACCTCCTCCTCCCTCTTACTTGCTCTCTTATCTGGACATCAAAAGAGTGCATGATTTACTATGTGATTAAAATAAATGTAGCTGCCCTACAGAGTCCCATAAAGATTCTTTACAAATATTCTTGTTTGCAAACCTGCCACCTTGAATTTTAACTTCCTATATTTTTCCCCTTCCAGAGTCTCTCTAGCAATTTTTCAACTCATTAATTTTCAACAGCCAAGCTTTCATTAGTTTAAGTGGACACTGGTGAGATTCCTTGAGATCCTGATGTTTATTTCCATCTTGCTTACAATATTTTTTCACTCCATGATTTGGTTTTCCATTTTCAAGAACTTGGACATATTTCTCTCCATTAATAAGCAGCAGTTCTTTTTCCACCTTCTGTGAATCATTAATTATGACCTCAGTCTCCAAATCGGGTGGGGGTAGGGCTCCTATCTTTGAATAGCACTATACAGATGACAATATAAATCACAAGACAAGGCAAGCTGTTTTAAGGAAGCAGAACCATCACTGAAATGGCCTTGCCTTTCATGTTCAAATAGCATAACCAGAAGGGGCCTCTGAAGTTGATCTTAGAATTAAAGAAATGATCCTTCAGATAACTCACCTTCAGGTTCTTTGGGTTTATAAATAATGGCATTACTTCAAATGGGGCCCAGAAACAGACAGGTGAAATCACCAATTTAATATTATAATCCCAGTGTAAATCCATTTTACTTAGAGTATACCTGCTCATAGCTGGACATTCAGCCTTAGCAGAGAAGCTGCTCATGATATAGCAGTGCAAAGAAAATATTACTTCACCAGTGGCTAGACCCAAATTTTGTAGCTGGTTTATAGATAGGTTTCTGGCAAGTCTTCCTGGCTTTTTAGGGCTATGATTTAGAATTAAGGTTTAGATTTAGATATCTAGGTGATCCCAATTGGATACAAGCTGGAATCCTATGCAGACATATTTACTCCTGGGGGTTTGGAGGTGATACTGGTTTAGGCAGTTGAGATCAACTGGGATACTTTGGATTGAAGTATGGGTTGCGTTATCAGCATATTTAACCATGCTTGTTTCTCAAACTTTCCACACTAGGATTAGCAATAGGATACTTTGCCTTTTGAAGACTTCCCCCCACCCCAAGAAATGGAAGTAGGACTGGGCAACCTGTGAACATTTCACTGATCATCTGAAACTTTCTCCCAGATTTTCAGATTGGATTTGGCATTTTTACTCACCTTTAGAATCCTTCAAAAGGACTTGGTATTTCTTGCAGCTTATATAATAATAATAATAATAGTTTACAAATTATTACAGCTTCAGTAACATACTATGGACAGTTACTCTCTATCTTATGATAATAATATAATATAACTAGCTCTATACACGTGCTTCGCTACGAAACTATGTGACCGTGCTTAGTTTTTGGGGAGGAAAATAAGGGGAAAAATTGTGCCTCTGCATACCAGCATACATTGGTATTCATCTGGCTAGCATTCTGTATGTGTGTGAGAGAGTTGAGGACTGTTTGGAAATTGAAGCAGTACCATATATGCCGGCGTATAAGGCGACCCGGCGTATAAGACGACCCCCCAACATTTCCACTCAAAATATAGTTTGTTATATACTCGCCCCCTCTTCCGCACGCCTTCCACTTTTGCACTTTTTTTTTTTTTGAGGCACTTTTGCGCACCGTGGAAACGAATCCCGTGAAGCCGAAAGGAGCAGCCAGCCTTCTCCCAGCTCCCAAGGAAACGAGGCTCGCACCGCCCGAGCTCCGCTGAGGTATCCGGCTGGGGCTGTCAGGAGTTGTTACCGCTGGCGCAGCTCCGCGCGGCTCCAGTCCTCCGTTGCCTCGGGAAGGGAAAGGCAAAAAGGAAGAGCCGCTTTGCAATGGCAGCAGCGGCTCCTGGTTTTGCCTTTCCCTTCCCGAGGCAACGCTGACTGGAGCTGCGCGGAGCCGCGCCAGCGGTAACAACTCCTGACAGCCCCAGCCGGATACCTCAGCGGAGCTCGGGCGGTGCGAGCCTTGTTTCCTTGGGAGCTGGGAGAAGGCTGGCTGCTCCTTTCGGCTTCACAGGATTCGCTTCCACGGTGCGCAAAAGTGCCTCAGCCGGGCAGCCGCAGTGCTTCCCAATTGCTATTTGCCGGCGTATAAGATGACCCGGCGTATAAGACGACCCCCCCAATTGGAGGCATGTTTTTCAGGGCAAAAAAGTCGTCTTATACGCCGGCAAATACGGTATTTGCTGTGTGAGCAAAAAGGAGACAACTGCTTGCTGCTGTGAAACTAAAACTGAAACTGAAACTGAAACTCCTCTCCTCTGCTTGTATTTTGCATTTGGAGCAGATTTCTTTTCAGGTGGGGAAGGGGAGTAGAACTTCTTAGCATCAGAGCATGTTAATAATAATATACGAAATACTAATGCTCTGATGATCATTTCAAAAAATCCTTTCTTAGTGAGCACCTGGAAGCCAAGAGGAACATAAGTGCCAAATTTCAAGTTTGTAGGCTTTATGATTCTGGAGATTTTGTGATGAGATTTTGTGCTTTTTATAGTTCTGGAGATTTTGTGTTTTTTCACTTTTATATATATCATTGCAATTTTTAAGTGAATCATGCATTTTTAAAGTGAATCTGGCTTCCCTCCCTTGATTTTACTTGTTAGAAGCTGGCTGGGAAGGTTACAAATGGGACAGTGAAACTGTCATAAATACATGCCAGTTGCCAAGTGCCCAAATGTTGATCATGTGACCATAGGAACTTTGTAATAGTCATAAGTGTGAAAACTGGTCATTTTTTCTGTGCTGTTGTAACTTCAAACGGTCATTAAATGAATGGCTCTAAGTCAAAGGACTACCTGTATGAATACTTGATTTATATCAGGTATGATCATGGAAATAGGGACTGAATGTAGTTCTAAACACTCTAGTTCAGGAGTGTCAAATTCACATCGTCATGGTGGCATCATGTGACATACTGGGATTTTACCCCCCTTCGCTCAATTAAACAGAATAAAAAATCTATATATAACAATCATCTGTACATCTATAAACAACTTTTTTGAAAAACACTCCCTACTTTTTAAAAACTATCTTCTTGCCTTAGCTCAAAACAAGAGGATGAAGCACCTTAGCTCTAAGAGAGGAAAAGTAAGTAAATTCTCACAGGAATTATCTTAAGAAGTTTTGTCAGCTTGTGCTAGTGGCTAAGAGGCTGAGTTTGTCGATCAGAAAGGTCAGCAGTTCGGCAGTTCGAATCCCTAGCGCCGCGTAATGGAGTGAGCTCCCATTACTTGTCCCAGCTTCTGCCAACCTAGCAGTTCGAAAGCACATAAAAAATGCAAGTAGAAAAATAGGGACCATCTTTGGTGGGAAGGTAACAGCGTTCCTTGCACCTTCAGCATTTAGTCATGTCGGCCACATGACCATGGAGATGTCTTCGTACAGCACTGGCTCTTCAGTTTTGAAACTTACATTCTCTGCTTCATAATCCAAGTATTTGACATACAGTATTCCATCATTGTTGCAGCCCTCATTTTAATCACTTTATAGAATTGAAAGTTATTTAAAAAACAATCTTGCTTGTTTTTCAAAAGTTGTCTATGTATAGGATTTAAGTCTTAAAGCCTTTGGAAACTGCTGATGCATTTTTACAAGTACTGATCTTCATTTACTCTATTCAGCTTTATAAGGAATACTAGCAAGCAGAAAAGAAAACTACTAACAATCATGAGGAGATAAAATGAAGCTTTTGCTTTTCTCTAACTGGAGAGATTAAGGAAATGTAAAGTCTGTTTTTATTGGCTGTGTATGGACAACTCATTTATGTAATAAGGGAGATAGGGTGTATGTGTGTTTATGTATGTGTGATAGAGAGAGAAAGGAAGAGAAATACAGGAATTATTTCCTGGGTTAAATAATACAATATTGAAAATGCTCATTACTGAATAGTAAATTAAAAAAGAGTAAGTTATTTTTTCTAAAAATCTAAACTTTCCAGTAAGAATTTAGGATAGTTTCCATTTTTAAAATTGTACTATGTGATGTTTCTGCATATTACTGAAAGCATGAAGCTGCTGCCAAAACTGTTATCTCCTGCTGAGTAGTTGCCCTCCTATTTTATAATATGCAGTGCAATTTCCCACATGTTCTTATTTCTCCCAGCGTTGATTCCACAATTTTTAATATTGCTCTCAAAGGCAGGGAGATGCAGACATTGCAACTCGCACAACTCTGCATCGTGTGCAAAGTGCTATTGAAGCAAGTGCCCTTTCCCCACATTCCCCTCAGCCAGGGTATCTTCCAACTGTGGTACAAGCTGCCTCATGTCTTTGAAAAAAGGGAGCTGACTTTGAGGATGTTGGGAAGCTGACTTTGGCTCTTTAAGGACCAACTAGGGGAAAGAGGGGATCAGGAGTATTGCTGGCAAGCTTCCATTTTTCCTGCTGTCTTTTGTATAAAGAGAAAAATATTACCCAGGGGGTTGAAATGTAGTAGGCAAGGGTGCTTGACTGGGCACTGGTTTGTGGTGAGAAAAAAATCCGGAATATGGTTCTCTGAGGACATGTACTTGGAGGCTGTTTGCAATAGGCTGTGACTGGCTTGTAGGCAGAGGAGTAAGCAAGATGGTGGGAAGGGCATATACAGATGTTTTCTAAGGCTGGTAGGAGTCACTGATCAAAACAGAGGCTGTGGATAACCGAAGAAAGACTTGGACTCATCATTGTCATTATCATCTGCAGCTTGTGTGTTTTGTTACATTTGGGTCAAAAATAAGAACCCTTAACCAAGTTTCATGTGACTCTTGGACTTATTTCAAAAACTTTCTGCTAGCAGGCAGTTCAAGTCTCTGGTCATTGGGATCACTTGCCCAACAGTCTGCTACATGGAAAGAAGACAAGAATGAGAAAGGAATGAGTCAGAAAGAAAAGAAGAGGGAACAAAAGGGAAGTCACCAAGAGAAAGCTTCAGAGAGAAAAGAAAGAAAATAGGGCCCCCTATCCCTTATCCCCAATGGTGACCAATAGTCTGTATTGCCAAAAGATTATCTCCAAGGTAATGCGGTGCTTAACAGGGAATATGTTGCCCAGTTTATGAGTAGTTTGTTATTGTTGGATATTTAAAATCAAGAAGTGCTGTTTTCTTATTAGCAAAGAATCCCCCTGCCTCCTTCTTAGAGATTAACAAAATCAGATCCCTGGTCCCAGCAGAAAATAGGCAAGCAGGAAAAGAGAAACCAAGCATATCACTGTATGTCATTTATATACCTGCCTCAAAAATGACAGATATTACACATCATTATGCAAATAAATATGCTTGATGAGCATTTAGTTTCCTTTCATTTAATATTGATAAGTTAAAAGAAAAAATAGCATTTGACCATTTTAAGAACCTACTCTCTTGGGTTTAAATATATGTAAGATACTGGCTGAATTCTATTTTCAAGAGTTATAGGTAATTATTGTAATGCCTCATAAGGTGCAATGCCTTTTAAGCCTCCAGACTCCCAGTGTGTGTGCGTCAAAAAAATATAGACAAGTTATTAGTTGCAGCAGCATAATTTTTATGTACATATAATGTAATCTAAGGCCATATCCACATCAGGTTACCCTGTTGCAAGGATAGATTATCAGCCATTTCTGAAAAGCAGGAATGGATATCATTCGATATCATTGTCTTCTACTCATCTTTAGGCTATGGTGAATGTGGCCTCTGAGTTGTGATTGCTTATGAGTGCATTATTTTCCAGGGGGCCTGCTGATTTTTTTTACCTCATTTAAGTAAAACCAGAAGATTTTCTTTTTTTATATATGCATTTTGTGAATAATACACAAAATGTCCTGATTCTCAGATAATTTAGTTGTGCCTTTTTATTTCTATTTTTTTTTTTTACTAAAATACAATAGATTTTCAAGTTTATAATAATAATGCTAGGCACATCTATAAAAACAGTAACATTAACAATTCAGTCTATTTATTAAACCAAGTAATATCACTTTCCACGGCAGTGGTTCGTGTTTGCTGATAAAACAACAACAATACGATGGGCAAAAACAAAAACAGTAATGAATCAAAACACAAGAGCAGCTGTAACAATATAAAGGCGCTGGTACAATAACATGTTCTGCTCAGTACTGAAAAGATAATAGTAAGTAAATTAGTAAAATCACACTAAAGTAAGGATTCCAAAGTGAGGACCTGTAGGAAAACAAGGACATCTTCTCTTGTCATTGCCCACCTGTCCTGATCTATCACCATCCATCACTGGGAATGTTTTGAGGTAAACAGATAATATGTGTGGATTTAGAAATAATTCAGAGCCCTGGACAGTAATTTAAGACTCAAAGAATCTAAAATATGAGTAGGACCACAATTAGATTAATTGTATCTGGCTAGGAGTAATGTCAGTTTTCATAATCTAACCAAGTTAATTATTTTGGATCTTCTTTCTCTGCTGTATGTTGTATCTGTTTATACTTGACTGGGGTACAGAATCCAAGTTAGAGAGCTTTAATTGTTAATTGTTAGATTTAACTCATCCTTGGAATTATTGTTGAATAACTCAGCTTCTGAAGCTTTTTTGTCTAGTGTTATGACACCAACTAGGATACCCAGAATAACAATATCAGAGATTACTATAATATAGTTATAAATTCATACAGGAATAGCTGCTCTTAATTTACTCAGATCCAAAACTCTATTTGTCATAGATTAAACCACATACTTTGAATAGACCTCAAATATGGTCTGGAGACCAGCAAGGTGATTTCAAAATCTCTACATTTTATTTCCAATTATCTAGCATCTGCGTAATGTACTAATTGTGATTTCCAGACCAGCCTGTCTCCAAAGGTAATCTCCCATATTATAGCTGTAGTCCACAGTTGTATATAGTTCTTACAATTGGATCTCACTGTGTATGCAAATTTTTATCCATATTTTTATGACTCTTATCATGGTTTACCTATTTTTTTGAATTTGCCATTATGGATACTTCTCCCAATTTTCCATTTCTCAGGCATTGTAATATTTCTCCATTTTATCATAATCTTTATCATAACATGCTGAAATTATTGGGGTTTACTTCCATATAATTTCTAATCAGGCTCTGGGATTTCATCCATAATGTGAAAATCAGTTATTGTAATTATTGTTGAAATGTTGTGATGATGCCATTCATTTAGTGTGGCCTGCCAAAATGAGTCTGTCTCTAAAAATGAAGTCAGTACCTAAGCTGTGACTATTACCATATGGAGGAAGTTATTCATGAAGACATCAATGCAAAACTGAATATTCGGAGTCTTGAACATTTGTTTGATAATTCAGCTTCTGTACCACAGATGGCAGCTTTCTTAGTCTAATTCACTAGCTTAGCATTTATAGTTCTATTAATGGATGTGCCACAAAATAATAATTAGCCCAAATCAAGGAACTTACTTATAGTAAGATTATAAGAATTCTCTGTGAACTACCAATAATAAAATCAAAGGCAGTCTTCTCCAATCTGGTGCCCTCCAGATGTTTTAGAGTGCAACTTCTTGGTCTTTGCCTGCTGGCTGAGAATACTAGAAGTTGAAGTTGCAATATATTTTAAGGGCACTACATTGGGAAAGTTTGAAAAAGACCTTTTGCTAGAATGTCAACAAATCTTGTCTCTACTGGTTACATCTGAAATCACTCTGAGCGAGCTTTTCTTTCTGAACTCAGTCTATAATGCAGCCTATCTTCCTTCAGAGTAGAATTATCTCATCTGTCATGTATATGATTAAAATATTGTATTAGACATGCTTAACTGATTTTGTTTCTTTATCAGTTCAAGGAATTATATTTCAACTTTTATTTATCTCTGTGCTCCTGTTTATGGATGTGTGCACGTGTGTATGAGAGAGAAAGATAGAGAGAAATGGAGAGAGAAATGAGTGTGTGACTGATAAAACAAGTAACTGCAAAATACAGTCCGTATTTCAGAATATTAAATATGTACTTTTTATAGTGGAAGTGTATCCAACGTTTTAAACAATCCAACAGGAAAAATAATACACAATGTTCAATATATAAATCATTGAAATCATGAATAAGGTAACAGAAATAGATAAAATGTTAATTAAAACATCATATGTTACAATTAACAAAATACACACTGATGTAACTGTTAAAATACTCCTAAAAGAAACCAAAGAAAGCCATTTTTCAGAACATTTCAAAGCTGTAGAGCTTTAGATAAACTATTCTACTCCAAGCATTCACAAACTTTATAATTCTTAGTTTTAGACCAGACAGAAAGATATTATATACGTAACTTCATGATTGTGGCCTTTCTCCACTTTAGCCCTTCTGCCTTTACACTGGCAACCAAGCACTGGGGTTTGGGGTAAATCTCCTGCTGCAGTGACCACAACATTTGTCCTAGCCCAGCGGTTGGCACTTAAACACTCAGAGCACCATTTGGACCCATTTCCCACAGAAAAGAAAACACCGGGAACCACAAAACCCTTTTGACATCTAAAATGAAGATAAAATTGCATATATCATTTTTTACCTTTATGCTGTATACATAAAAAACTATAGTGTGTTGCATTTATGAAATCAATGAACTGCTACAGAGAAAACAAAATTTTATTTCTGCATGCAATAAAAACATTTTGAACTCTGAAAAAAAACCCGCTGGGTTGAAGGCTACTTTCAAATAAAATACTCAATGTCTATTTGAGTTGTCCTCGTATTTATGAAATAAAATGCTGAATTTAAATTATCCACCTGCAGCAAACCAAAAATGCCTGCTCCTAGAACCTCAGTGCACAGCGTCTGCACATCAGGGCTGTAAGACGTCAAAAAGCTCAATAAACCACCTGCTGGCGGGTATTGCACATTGGCGGTTGTGACATATATTTTGAGTGACAGGGAGCCGCAGCAGCGGGATGAAAGAGCCACATGCGGCTCCAGAGCCGTGGGTTGCCAACCCCTGTCCTAGCCAAAGCACTGAAGGAAAAGGCACTGGTTTTACAGTATTACTTACAGCTACTTTCTCCATTTGTAAATATTCTCATGATTTCAGCAATAGGAAGTTGAGACCAAACATGATGGAACACCCTTTAAACCCCACTACTCATTCTGAGAGTTATGTGGGAAAGAAAGGACTTTTTGATGGAGCATTTGTGGCTCAGAATTGTCTCCAAAAAATGCTTATCTGCCACCCAAGCTCTTGTCTTTTCAAAATTGAAGTCTATTCCATTCCATTCCTTCAAAACTTTGAAGTATTTTATTAGTTAAAATGCTAACAATTCTGAAATATTGTTTTAAAACAAGTATTTCCCAAATCTGTAGGCAGAGAAACTGGGTGAAATGTGAGTGATTTTTTTAAGGGAAGAAGCAATTACTCATCAGTGTACCAAAGGCATGAGTCTTAAAACAACTGCTACATAAAAAGGTCCACAAGAGGTGTTCCTTTATTGTGTATTTTCATAAGATGTAACTGAAGTGCAGGAAGTTAGAGAGGTTGAAGAACACTAGGGAACTGATTGTACAAAGAAATACAGAATATTCATATTCACTCGTTGACTGCTTCCTTATTCAATTCTTTGAAATAAGGCAATTTATCTTTAATTAAAATGAAAGATAATTGATAGGAAAAATTGTACCGAACTTCTCTCTAGATTGATAGAGCAACTTCAATTCACTGTGAGAGGAGGTTTTCTGTTTTTGGAATACTCTGAATTTTCCAGAAACACAATACAACAAGAAAAAACAGCAATGGTTAGCTTCTCTATCACTTTCCTTCAAAATATACAAAATATATGTATGCATATACAGTATGCATTAAAAATGCCTGGGAATTTATAGGAGTTTGGCATTCAGACAAATTAGCTATCAATAGACACATAAAAATAAACCATATTAACACATGATTCAAGAATGACAATAAAAAAGCTAAGAAGGAGACAATAAGACCAGAACATATCCTCTCCAGCAGGAACAGTTAAGCAAGGATAAGCAGGGATTAACACCAGACAATCAAGCAGAAAACAATACCCTAATGAAGGAATTACCAAGGAGAAAACCACACTCCCACCAACACAGGCAGGACAAGCTACTGAATATAAAAATAGAGAAAACCCCACATTAACTTGCATTGATGATGTTATCTGATTAGGTAATGAAACAGGCAAAAGACCAAACTTAGAGAGCACCAAGGGTCTCTCTCTCTCACACACACACACTATACATATACCAGTAAAGGGCAGTTTTTTATATAGCATGAGTGTATTTATTTATTTTATTCATTTATTTATTTTGTCAAGCAATTATAAGATAACAGGTATAAGTATAAGCATAGTTATAAATACATGAAATGGATAGATATCAGAAAAATAAAAAGAAACAATAGGACAGGGATGGTAGGCACGTTAGTGTGCTTATGCACCCCCCCGATGTGAACTAATTTTTCCCCTTTGAACAGCATATCAGCTGTTCAAAGGGAAAAAAAACCCAAATCCATTGGGCAATGCCTTGCTAAGCTTAAGCAGGGGTGGATTTCTACCAGTTCGCACCTATTAACTAGAATCGGTTGTTAACATTCTAAGCAGTTCAGAGAACCGGTTGTTAGAAGAAATTATTGGCCTAATCCTGTAAGGAAGACAGGAAGGAAACATTCTGGTGTTGCTTACAGAAACTGCCTCTCTGTTAATCCTTACTACATTCTTGGCAGGACTAGACTTCCTGTCTCAGGAACTTCTCTGGAGTTTTTTTCCCCTCCTTTGCTGTACTTTGCTTGTGTGGAGTGACCATTCAAAGTTACAATGGCACTGAAAAAAGTGACTAATGACCATTTTTCACACTTGTGACTGTTGCAGCATCCCCACAGACATGAGGCCAGGCGAAGAGTTGCGTGCCTCGATGTGAGTGATATTGAATTGGCCAATAAGATGACCACCAAACCACGTCTACCCGGTCACATGACCACCAAGCCACATCCACCAACAAAGCCACACCCACAGAACTGGTTGTTAAAAAATTTGAATCCCACCCCTGAGCTGAAGCAACTATTTCATTCCCAGTCATGCATAACTGAATTATAGACAAGAATGGTAAATATGAACCACACTTTTTATAAGAATATAATGTATCACAAGTTACATCAATTTTGCAGATTATATGTAGAAGAGCAGTTGGGGTGGGAAAATGTGAGTCCGAAGCTTTGTCTCAATCTTCTTGTTTTCAGAATGCAAGTGAATGCTTGATCCACGAAGCAAGTCAAATTTCCAAACCTAGCAAAAACAGTGCCTACATATTTGGCAGAAATCACAACCCGTTCAGGTCAGTGTCTGCCACAGTAGGGAGGGGATGGGTGGAAGTAGAGAAGAAGCTGGAGCGGGGGAAGGAGGAGGGAAGGAAAAGAAGTCCTGTGCATAAAACGAGAAGAAAATAATTCCGAGGAAAACACAAGGAACAATATGTGACATTTTGTTTGCTGCAGCATTACTGTATTACTCAAGGATCAACATTTTTACAGCCTTCTTAGTACACTTCCTCCTATGCACTGAGCTGGAATGTTTTATTAACTGGGGGCTACTTTGCAAGGAGGAATAGGGAAGAGGTGAAGAAAAGGTCAGTGGTTTCAAGCTATTGTCGTAAGAATGAGTGAGGGCATAACATACCTAATGGTATAGGGCAGGGGTCTCCAACCTTGGCAACTTTAAGACTTGTGGACTTTAACTTTGGGAGTTGAAGTCGACAAGTCTTAAAGTTGCCAAGGTTGGAGACCCCTGGTATAGGGTTTCCTGCTTGAGCATGGGGTTGGACTAAAAGACCTCCAAAGTACCTCCCAGCTCTATTCTGATACTTTGGTTGAAATAACATTGGTTGTTAATCTGGTTCAAATTTCCCAAGCCAGATGCATGAACAAGCTAGGAGGAGTCAAGTTAAGAAACAGGGTTGCAGTGGAGAGCCATGACCTCACCAGAAGGTGCATTTATGTCGCCTGAGCTTACCAATAATGTATGTTTTAAAATATAATGGAGGAAAAAAATGCCTATAGAATCCAAGTTTGGTTTTAAGAGTTACCAAAAATGCATGATAAAAACACAACAGTCTCTTTATAGATTTCTCCTGGTGAAGTACCATCAAAACAATTGGTTTAATGGCTATACTGATTCAGTACTCAGTAAGCATCACAATAGAGCTTTAGTGCTGTCCATTTAGTGCTGTCCATTGAACATATGTTTGGATACCAAAGAATAGTTTTATTATGAACCAGATGTTTATTGCATCTTTCTGTATTAAATGGAAGGTGTCTTTTCACTGTCCCCCTCAATGTAATTGACAGGGTGTGTGTGGAAAGGAACACAAAAAGGAAGGAAGCAAATATAGGTGTCCCAGGATAATGTTGCAAGTTTCAATCTGGGTCAGTCACTGGGACCAGAGGTTTAGTCTTCTGAGCATTTGGACTGTTGCTGGAGCCCATCCTCAAGGAACTTCTCTCTACCTGAATGTGCATTCAGTTGCACGAGTCCAAAAGCTCAGAACACTAAACCTCTGTTCCCGGTTATCGACTCGGATTGGATCCTGCAATCACAAAAGGATCTATATATGTTAAAGGAACAGGGGCAGCCAGGCTCCACACCTATTGTATCCTTTTGATAAAGAATTAAACTGGATTGGTGTTCAAATTCCATTCCAATCATTGATATTACTCATTTTTTAAATTGATCAGTTTTAATGTCAATCAAGTTGCAAACATCAGATCTCCATATATTCAGATATAATAAGATATATTACATAAATATTACTTAAAATAAGATATGTTGAGCAGCAAATAAGACAATTATCTATCAGACATTTGGGACTAAATATCAAAAACAATATTGCCAGTAGTTGAGTGAACAGAATTTATTAGGACTCTTTTCTTAAAGAATTTTGCGGATTGAAAGAATAGTTGATTAACACACATATCTATGGAGATTCTCAGTGATCCAGATCATGGTTGTCCCAAAGGTGCTTTTTCAAGAGGCAACTGGACATTCTGGTTTTTCTTTGAAGACATTTCACTTCTCATCCAAGAAACTCCTTCAGCTCTGACTGGATGGTGGGAATGGAAGGATTTATATTCCTTGGGACAGACAAATCTTTCCATTCCCCACCATCCAGTCAGAGGTGAAGAAGCTTCTTGGATGAGAAGTGAAATGTCTTCAAAGAAATACCAGAAAGTCCAGTTGCCTCTTGAGAAGCACCTTTGGGATTAACACACATGCTAACATTAATTACACATTATTAATTAATCTTGATTTCCAATAACTATAAGGATGGAAGCTTGCCACTATTTTTTTTCTGCCTAACCTTCGAGTACAAACAATAGCCCTAAGATTTCCTGATAATCTTTTATCCAAAGAGGTGCTGCCACCTGACCTGTTATTAGAGCTAAACTTTAATTCTTCTCAAGAATGGATCCTGATGATCCGAGTGTTTTCTAGAGAATTCTTTATGCTATTTATTTGCACAAACTTTTCCTCTCAATGTTTCATTTCAACAGGTATATTGAAAACTACTTAGCATATTGTTTAACAATTGCAACACAAAATATGAAATTAAAATTTGAGCTCAGAAAGCTCCAGGTGTGGAAAATTTTCACTGTCTACAAAAACTTCAATGCTTACTCGAGCACTTTAATCACCCAATTAACAAGCTACCAAATAACAATGCTTAATTTTTCTATTAAGATGGCCTTAATGTATGTATACTGTATGCTTTTATCATCAGTTACTCAGATGAAACCAAAAAGGGTTAGACAAATTAACCATATATACATTTCAATAAAGTACCGTGTTTCCCACAAAATAAGGCCAGGCCTTATTTTTTTTTTGACCCCTGAAAAAACGGGTAGGCCGTCTTTTCGGGGGTGACTTAATTTCCTCCCCCACCTAGAGCGGCCCATACGCACGTACCTCACCGCGAGGCCGCTTCTATCGGCCGACGAAATCTCCCCGAAGGCAGAGTCCCCAGCTGCTTCAGGGCGTGGCGTGGCTGCCCGTGTCCCCTCGCCTTTAGGCAGTCTCTTTCGGGTGATGGAAGCTCGCCTCGCCCTGAAGCGGCTGGGGACTCTGCCTTCAAGGGAGCTTTCGTCTGCCGAAAGAAGCGGCCTCGCAGCGAGGAGAGAGTGTGTGTGTGCGCTCGCCTTGAGGCCGCTTCTACCGGACAATCGAAGTGGCTGGTGACTGCATTTGGGGAGTTTCCATTGCCCGAAAGAGACTGCCTAAAGGCGAGGGGACATGGGCAGCCACGCCTCGCCCTGAAGCGGCTGGGGACTCTGACTTCAAGGAGCTTTCGTCTGCCGATAGAAGCGGCCTCATGGCAAGGGAAGTGTGTGTGTGTGCACTCGCCTCGAGGCCACTTCTACCGGCCGATCGAAGCTCCCTTGAAGGCAGAGTCCCCAGACGCTTTGGGGTGAGGCGTGGCACACGCACACTCCCCTTGCTGCGAGGCCGCTTCTACCGGCCGATTGAAGTAGCTGGTGACTGCATTTGTGGAGCTTCCATTGCCCGAAAGAGACTGCCCTAAAGGCGAGGGGACATGGGTAGCCACGCCACGCCCTGAAGCGGCTGGGGACTCTGCCTTCAGGGAGCTTCTATCGGCTATCGGGGTATTCTAGCCTAGGCTACCTGCAGGGCACTCCTAAAGGCAAGTTTTCTCCCCATCCCCCCTGCCCTTCCTCCGCCCATTTCTTTTCACCTCGTGTAGTTCTAACAAACGATGTGAGAAATGGCGGGGAAAAGCATGGTTTGAATAGGCCTAAATTTTGGGGGCGGGGCTTAATTTCACCTCATGCCTAGAAATCATGCTGGGCCTTCCTATTGGTGGAGGCCGTATTGTTGGAGAAACACGGTAATAGTAAGTATAAAGATCAGTTATGGCAGATAAAGTTTTTGAATATGTTATTTGCCCATTTTTAATAGTCTTTTATAATCTGCAATTGCAGGAAGTATTCAGAAGCATGCAAATTATTTTCTGAGGAATGGTAGCTTAGTGTAAGTTGTATGTGAATTCTGGAATATGTTCTGATATCATCAGTCCATATATCTGAATTTAATAGTAGACTTATAAAGTTTTCACAGAAGATTTTGGAATAAAAGGATTTCTAGAAGATAAGATGTTTGTAAATTTTCTTCTAAAAAGTGATTTTTTCTCTCTCTCAGAAATGATCAAGACCCAAGTACATATTCTTCCAAGAAAAGCATACACACATGAACCCCACCCTATTTTTTAAATTACATTTTTATGAATGCTAACAAATAGTAACAATCAGAAATATATCACTAGAGCAACAAGAAATGATTTGTAGAATAAGCAACACAAACTGTAATGGTAATTGAATGACTAGAGCATTACTGTAGTAAAGAAATGGGGTTGATAGAACTTTTTCTTTTTGAGTCCAAAAACTCATTATATGGTAGACTAATTTTGCAAGCTAGTGCTCCTTACTTGGGAATACGTTACATTGGCCTCAGTAAATGTCTTTTAGCATATGGAATTGGGCTATAAATTAGCACAATCTTTAAAATCTAAGTAGGAGTGGAGAAAAGCAGCAGGAGTTTTCTTTCTTTTTACCAATGAAACAATATCTACAAAATAATCAAGGCAGCTCGACATACACTGGCAAGTAAAGATGGCCATACCTTTAGAACAGGAGTATCAAACTTGGTTTCATTGAGGTCTGCATCAGGGTTATGTTTGACCTTTGGGGGAGGATGGAGTGTGGCCAGATTGGGAATGGCCAGCTCAACATCACTCATGTCGGGGGCACCTGTGGTGGTCCGAGGGCGCTGCCAGAGAAAATGAGCTCCTGAGCTCTGTTTTCGGCTGTGACGGCCTCCTACAACCCTCTGCCAGTGAAAACGGAGCTCATGTAGCCCCCCCCGAGCTCCGTTTCACTGGCAGAGGCACCACGGGCCAGTCCATTGCTATTTCCGGGGCGGCCCCGTGGGCCAGATTTAAGCATCCTGTGTGCCAGCCCCTTGAGTTTGACAACCCTGCCTTAGAAGGTCATTTCTGCTTTTTCCAAGTATCCCCTGGAAGAAAAAGTGGAAGAAACAAATTTGGCACTTACAGGGACCCAGTACATAGAAGAGAATATGAAATCAGAAAAAGTCTCAAAAATACCCATCTCTATGGCTCAAAAACCTATTATCTATTCCAGTTATTCCAGTAACACTACGGTCATCTTCAGTGACTCTCTTCTATATTCTTCTGTATTTATTCAACCACCGTTGTGCCAGAGTAGCAGCAACAAAAACAGAACACAACAACAACAACAGGAAACTTATTATTTGGTGATGGCTGGGTAAATGGTCTGAAGATAGAACAAGTCACTAGTGGGGAAATTGCCTCCTTTGGATCGATTTCAGGTTGGAGTTGGCTTGTTTACATACCTATCTTTAATTATGGCCATGATGACTGTGTTGAGGTTGTTTTATTTTAATAACAAGGGGAAAAAAAGACATTGTTTGGTACATAGATGGAGGGGGGATGCTTGTGCCTCTGGTGTTCTCCTTGAAACAGAAGGCAGATGGAATGGCTCTGTTTGACTCAACCCTGCATTTAAATTTCTTCATCTCTTATAGCCTGATTATTTTCCAGATCTATTTTTATGTAGGAGATGCACCCTGCAGCCCGTGGTGCATGTATACGTGGCCATAGCTTACCCCGGGTGGTTTGTTTTTCAAAAGAAATGATCTCATGCCTCCCTCTCTGTGCCCTCCCTCCTCTCTGTCTCTCTCCCTTCCATATTATCTCAAGCTAAAACCACCTTTGTTTTCCAAAGGTGACTGATCATGCTTTCCCAAGACAGGTTCCGATCCCCTGTTATTGCAATGCTGGGCGGTGAGATAGAAGTTCTGCCTCTCCAGCAAAGCAGCTGAATTGTTTGCAGCACAAATGAATTTAATGTCAGCAGTCAGGAGCAGCTGTTTGGCTTGGGACTTGGATTTCACGGGCGGCGGGGGGAGGGATTGGGTGACGCTGACTGTGTTTTTCCTCTTCTCTCTCCTTCCCTCTTCCCTCCCTCGGCTTCTCTCTCCATAAACATTTTGGCAGTTGCAGCTTTTGTGCAGATCATGTGACCGAGTCCCTAGGCAGATAATTTATTTCTGTAGCTTTCATGAACAATCATGAACAATCATTAACCTTCAGACACTGAGTTTGCTCACCGCTTTGAGGCATTTGGGGGGAGGGTGTTTCTATTATTATTGTTGTTGTTATGACTGTATTATTATGTTTCCTAACTCGCTTAATTCACAAGGTATCAGGAGAAAATTGCAACCAAATTATAATAGGCAGTAATGCATAACACTTACAGCTCTATTAAAACAAACCTTGCTTACAAGGCAATTCATCTGGCTTAGCTTGGGTTTATGGATCAGAATAATTATCCACCCTCCACCACCCCCCCCCCATTTTCCTGGTGATGTAAGAGCATCTGCTATCATGATACTCCCTTAGTGTCTCATTCCGAATGCAAAACCACTACTACTGGGTCCTTTAAAAGACAACCCTTTTGATCTCTTTCCCCCCAAAGAGACAAAAGATCAGGGGGCTTTCTGGAGATGCAACAGGGTTGCTTTTGTGACAGAAGGCATCCAATTTCTGAGTCCCTTTTTCCTTTCTATGCACATAATAATGTGGTGAATTGGTAGCAGATTTGATACTGAAGTGTCCTTTTTTCCTCCTCCCATTTTCCTTCCATTTAAAGGGAGCGTATTGTGGCCCAATGCAAGCATTGCTGAAAATCTCTAGGTTATTTACAATGCTGGTGCATACAAAAAAGGCTGTTTTGATAGGCTTGGCCAGTAAGACAGATACATCACACTAATTTGTTTAAAGTATTTGCAGCCACATGAACAGCTCCAAATAGTTGTGGCCTGATTTTAAAGGTGTGGAGAGATCTATTTTATATCTATATATCTATAACATAATCTCAATCCCCTTCTCCCTCTATAGATCCAGCTACAGAAAGTGGCTAATGCGTGTGTGTGTGTGTGTGTGTGTGTGTATCGTATACTTTTTTCAGTTTAGAAATATAACTTTAAATAATTGTAAATGATTGTTTTTTATAAGAATCTCCAATTGAAATCTGGTTTTTATCTGTACTTTATCACCACAAAGTGTTAATTTAGGAGATAAATTCAATTATCTACTGTGGTCTGTAAGAATGTTAATAAAAGGTCTTCTTTGATTGTTTACTTGTGCCTTGGGGTACAGTATTGGCAATATTGCAGAGTTTTGACACTAATTTTGTCCAGGAATTTTTTTTTTTAAAAAAACCTTATCAATGGAGTCAGTTTTTAAATTTTATTCAATCTAATCAACAATCCTGGGATTTACTTGCTGTCACCCATTACCAACGTGACATTATTTATTATGATTAAATAATAAAATGATTAGGGCCTAGAAGCAAAAACATAGGAAGAATGATTGCAGGAACTGGGGATACCTTGTCTAGTGAAAAGAAGGACCAGGGCAGAGGTGGTATTCAGCAGGTTCTGACCAGTTCTGGAGAACTGGTGGCAGAAATTTTGAATAGTTCAGAAAACTGGTAGTAACCTTCCCCCAGGAGTGGGGAGGGAATGGAAATTTTACAGTATCCTTCCCCTGCCATGCCCACCAAGCACACCCACTAAGTCATGCCACGCCCACCAAGTCACACCCACAGAACCGGTAGTAAAAAAAATTTGAACCCCACCACTGGGCCAGGGGTGACATGATAGCAGTCTTCTAATACTTGAAGGGCTACCACAAGGAAGATGTGGCTAACTTATTTCCCATAGCACCAAAGGGCAGGAAAAGTAACAATGGGTGGAAACTAACCAAGGAGAGAAGCAATCTAGAACTAAGGAGAAAATGTGGGTGCCCCATCATTGGAAGCTTTTAAGAGGAGAACTAAACCATCATTTATCAGAACTAGAATAGGTCACCTGTGAGAGTAAGAGGTTGGACTAGATGACCTCCAGGATCCCTTCTAACATGGTTACTGTTTTCAGATTGGCTAAGTTGGCTAGATAGGGAAATCTTCATAGGGACATTTGCACATAGAGGAAAGATCTACCCCAAAGCATTTAGAATCTGACTTTTGGGGAGCGGGGAATCTTATTATCATTGAGACACAATTGAAGATGAGAAGCTGATGAATTGCACATCATCTTCAGATGTGCCAATGCTCTACCATGTTGAATCCCCTCCTACTTTGGCTGGAAAAGACAAGTTGAAAATGGACCGAGGCATTACAATCCCTATCACAGGTTTCTTTTCTTTGTTACCCTACAATTTGTCGAGACCATTTTAAGGCAAATGGGCACTCGTTGATCTTAGATTAGCAAAGCTCTTGTGTGTGCTGCTGCTTGTTTTCAAGGCTGCCAGTCTCTTTCAGCCAGGGAGGCTGCAATTCTTTCAGAAAATGACATGCTAATATAATAATGAATTCAGATCCACTGCTGCAGTATGATGGCTGCATAATTTAACAGAAGTACTGACAGGGGGGGAAACAGCAAAAAGAAGAAGAAAAGATTGGTGGGACTCTCCTTAAATTGAAGAACATCTGTTCAAGCTGCTAAATGAGGACTGAGCATGCTCAGAAGGCACAAAGAAAAAAAAAACCATGAAAATCATGGGAGAAAAAGGGAGGGGAGGCACTGAAATGGAAGATCTTGCTTGCTGTAACGTTAATACAGGAATGCTTAACTGTAAATGAATTGAAGTGGCTGCCCCCCAGGGTTCTAGAGTATGGGGATGGGCACTGCTAGGAGTGTCTTCAGCTGGTACATGTGCTCTAGAGCAGGGGTCCCCAACCACCAGTCCGCGGACCGGTACTGGTCCGCGGAACAAGTCCTACCGGGCCGCTGGCTTGCTGGGCGCCGCCATATTTTTTGATGAAAAAGTGCTTCCGGTGAGCTTTTCCGGTAGAAAGCTCACCGGAAGCACGTTTTCATCAAAAGATGGAGCGCCACGCTTCGTGAGCTTTTCCGGGTAGAAAACCATTTCTACCCGGAAAAGCTCACCGAAGCGCTGAGCGCCATCTTTTGATGAAAAAGTGCTTCTGGTGAGGTCACCGGAAGCACTTTTCATCAAAAAGATGGCGGCGCCCAGCTGATGCCGGTACTGGGCCGCGCGTAAAAAAGGTTGGGGATCACTGCTCTAGAGCATGGTGTCAAACCCACGGCATCACGTTGCCATCACAGGATGTTTCATGATGTTTTTTCCCTTCACGGAGCTGGGGTGGGGATGGCCTGCGTATGATGCATCCGGCTTGTGGGCCCTCAGTTTGACACCCCTGCTCTAGAGAGCAATGTTTCTCAACCCTGGCCAATTTAAGATGAGTAGACGTCAACTCCCAGAATTCCACAGCCGGAGAGTTGAAATCCAAACCTCTTAAAAGGATCGAGGTTGAGCAATGCGACTCTAGAGGCAGTGATACAGTGGAACAGTGGTGCGTTTCAAAAATTGTTACCAACGGTTCATGGGCGTGGCTTGGTGGGCGCACTTTGTGTGTGTGTGTGCGCGCACACTTTGCGTGCACGCTCCAAACACGCGCTTTGCATAGGCTCAGAGGCATTTTGACTCACCTCCTGTAATCCTGCACTCTCCCTGTCACTTCCGCAGCTGCCACGCAGCCATTGCTGTGCCACGCAAAGCATCTGCGCTTCAAAAGCAGGACGTAAAGGTTAGTATGGGAGCCTGGGTAGGCCCAACAAAGAGCAGAACTGGTTCGGTCTCTGCTGCTCATCGCTGCTACTGGCTCAGCAGAACCGGGATGAACCGGTAGAATACCACCACTGCAATGGAATGCTATGCTGGAGGAAGGTGATCGTAGGAGACATAAGAGGCAGGCAGGATAGGAGATGAAAGGGAATAATAGAAAGTAGGGGGAATTGCTGGGAGAGAGAGAGGAGCAGGAGGTTCTTGAGCACCCTAGGACCCTAGTTTAACTAGGAAGATACTTGTAGGACCCAGTTAAGCTCCTGAAATGCTGATATGTTCCCTCACTTAGGTCCTATTGCCAGCTTCCTGATTTGCCCCTGGAGTTGAATGTGAGAACCATTCAGCATGCATAGAATAGCAGTCATCAGTGAAAGAAGGAAACAGCCCTTTGGGGACAGCATTTGGAAAAAGCAAGCAAGCAAAGGAAGTCTTTCTATTTAAGCTGGCAGGAGCTCTCTTGAGATACACAGACACAAATGTATACAGTGAGCCTCAGGCCCCAGGGAGTATGTGAGTGGTGAGGAAAGGCCCAACGGTACTGTTAGTCAGAGGGCAGGTGAGTTGGTAGCTAGTGCGGCGGTTATATCTCCATCTCAAATAGATGTAATTATTTGCACATATCTGAAAAAAGGGTAGATCACAGAAGAGTGTAGTAGATGTGCAAGTACAAGAAACAATTCTTTAAATCTAGTTGATGCAGGACTGGAGCCACTTGAGTAATAGCCTGAGGGACTTTCGTATATTGCATGGGCCATAACAAATAGAAAGCTCATGTTTTCCAAAGACAAGAAACTAGATGCTTCCTTCCAATACATTACTGGCATGAAATCCCCAGTGATGACAAAGTGGAGACACCATAGTTTATTCACTCAAAATCCAAAATGCCACATGCTGTTTCTGTTGCAAACTTTGCAGTCTCATATTCCAACCACAGAATAAAGGATTGAACAAATTTGGTTCGAAATATGGTAGGATGGGAAGAGCAGCAAATCACCAGAAAAAAAAAATGCCACGGTGGAAAGATCTTGAGATGGGACTAAGGGTAAACCATACCATAGATGATTGACATTAGGAAAATACTACATCAAGTTTATTTAGAGGCAAAATGTTCTCAAAAGACTCAGTGCCCTTGTGAGAATGCTTGCTATCTAAATTTTAGCATGGTGTTGCACTTCAGATCAGCTTTGTGTGCCAAGTAATGGAAATGTCCTTAACACTATGGAGCTAACGCCTGAGTTTGGTTCTGTACTCCAGCATCAAAGCAAACAATTTTGGAAGAACAACTCAAAATGAGATCATAATTACTGGCAGCAAAAGCCAAACAGAAAACTTTAGCCAATCTGAACTCAGCAAGATGTTCCTGTACAATTCTGAACAGCACACCTGACATCAGTCACATGGACGAATGATTTTAAAAGTGCATGTTGTATCAACAAGAGAATATATTGAAAATAATGGTGAGTGTCATAATGGTGAGTGTCAAAGAACTTCTGGAATTTATTGATATGGATGACAGAGAAACTGTCATGACAAATGTGCTCCTTAGAAAGCTGGAAAACGTAGGAACTGAAGTAGCTGACACCAGAGGTCAGGGCTATGATAACATTAAAGGCAAGAAGAGAAGACTGCAGGCATGAATTTGAGAGTTATACATTCAAGTCTCTTTTTTAAAAAAAAAAAAATACCATGGAGTTATCATTCATAGAACATGGAGGTCAGGAATGCTGTATCAGCTTCTAGTGAGGCTGGTGAATTTTTAAAATGTAATTCAGATAATCTATGTATTTTTCTTGCATTGATTTATTACAAATTTTAAAGCAACATTTGGGAATATTCTCTGTGATTTTGAAACCTCATCATGTGAAAGTCAAGCAGAGAGGATGAAGTCCAACATATAGTTAGATAAATATCTTAGAACCTATTGTGCACAACATTTATTGCAAATACTATGTTATGCCACAACCTAAGGCATACAGAAATTTGAAGTTAGGGATATTGTAGAGTCATCAAACTATATGTACCAACAACAACTCCCAAAACAAAACAAAAAAAGCAGATTACTCATAACAATAAGGAAACTTCAATCCAAAAAGAGATCACTCTGGCGGAAAAACAAATCTGGTCACGTTGCCAATTTCAAAAGCCGATACAAAAATTTATGCCACCAGATAAAGACCGAATGCATCAATTATCACATTAAACAAGAGGAAAACCTTCTAAGCACCAATTCCACCCGTGCTTTTTACAATTTTGTAAACAACAAACTAAAAGACTCAAGGTCTATCCCACCCTTGATAGGACCTGATGGTAAAGACTGCAACGACGACACCATTAAAGCCAACATCTTTAACACATTCTTCGGCTCAGTATTTGTAAACAGCAATGGATCATGCCCAGCATTTCCTAGCCGTACCACAGATAACAACAATGATCTAATACATAACGATTTTACAGAAGACAATGTTGAAAAAGCACTACGCAATCTAAAACCATCTCTATCTATTGGACCGGATGGAATATGTGCCTACTTCTTAAAAAAGCTATCCACTGCCATAGCCAAACCTCTAAGCATAATCTTTGAAAAATCTTTCAGGACCAGCTCCTTGCCTAACCTATGGTCACAAGCCACAGTCATCCCCATCTTCAAAAGGAGACCCAAGCCTAGTTGAAAATTACAGACCAATCTCCTTATGCTGTGTCACCTGTAAAGTCATGGAATCAATTATTAACCAATCCATCATCCTCCACTTAGAGACAAACAACCTACTCTCCAATAAACAATTTGGTTTCAGAAAAAAACTATCCTGTAATCTGCAACTCTTACACTGCAAAAACATATGGACGACACAACTCGACCAGGGCAAAGCAATAGACGCAATCTACATAGACTTCTGTAAAGCCTTTGATTCAGTGGTACACGACAAACTACTCCTAAAAATAAAATCCTATGGTATCTCTGGACAACTGAATAACTGGATAGAAGCATTCCTGGCAAACAGACAACAAATGGTCAAAATTGGGAGCGTCCTATCAAATTCTGTACCTGTCAATAGTGGTGTCCCCCAAGGCAGTGTTCTAGGACCAACTCTCTTCATACTCTACATAAATGACCTCTATGATCATATTAAGAGCAATTGCGTTCTTTTCGCTGATGATGTAAAGCTGTTCAATACCACAGACAATACTGCTACCCTACAAAAAGATCTTGACTATGTATCAGAATGGTCAAACAAATGGCAACTTCAAATCTCAACAAATAAATGCTCTGTCTTACATATTGGCAAAAAAAATCAGAAAATAAAATACAAGCTGAATAGTCAAGATCTTGTTGATGACCCAAGCTCTGTAAAGGACCTTGGAATACTCACCTCTAATGATCTAAGTGCTAGAGCCCACTGCAACTACATAGCCAAAAAGGCATTAAGAGTTGTTAACCTAATCCTACGTAGCTTTTTCTCTGGTAATATCACACTACTAACCAGAGCATACAAAACATTTGCTAGACCAATACTCGAATACAGTTCATCAGTCTGGAACCCACATTACGTATCTGATATTAGCACAATTGAGAAAGTCCAGAAATATTTCACAAGAAGAGTTCTCTACTCCTCTACTCATTGTAGAATATCTTATGCCACCAGACTTGAAATTCTAGAACTAGAAAACCTTGAATTACGCCGTCTTCGGTCTGATTTAAGCATGGTATATAAAATCATACATTGCAATGTCCTACCTGTCAATGAATACTTCAGCTTCAACCATAACAACACAAGAGCACACAATAGATACAAACTCAAAGTTAACCGCACCAAACTTGATTTCAGGAAATACGACTTCAGCAATAGAGTGGTCAATGTCTGGAATACTCTACCCGACTCTGTAGTTTCTTCCCCAAACCCCAAAAACTTTAACCTTAGACTGTCTACTATTGACCTCACCCCTTTCCTAAGAGGTCTGTAGGGGGCGTGCATAAGCGCACCAACGTGCCTACTGTCCCTGTCCTATTGTTTCTCTTATTCTTTTATTTTTCTTATATGTACCCATTTCATGTATTCACAACTATGTATACACTTATACTTATTATCTTGTAAACAATTGGCAAATCAAATAAATAAATAAATCAAATAAATAAATATTCTTGGTGATTCCATTATCTTCTGTCATTTTTCCTCTGGGAACAAGTCATGCGTATCATCCTTCATACTCATGACAGCAATTTTATCTTCCCAATTTGATGTTTCATTGGGGAAGATTTCAGCATTTTGGGGCAAAAGAATTTTGATTTGTTGGTTCTGTTGAACCGAATTGGTATCAGAGCTGTCCCTTAGCATAGGAAGAGATCAGAAATGAGATCGTACAAAGTTTTGACCCAGGTAAGGCAACCTGTGGGGTAGCCATTTCACTTCTTGCCTCAAGTTTGAAATATTCTAAACCAGGGGTCTCCAACCTTGGCAACTTTATGATCTCCCAAATTCCTCAGCCAGCGCATCTGGTAGTTGAAGTCCACAAGTTCTAGGCTAGCTGGCTAGATTAGGAGGGAAATTTACTTATTCTCTCTCCCCCCACCTCTCTCCCTCCCTCCCCCCCCTCTCTCTCTCCTGCCCATCTCAGCAAATGGCTCTGAGTGGCTTATAACAGAATTTAAAACAGAAATAAACAGACATTTAAAATAGTGAGATGATTAAAAACATCCAATGTTAAAAATTTAAACATAACAAACAAAAAATATATTAAAAAAAGACCAATACGTAAACAAGATGGAGGTGGGATTCTAATATCCTAATCTAATAATCACCAGAATGGAATGTCTCCATTGAGGCCTCAAGACAGTTGGCAGAGCTAGATTTTTAGGCCCTTTTGAAAGTCCAAGTGGGTGGAGCCAGATCTCACCTCCAGGGGCATGATGTCCCAAAGGATGGGAGCCATGGCAGAAATGGTTCTTCTAATGGATTCTGCTGGCCAAAATTCCTAACAGGGTCCACAGCATACTTCTTGTGCTGGAACAAGTGAGAAGGTCAATCCCATTGGTATTACCTTGTTCTTAATTTGACTGGAAATCCCAGCCAATGAACTATATATTATCATTGCTAGATTTATTGAATGGTGAGGCAGAGGAAGGAGTCAGAAGGTTAAAACAACATTCTTGTCTGTGTATCAGCTGAATATCTGTCATTAGTCAAAACCTCTATCCATTCACTTGAGTGCAGTTATTTTGTTACTTTGGATTAGTGGAAGAATCTGATTTAGTTTCATAATGTATCAGTTGAATGCTGTGCAAAATTACCTTTCATTCAAGATGTGTTGTGATTTGATTTCATTGGGTGTGTTGTAGCTTCTAACAGCATGTGAGAAAGTGCACAATGGCTTCCTTGCCACTCTTTCTAGCCTGCTCATATTTTGCATCTAGTCATGGGATATTATGTTTGGTTTTTGTATCTCTACTTTAAAATGGTAGGAGAATGTTTAATTTAGATGTTCTGTATGCAGTAGAGGAAATAATAAATTGTTTTGAAGACATTCAGCAATTAATGAAATTTAATACAATTAATGATTACAATCTTTAAAGTCTCATGCTTTTATGAAAAGTGAAGGCTTTAACATGAGGGGCACGTAATCTTCTTATATTCTATAGCAATGTAGCAGACAACCTAATTGTTGTCTATCATTATTCACAATGATAAAATGGCACTGTAGCACAAGAGGGATTAGAAATTTTCCCATAAGTGACTATACATTGGTTCTCAATGCCTTACATCATTTTTCCTCTAAGGATTCAGTTGATGTCTCACTGATTATTGATTTTTTCAATGAGCAGCATATAATTTGTAGAAGGCTGAGCGTGCCAAATCCCAAAGATGATGTAGTTATCTTCCAGCATGTCAATAAAGGGTACAATATAACTTCATTATATTAAAACACGAATAGTGAAGAATAGTGGGCAATTAACACAAAATTCTTGACTTCTCATTTATTTTAAAATATTATTTGCTGTTTTATAGACCCACCTGGCACTGTTTTGTGTGTGTGTGTGTGTGTGTGAGAGAGAGAGAGAGAGAGAGAGAGAGAGAATGCATCACATATCACAGTTAAAGAAAAAGGAGGACCTAAATTTCTGGTATTTTGTGTGTCCCTTGTCCCTTTAATATAGACAAGATAGAAAAACTTCACCAGACAATTCTAGGTTAGAAAGGAATGGAATGGAACGGAATAGAATAGGAAATAGAATAGGAAATAGAATAGGAAATAGAATAGGAAATAGAATAGGAAATAGAATAGAATGTGGAATAAAATAGAATAGGAATAGAATAGAATAGACCTGGAAGGGACCTTAGAGGTCTTCTAGTCCATCCCCTGCACAAGCAGGAGACCCTATACTATTTCAGACAATTGGCTCTCCAGGTTCTTCTTAAAAACCTCCAGTGATGAACCACCCACGGCTTTAAGCTTCAAAACTTCTGAACTTCTGAAATCAAGCAGTGTTCCTGAATTTGGCTGTAGTCAGATAGTCATATTAAAATAATACCCCCCCGCCAGTTTTTTAACTACCAAGAAAGCATGCCAGCATAAAATGTGTTGCCCAGCTGCTGAACTATCTTCCACCTCAACAATGACACTGGTGAATGGTGCAGTTCTTATAATTTTAATGCGGGATACAATTAGTTTTAATAAAGGAACATGACTGGGGGATTCTCTTGGCGTCATTCCACCCCCCTCCCCTGTGCATTGTTGCCAAGAGAAAACATTTCTACCAACTGCTGTCTCTGATGTGAGTGTGATGTCCCATAGTCTCTCAAAATAACCCCAAACCCAAAACATAATTAAAGTCCAATAAGGCCTTCAACTTAAATTCACTGTTTTATTAGGCACAGTTTAAAGTCACAAAAGTAAATAATGAGGCAAAAAGAAAATCAAAACAAACTGCATTGACGAGAGTTCTGAAGCAAGCCAAGATAACTAATCATAAATTCCAGGAAAATAACCGAGGAGAGTCCATGGAAAGAACACCAGCAAAGATAAACCTCTTTCAAAGTAAACACTTAACTTTGACTCCAGCAATTCTAACTGTGTAGTTACAAACTTATATACATAGCTCCCAGCTGCAAGCCACGAGGAGGATCATGGTAATCTCCTCTTGAGTAGACCTCGCTTTTCCCTGACCCTCTCCTTTCTGCGTGACCTAGGATGGATAGGGGATGGGCCTGGATCCTCCTCTGACTGCTCAGCTGGCCTCTGCCCTTCCCCAGCCTCCTCTGGAGCCACACTTCCACTCCCTGTTGGCTGTTCCTCCTCTTCCTCAGAGTCAGTCTCCACCAGGGGCATGACAGTGAGGTGGGACTAAAGTTGGGGTAGGAGCTGAGTTTTGACAGATGGTTCTCCATGTTAGTAAGTGTGATTAGTGCATCATTGCTGAGATGAGTAGTTTGTTGGGAAAAGAAACAAGCGTCATTGGTAAGTATTGAGTAGAGAGCCAAACCCGATTGCCTACCGCTAAAGGCGGAACATCGTGACGATGTCGGTCTGCAAACCATTTATAGTCTTCCTTGGCTCTCTCTAGTTGATCACGGACCATGTGGTGCATGGCTTTTAACTCCTGCAAGAACGTATCCACTGCTGGAACTGGGGAATCAGATGGGGCTAAAGGGAAAAGTTGTGGATGAAACCCATAGTTAGCAAAGAAAGGGGACACATGGGTGGATGTATATTGAGCATTGTTATAAGCAATTTCTGCCACCAGCAGCACTTCCACCCAATTGTCTTGTTGAGTATTGCTGAAACAGTGGAGGTACTGCTCCAAAATAGCATTCACTCTCTCTGTCCCCCCATCAGTTTCGGGGTGATGAGCAGACGACACGCCTGAACCTACAGCTTCATGAGTAGGGTCTGCCAGAAGTGTGCCGTAAATTGTACCCCCTGATCTGATACCATGCGGTCTGGTAACCCATGCAACCGGAAAACATGAGAGATAAGCAATTGAGCCATTATCTTGGCCGATGGAAGACCCACAAACAGAATAAAGTGGGCCATTTTAGTCAACATATCCACCACCACCAAAATGGTTGTGGCACCATTCAATGGTGGTAACTCAAATGATGAAATCCAATGAAACTGCCCCCCATGGTTGTTCTGGTGTGAGCAAGGGCTGCAAGAGAGCAGGGGGCACACCAGGAGCATACTTGGCTTGGCAACAGATCCCACAGGATGCCGCATATCCCGAAAAATCATGTTTAAGTCTCAGCCACCAAAATGTCCTAGAGATGAGGTGCAGTGTTTTGAATACCCCAAAGTGTCCTGCTGCTGGACTATCATGACATTGACATAGGATAAGGCCACGAAGAGGACCTCCAGGCACGTAAATGCGATCATGGAACTGCAACAGGTCCCCAATATACGCCCAAGGAGTCTCTTGTCTCCCATTCTCATCCAATTCTTGATGTTGAGCTGCCACAAATGGGTCCTGCCACTGTGCCTCCTGAATCCTCACTCAGAGGTCCACAGGTTCCTTGGTGGCCGCAAACTGCTCCAATGGAATCACTGTCCGGGGCAAGATTTTATCCTCCCTTCGGGTATACTCGGGCTTCCAAGATAGGGCATCGGTGCATTGATTCCCTCCACTTGGAACATAGGTCACCCAGAAATCAAATTGAGCAAAGAATAAGGACCATCTCACCTGACGCTGGTTCAATGTCCGAGCTGTATGTAGGTGTTCCAAATTGCGATGATCTGTCTGAACCTCGATTTGGTGACAAGCCCCCTCAAGGTGGTGCTGCCATGTCTCAAAAGCAACCTTAACCACCAATAGCTCCTTCCCCCAAATTGTATAGTTGCGCTCTGGAGCTGACAATTTCCGGGAATAATAAGTGCACGGGAACAAGGTGCCTGCAGGAGCATAGGCCTGGAGGAGCACCGCACCAACAGCCACATTGGAAGCATCTGTTTCCACCACAAATGGCTGGCCTGGATCAGGGTGTTTTAGGATAGGCTCGGAAGCAAAGACGACTTTCAATGCCTTGAAAGCTGCCTGCTCCTCAGCACCCCAATGGAACTTCTCCCCCTTCTTGAGCAGATTAGAAAGGGGAGCAGTCAAGGTAGCAAAGCGGAGAATAAATGTGCGGTAGTAGTTTCCAAACCCCAACAGTCGTTGCACATCCTTAACCTGCTGTGGAGGTTCCCATGCCTGCAACGATTGTACTTTTTCTGGGTCCATTTCCACCCCGGCAGGTGAAATACGATGTCCCAAGAAGTCAATCGTGGTTTGTGCAAACTGACACTTCTCATGCTTAGCAAACAGGTGGTTATCACGCAAACGTTGCAACACCAGCCACACATGTTGCCAGTGCTCCTGCAGGGAGTCTGAGTAAATTAAAATGTCATCTAAATAAATGACCACGAATTGATCCAACAAATCATGGAAAACATTGTGCATGAAATGCATGAACACAACTGGGGTATTGGTTAATCCAAAAGGCATCACAGTATACTCAAAATGCCCGTACCTCATCCGGAAAACTGTTTTCCACTCATCCCCTGCATGAATGCGAACCAGATTGTAGGCCCCATACAAGTCCAACTTTGTAAAGATCTTAGCTTGACGAAGCCGCTCAATCAGTTCAGGGATGAGGGGAAGCGGGTACTGATTTCTCACTGTGATTGCATTCAACTTGCGGTAATCACAACACAAACGTAGCTGCCCCGATTTCTTTTTTACAAAAAGCACCAGTGCAGCCAATGGGGAGGTAGAAAGCTGGATAAACCCTTTCCAGATGTTCTTGTCAATAAAATCCCACAACGCAGCCAACTCCGATTCCGACAGGGAATATATCCGACCCACCAGCAATTTTGTATCGGGCAACAAGTCGATTGCACAGTCATACGCCCAATGCGGAGGCAACTGATCCACCTCCTTCTCTCCAAACACATCACCAAAGTCCACCAACTCCACAGGTAGATCCAGGTCCACAGGTGTAGCCACACTCCCTGCACAGGAGCATAAGCAATGGTTGGCATACTTCCAAGAAACTGCACAGCTCCAGATGACCAGACAATCTGTGGATCATGGGCCTGTAACCACTCCAAACCCAGCACCACCAGAAAATGAGGCACTGCAGTAACGTAAAACATGGTTTTCTCCACATGCTGCCCAATACGCATGCAAAGGAGTTTGGTTGCAGCAACCACAGGTCCCGAACGAAGGGGCCGACCATCAATCGTCTCTACCATTACTGGTGGGGACACCTGTTACTGAGGAATGAACCACTGCTCTACAAAATGAACATCCATGAAATTGGCTGTGGCCCCTGAGTTGACCAAGGCTTGGATCTCCACTGCTCCCACACCAGGCACGAACACATTTGCTTTCAGTACAAGATGCTTCACCAATAACAATTGTGGTGGAGATGTCAAAGGTGGCGAGGATGGCAAGGTTGGTGAAGATGGTGGGCCTAAGGACTTTACACCCCGACCTACAGACCCCCCATAGGCTGAGCGATGTTCGTTTTCCACCACCACAGGTGTTGCTGTTGTGGATGTCTTAACAGGACACTTTGCCGCAAAATGGCCTTGATTGCCACAATAGAGGCATAAACCATCAACAACGACGTCTCTCCTTTTCTACTTGAGTCAGGCGAGGGCGGCCAGCCCCAACTGCATGGGTTCCTCCAGAGGCACTTCCACCAAGGGCGCTGTCTTGCTGGAAACAGATACGGTCTCTGTCCGTCGTCACACCCATCGCTGCTGAAGTCTAGCATCGATATGAAGACACAGATGCATGAGCTCCCAAGGGTGCGAGGGCATTCAGTGTGCGCCAACTCATCCAGGAGCTCCGACGACAAACCCTCCTGGAACTGGTCTAATAGTGCTGCCTCATTCCATTGTACATCCTGAGCAACCACCTGAAAACTAGCAATATAATCCATGAGTGAGCCACGCCCCTGCTTCAACTCTCTCAAACATCTGTTTGCTGTTTGGCTTCGAACAGGGTCCTCAAACATGGCCTGAAACTGACGGCAAAACTTGGCGTAATTGTCCAACACCTGGTTGGGCTGAGTCAGCAGAGGCATCACCCAACATGCTGCAGAGCCTGACAACAAACTAATTAAAAACCCCACCTTATCCCGGTCAGTGGGAAAGTCCTCAGGCCAAAGGCTCTTGTAAACCTGGCACTGCCCAAAAAATGCTGGAAATTGGGCCAGCGAACTATCAAATTTATCTGGCACTGCCACTGGGCATTTTCGGTGTGGCTGGGACTAAAGTTGGGGTAGGAGCTGAGTTTTGACAGATGGTTCTCCATGTTAGTAGGTGTGATTAGTGGATCATTGCTGAGATGAGTAGTTTGTTGGGAAAAGAAACAAGCTGGATAACTTAACCCCTTTCATTAATGTGAACATAATAAGGACAGTGCCATTTTTTGGCCTCCTTATGATGGCAAAATAGGAATTGCCAGCAGAAATGATGTGGACAAACTTTCCTTCAGCTCAAAGAGTTGTGAATTGCACTTTAACTGGACTGTGAGGAAGAGCCCTAAGTGAAACAAATTAACTTATTACTCAGCACATGACAAGAATCATTTGACTCTTACACAGCATGGGAAAGATGTGGAAGTATTTCACAGAATGAAAGCAAAAAGATTAGTGAGAGAAAAAAACTCCTAATAGAATCACTGTTGTTTTTTTTGTTTCAGAAAAATATAGCGGTTAGCCTTATGAAATAAATGGAGGAAAAGGGGAAGGGAGGGCTTGGAAAATTTATGCCCTGCAAAAAGGAAACAGCATTTTCTCATTGCTGACTGAAGCTCTCTATAAACTAAGTGGATGGGTAGCACATCAACTGATAAAATATATTATTGAAAGAATATTTCAGTCAGCAATGAGAAAATGCTGTATCCTTTTTTGCAGGGCATAAATTTTCCTGCCATCTTGAATCTGATTGCATACTTTTAACTAAAATGTTGCATGTTAAATTTTTTGGTTCATGTTTTAATCTCTGCATAGCCTCACTTTGAAGACTTTTCTGGTCCTTTCAGCTGAATTCTGGAAAAGAAAAAGAAAACCTTGGCTTGTGATATATATTGCTTCGGCTGATAGATTTTTCCTCTCACTGGAGATTATATCATGTCCCCGATGAGAAAGCTCTCTTTGTGTACTTGTGCAAATGTCTATATGTGAAAAAAGAGCACTGAATTCCTTAGAAATAAAATCTGTAGTAGCAGACTGCATATATTTTATGCATTGTTTGAATTCTGGGTATGGTACAAAGAGAAATAGGTACAATTTCAAATATATTGCTTCATTTCATCCAATGGTGAGCCTTAATTTCCGCAATACTTCTCTATGGATATCAGAAAGCTAATAGAACAGAATATTTGTAGCTCAAGGTTGAAATGTGGGATCCTTGTTGCCCTTTGAGCTTGGTTGTTTTCTTGCATTGATAATATTACGTAGTTGTGTAATGAAAGGTCTGCAAGAAAACAATCAATCTCAGAGACTCCACAAATATCAAAAAACTAAAACCAGTTCACTTTCCAAAGAGCCAAGCCATTTACAGTACTTCAGAGAAATCATCACTTGCACATTATATAACCAGATTTCTTAGCATGACAACAAAGCATAACAGAAAAGTCTATAAACTAGCCCTAAAACTACATGGATAAATATAGGTAGTTCTCAACTTATGACCACAATTGAGCACAAATTTCATCTTGCTAAGTGAGAAATTTGTTAAGTGAGTTTTGTTCCACTTTACAGCTTTTCTTGCCACATTTGTTAAGTGAACCACTGCAGTTCTTAAATGGTTGTTAAGTGAATCTGGTTTCCTCAGTGACTTGGCTTATTAGAAGGTTGCAAACGGGAACCACATGACTCCAGGACTGTCAACTAAAAAGATACTCCTTTGGTCTTTTTAGCTGCCAGAAAAAGAGAGTGGGGGAAAACAAGGCATTCTTGACTTGCCTAGATAATCACCTCAGTAGCCTAAAGTTGTCAGAGCATAAGAAGGTTATTGGAGAGCATGATGGATGACTCTTAGAGACGGATGTCAGCATTCCATGAACAAAGTCTGAACTGAAATTATTTTCCTTGTGGAAAGGAAGGACAGCTATTTTTCAAACCTCTTTAGATCTTTACAGTAGGTTTGCTGGGATTTTCAGAGTAGTTGTTAAAATGGCCTCTGATCTCTTGTCACTAGTTCCCTTGGTTGAATTAAATGTCTACCATAAACAAAGTGAATCTACACTGGTATATTGAAAGAAGACTATCTAAATATTGTTTCAACTCTGAAGCTGACCTGACTGAGGCCATCTTTGAGGATTCAGTGTTGCCACAATGGAGATGAGGATTAGGGAGTGGGGAATAGAGATAGCTGGGATTTTGTAGCCGAAACAAAATAGTTTCCTTTAGGAACCAAGGACACTCGCACAGGTGGCTGAAGAGAGGAGGAGTGAAATTACCAAGCAATCAGACAGCACATTGATTGGATCATGTGACTGATTGTTTGGGGAAAAGGGAATTTTTTTTACTTTTAATTAGGTGAAAACTGTGGGAACATTCAGAGTTGCTTTTCACCAATCTGTGCCAATATGATATATCCAACTGTTTAACAAATCTATCTGCCTCAGAGTTCTGTTTGCTATGGGTGTATTACTTAGAACCCTGACATATTGTCTCAACAGGGACAAAGTGATAAAATAATGAGGTACCCATTGAAAGCAGAATTTCAAAATCAAAATGCTACAGCTTGAAATAAATAGCAGGATATCAATAAGATTGCTGAAGATTGTCCTATGCAGAATGAAAAATGATGATCTAACAAATAGAGCTCTGAGCTGGACAGTTCTGGAGGAGAGCATTATCTTTTCAGTGTGTGACTTTTGTCCAGCCATTTCTTAAAGGTGAGATAATAGCTGAAATCATATCAGTAGAAATGCTTCTTTACACTGCATTTCCATAATATATCAAGCAGGTGCACAAAGGAACTTAAATAAAATGCAATGTTATATAAAGTGTTTACACAGAGAGGGAGAGACATAAACATATCTCAATGCAAAACAATTGACAGCTAAATGCATGCTTTGCTCACAAATATGTTAAATAGATTTTTCATACGTTGTTTTTATAAACCACTCAGGGAGAAATTTGGATGAATAAGTGTTTATTCTTGTTCAAAAATTGCTTCTTCCATGGACTTAGAAAATAACAGAGAATCTAGGAACTATAGCTTTCTTTCGATGGGAGATCAGGGGGAAAACAATAAAGGTAATATTCTGCAAGTGCTTTTATCAATATTGTCTGGATCAATTATTACTTGTTTGATGTCTTTATTAACCAGGTATCATTGTGACAAACCTACTGAACAATACTGAATTAGAAATCTTTATTATAAATTATTATTTGCTTGTAAATGAGCTGTTGTAAGAATGAGCACAAAGTATAGTAATGGGAAATGTTTATTAAAAATGTTTTAAATCACATAAAATTTGTGCATATTTTTCCTACATGCACACCTTTCTTTATTGTATGCATTTGTTTTGGCAAAACAGTGACAATTTTATAGAGTTCCTCAGTGTGCATTTCACCTTATACACGCCCACACACATGCACACACATGTGTGTGTGTGTGCACGTGTGTGTGCGTGTGTGTATAAGCTGAAATTCACACTGAGGAATTCTGTAAATATATATAATGTTTTCCAATAGAGATTTGATATACATTTCTTTTTTTAGTGCACCCTGATAGATTCATTTTAACATTTTGATGGATTGGATTTCTTTAATGGATTGAATCACATATTAATTGATTTGATCCCAGGGTCCCTATTCCTTGAGTTATTATCCTGTGCAATTTTTGAACCCAATGATGGAGTTCTTATGCCATATCTGTCATTGGATATTGGCGAACATGTTGGTGGTCCTATTTTACCAACAGCCGCATGAAAAAGTGCTGTTGAGTTTTTTCCAAACCAGTTCCTTAGATTTTGAAGCCACAGTTTTCTTCTTCTGCCTGGACCTTGTTTGCATTCAATCTTTCCTTGGAGGATTGAGTGAAGCATGCCGTATTTTTCCGAGTGTCACATCACATGTCCAAAATATTCTAACTTTTATTTTTTTATGGTGTTGATGATTTCCCTTGGCTTTCCCAGGTGGCTTATCACCTCCTCATTTCTGATTTTGTCAGATGATGGAAGCGGACAAGAACAAAAGCCAGGATAGACCAACTTGAATCAGCCAAATATTTTGAATTTACAAAATTATTTTAGACTTTTTGAAGTTTTTTCTTTAACAAATATTCTTGCAAACTGTAATGAGACTCTGTTGGCATTCAGACAAAATGCAAATCCATTTTCCTTTCCTTAAGAATAAATCATATTAACCATTCTGGGATTTATTTTGAATTATCCATCAAAAGTTATTTATTTATTTATCTAATTTATCTAATTTATATAGCTGCCAAACTCACACATAGGTTCACAAAGATAAAGCAGCTTATCCAGATACCTGCAGTTCGGTGCAGATATTTGCGTGCCATATTACTGTGAAACTTTTTGGAGTGAAGAGATATTCTTTTTTTAGTGAGACACCAAAAAATAAGACAAGTGCAGAAGATAGTAATCATGTTATAAAGCTTTGATTTTATTTGGGTCATAGTTTTACTTTTGTATTCATAAGATATTGTTGATCAATGGTCTCATATAGATATAAAAAATTAAATGAAACAGTGGTATTCTATTTGACAGGCATTTTCACATCATATCTAAGCATCTTTTAACAGTACTTTGAACAAAGCAACAAACATCTGTCACATCTGGCTCCTTTCCTCTTCCATCCTTTCCCTGGAGAAAGATTGTGATACTGTATAGTATCATTCTCCTTGGTAGACTAAGCATCATTTTGACCAAATGTTGCTAGGTATGTGGCATGCTAGGTATGAAAATCTCTCTCTCTCTCTCTCTGTGTGTGTTTCTCTCTCTGTCTCTGTCTCTGTCTCTCTCTCTCTCTCTCTCTCTCTCACACACACACACATTAACAGACATAGAGTTCTTTATTAAGAAAAGAAATCTTGAAAACTAAGCAAGAAAGGAATCCATTGGAGGAAGTTCAGACAGTGAGAGACTAACATTTAATTTCTTATATTGATTTATTGTGAAAAAGCCGTGTATTGATTGTGAAAACAAATATGTACTTGAATTGTGTGGACACATATGTACATACACCTAGACCCACATAGTGGGATAATCAGATGAATTGGAAGGACAGCAATCTTATAATAGCCCTCTGCCAGCTCATCTCTTTCATATATGAGAGAATGCAATTCCATTCAATGCACCTATTGTGACAAACAATCCAAGGACAGTGGTGGCTTTGGGATGTATGCTTTTTTAATGTATTCTTTTGTGTTTGTTACATTTAAATTAGGAATGTTGTATGCATTATTTTAAATGTAAGAGACAAGATATTTGATTCGCTTTGTTTTCATCTTTTTTAAACTAACAATAGTATACACATATCCATGTAAACAACACCACTGAAAACTTCTGAATTATACTTATCAGCTTATATACTTCTTAGCTTAAAATTTAAACAAAAGATCTCACTCCATTGTTTAAAAGGAATGTACTTGTTTTTACAATTAATTCCTTAACATTCTCCCAGTGATAGAGAAACAATCAAGCAACCAGAAAAATAAAGCCCAGCATCAGTTTTAAAGTGGTGGCACAAATCCTTCAATATCTCCATTCCATGTGTCCATCAGGCATGTGCATATTCTACAAACAAAAGTGGAAAAAGAAAGACAGAAAAGAATATTTGCATGCAAATTTAATTTAGTTAAAGACAATATAAAACAAACAATGTTGATTCTGAATAACAAAGAGAATGCTATGCTAAATGTATTATTTTCTGCATGTCTTCCATTATACAAGATTAATTTTCACTGAAAGAGAGCTTTTCTTTTAAAACAGTTTATTGTTCATCTATAACCTATCATCCATCTATATCTATCTATCTATCTATCTATCTATCTATCTATCTATCTATCTATCTATCTATCCAGTAAGAACAATTAATCAAATAGTAAGAGTGATTAATCAATGGAACAGCTTGCCTCCATGAGTTGTGGGTGCTGGAGGTTTTCAGGAAAAGATTAGATAACTATTTGTCTGGGATATAAGGACCTTGCCTTGGGCAAGAGGTTGAACTAGAAGACTTGCAAGGTTCCCTCCAGCCCTATGATTCTATGAGTCTGTCCATCCATCCATCCATCCATCCATCCATCCCATCCATCTATCCATCATCTATCTATCTATCTATCTATCTATCTATCTATCTATCTATCTATCTATCTATCTATCTTTCATCTATCTCTTCTCTCTCTCTCCTCTCTCTCTCTCTTATCTATCAATCAATCATCCATCCATCTATCTTCTATCACCTATCATCTATCCATCAAAGTTCAATTTAAATATACAGATATCTGCAGGAAGGCAAGGGGGCAAATGGCAACATACACCTTGGGATGTCATCATGCAACAAATGCAACTTTTCCAATTTAAATAAAGGAGAATATATTCAGTTTGGAGTTGAATCTTTAGGTTCTTGTAGCTCTCTGAGCTTAGTTGTTTTCTTGAAAACATTTCATTGCCAGGCTGGGTAACATCACCAGTAAGAGGGAGAAGGGGATATTCTGGCTATTTATATATATGACCTGGGTGGAGTTGCTTGTATCTCATGGAATATGGATGAACTAAACAAAGGCAATAGGTTCTGAACCCATATCTACTCTGTCTTACTGGAATTGAAATCACACAGAACCTTAAAATTACCAACCAGCATCTTGAATTAGTAACAAGTACAACTCTTACAGTAATGATATTGCTTGGGTGATTACTTCAACTATTTGAGATAGATGCTAAAGTCTAGACCAGCTGTTGCTTCCAGGTTGCCTCTATGTGCAGCATGTTGCATTAGAGCAATAACAACATGACCATCGTATGAGTGACTATGAGCAAAACCTCTGTTTCAGGAAAACATTCACAACAGGTTAATGAGCTAGAGATCTTCCTATCTTACACAGCTACCATCTGCTCCTTGAAGGCCCTGTCTAAAATAGTTTAATCCAGTGCAACCTCATCCATAATCAAAGATGGAGTATCACTGCTACTGGGTCTTGGTTGGTTTCTGAACCCATATCTACTCTGTCTTACTGGAATTGAGCCTGAACTTGTTATTTCTTCTTCAAACACTTACAGCATCCAGACACTGAGGTAGAAATTTCTCTGTATCTCCTGTTCAGTTCAGGTTTGAGATGTACCTTTAGCATACTGATGATACTTAATTCCATGCTGAAGAGAATGATTGGGCAGTGACAAGGGACAAATATTAATATCCTGTGATCACACTGCATCTGCTCCACACAAAAAAGCAAATAAATAAAGGTATAGTAAGTATTCAGTCTTGTGCATCAGACCATTTAGGTCAGTTTAGTTGTAGCTATAAACTTCTAAATTATCACCAAACCTACCACCAGGGAATTGAAGTAATCAGTGGTGGGATTCAAAAAATTTTACTACCGGTTTTGTGCCATGGCTTGGTGGGTGTGGCTTGGTGAGCATGGCAGCGGAAGGATACTGTAAAATCTCCATTCCCTCTCCACTCCTGAGGAAAGGTTACTGCAACATCCCATTCCCTCCCCATCCAACTAACCTGCTTTCCAGCTCTGTTCTCCTGTGCAGGGCAACAAAAGAAGACCCAGCCAATCAGCTGGGATTCAGGAGGCAGAGAATATATGAGGGTGGAGCCAGTCAGAGGTGGTATTTGCCGGTTCTCTGAACTACTCAAAATTTCCACTACCGGTTCTCCAGAACTGGTCAGAACCTGCTAAATACCACCTCTGGAAGTAATCTAGAACCATAACCTGAGGACCACTGTCACAGTTGAGAGATGAAATCCAAAGATTTGAGAAGTTATGCTGCCATGTAGCAACAAGAATAGTACAAAAGTATCAGTCCCCACTTGATCTAGTAGGGTATGATTTACAGCACTTCTTTCCAATATCCACACAAATATAGAAGAAATATTTTCCCATGGATCCTAGTAACTTTTAGATTCTGCCATATGTTTATCAAAACAACATCTGGAACTTTATGGATTCATGGGCATCCATGGGTGGGGGGCAGTGATGAAACTTGATCATGTCATGCAAACAATGTGGATTATACATATCTGGAAAATGTTTTCAATAATTCAGTACACCATTCTGTGAATTTCTGTGGAGTTTGCAAATTTCAACTGCATTTTTTTTTGATAAAGATGTGATTGTCTGTTAAAGAGAGTGACTTCCCTATGCTGAATTTTGAATTGTATCATCATCATCATCATCACTTTTGATTAGTATCAAATTCTGAATGGCTTTGTTTAGTATGTATTATTCTTTCCAGGACTTTTTGGAATATTTTTATGGCATATTTGGATAGATCTTGGAATTTTGCTTTGTATCAATTACTGGCTGATAAGTTCTACATTTGAGGATAAATATAATTTGTCTATTGCTGCCCAATGACAGGAATTTCTGTTGATACCTCAACTTTGATCAGTTGCATTTTCAGATGCCTAAATTATTGGAAGTGGCAAAAATTAGACCTTACCCTTATCAAAACTCAATCTGATATACAAATTTTAAATGCATGAATGGAACAATCAGGAGATCTGTTTTCCCCCTGTAAACTACAGGACATTGTTGTGGTAGTCTGTATCAAAAACCTCAGTGGATCTTAGACTAATTAATACATTCTGGGAAGAAGTTATTTCACATTTTAATTTAACTTGAGGCAAATTTCACACGTGATGTTTTTGTGATTTAGGAACAAATTGATTACAGAGGTAGATTAGACATGGAGGATTATAAAGAAACCCGGTGAAACTATTTTTAAAGTTTATATCTGTGCTCGTATGAGAAGCCCATTTTTTCTGCTCTGTTTAATTAAATAAACAGTATGGATTCTTAATTGCAATGTTTTTTTTGGTAGCACAATCTGACTAAATAAAATGGAGAAATTATCAGAAATTATGTTGATCAGATTATAAAAAGGCAATGAGAGATTTTGAATCACTAGCTTGGTTATATTACTCACAGGCAGATAGATATAAATCTTTTATGCAAGGTGGACTGTTCTGATGGTCATCTTTACACAACTGAAAATGTTGTTCTTCTGGACTAGTGCCCAAATAAAACAAAAGTTGGATTTCATTGGACCCTGAGCCCTTTGGACTAGGGGAAAGCCAAAATCTGAACTGATGAAGAAGAAAAGGACATAATCTATCCATCATAATTTTGCTTTTGTCCTGTGGTTTGATATAAATGAATGGTTTGGCTCATAAAAAAATTCTAAGTTTTTCTAAAGTGTGATGAATACACATTTCCACTGTGGTTTAATGTTACACTTTAATTGGTTCAGAGTGGCTTATTCCTGTTCTACAAACCATGATTAATAAAAAAGTTAGCTTAGTGCAATGTATAAATTCAGCATCTCCATTGATGGTGCACATATGCTTTTGTTAAAACATCAATTTTACTGTCACAAGTCGGTATTACTACTGTGGAAGAAGAATATTGACATTCGCTATCCTAAAATGCAAATAATAAACCTCTCACACTTTAGGCAATTTGGTTAAAGGGAGCACGACAAACAATGACTTAGGAAAAATGAATATTAACATCATTGGTGTTTTATTAACCAAAAGCAGGAACCCAATAGGTATATTATTATATATATTAAAACATTTCTGATTATAATGGCTATGTTGCCTTCTCTTTCACTGCAACAAGCTTCAGCACCAGTTCTCTGTCTCATTATCCTTCATGTTTTTCATAAGGTTCTGTTTTGGAACTCTTCTGCAAATGGCCCTGCAGTGCAATGATTGTGTTCTTAATAATTTCAAAGATGTGGATGGTTTCCCCCCCCCTCAGTATTTGACCTATTTTGCCACTCATGCATTATACATACTGGGGAAAGCTGTACTCATAAGGCAGAGTCATTAGAGTTTAAAGAGATTCACTCGACTTCTCTTCCTCCTCCTCTTTTTTTCTGTGCAAAATCTAGCATTTAAAACTGACTGAATCAGTTCTTTTTTTCCCCCCAGTTCCCTTTTTATGTCTTCATGTAATTTTCCCTATGCTATTCTTGGAAGCTTAGTATTTTAAACAAAAAAAAATGGAAGAGATAGTAGCAATTATCTTTTGTAAGGACATGCATATAATGAAGGCTGCAATCAGAATCACATGGTCTAGGAAGAAAAGCCCATTGACAAGAGGGGGATTTACTTCTGAGTAAACATTCCTAGAATTGTAGTGTAAAAAAACAAAGTGAGACATTTATCAGGGTTTGTTTCTTGGATGAATTGCATGGCAGAAGTAGGAATGCCAACACTCTTCAGACCAGGTGTACAACAATAAAAATTGTACAAGAAAGTTATTTAGTACACTTCATCTGGTTTTCTTCATAATATCTTAACTTACTGTAGTTTATCAAAATTTGTCAAAAAACCTCCTACCTTATGCTTTCCTTTAAATCACAGGTGTCAAACTCTTGGTGTCACGTTGCCATCATGTGACATTTCATGAAGTCTTTTCCCTTTGCAAAGCTGGGGTGGGCGTGGTCTGCGCGTGACACATCTGTTGTGGTTCACCGGCAGCCGGTGCAGATGCAGAGGTATTGGACAGTGAGGACGAAAGGGAGCACCACTCAGGGAGTCTGGTAAGGACTTGGATGAGGGTCCTGCATCCAATGCAGGGATGGGGCCAGGACCATATGAGAGTGGGGTGCCGCCTTTGGAGTCTGGCAGCAGTGAAGCAGAGGATCTGAGGAGCCTGTTCCCAGTGTTTGTGTGTGCACAGAGCTGCTAGAAGGCGAGAGCAGCTGAAGCAGGAGGGGAGACTCGGGAGTAAAGCTCCCATCAGGAATAAAAGTCAGCCCTCAGTGACATGCTCTTTGCAGGAAGCAAAGAAGTTCATTAGATTCTGATTCCCCATTGAAGCCCTGCAAACTGGTTTGTCTTTGCTGGAATTTCTGTCAGTTTATATTCTAAGTAATTGGACTTCTGTTTTTTGGCAGCCTTCTACAACCCTGAAAGGCGTGAGCTTATCTCAGAGAATTGTGTCTAATGAGTTTTGGCTGGGAATGCAAGAAACTCCCAGCGTTGCATTAAAATAAGTTTGATTTTACATTCAGTTTGTGCTTCCTTAATTTGGATGAAGCCTGGGTCAGAACAACATCTGGCCTGCGGGCTGCCAGTTTGACACCCCTGCTTTAAATGGAAATAGCCACTATATAGTAGACCAGGGCTGTCAAACTCCTGGCCAGCGGGCCAGATGCGTCACATGCTGGCCACACCCACACACGGTTTAGCAAAGAGGAAAAAAAATCCCGATACGTCATGTGATGCCGCTATGACGAGGTGAGTTTGACATCCTTGCAGTAGACTCTATCCAAACACTGTAGTAATAGCCTATGAAAATCTGTATTACTTCTTCTTCTCTTAAGTTTGAATGAATCAGCATATATTTGTGTGTTTACTATAAAAAAATTGCATGTTTAAATATTTGAGACTAAATATGTTAAAATGGCTTGTATTAGGGAAATAAAAACACAAAGTAGTGTACAAAATTGTAGATTAGGGAAAAAATACATAGTAATGCACAGCAATATTCTTTAATTATTTCAGTAAAACAAATAAAGCAAAATGTTAGAATCAAATAAATACATTCAACATTCACCTTAAATTTATAAAGTTCGACAGTTCAGCGGTTCGAATTTCTAGCACCGCATAATGGAGTGAATTTCCATTACTTGTCCCAGCTTCTGCCAACTTAGCAGTTCAAAAACATGTAAAAATGCAAGTGGAAAAATAGGGATCACTTTGGTGGGAAGGTAACAGCATTCCGTGTGCCTTCGGTGTTTAGTCATGCCAGCCACATGACCATGGAGATGTCTTTGGACAGTGCTGGCTCTTCGGCTTTGTAATGGAGATGAGCACCGCCCCTTAGATCTGGAAATGACTAGCATGTATGTGCAAGGGGAACCTTTACTTATACATATAAAACTGACTTTCTTCTCTTTCCAACACATAGGTACATCTACTGCTGGCTTACAAGTACATCATCATTACTATTGCTGTAGCCCCAGAGCTAGGGCTAGGGATGGAGATTAAGGATGGTTTGCAAGTTTTAGGTGCCAACAATTTTTACTATCAGCTTTCTTTGTCCCTTAGCAGGAGGAGAAGGACAGAGAAGTAATAGAATCCTGCCAAGAAAATCTGTATCTTACTTTAAGAAGTCAAGAAGAATTATAGCCTTTAGCTTCTTAAATCACAAACAAGAATGTATTTCACTCTGGAATGGAGACGATGAAGTCTTGACTTTCTTGAGTTTACACCTGTGTAGTATACATTCTTTATGGAAGACAAGTCAAGGGGTGTTACATGCCCACAAAGAAAGCTCTTGCATTTCCATTGCCAAGAGAGTTGTGTCTCAGGCATATAAATCTGGGACCAGGGATGTGGGCTGCCTGAGGCAAAAGGAAAATTAGCACTTGTTTGCCCATTGAAGTCACCCAAGGCTAGAAAACTAGTTTTGACATTGAGAGTGTAACAGTTTCCAGTATCTTTCCTGCAGCAAAAATGCAACTGTAAAAATTAATTAATTAAGTAATAATAAACAACATGCCCCTCTTTAATGGCCACCCAAAACTCGTTCCTCAAGGCAGTTGCCTGACTGCTTATTAATTTGTCCTCCCCTGTCTAGAGGCCAGAAGAGAGATATAATATTTAACCTGGCAGGGTTAAATATCTCATAAATACAAATATCTCACAAATACAATATAATCATTAACTTTTGTAATGATTTTAGTGAGTAAATTCATATATAATTATGAATATCAGATCACTAGCTATAAAAATTTACTTACAGGGAAATATTTTGCAATCTCAGGACATTAGAAAGAATTGCAGTATTTTTAAGCACAATTTCTAAAATTAATAAATAAAAATGTCCTGACATTTTAACGACCTTTTTTTGCCATAGTTGGTAAGTGAATCACTGCAGTTGTTAAGCTAGTAACACCGCTGTTAAGTGAATCTGGTTTTCCCATTGACTCTGCTTGTCAGAAGGTCGCAAAAGGTGGATCACAAGACATTGCAACCATCATAAATATGAGCCAGTTGAATTTTGATCTCATGACCATGGAGACACCGCAATGGTCATAAATGTGAAAAATGGTCATAAGTCTTTTTTCCCCAATGCCATTGTAACTTTGAACAGTCATTAAATGAACTCTTGTAAGTTCAGGACTATCTGTAGTTGAGTTCACTGACACTATCATATTCACTGATCTCTGATACTTCGGAGCAGTGGTAGGATTCAAATATTTTTACCACCAGTTCAGTGGGCATGGCTTGGTGAGCATGCTTTGCGCATGTGCACACACTTTGTGTGCATGTGTGTGCCAAACACACATTTTGTGCAGGTGCAGAGGTGTTTGTGAGGTGCAGAGGTGTTCTAACTCACCACCTGCAAGTCTGCACGATCCCGGTTTCTTCGGCAGCTGCCGCGCAGCACTCTTCTGTGCCATGCAAAGCCGCTGCGCTTCAAATTCAGAGGATAAAGGTGAATATGGGAGCCCGGGTGGATGGGTGGGCCCAACAGCAGAGTGGTGTAGAGAACTGGTTCAGCCTCTGCTGCTCATCGCTGCTACCGGCTCTGCAGAACCGGGACAAACCGGTAGAATAACACCACTGCTTCGGACCTATCCAGGATAATGCTAACCTCTTTATACTTTTTGACTGCCATTCACCAAAACAACTTGTAATAATATAATCATCACATTAGTTATAGATTTGTCTCCTACCACTCTATGAAGGAAAAAACAATTCCTGATCAGGATATATTATAAGATGCTCCATCATTTGACTCATGCAAATGGGGCACAAGATACGGTACTTTCAGTTTTGTCTCTTACACATGGTTTCTCCCTGAATACACACTTCTCCCCCATTTTTAAAAAAAACAAATGATTTGTTGTTGTTAGTAATTTCTCTACATTATGTGTTCTTGTCAGAAGGAATCACAACTCTTTTCTGTGGAAATATTTGAACCAATTTGCCACATCTTCATCATTGGTGGTATTCAGCAGATTGTGACCAGTTCTGGACAACTGGTAGCGGAAATTTTGAGTAGTTCAGAGAACCGGCAAATCCCACCTCTGACTGGAGATTTTACAGTATCTTTCCCCTGCCACGCTCACCAAACCATGTCCACAGAACTGGTAGTAAATTTTTTTGAATCCCACCACTGATCTTTATGTACCTAAAGGAAGGCAGAAAATATTCAATAGCAGATTTGTGGTCTCTTTTTGTGGGCAGTGATTGTTCAGCCATTTTCTGACACCAATTTTTAATGAAAAACTGCAGCTTTTTAATTTTAAAATTGATCCTCTTGCACAGCTGCACAGTTGTGAATGCATTTTTTTTAACTTAGAAAGAAAGAACCTGAAATAGGCTTCATTTCCTTTCCAATATGCTTGCGGTTTGTGACATCTCCCCACTATAAAAATAAATGATTAAAAACATTCTTCTTTTCAAACTCTTCCTTTTCTCCTTTGGCTGTCTTGACACAGCATACTTAAACATGCCAAATAAAGGACAACAGCTGCATTTGCATAACATACTTAACTTGGTTAGTATTGCATTGTGGTTGTGGTGGCTTTCTGTGTAGTCTATGAAATGGAGTTGTGTGAACTCACACCATTTCATAGACCTTGTGGGCTGCGCGACTCCAGAAAAAGCTAAATTCATAAATGAACTTACACAAATGGTAGAAACATTATATACACTGTATGGCACTAATTGAATTAAAAGGGCAGTGGATACTACACTGTATTCCCTAACTTATGATACATAGCAAAAGGTGATGAAAAGAAATTGAGTTGTGTAACATTAGCGTTAATGTTTGTTTGCTTTTTGAAATTATATAGGGAACTAGAGAAAATGGTTCCATTTATCAACAAGTAATGAAGGAATATCATATTTGCTTTCTTTTTCTTTTTTTATTTCCCTAGTTCTGTTTGTATATATTGGCTAAAGCTTGGTAGCAGAAAATTTAAATAGGGAAGTGAATAAAGAGCAATTTCTTTCTGAGTGCTGTTGCTGGTTATTTCCCCAGTGGAGATTCAGAAAGTCCATAACTGAAAGAAGTAGCAGTTCATTGCTTTCTTGCCTTATGGATAGTTTCTTGATTGATAGATAAGTGTGCTTTCAGTAATTAGATACAGCAAGCAGAAAGTCTATGCAGAGACTAGCTATAATACTTCAAGGTATTATTAGATAGATAGACAGACAGACAGATAGGTGTTTGCTTGTGTGTGTTCTCACAGTGAATAGATGGGTCATTGATAAATATGTTTTATTATGCTTGTTATTTGGACAATCATATCCTTTAAGATCAGGGTGTCAAATTTGTGGGCCGCAGGCTGCATGCATCACATGCTGGCCCCACCCCCGCCCGGTTTACATCTTGATGACACAAGTTTGACACCCCTGCATTAGATGAATTTATGAAGAAGATTCTGGTGGCCCTCACAGGTATTCACAAATGTATAATAGAAATTTAAGACCTTCCATACCTGGAGTGAGGAGACTGGCAATCATAGGTGTTGTCAAAGATAATTTGATTGATGAGGCAGAAAATCTTCCTGAGCAATTCTGAAAAAACCACCCAAAATCCAAAAATAAATACAAACGATACTATAGATAAGTCAAATAAGTACCACTATACTTCTTTTGTAATACTTACAGCTTTGAGGCAAGCTGGATGATAAAACTTGCTCAGGACATTGTATCACAAGTGGTTTGTATGTCCTAATTAAAAATAATCTTGTTGTCAAGTTTATGAAGTAGGGAAGAGAACCTTTCCTCAGAAATAACAAACAGAAATAAATGAACCAATATCCTGTTGCATTCAGGCTAAATTTATATTTAACTCCGTAGGAATTTCAGTATTACGACTGACATTATTATCCCATCAGTAGCATAGATCTTATCCACATATGCTGCTCCATAATGAGCATGGCAAAAATTTATACATATTCAGAAATCAGTTTTCTGCTGATGTTTAATTATTTCAGTTCCTGCAAATGTAGCCACGATCCACTTTGAGATAAAGCTTTTAATTTCTTGATCAAGGATAATTTGAATGTTGGCCATTTCCTGATTAGTGGCTAAAAGTGTCTTCAGAATATCACCAGCCATTGTTGAAATGACAGAAAGCATGTCATTAGAATTGTTATTTTGGCCCAATGATGGTTGGGTGATTAATCACTAGTCATAAAATGACCTTACACACAGCATTGATTAGTTTGCCTTGTGTTAAACAACTACCCTCTATTTCCAGGAGAAGTCAAAATTGCAAACAGGTGGGAAAGGAAAGATAAAATACATCTCTTTTTCCTTTGCTCCCCAAAATTTTAATCCAACAATCACCATCATTTAATTCAATGACGCTGGTAACTATCTGCTTATTACTCTCCTCATGCCCCAAACTCACTTTGAAGCTTGGTACTTGGGACAATAAATGAGAGGAAATATGGAAAAGTACCTGGCAATCTTTCTGGCACACATTCTCATTTCCAGTTATATTTTCATGAAGCGTTTGGATACTTGGAAACAATATCAATCCTTGAATTTGCTGAATTCATTTTTTCCCTGGGATCAGTAAGAATATGGTGGAACATTTTTATTTCCAACCTTAGATGGATCCTAAAAGGCTTCAGGCTTTCCATTGATAGATGCTATTGAAAATCTCCTTCATTTATTGAATTAAAGTTTGAGACAATTACATTGCAACATAGACAAGAAACTGACCAACACAATGAACAGTAAAAGCATTGATTGGTTGTCCCACTAAGAATGATAAAGTAAATCTCCAAAATCCCTTTCTCTTAATGGACTGCTTAATTCTTTCAATAAATACTGTCTTGTCTGTTGGTAATTTGTTTGGCAGATCTATATGATACTTTAAAAACAAAGAAGACAATCAGAAAAGGGACTATTTCATTGTGTATAGTTATGGCTTAAACTTTCCTACCCTCCAAGGGAGAAGAATATTCCTATGCTGATGCTTCTTGTCTCCTAAAATTTCCACAACTACAGTGGGGAACTATGAAATAAAATATTTTAATTTTCATATTTTGATTTTTTCTGCTCAGACATTTGAAGTTCTTGGGTTTTTTTGGGCCATACTGAGAGAATGGTATGGAGTGCCATATTTTTTTGCTTATTAAAAGCTGAGTTTGGAGGGGAAGGAATTAGGGGAGAATGAAAGGTCAATGATTTAAATTCTACTTCACTGAATTCAGGTGTTTGAATGGATATACTTGGCAGAAAGGTTATGTGAAGCAGGGGTTGGCAATTTGAATTCAACTTGTCCTAAAGTTTGTAATCAAATAAAATACAATTGTATGGTGGCTGGGAAGTTTGTATGCCAAAAGTACCCAAAACCTTCTCTTCATTTCAAAGCCTTTCAACCTTCTACATATTTTTGGGACCATAACTGGTGCTGAATGTTGAGTTTGCCCTTGGTCCTTTCAAAATCCAGGGACATTAGTTGTGACAATCACTATAGTGTATTGGTGATAAATATACTTCACATTAGAAAGTTTAAAGTGCTAGCCCTACTACCTCACACTGTCAGAGGTGTAAAGAAGCAGCTTTAGGAAATGTATGGAAAGAATAAGGCTTGAACTGAGATGACACAAGCTAGAGCCCTGTTTGTGTTTTGTCCCAAATAGTCCAATAGAACATTGGCATCTGATTTTAGTCTGTATTATCTTAATTCACACATTTTAAAAGATTACTATCTACACTGCTTCAAGCATTCAATATTATATGTAATCAATAACTCCAGTGACCTTCACTGTAAAGGATAAAATGCACAGGATAAAATACAAAGTGGCCCAGAGGAGGCAAATGGCTTCTGATGGTTGAAAATCCTCTATTTTTGTGGGTTTATTGCCATAATATGTAGAACACAGAAGAAAATACCAAAGGGAAACTACAAAATTACTTGGTTGTCTCTGCTTATCAATTGGAATGTATATATCAAACATGCATTACAATGAATACATGTAATGTATACATAAAGGAATAAACATTCCCTGTTGAATACTTGGAAATTTGCAGAAGGGATATTAATCAACATTGACCACAGTGGGAATATGCAAAGCCAAAGAAAACATAAAGAAAAACAAACGTTTGTTTTCTTGACACGAAATGGGGGGGAGGGAGAAGGAAATAGAGCTTCTGAAAAAAATCTATTTTTAATATCTAGCAGTAGAATTGCTACTCCTTCATCTAGCTGATCTTCATGGTAAGCTGTATGATTCTAGTAATATATAGCATTTGAATTAACCCTGTAAAATTCTAAGAAGATTTTGTTTTGTTTCAAGTTGTCATAGTACTTTTATTTTTCCCAGCCTCAACTGATTCATTTTTATGGTCCATGGTATTTTTTTATTATTATTAACCATCTCCAAATCCATAATACAACGGTCTTTCTTGCTCTTTCAATGTCCAACTTACAGAGTTGTATATATCAGCACTGAAAAGACAATTGCTGTAACTATTCTTTGTTATCAGAAGTATAATTATCCTGCATAATCTTATCTATATTTGACACGGTTCCCTCCATCATTAATGTTTTTGATTAATGTTTTATTTTTGGACCATTTTTTCTCAATTAATAAAGGAACAAGTCTAATGTTTTTGACTCATTTATTTAACTGGGCTCTATTTATCTAGTTTTAGGATTTGTGCAGAGGACAAGTCATGTTTTAGACCATATTTAGGCAGAAATATTGAAAGTTCAAAAGGGTTTACAAACTTTTAAGGGCTACTAGCCCTTTTAAGGGCTAAATATCTCTTGTGCAGCTTTAAACCATTCAATGGATTTAACTTCTGGGCCTGATGATTTTTGCTGGGAGATCTTACTTTCTAGCATAGCTGGCTTTTGAATATAATGTCCCTCTATTTTTTTTCTGTCATTCTATAATCCTGTTTATAAAGGAGTTCCCTATAGTCTTCCTATTTTTTATCCTCATTTCCCTCTATTTAGTCTTTTCCATGATCATTCTTGAATAGTCCTAGTCAAAGTGTAGTAAAGTTTCCTGGGATTTCTTTGATGTTCTTAAAACATCTTATTTTTCTTTGTCTTATCACTGTCCTCCCTTTGTTAACATTCTCAATTTAGATACCTTTTGGTAGCCTTTCTTGCTTAAATGTTTAAAGTCTGCATTCAGTTATTGTACATTCTTTCTATTCACTCCCTGCCTTTCCATGGCTATCATGACAGCTTGTTCTGAAAGCTTGTTCTTAAAAGATCTTTTCTTCTTTAAATTCTGGGAATATTTTGTTCTACATCAGTTTTCACAATGTCCCTTGCTTTTCCTCATAGTTTCTCAGATTCTCTTTTGCATAAGTTAAGCATAAGTAATGTGTTCTTTCTATTCTGACTATATGTCCTACAGGTCAAATATTACTCTCTTGAATTGTTGAAGTTTAACCTGTCTGTGCTGCCTGAACTTCACAGTCACATCTTATCAACAACCTCTGGACTCTGAGGAGAAAATTCTTTCTGCAAACACTTTAAACTTTTTCTCTCTCCTGCAGTTCAGTTGCTACCTGCAACATGTCTAGAATAAGATTTACTTAAACTCCACATTTCTCCTCACTTTCGAGTCTTGTTGTTGCAAAGTTTGTTTTCCATTTATGCTTACTGGTAGAAATTGCCCTGGTGTCTATTTCATGTTGATTCCCCCCCTTTAAATAAAACCTCATTCCCAGAGTTTAGGAAAAGATATCCAAAATAAATCCAGGTAGTGGGTTTCAATTATTTTGCCATTTAATTGTTTGCTACCAACTGCCAACACACACCCTGCATGAATTACCTACTCTTGTCTCTTATGACCAATAAGAGGCAGTACCAATAGTGTGTCCTATAACAAGGAGTCAAACTTGATTTCTTAAAAAAAAAAGTTATTTATTCAAAGTTTATGAAATTAAAAACATATACTCACATTTTACAGCGTTGTCTAAGCAGTAGATATACTTGTACTTTTCTTCTGATAGCATGTTATACATTGTCATAATAACTCCTTTGTCGTTTTAAACTCTATATATGCATACATATAGTTTATTTACATTTATTTACACATCACCCTTATTTTTCCAAAATGTTACCAGATCATCAGATATCACTTTTTCTTTATCCAGTCAAACTTGATTTCATTGAGGGCTGCATCAGAGTTTTGTTTGACTTGGGGCGCCAGGATAGACATGGCTAGGGTGGGCGTGGCCAGGGTGGGATGTCATTCACGTTGGGGGTACCTGTGGTGGCCAAGTGCTGAGGCAGGACTTCCCTCAGATCCTCCCTCACTCTCATTATAATCTCCTTCCTTCCTTCCTTCCAGGGGTGGGATTCTACCAGTTCGCACCTATTCATTAGAACTGGTTGTTAACATTCTAAGCAGTTCGGAGAACCAGTTGTTAGAAGAAATTACTGGCCTAATCCTGTAAGGAAGGCAGGAAGGAAACATTCTGGTGTTGCTTACAGAAACTGCCTCTCCGTTAACCCTTATTACATTCTTGGCAGGACTAGACTTCCTGTCTCAGGAACTTCTCTGGAGTTTTTTCCCCCTCCTTTGCTGGTACTTTGCTTGTGTGTAGTGACCATTCAAAGTTACAATGGCACTGAAAAAAGTGACTTATGACCATTTTTCACACTTACGACTGTTGCAGCATCCCCACAGTCGTGAGAGGCCAGGCGAGGAGATGCATGCCTTGATGTGAGTGATATCGAGTTGGCCACACCCAGCCAATAACATGACCACTAAGTCATGTCCACCCAGTCACATGACCACCAAGCCACACCCACCACCTAAGCCACACCCACAGAACCAGTTGTTAAAAATTTGAATCCCACCCTTGCTTGCTTGCTTGCTTCCTTCCTTCCTCCCTCCCTCCCTCCCTCCCTCTTTTTCCTTTCCTCTTCATTTTCCTTTCTTCTTCCTTCTCCCCAGAAGAAATAACCACAGGGGCCATCGTGGCTGAAAACAGGGAGCTCCGTTTTTGCTGGCAGAGGCACTATGGGCCAGTCCTTTGTCGTTTCCAGGGCAGCCCCGTGGGCCAGATTTGGCCCACAGGTCTTGAGTTTGACATCCCTGTCCTATAATATACAGGTGATCTTGACTTACAACCACAATTGAGCTCAACATTTCTGTTGCTGAGACATTTGTTAAGTGAATTTTGCCTCATTTTACAATATTTCTTGCCACAGTTGTTAACCAAATCATGCGGTTGTTTAGTGAGTCTGGCTTCCCCATTGTCTTTGTTTGTCAGAAGGTCACAAAAAGTGATCCTATCACCCTGGACACTAGAACTGTCAGAAATACGAGTTAGTTGCCAAGCACCTGAATTTTTGATCACATGACCATAGGGATGCTACAACTGTCATAAGAGTGAAAAAGAGTCATAAGTCACTTTTTTCAGTCCTTTTGTAACTCTGAGTGATTGGAGGACTACCTGTATATCTGGAAATGCAGGCTGCCTGCCTTAGATTACATCTTCTTCCTGATAAATAGTTGATTGATACATGAGATTATTTATTACCCAAGAATCTGTAAATAAGAAAACCAGATTAATTTGCCTCAGTCCAAGCAGTGCATTTTATACATCTGTAGGATTTGAATCAGATTCAAAGTTGTCAGTTTCTGATATTTCTGCACCAGATAATGTTGACTAAAATAGTATATTTTACATACTGATTCCCTCATTCAAACACATCCCAAGTTTAGCAATGTCAATGGCTGGTTTAACTTTACTTTTTTAAAAAAAATTTTTTTTGGGATAAAACAGGAAACACCTCCCACACTTGGAGAATCAGAACTATAAAAAGCAACTGCATCCTCCACACAGTATATTTTGTAAGAAGATTTACCTAGTGACCATGTTTTGGAAATGCTGACTTTTTTTTTTTCAAACACTGGGAAAGATTTTTAAAAACTGCTACAGGCGAAACATTATTTTGTTTGCTCAAACTGGAAAAGCAGTAAATATAGCCAAGAATTTGAGAGTAAAGTTAGAGTTGATTCACTCTCTTTGATAAAAAAATATAAAAAATATATTTCTTTTGTTATCCAATTATTTAAAATCATAAAAATAAAATAAAAATAACCATAGTATTATAATCAAACTCTCAATTTCACTTCTGTCATGACTCAAGTAATGAAAATTTTAGCAAAATTTAAGTGTGTAATTTTTGTGTGTGCCTTTGAGTCAGTTTTGACTCCTGGTAATTGCATTGGTCTGGTCCTTGCAATTTTCTTGGCAAGGATTGTCCTTGCCTGCTTCCTAGGGCTGAGAGAGAAGGACTTGCCCAAAGTCTCCCAGCTGGCTTTGTGCTAAGGCAGGATTAGAACTCATGATCTTTTGGTTTTGAGCCTGGTGCCTTAACCGCTACCCCAAACTGGATCATAAAGCATCATAAATTGCTTACAATTATTTCCCATATGGGAACTCAGAATGCAGACAAAATATGGGACATCCCCAAACAAAACTTACAGTTGACATAAATGTACATACTGTATTATACCAGAAGCTGTCATGGTTAATGGTCCTGCTATATAAAGACTTTGTTGCGTAAGATGTCTTGGAAACCTATTCTTCTCCCTACCCACTCATGTTTCCTTTCCCCCATCCTGTCTTCTATGCAGAAGTCAGATTCTCCATGTATTTGATATCTTGTCTAGCTCTTTGGATACATCACTCTGCTGTAGGAGAAACTTGGACAATTGCTTTCTTAGCTTGTCTCTCTGCATGGATTTCTCTTGCCGTTCCGCCTCTGATTGTTTGCTTGTTTATTTATGTCAGAAGCATCATAATTAAAATAAGGCATACTATATTACATAAAATATAAAATATTAGATTAGAATATGTACAAATTGAACAGATATTTTCTACAAACTAGCAACATTGTGTTCTGTCATGCTGCCATGAGGTCTTGAAGTGTACATTGATTGGGACACAAACAGCAGGTATACATACATGTTGTTTTAGTATGTCAAGAATCATTGATTCAAACATCTCAAAATCAAGCTCAAAGAGAGAAAGAAATCATCCTCTCAGATTGTTGGGGAAAGGAACTACTAACATTCCTGAGCTGTTCTGTTCTCCTCTGCTGGCTAATATGACCCTGAACTAAGTTAGCAAAATATTCTAAAAGCACAAGAAATGGTAGGAAGTTCTTAGATGATCAGATGTTAAAAACCATGTAGCTTTGCCTTACAGGATGTTATATGATAGAAAATGGTTCAAAAGTTCACTAGAGATGTCATATGAAAGGATTAAGGGGAATCATTGCATTTTCATGAAATGAAATTGCTATGACAAAATCATATTTCACTGTGCTCTCTAGTCAATTTTGTTAGCAGCTGGTTTAATCTTCAGTACAAATACAAACTGCTGTTAATTAGTTTATGCCCTGTGTTTGACCCTTTTTAAAGTTTCCTTGAACTGTGTAAGGGATTTTTTTAAAAAAATTATAAATGCTGGCTTTGAGAAAAAAAGTATCCTTCTTTTACAGTACAACACTTTCTATAATGACAGACATAAAACTCCTATTAAGATTATTAGGGAGAATGCTACATGTATTAGCATTCGGAGATTTCTTACACAACATTTTAACAAGTGATAATTTCCCACAGTGCCTATAACCATTTGATAAGCTAGTCATACATATTATTTGATTACTGGTGAGCAAATGTTAATAATTGTCTTCATTTGCTCACAAACACAGAAATCTGGGAATACTAAGAATCCCATCAATGGACAGAGCAATGTATTCTAATTTATCAAGTGGCTTTAAACAGTTATGGAAAGGAAAAGCAAAAGAAAGTGTGCTGGCCATAAGGAGAAAGAAATCATATAAATTTCCAAAGCCTTAAACTGCTGCTGGTAAATATCAAGTCTGTTTGTAATAAGACCAAGATCAGCCTTGATTTAATTGTAGATGAGCAAATAGACCTCACATGCACTGCAAAAGCATGTGGCTTTCTCAGAGATTTGCCCTTTTGGATTTCAAGTTCTTAGAAGGCTTAACTTTATGGATCTAGAATGGTTGTCAGAATTCCTGTATTGGTAAGCCAGAATTGATAACCCACAAGTGACATAATATGAATGCTCATGTTTTTAATTGGACAATAGGGCTAGATAGTCATGAATCCACCATCATGCTGCTCAAAAGGATGCCTTTTTGAGCTCCTGGACTTGTCTACTAGCTGCTTTTGCAGAACAACTACATGTGCTGTAACTTTTCAATCTTCAGATCTTGGAAGTGGGTTTTAGAAGACTCAGGAACTAAACACAATATATGATTGTACATGTGATTTTGAGGGGGGTGGAAAGGAAAAGGAAAGGCTGCCCAGAATGGAAAGAAGACAAAAATGTAAATAAGAAACGTGAATAAGAAATCCAGGGCACCTAGAAATCCTAATGCCTTCACTTGAAAGCTTAGGAGTGGTGGCGCAATGGTTAGAATGCAGTATTGCAGGCCATACTCCACAGCTAGGAGTTCAATCCAGACTGGCTGAAGGTTGACTGGCTCAGCCTTCCATCCTTCCAAGGTCGGTAAAATGAAGACACAGATTGTTGGAAGCTATATGCTGACATTGTAAACTGCTCAGAGAGGGCTGTAAAAAGTGCTATTGCTACTGCAGAAAGATGAGGGTTAAATCTAGGGGATTTATTGATTCACTCAATTTATATCTCATCTTTTACTCTGCAGCTGAAGTATGCATAATGACGAGAGAGAAGATTTGACCGGGATTGAGGGAAGACTAGTACCTAGATCTCCCCTGCTACATCCAATACCTTAAGCCAGGGGTCCCCAAACTTGGCAACTTTAAGACTTGGACTTCAAGCCCCAGAATTCTCCACCCAGCATAGCTCTCATTTAATGGCATTGCATTCTATTTAGAGCAGTATTTTTCAAACCTGGCAGCTTTAAGATGTGTGAACTTCAACTCCCAGAATTCCCTACCTGGCATGTTGCTGGCTGGCGAAATCTGGGAGTTGAAATCCACACATCTTAAAGTTGCTAAGTTTGAAAAATATTGGCTTAGTGTTTCTTCTCCAAACCCCCTAATTCTTTTATTTTCTTCTGTGTTTAAGTTTAGGTTTAGCTTTAAGCTACTAAATAATCATAACAAGATAATGGCAAAATCAACACAAACACGGGTGAAGCAACAAATAATATTTTAATGTTCAAAGTACTAGATGGCATTGTTTGGAGCAAGTCACATTCTGAAAGTGAACAGTATGTGACTTGTCTGTGAGCTAGGCCGTGTCTGACTGCTGCTGAACAAGTCCAATGAGGAACAATCCTTTAAAAGCATTTGTGGAAATGTTGCTGGAAAGGACTCTGTTGCCTAATAAACACATTCATAAGTGAAGGACAACCTCTGTTTTCTCAGGGCTTGTTATGCTTGTGGGTTGCTGGAGGGGACTGGCAAAGCAAACAGGCATTTGACAATGAAAGGATGACCTTCCTAGAAAACAATTTAAATCTTCTATCTTTGCTGTCCAAATGAGGACAGCACTCTGTTGTATCAGAGTGGTAATGTGGGGGAAGGGAAGCCACACTGCATGCTTTCTCTCTTTGTCTCTCCTTCCAATCCTCCTTGTGGCTTTCTACAGGCTTTTTCTTAGAAAAGAGGGGAGAAAACCCCTATTAGCAATTTGTACAAATGTGCAAACCAGCCAACTAGTACACAATGAAACATGCTTGCGTGTTGTAATCATGAATTCCATATAGAAAGCTTAAGAGTCCTTCTATTTGGTGAGCTGAGACCAGGGCCAACAGAATCCCACTTTTTTTGATGGAGGAGGCTAAAAATCAGAGAAATTATAGAGAAAAATCTTCTGGATTCCCTTCTAAAATTCCACATATTCATGTTCAGGACTGAGAGGCTGGGTTTGGGCAGCCAGATTCTTGCAACTATATGGGATATTAATGATCGCAAGGGAAGGACTATCTGTGTTATAGTTGCCAATATGAAATCAATGCTATATATTGCCTTTACTCTTAATTATGAATTACAACATTAAACATAGGGTTTTTTTATGCTTTGTGGCACAACTGAAATGGAAAAGACAGCCACAGTGGCACAGTGATTAGAGTGCAGTACTGACTGCCAGCGGCCTGAAATTTGGCAGTTCAAATCTCATCAGGCTCAAGGTTGACTCAGCCTTCCGAAGTGGGTAAAATGAGGACCCAGATTATTGAGGGCAATATGCTGACTCTGTAAACCAGTTAGAGAGGGCTATAAAACATTGTGAAGTAGTATATAAGTCTAAGTGCTATTGCTATTGCTACATGGGTGGGCAAGTTAATGTGGGTATATTAGTAATGCACAAAATGTTCCCTCCCAAAGCATTCTGACATGACAGTGCTGATTCTGTGGCTCGTGTCCAATCAAACTATCTGTTTAGGGGCTTGTGTTCCAGAAACAGATCAAACTGGGACTGCTCTATCTCAAATAATTCAAAATAGCTTCTGAAGGGGCCATTGGATCTAATATGGGTGATGGAGGAGATGGTGTGCACTTTTACTGGAGTGGTGACATCTCACAATAAGTATCTGGTTGCTTCCTTGACTCTGAAGCAAACACAGAGCCCCGTTCCCATTTTATTATCCTCCCAGTACCATGGATGCTTTAAGGAAATGTTAGGACTACTATGAGAAGTGTTTTTGCAGGCATGTACACTTTCACTTAAGCTTTCATACAATTGCTATCTTGCTCCATGTGTGCAATAGCTGTGCATGCTGTCATTTCCTGTTAATGGTAAGGCTTTTAGGAACACAGTGAGAGTCTTCATCTTCAGAGATACTCTGAAAGCTCCACAATAAACAGGACATACCTAAATTCAGCAAACCATCATTAACATGGTTTAATTACTGTTATCTCCCAAGTTCTCTCCTCCCAGTTCTATGCTGAGAGTTTGCTTTTGGAGCTTTTGACGTTGGTTATCAGTATCCTTGCACTCTGTATTGTGCAATATGGTTTATGGATATTTCACAATTTTAAGTTAAAAAATGAAAAAAAGCACCTCTAAGGTTGGTTTGCTAAGCTTCAATGTTTTTGTGTGTGCTATATATGGTTTTTTTTTTGTAAATGATTTCTAGTAAAGATGTTCTGTGAACCCTATTGGGGTTCTAAGTCTCTTTTTCAGAAGGATTTTGCAGGGAAAATGTTGCATGATAGATGAACTTCTAAATGGAAAAATGAGGAACAAAGTGCCTTTTGTAATAGAAGGAGAGAAGACAATTAAGGAGTTGGTCTTCACTGGATGCTACAATGGAGGATTGGATTAGACACTAATTGGTGGATGATCAGACAAAATGAGATTGAAAAAATAATCTGGAGTTATTCTGGAATGTTAGATGGTGCAAGGAAGAAGGACAATTGGTGGCAATTTCTTCTGGAATGATTGCATCGTGAGTATAGTAGACTCCATTGTGGACAGGGTAGCTATCAAAGAAATAATGGGTAGAATAGAGGGGGCTACATTAAAAATAGTATCCTGAAAGAAACTGGTGAGAAAAGTGAATTCTGGGATGAAGAATGGTGGCTAGGAACAGTAGCTGGAGCACTGGCAGTTTGGAAGATGGGAATGGCCTTGGCAAATAATTCTGGAGTCTGGCCTGATAGTGATGCATGGAGAATGGAATGAGATTTGGAAGATTTTGAGAGCTTTGTATTTATATGACAAGCAGATAGAAAGGGAAGAAGTTCCATGAAACCTCCTGATTCCGGTTTTGTTTCCTCTAAACACGGAACAGGAAAACTGTATGGGATTTTGTTCTACTGAACAAATTAATGTTTTAACTTTTAATGCCCAATGTTTTAATGTTGTTAACCTTCCAATTGTTTTATGTTGCTATCTATGACATTGTAAGCCACCCAGAGTTGCTTGATAGTGAGATGGGTATATAAGTTTAATAAATGAATGAATATTGACAGACTTTAAGAATGTAGTTTTCTTCTGACTTTTAAAGAAAATTTATTTTCTATTCAAGGAATATCCCTAGGGCACATCAACTTCCTTCCTTTCCTCCTCCTCCTCCTCCTCCTCCTCCCTCCTCCTCCTCCTCCTCCTCCTCCTCCTCCTCCTCCTCCTCCTCCTCCTCCTCCTCCTCCTCCTCCTCCTGCAGTCTCTCATTCACTCTGTTTCTTCTGGAAGACTAGGAAACTCTTCAAACAGAGGTTAAGGGCAGTGATGGGATTCAAATAATTTAGCAACTAGTTCGCCCAGTCAGGTTGGCTGTCATCCCCATCCTCCAGCTCTGCCGCACATGCGGAATGAGCCTCCTGCAATGGCCAACCTGACCCTGGGTGAATGGATTGTTAAATTACACCCCCCCATACCATCAAAGTGGATCCTGGGCACTGCACTGCACTGCAATGGAGAAACGGGCAATGGCCGTCAGTCAGCACAAGGAAGGAGGAGGAGCAGGGAGAAGAAAGGTAAAGCGGCCTTCTCCTTCCCTCACGCCAGCCGCTCTGTTGTCTGTTTCTCCATTGCAGCACAGCACAGCATCCAGGATCCACTTTGAGTTGGGTGGGGGGGAGCAATTTAACAACTGGTTTGCTTGAACCAGTGGAAACCAGCTGAATCCCACCACTGGTTAAGGGCATATAAAACACTACAAGGAGGAGTGAAAAGTAATCCTTACAGGATCATGATTTGAAAAACCATTGATCCCTTTGGAAATAAATGACTGGACCCCGCTTTTTATGACTGATAGTTTAATTTCTCTTTAATTAATATAGGCAGTTTAATAATGATAATGATAATGATAATGATAATGATAATGATAATGATAATAATAACAATAATAATAATAACAATAATAATAATAATAATAATGATAATAATGATAATAATAATAATAATAATAATAATAATAATAATAATAATAATAATAATTTTTGTTTACAGTAATAAGATCTTCTCCTTAGTTGTTCTATTTTCTTTCTGCAAGAGTTTTAACTGAGATTTGCTTCAAAAATAGTATCTATGGTAAAGCTGCTGGCCCATATTGTTTAGAAATGAAAAAGAACCTTCAGATATTGTATTACTTTTTTTAATATCAATGTAATATTGTGAAGGCTGTTTGTGACATGTCATTTTTTTAAAAAAGCTGAATTTACTTTTTACCCCCTATGACTGTCTTGAAAAATAGGAAACCATCCTGGAGAGGAAAAAGTTACTTCTACAATTAGTATATTGTGGTAAATAAGGAGATTTAGTTCAATTTTATCTTCTGCAGTTTAAATCAGAATAAAGTTTTTTTCCTCCTAATTATTTGTAGCCAATGGCAAGATGATTGGGTTACCAGCAACAACTGTTTTGTGAATGGTCTCAGTTAATGATGCGATAGTTGTTGCCTTTTCTTTCTTCATGTAAACTTCTACTTGCTATAATATCCCCTCCCCCAATTATGTGTACAATGTAAATCGAGGCTAATGGGAACTACAATTAATGAAGTAGACTGAAATACAAAATCTGGGATGCTTGAAGATTTCATGCAGCTTGAAATCGATTGAATTGACTGCTTTGCTCTATAAAGTCCCAGAACATTGAAGATACCTCCTCCAGTCAGGACACTGGATTCATTTCTTAGTCCTTTTGCTCATAATGTTAGTTACTCTTTTTACCATAAACTTCTGTCTCTGTTTCCCATTCTTGCCTGCCAGGCACTGTTGTGTGCCCAACATATTTCCTTCTTGACCTTCTTGTCCTGTTCTTAAGAAGGTCTTGTGTTGTTAGAGAAATGTAGCACTGTTTTAAATTCCAAGCCCTGTAGATTTACTATGTAAAAGGATATTCCTATGAGGGGTGAGTTAGAAAATAATTATCCCGTTAGCAGGTTTAACTGTATGGAGACCTTCTTCTCCATACCGAAGATTAAATAGGCACTATCAGCAAACAATTGTAATTTGAACAAAGAACTCATGGCAAAATTATCTCTTTTTCTGCTCTTCAAGAAAATCATTTGAAAATTGATCCTCTCAACTACTGACAATTTTCAACAAAGAACAATCAGGAATGTTAATATTTGGGGGAATTTAAAGCTTGGAAGATTAATTTTATCTTGATTCTCCACAAGCTAATGTTTTTAGCTAATTACTCATGACATCATGTACACAACATTTCACTCTAATCTCTTTTTGTCCTTTCAGGGATGCAAGGTAGAGCCCTAATAATTCCATTTTTTTAATCTACCAAAGAATACATATTGAAGTTTCTCTGCATGATTTTATAGCTTGACACACTAAATCTGTACAACTCATTAGTGATTTATGCTGGGGCTCTCTGTTTCCTGTTTACACAAGGAGATCTAATCCACATGCAAGGAAAACTTTAATATGGCTACTGATACAGTGCATAGCTACTGTACCTTGACTTTCAATTACATTAAATCCCATTATAATCACTTTCTTTAGAACAAATCCTCTTTTACACCTGAAAGGCTCTGCTTCCCTGGGAAGATGGCTGTATTTCCCCTAATCAAAAACAGTGCCATTCTAATGGAAATGCATGATCTGCACACAATGCTAGGGAAGGATTTTAACATGTTCTGTATGCTGAAATTTAACAATGTGTATGAAGAAAAGAAAAACCCTCTAGACACAATCGGCTTTATGTTGGATGTCTTAACACAGAGCACCTCCATTACAGCTTAGCACAGCACCTACATCATTATGTTATCTCACAAAATCATCTTGCATGGACAATTATTATAGTCTAAAGACAGGTCAACTACAGGTTATCTTGGTACTATTATTACAGAGCTGAATATTTCCCCTGAAAACTGAAAGTGAGAGACTGAAGACATTTGAAAAGACAACCTGTGGTGTAAAGAAGCTTATTGCCATTACTTACAGCCATGCTGGATCTCAAATTCTGCAAGGGGAACGGTTGAAGTGTCTCATAAATACGGGATTGTGCCCTGTGAAATGTCTTCAGAGTAATCTAGAAACATATAATAGAACCTGGTGAAAAATATGCTTGTGTTTATATTTATGTTGCCGTAGAGAGAAAGCACACTTGTAAATTTCCCACGAACAGGTTCATAAAGCCATGCTCAGCTCTGGGTTGCAACATCAAGTGGTGCTTAGCATGAATCATAGATTGAACCTGGAGGACTTTAAAGGGGGATTAGACAAATTAATGAAGGATAAGACCATCAATGGTTACTATTGTGATGATTACATATTGTATCCCATCCGGCTTCTGAATATCTGCACTGCTACTGACCCATTCTGCTTGTTGGAGTCCTAAGGCTGCAGATATGATTGCTTCTGGGGAAGCAGAATGGCAATCTAGATAGACCTTTGATCGGTTCCAACAGATTTCTTATTTTCCCACATCGCTGGAAACCACCATGTCATCCAGTGTTGTATAAAGAAATGTCAATCATGCATATCTGAATTGGGCCTTCCAGCAGCCTTATAATATTAGCTGGTCTTATTATACTCATGTTGCAAATAATGGACTGAGTAATATCACATGTCATACAGTTATCCTAGTCCCTATTTGTAGTCCCCGAAGCCCTCTATTATGCCCACTTTAAATCTAGTAGTATAGTTTTTCAGAATTTGCAAGAAGGAGCTAAACAGATGTACTATTTTACTTTAAGTAATCTTTGCTCTCCAAAATACTGAGAAAATACCCAAAGTATAAATTAAACAAAGCTAGGGGACATGTATAAAAAAAAAACAGGTGGAGTTTCAATCATACTGCCTTAGTCGCCATCTTGACTTTTTGGACAATATCCCCCAGGCAGGCACAGACATACATACACTCAGTTCAGAGGTGGTATTCAGCAGGTTCTGACAGGCTCTGGAGAACTGGTAGTGGAAATTTTGAGTAATTAGGAGAACTGGTAAATACCACCTCTGACTGCCCCCCAATCCCATCTATTCTCTGCCTCCTGAGTCCCAGCTGATCGGCTGGGTCTTCTTTTGTTGCCCTGCACAGGAGAACAGAGTTGGAAAGCAGGTCAGTGAGGTGGGGAAGGAATGGGACTTTGCAGTATCCTTCCCCTGCCATACCCACCAAGCCATGCCCTCCAAGACACACCACACCCACCAAGCCATGCCCACAGAACCAGTAGTAAAATTTTTTGAATCCTACCACTGACTCAGTGGTATGTAGACTCATCCAGAGACCTGTTTTGTCTTGCTTTCTTCCAGCTCTAGAGCTGGGACCAAATATAATGATGAAAAAAAAAATTGCTCTGCCTCCCTAGGATTCCATTATCAAGGTTCCAGTCCAGGGCAATGCTGCATTGCTCACGGTACAGCTCCTCCATGCAACTTTTGTCAGGATTGTGATTGGAAGATTTCTCTGAATGTCATCAGCTATTGGAAAAGCTGCCACTAACTGCTCTACGTAATGTGTGACAAAATGGTACGCTCCAGTCAATTTTACTTTGTTTTCAAAAGGATTATTGACCTATTGGCCTTAGGATCATCAGATAGCAACAAAACTTCATTTCTCATAAATGGATTTGTGCAGCTCAGATATAGCTGCTGCATTGATTGTCTTAGCAAGAAACAGGTTTTGGTTATGTTCAGGTTCTGGACATAGTCAATCATGCCATAGATATAGCCACATAAAATTTCCAATTATTGGCGTATCTAGTGCTTTATCTATTAACCTACTTACCAAAGTTTTAGATTTTTGTCCTTCTTTGTGTTATCTAATGGTCATCCAGATGGGTAAGTGTTGAACAGTTGCAATATGAAAAATGAATGGATTCTTGGGCCAAATTATAACCTTACCTTTAGCTCTAAATATCCAATGGGATGAGAAAAATATGGGTCTATGTTGAAGCCTTATGTGTTTCAGGTTATGTTCTGAGATGAAGTGAAATTTTAAAGAGAAGATTTCATGAGGAGAAGGAATGAGATGCCATGGCTTCTCCAAATTGGTGGACACTGCAAAGGGAATTCTCTGTTGTGCAGATTGTAAGAATACAAATCTGCGTCCTTTCAACCCCATTTTCAGTGCAATCTGGTGGGCTATTCAATTTCAGGGATCCATGTCGTCTCTGGTTCAACTTGTTGTCTGTTGATCAAACCATTTGGAAAAAAAAAAAAAGAACTGTGGAAGCCAGATTCTGATGCCCCTTGAACCCAAAATTGCACTCGGGATAGGCACCAAGCCAATGCAATTAACAGGAGAAAATCTGCTTCTTATCTGCAACTAAATCAAACAGATTGGCAACTGTTGCATCACCTCATATCTCCTCCCCCATGATCCATGGATTGTATAGGAAATCTTCCAGTTTCTCATGTTCCACCGTTATTTTCAGGTCATAACAACTTGGGACCTCAGAACTAGTTCAGAAGTGGGGTTCTATGACAGGGTCAATCTTTGTGGGGACTTATCCTCAGAAAAGGGTAAATGGAGCATCTCCATTCTGTGATAAGCAGGCTAATATGAAATAAAAGGACCTAAATGGGTCCTCTAAAAATATGTGTCAGCTAGATGAGTACCATGAAATGACCAATGTTTAATTTATTTAAATAAATCATAACCAAAAAGAACTCTAGAACGTTTCCTGTTGTGGTAGCTGCACTTGTAAGGATCCTACATGTTAAATTTAATTGATCACTTTTTCCTCTTTTATTCAACACTATTTTATTCTTTTTTGTTGCTGTTAGGGTTCAATGTATGCTTTTGTTTTGTTTCATTTTATTTGTGTGTTTTATTGTTCTGTATCTTATTTTTTATGATAAAATAATGAATATTTTTTAAAAAAACTTCACATTTTCTTTTAAAATTATACAGAATGAAATAATAGTTTAGTGTATCCTGGTTCAGGGGACACAACTTTGTGACTATGATTCTGACCAATTGGATGGGTGGAAAAAAGAAAAAGAAATAATATAAGGACTACTTAAAAGTTTTTTTCTCTGAGCAATGAAAGCAGACCAACATGCTACGCATTTTCAGCATCATTATTAACATTCTTTTCTGTTTAATTCCCACAGATAATAATCCTGGAACAAAAATAAAAAGGGCAAAGGAAGAAGGGATGTCCTGTAAAGAACCCAGTGTTCTTGCCACAGAAAATAAATAATTTGCAGGCTATAAATAGCGATACATTTTGGAAGTTTATATAAATAAACTCGATATGCTCTGAAGAAATGCTGTTGAACAAATGAATTGATAATGGTGAAGTCTAGCCATCTTCAGAATGATAGTTATAAACTCCTTATACATCTAGGCTGCAATTCGGAACAAAACACATAAACTCTTAGAATTTTTGTTTTAATTCTCCTCTTTTTAAACAAGTTGATAATCCAGATTAGATGTTTGTATCACAGTGTTTTTAACTACAACTAAATGTAGTTTAGAGTAATCTGATTCTTCCCGCAAGCCATGCTTTCAGAGGACTATAAATTGGGACCTCAAACTACAATTAGAAGCTCATTTGCAAGCAGCTTCAATTGAGGCTCTTCCTTGGTCTTTTGCGATCTGAGATTAAATGAGTAGCTAAGATAGAAAGGACCTTCTCTATACTGGTGATTTGATTCTGGAATGCTGTTTCCAAGATTGGTTGCTTGATACTATTCTGATGTTACTTGGGAAGCAATGAAGGCCTTTTTATGCTAAGCTTTTCATTTTTCTCTGCTTAAGGTATATTATTACTTATCTCTGCAGTGTTATTATTCCTATTGACTGCTTTTATGCTAATTTATTAATAATAAATAAGGGTTACTATTTTGGAACATGAAGTGGTGGGCTTATACAAGTTTCACAATGGGTTCGGCGAGCGTGCATGCAGCACATTACAAAACCACCATTTTACAGGTTTACAACTTACTTTCCACTGCAACACTGGTGAGTAAAACAGCTGAGGTGCAGTAATCCTCTGTGCCGTGCCTCATCTGAGTGTCAAAACTGCAGAAATAAAGGACAGACTAAGGCATGGATGGGTGGGCAGAGCCAACCGATCGCCACAGCTAAGGGTTCACCCAAACCCATGCGAACCCTGAACCCACCCCTGGGAACATGGCAAACTGTGGGAGATGTTCACATATTTGTGAGATCCCTTCCTATGTGATTAGGTCAAATCTAGAGGCCAAGAGGTATTCATTCCAAATATCTGGCAATTATTATTATTATTGCTACCCTGTTTCTCCAACAATACGGCCTCCCCCAATAGGAAGTCCCAGCATGTTTTATAGGCATGAAATGAAATTAAGCCCCTCCCCCAAATTAAGGCCTATATTAAAACATACGAAATGGGGAGGAATGGTGGGGGCTTGCCATTAGGAAGTACTTTTGTTGCACACCGGATATGGTGCTGCCTGTGTTGACCCTGATACAGAAGTGCCCCCAATGCCGAGGTCAACATCCAAGCCGTTGCTGCCCGCCCGCCCAAAGATGCAAGGGGGGAATTAAGTCACCCCCAAAAGACAGCCTAGCCATTTTTCGGGCTCAAAAAAAAGAAGACCCGGCCTTATTATATGAGAAACACGGTAGATACTCTATGCAGATTTTCTGGAGTATAACCTTACTCTCAGAGGTGGTATTCAGCAGGTTCTGACCAGTTCTGGAGAACCGGTAGCGGAAATGTTCAGAGAACCTCTGACAGGCCCCACCCCCCTCTATTCTCTGCCTCTCAAGAGCCAGCTGATTGACTGGATCTTCTTTTGTTGCCCTGCACAGGAGAATGGAGCTGGAAAGCAGGTTAGTGGGGTGGGGAGGGAATGAGGATTTTTCAGTAACCTTCCTCTGCCATGTCCACCAAGCCATGCCCGCAGAACCGATAGTAAAAATTTTTGAATCCCACCACTGCTTACTCTAAGAATATCCTAGGTAAAAATAAACTATGGGGAGAAAAATAAACTATGGGGAGAAAAAGACAGAAAATCTTTGCCTTGTCTGGTTGTTTCAAAATGCATATTCAGAATATTAAGAGCCAACAGATCAGAATATTAAGAGCCAGCAGATAACAATTAGGAGCAAACTCGTGACCCGTGGGCCAGATGCATCTTATGCTGGCCATGCCCACGCCTGGTTTAGCGAAGGGGGAAAGAGTCCTGACATGATGATGCTGTGACGACATAAGTTTGACACCCCTGGTTTAAGTGCTCATGTTGCTGCCATTTTGACTTCAACAGGCACCTATAGTTGATCTCTCAAAGAGCAAAGAATGAGGATAGTATAGAAATGTGCAAAATCATTTCAATTAACTATTTTTTACATGTATTCTCTTGTAACTGCCTTCTGTTTATAACTATTCACTACATGACTGCATCTGTAGGTATATTTTATTTGTATTATTCAATTCATTTGTTTTTCAGTTTGAATTCTGTATAGTGTGTTCCAAAAATATAGCAGCTTTCCAAATGTGAATATGTGAAGGACATCTCCTTAATCATTATTAAAGGACATTCTGTTTCAGTACAATTTTATCTCATCTCCAGCCTATCTCTGTCCTATTACATTTCTTCAATAATATTTTTTTTTCTCCAAATGTAAGAGCTGTCTTTGATTCTTCTTATTTATTTATTTATTTGTCAAGCAAGTATTAGATAACAGGTATAAGTATAAGCATGGTTATGAATACATGAAGTGGATATGAATAAAAAAGAAACTATAGGACAAGGATGGTAGGCACATTGGTGCACTTATGCACGCACCCTACAGACCTCTTAGGAAAGGGGTGAGGTCAATAGTAGACAGTCTAAGGTTAAAGTTTTGGGGGTTTGGGGAAGAAACCACGGAGCCAGGTAGAGTATTCCAGACATTGACCACTCTGTTGCTGAAGTTGTATTTCCTGCAATCAAATTTGGTGCGGTTTACCTTGAGTTTGTATCTATTGTGTGCTCTTGTATTGTTGTGGTTGAAGCTGAAGTATTCATTGACAGGTAGAACATTGCAGTAGATAATTTTATATACTATACTTAGATTGGACCAAAGGCAGTGTAGTTCTAGGTTGTCTAGGTCTAAAATTTCAAGTCTGGTAGCATAAGGTATTCTGCTATGAGTAGAGGAATGGACAACTCTTCTCGAGAAATATTTCTGGACTTTCTCGACTGTATTAATATCCGTTATGTAATGCAGATTCCAGACTGATGAGCTGTATTCAAGTATTGGCCTAGCAAATCTTTTGTATGCTCTAGTTCAGTGGTTGCCAACCAGTGGGCTGGGGACCACTGGTGGTCCATGAGAAAATTTTGGTGGTCCGCAGAGAAATGTCAATCCCCAAAGCAATTAATCCCAGCTGCATGGGAACACAAGGCTGCGCTGGCCAAATGGTCTGCGGGAACACAAGGCTAGCATCACAATGCAAAGAACACAAGGTAGTGAGGGGAAAGGGTGGAGTGGGGGAACTTGTCCCACTTACCGCATGCACCTTGCCTGGCCACCGGGCTACTTCCTTCTGCTTCTTCTGCTTTTGGCTGCACGCAAGCAGCAAAAGTCTTTCTTTCTCTCCCCCAAACTCTGCCAGAAATGAGTCTTTGGGACCCTGCAAGCCATCCTGCTTCAAGAGGCTGCGCTGGCACGACAAGTCTCACAAAGACTCATTTCTGGTGGAGTTTGGGGGAGAGAAAGAAAGACTTCTGCTGCTTTTGCTGCTTTCCTTGCATGAAGCCATAAGTCTCACCCCACTCTGAGAAGGGAGCTAGAAACGGTATCCTGCAATCCCAAATAAAGAATGATCGATAGGAAAATGGGATGGGGAATTTACTTGCAGACTTTTTGAGGGATTTTCCCAGGGTCTCAGGTCCACGGGATTTAAAATTTTGAGTTTGGTGGACCCTGAGGTCCAAAAGGTTGGTGACCTCTGCTATAGTTAGTAGTGTGATATTACCAGAGAAAAAGCTACGCAGGATTAGGTTAACAACTCTTAATGCCTTTTTGGCTATGTAGTTACAGTGGGCTCTAGCACTTAGATCATTAGAGATGAGTACTCCAAGGTCCTTGACAGAGTTTGGATCATCAACAAGGTCTTGATTATTCATCTTGTATTTTATTTTCTGATTTATTTTTTTTGCTGATCTGTAAGACAGAGCATTTGTTTGTTGAGATTTGAAGTTGCCATTTGTTTGACCATTCTGACACATAGTTGAGGTTATTTTGAAGGGTAGCATATTGTCTGTGGTGTTGAATAGCTTTACATCATCAGCAAAGAGTACGCAGTTGCTCTTAATATGATCACAGAGGCCATTTATGTAAAGTATAAAGAGAGTTGGTCCTAGAACGCTATCTTGGGGGACACCACTGTTGACAGGTACAGGATTTGATAGGACGCTCCCAATTTTGACCATTTGTTGCCTATTTGACAGGAATGCATCTATCCAGTTATGCAGGTGTCCGGATATGCCATAAGATTTTAGTTTTAGGAGTAGTTTGTTGTGTACCACTGAATCAAAGGCTTTACAGAAGTCTATGTAAATAGTGTCATTTGCTTTGCCCTGATCAAGTTGTGTAGTCCATATGTTTTTGCAGTGTAGGAGTTGCAGATAACAGGATAATTTTTTTCTGAAACCAAATTGTTTGTTAGAGAGTAAGTTGTTTGTCTCTAAGTGGAGGATAATGGATGGGTTAATAATTGATTCCATGACTTTACAGGTGACGCAACATAAAGATATTGGTCTGTAATTTTCAAATAGGCCAGACAAGGAATAATGGATGGAAACTGAACAAGGAGAGGTTTAACCTGGAAATAAGGAGAAACTTTCTGACAGTGAGAACAATCAACCAAAGGAACACCTTTCCCTCAGAAGTTGTGCAAGTGCCATCACTTGACACTTTCAAGAAGAGATTGGACTGCCATTTGTCAGAAATGGTGTAGGGCAGTGGCTCCCAAACTTTTTTGGTCCACTGCCCCCTTGGTGCTACAAACTCATCCTCGGTGCCCCCCACCCAGGGGTGGGATTCAAATTTCTGTGGGTGTGGCCTAATTTGAGGGTGTGGTTTGGTGGTCACATGAATGGGTGGGCATGGCTTGCTGGTCATGTGACTGGGTGGGCATGGCCAGGTGACTGGCAAACCAAATACAAGTGGTCCTCACTTAATGACCGGTTGTTTAGCAAGTGTTCTAATTTATGACTGGCCTCCCCAGAGCTACTTGACCAGTTTTTGGAATTTTGACAGCTTTAGATCAGGGGTATTCTGCTGGCCACCTTGGCCACCCTTCTGCTGGCCCCCTTGGGGATGCTAAAAGGTGGTAGGGGGGCGTTCAAGGCGCCGGCCCTGCAGGTTCACCCATTGACTGTAGCACTGCTCCGGAGCTGGCGCCTCAATGGGTGAACCTGCAGGGCCGGCTGGCACCTCAAATAACCCCCTGCTGCCTCTTAGCGCCCCTCTGCCAGCCCCCTTGGGGACACTAAGAGGTGGCAGGGGGATGGTGCATTGAATGCTGCCGCGGCGACACATAATGTGCCACCGCTTCCGCATTGGAGGCGCCGGCTCTGGAGCGGTGCTACAGTCAATGGGTGAACCTGCAGGACCAGTGCCTCGAACGCCCCCCTGCTGCCTCTTAGCTCCCCACTAAGGCATCCCACCGCCCCCCAGGTACCACCCACTTTGGGAACCACTGGTGTAGGGTCTCCCGCTTGGGCAGGGGGGTTGGACTAGATGATCTACAAAGTCCCTTCCAACTCTAATTATCTGTTATCTGTTAGGCTGGGGTCTCCCTTTTTGAAGATGGGGATGACCATGGTTTGTGACCATAGGTTTGGCAAGGAGCTGGTCCTGAAAGATTTTTCAAAGATTATGCTTAGAGGTTCGGCTATGGCAGTGGATAGCTTTTTTAAGAAGTAGGCACATATTCAGTCCAGTCCAATAGATAGAGATGATTTTAGATTACGTTGTGCTTTTTCAACATTGTCTTCTGTAAAATCGATATGTATTAGATCATTGCAGTTATCTGTGGTTCAACTAGGAAATATTCTGATCCATGATCCATTGCTGTTTCCAAAGACTGAGCCAAAGAATGTGTTAAAGGGGTTGGCTTTAATGGTGTCATCATTACAGTCTTTACCGTTTGGTCCTTTCAGGGGTGGGATGGACCTTGAGCCTTTTAGTTTGTTGTTTACAAAATTGTAGAAAGTGTGGGTGGAATTGGTGCATAGACGGTTTTCCTCTTGCTTAATGTGATAATTGGTGCATTCAGTCTTTATCTGGTGGCATAAATTTTTGTATCGGCTTTTAAAGTTGGCAACGTGACCAGATTTGTTTTTCCGCCAAAGGGATTTCTTTTTGGATTGGAGCTTCCTTATTGTTATGGGTAATTTGTTTTTTTGGGGGGGTTTTGGGAATTGTTATTGGTACATATAGTTTGAAGACTCTTTTGACTTCAAGTAAAAATATGTTGTAATGGTCTTCAACAGTACTGCATCCAGTGATTAGAGATCGCCAATCAAGAGATGAGAGATTGTTGTTTATAAGATCATAATTGCCTTTTTTGAAGTTAAATCATGTTCTTGACCACCTTGGATATGTAACCAAAAAGTAGTACCTTCAGAATTCATGTTGGCTGGTCCTGGTTGCTGCAGGTATTCTCTCCATTCTGTAGTCAATAGCCATTGCCATCCATTTTGGCATGTATTGCAAGAGAAACTGGAAATCTGGTTCCTGTGGAAAAGTCTGATCAGGCAGTGCTGACCCACACTTTGCAAAGAATTATTCAGACATTACACAAACTCCTTATATTCACTACAAGATCACAAGATTTGTTATTAAACATGTGTTCTGTGGTCTTTGAAAAGATCGGTAAAATTTCTGTGTAAAAAAAAATGACTGCCATTTGTTTATTACATTTTTATAGACCACCAACTGCCAATGGGTTATTCTTGGACACACATCTACCAATTGTTTGGAAAATTGATGACTTTTATTTAAAAAGAAAGAAAAAAGATGAGCCAGGGTGAAGGAGGAGGGAGATCACTCAATATACTATGTGTGCAAGCTTCCTGCCATACCCTTAAGGTAGATTAATGTTTAGGAATAGTTTGAATGAAAATTTATAGAGCACAGTAATTTTCCTGATGGTTAGAACAATTAATCAGTGGAATAACTTGCCCCCAGAAGTTGTAAATGCTCCGACACTGGAAGTTTTAAAGAAAAGATTGGACAACCATTTGTCTGAAATGATATAGGGTTTTCTGCCTAAGCAGGGCGTTGAACTAGAAGGCCTCCAAAGTCCCTTCTAACTCTGTTATTCTATTCTATTCTATTCTATTCTATTCTATTCTATTCTATTCTATTCTATTCTATTCTATTCTATTCTGTTCTGTTCTGTTCTGTTCTGTTCTGTTCTGTTCTGTTCTGTTCTACTCTACTCTACTCTACTCTACTCTACTCTACTCTACTCTACTCTACTCTACTCTACTCTACTCTATTCTATTCTATTCTATTTCAATTAACTTTCCCATGGGAAGTGATCAAGATTTCCACTCCCATTCACCAATGTCTGTCCTGCCACACTTTAAGGTTCCAAGAATGACAAGGATTCAGGAAATTGTTGTACAAACCAGCTGCAGCTTTTTGTTATCAGTGGAAGGATCCAAAAATTTAAGCAGTAAGACAGCATTGAAAGACAAGAAGAAAATGTGGAAGACTCTAGCGTACATTACACTCTAGTGTAATGTATCTTGTGATTGTAGATGGAATATAGTTGCTGGGATAGTCTTCTTAATTTTTGCTTCATTCTTGCTAAGCCAACTGTGAGCATTATGACTGGGGAATGACTTACTTTTGGTTTTTAGGCAGATGCCAATGAGCTAAAAATGAGAGCCACTGTTTTTCCCCATTGGTTAGTGTAGGAGAAGGAATGGGAGAACCTGGGGACAGATAGATCAGCCTAAAATCCCTATGTGGCTACCTGCAAACTAAACCCAAACTCTCTTGAATTGTGTTGACCTTTGTCTAACTCTAGCAGGTGCTAACCATTAGTTGAGAATATTGTTGTGCGTAGGCATGAGTAGCAATAAATCAGTTTAATTGGATCTTCAAAAGTGGACCAGATCTTTTTCACCTGGTAGTTAATAACTTTTGGGGTAGAAGAAATCCAACTAGTCAGTCCACCAATTAAATTGTCCTATGTTAAAACTGAAAGAACAGACCCACACCCGACCTTCATTGTTGGAACAGATTTGAGCTCAGCTGGCAAGGCTGTGCAAATTTGGTGAGCATATTTTTCTCTTGATTCAGAAATGAAGAAATGCATATTAATGCATATGAGTGCACATCAGTCAATTCTGATAGAAATCTTTTGAACACTGAGTAAGAAAATCAGAGGTTTATGCAAAAACACAAAGATTCAGTTCTGCATCAAAATAATTACTTGCAACTAATTGCAACAAACCGAATACAGGACTTGGAAATTCTACAGGTAACCTACTGAAAATTTATTTAAAGTTTGGGGGATATAGTTTATTTAACATTAGTATGAGAAGGACTTTAATTCCGTCCTTTAGGTTGAAATGGGTTTTTCTGAAAAGATATATTTTAACCTGAATCTAGAGGTAAACTCATCTGACAAGAAACAATTGAAATGAATTATATAGACAGTTTGTATTAGACCTTAGTTCCTAGCAGAGGTAACCTTCTATTTTACTTTTCCTCACAAATTTTTGGAATTAATCTCCCACACAAACTCTTATATAGCTTCAGAAACAGTTGATTTTAAATATTTCCTGTTTGGCAAATTCCAACATTTTGTATGTCTAGATAGTGAGGGTCAAGGTGTTTGCAAACATAAGAAGAATTTGCCTTTGCAAACAAGAATTTCTTAATTGCATGGCTTGCAGAAATTAAACATATGGTTGTATGAAAGAGTTATTTCTTGCTTAACTTAACCTTTTAATCATTGACAATTGAAAACATTTGAAGTAATATATTACAGATCAAACTGCAGGCAGTTTTTTTTCTAGACAGAGTGTTAATTAATGAAATTTATGTACAAATGGCTTATAACAACGAATCCATAACAATGAATTTGAATTTCTATTCCCATAAGTGCACTGAAATCAATGGAAACTGTTTCTATTATGTTGCCATTGAAATGCTTAGAACTGAAAACTACAGTTAGCTAAGGAATCCACAAAGCATGTCTACTGGCTTTGTTCCTCCCCACTGTCATGAATAATTTTTCATCTTTGTAGAAACCCTACAACGTAACAGGTTATGCAAAAGTTGTGCTGATCTTAGATTGGTATATTCCTTGGATATGAACCTGGGTGAGCTATAAGAATGCAAATATTAGTAAATTTATTTGCAGAATATGGTTTTTCTAGTAGGATATAAAGAAATGTATTTACAGCTGATGGTTTTCTAAATTATATATAATTCTGGACCCAATCTGGGTCAGTTACTGGGACTACTGGTTTTCTTAAACAAACAAGTAAATAAAATAAACATTTCTACATATGAAACAAACGCTAATAGGGAAATAAAATATTTTATGAAAATAAAAGAAAATAATATAAATCTGGTTTATTGGGAAATTATTTGGGGTTGAATCCAGAGGAACACTTTTATTCAAAGTAAGGGACCTTTTGTGAATGAAAATCTCTTTGTTTTAGTGGATTGCACCATATTTTGGGACAATTTTCACTAGAAGACCTCCACGGATTCAGAAGATCTTCCAAGATAAAATCAGGGAAGTGTTTGATTTGAATAGCAATGGTCAGCCGGTTCCTTGCCATCCATATAATCAGCCACTGAGCAAGTCAGTTCCAGTAATCATGACAAGACTGAGCCATAGTTTAAGCAACTGGATCAGAGACCTTGAATTCACCATAATTCTCCAGGAGCTTCAATGTCAAGAAACTAACGCTTCTATTTAAAATATTTACATATCTATGTTAGACATCAGGACAGGCAAGGAGATCCCCCATTTTCATTGGTGGAAAGGGATGGATTTCAGTAAGGCTTTCATCTCCTTAACAAAGGAGAGGAAGGAGCTGGATTGGTGCACCTAAAAGGGCTTTAGTTAAACCCTACTCTTGTGGATCTGAAAGATGAAATGCTGAGGAGGTAAATCATACTTTATTGAAATAACAGTTGTTGGGTTTCAGCTTACAAATGAAGAGAAGCAAAGTATACTAGAAAAGAAGATCATTTATAAGAGTTTTGAATTATGGTATGGAAAATTCTAGGGCACTGATTTATTGTCAGAATCTTGGGATCTTACAGAGAAAATTGGATAACTTTGATTGTGTAAGTTGTTTTACTGTTGAGAAACATTCAGCTTTTAAGAGGTAACTGGGTGCTAGATGCAGCAATCCTTTCTTGTTAGCAAGTGAGAAACACTGATGGGATTAGGTGCCTATCACCCAGTTATTTTGTTGCTATTTCCTCATTAGGTTTGCTTTAGTAAATTGCAAGCAGGAACATGTTTGCTGTCTCTAGTCAATTTCATTTTGCCTTTGTTAACAATATTTCTTCCTTTTCAGCAAGGAAAGGATTAGCGGATGGTGATAGGGAGGTTTTGTTTAAGGGCAGGAATAGTTCTTTTGGGTCTCACCAGATTAGATAAAGTAGGGAACAGAACCTGTCATGTTTGCAAGATCAGCAGAAAGTGTCCTGGAAATAAATTCTCATCTTGTTTCAGCCATGACACCATTTAAGCCTTTGTATTGTTTCAAAGTGCTGATTCCATTATTCTAGAACAAAAGTACTCCATTATCCCATGCATGTTGCCAGAGGCATAGAAGAAAAAAAGGAAATTGACAAAAACCCCTATGCATCTGTTCTTCTGCTTGTGGGCATTGATTATCTATTAATTGGCACTGGTGCCTATTTTTTTTTGTCATGATGCCTCACTGGCTGTACCACTTTGACATAAGGCAAATTCTTAACTATTTTTTCCTCTGAAAATAACTCCAGAATTGTATGACTACCCTGTGTTTGCAATACATTCTCAGTGGTTCTAGGACTAATGAATAAAGGACCTTCAGAATATATATAGATCGTATTGTTTATGGTTGTAATATATATATATATGTATTATGTTTTATTATTGATGAAGTTTTAATTATTTAATTATTTACTTTGTATGTATAACATACATTTGTCAGGGAGATTTATATGTTACACAATAGTCCTGACAGTCTAATTGCTAATTTGTTTAGTTTTGTGTCTGCACGCTTATCCATGGTACACCACAGGGGGAAAACTAGCTTGCACTAGCTGGCCAGCGGTGTTTGAGTTGGTGACCTCTCCTGGTGACCTCTCCTGGTGACCTCTCCTGGTGACCTCTTCTGGTGCCTCATGTCCCAGAAGGTCCAGCACTGTCTTCCATTCTTCTCACACAGCTAGCCTTTGCCACTGGAGTGGTACTCATTGCATCCAGTTTTGATCACCATAATAAAAAAAATGTTGAGATTCTAGAAATAATGCAGAGAAGAGCAACAAAGATGATTAAGGAACATATGAAGAACAGTTGCAGAAATTGGGAAAGTCTAGTTTAATGAAAATGAGTAGGGGTAATATGATAGCAGTGTTCCAATATTTGAGGGGCTGTCACAAAGAAGAGTCAATTATTTTCCAGTAAGAAGGCAGGACAAGGAGCAATGGATGGAAACTAATCAAGGAGAGAAGCAACTTAGAACTAAGGAGAAATTTCTTGACAGTTAGAACAATTAATCAGTGGAACAACTTGCCTCCCGAAGTTCAAGTGTTTCAACACTGGAGGTTTTTAAGATCATTTGTCTAAAATGTAGGGTTTTCTGCCCGAATAGCGGGGTTGGACTAGAAGACCTCCAAGGTCTTTCCAACTCTGTTATTCTGTTGTTTTGTTATCTACTCACAATGCTTTCAAACTTCTGGGTGGTAGCACAGGAGTTAGAAATGAGTGATGGAGTTCACTCTTCCCATGGTGCTACCAGGGCTCAAATTGCTGGAGTGTTGACCATTTTTGGTTGGCAGATCCAGAATCCTTAAGTCTCTGCACCACTGCGCCACCTGTTTAATTGTTGATTGGGAGCCATCCATATTTCAATATAAGATGGGTGGCTATGTAAATATTTTAAATCAATCAATCAATCAATCAATCAATCAATCAATCATATATTGTGCATTCCCTGCATTGAACAAAATGCCCTTGGTGTATCTGTGACAGCAAGATTGCCGTTTAAAATACAGAGTCAGCATTAACATATGGATCAATTTCCACTATGTTAACAGTAGCATTTTAACAAGAAGCAAAAACTAGGACAGGTAGAAAAAGAAACAGCCATAGTCAACTTTGTTATCTATCATGAAACTTAATGAGAGTGACTTTTCACTAGAAAACTATTAATTAGTTTGTAAAACATCCCTGTAAGTCTGTAAGCTGGAATATGCTTTAGTTGCTATTTCTGTAAGCTAAGATGAAATAATTGTAAAATATGACCCCCCCACAACAAAAACCAAAGTGTCACCCCCCGAAGCTTAAAGAAGTGGTAGAAACTGATTTGCCAGAAAGATGATAGCTAATTCCACAATTCTTTGGGGTAGATTTATTGGGCTAAACATTTAAATCACAAGATGACAATCTGGCAGCTGATGTACCCCATATAGTATTCATATCAATTTTGTTTGTGTTTTGATGCTGCCTTTCATTGATTCTACAAGATTTTCCCCCACAAAAGAAATGCATCTAACTTTGCTTTTCATGGCATTCTCTGGTCATGTTGCAACATATGTGCTCCAAGTGGTAGCCTTTGCCTAGGGGCTTGAGCTTTATGGTAAAACTTGCACATTTGAGATGAAGCCACAGTGAGACCAAATAAAATTATTTTCTTTTCCTAAAGAATGTAATAATTAGCAGATCTTGTGATATAAAAGCACCCTTTTGACTGCTTGTGCAAAAGTTGACTCACTGCTGTGATATAGAAGTGCTGTTATGTTTTTTGATTATCATAGAAAGATTTTTTACTTTTCTGCTTCTCCTTTCCTCAAAAAAGTTTAATTTGGGTTACAAGTACATGGCATATTCCAACAGAAATGAGTGACAAATATGGATAGAACTGAATCAAGATTTAAATAAACACACAATTACATTTCCCATACGACATATTTTCAGATGAGTAATGAAGCATATATTTATTTACACTCAGGCTTCTGAATGACTAACAAAGAAATTCAGTGAATTTCAGTTATTAAGCCAGGGATGACCCTGAGAGAATTCTTGAACAAACAGAGAAAGGAGAATGGAAGGGAATCAGTAATTAGAAATAGAGCTCTTTAGACATACTCTTTTTCCAAAGGGTTTTCTTTAGAGTATGATTATAGTGAATATTAACTTCCTGTCCCCTAGCATCCTGTAAACAAATGCATTGTTGATGTTGCTAATAGGGCGATGTGAAAATTCAGGTTGAAATTTTGATTTGAAGGCAATGTAGTCAAACCACTCATATGAATCAAATCTGCAAACCAAATCACCAAACCCATTCAATGTGACCTATCAAGTCTAGGGCTTTCAGATCAGTTGGATGATCAATGTGTATTTGATCATGCCTTTTCTCAATTGAATCAAAATATTCATGGAATCAATCTGTTATTCAAATTAACAATTTTAATCAAATTCAACTTGTTGAATCAGCCAGTGATTCAAATTGGATTGCAGGGCACTTGCACATCCATAATTGTTGTCATTTAGCCTTTCCTTCACACATCTTATATACTGCTTTCTACAAGCTTATCTAGTAGTATCTGGAATCTGCATAGCCCAGCCTTTCCCATCCCAACAGCTTTTTCACAGATGCTGGGATATGATACGGAACAGTTTGTTGCCTATCTTCAGCCAATCATCTTTTTAGGATCATAGACCCTGGTAATGAATGTAGGGCATTTCAGCCACCAATCCATCACTTTCCTGTACGTTGCTAATAGGTGCATTCAACTGTTATTGGCAAGTCTGAAAAATGATTCATTGGTTTCAAATGAGTTCAGTGGTGATGTTCATTTATTTATTAGATTTATACTCTGCCTTTCCTTCAGCAGCTCAGCAGGGTGATCATAGCACTCCATCCTCCCATTTTTGTCCCACAACAGTAGTGCGTGATATGACAGAGGGAGAGAAGGAAATGGGTTCAAAATCACCCAAAGAGCTTCTGAGGCTAAGGATGGAATGGTGTGGTGATAGTCTAACACCTGAAAACCTGTAGGTGTATCTAATTTTGTCTGCCTCATAGAAGGAGGGGCTTTGGGAACATCTTAACTGTATATTTACTGGACTTATTTCCACTGTTGCCCAATAACTGGTCTTCACAACTCTCTGAAAAGTTAACAGGATACCCAATCTGTACAAATCTTAGGTGTTTTATAGGCTCCAGGAGCCATGGAAAAGGAATATCTTTGAGGTTTCACTAGATGATAAACACTTAAGGGAAGTGAAAAAAGTACCCATCCTATCTGACCTGATTTGCTTTTAAATGAATAGTGGACAAATTATATTTTCAATCAGCACAGGAGAACAACCTCCTTGTCCTTAAAACATCACACAAAAATCAAGTTCAGACTAAACACTAGCCATCAGTCAAATGTCCCTGGAGAAGTCCAGCTTGGATTTAATATCTCTCTCTCAACATAATCTTATTCCAGAATTTTTGTTCCCTAATGTAACATCCACAAATTTAAGAGATGGAAACCTATTATTTATTTATTTATATGTATTTTATTTATTTGATTTGTCAGTTGCTTACAAGATAACAGGTATAAGTATAAACATAGTTATGAATACATGGATACATATAAGAAAATAAAAGAAACAATAGGACAGGGACGGTAGGCACTTTGGTGCGCTTATGCACGCCCCCTACAGACCTCTTAGGAAAGGGGTGAGGTCAATAAAGGAGACGAGAAGGACTTAGTTAAATTTATGTAGACCCTTAGATTTTACAGCTAAAGAGAAGTTCCTTTAATAGTTCCAGGAACACAATAGGCAACCAAAAAAGATATGTGAGTTAACATAATTTGCTGCCAACTCTCAGCTCTGAATGGAGTTGCATTCTGCAGTAACAGCGGTGTCAGAATAAAATTCAAGGGCATCCACCTCTGAAGCTTCCGGGATAGCAAAGGTTTCTCAGCATTACTTTGGAACTTATGTATCTCCCTACAGGCATTTTTCAAGTAACCGAGTGTAGCTGCAGTTCACTCATATTTCCTCTTTAAATATTTCCAGGTAAATTAAATATCTGCCTGCAGGGCCAAATCTAGTACATCTGTGGTGGGATCTCTTTGCATATTTATTTGTGCTCTGAATTTCAGTGTAGGCAAATTGAATTGTCAATTGTCTTATCTGGCACTCTAAGGTATTTATTGGTTCATGGAGTTGAATATCAGTTTAAATCAGGGGTCCCCAAACTCTTCAACTTATTGACCCCATCATAAAGTTTCAGATTGTTTACTGGCACTCCCCAAACATTTGTTATATGAAAATACACGAACAAAGCTGAATACCATATATATATATATATATATGTTTTCTTAAGTTTTCTTGGGTATTTATATGTATGGTATTCAGCTTTGTTCGGGTATTTTCCAACATCATTATAGTTGTGCTTTTAAAGCTGCAGCAACGTTTCGGCAGAATCTCATCTGCCATCATCAGGCTTCTGTATTGTGTTCGTCTGTGAGTCAGACTTTCACAGCCGTTTCTGTTTTAAATTTGGTACTATCCATCTGCTGTGCCAGAATGGTTTTTTCTTCATCCTGATTGGTTGGGAGTCTTGGTCTGTGTTTATTGGTCTTGGAGTTTGCTGTGTTCTGCTTGATTGGTGTTTCTAATATCTTCTGTCTGTTTTGTGGCTTTTTTTTGTCTTGATTGGCTGGAAACATTGTGTTACTTTATTGGAGGCCTTTAGTGCAGCTTGGCTCCGGGTAAATGGATGGCTATCATTTGTTAGGAAGCTAGGTTTCATCTGGGTGCCTGGTTAGGGTGTGTTTGAGCTGGAGGTATCAGGGGGGATCTCTTTGTGCCCAGGTGTTTGCCTGGCTTGTGGTGTGGAGATTTTTTTGTTTGTGAGTGCAGGCTTCCAAATAGCTGACAGTCTGGTGTGGTGGAATTTTCTCTTCTATTCATGCTTTCAGGTCTTTTTTCAATCTCTATGGCTTCTCTGATAATTCTGTAGCTGGGGTTTTCTATAGTGGCTAGGGCTTTGGTGCCATTGAAGTCTATGCTATGACCTGTTGCTTTCATGTGTTGGACTAGTGAGGAAGTGTGTTCCAGCTTTTTTACTGCATTCTTGTGTTCTTCAAGGCGGGTACTTATCCTTCTGTTGGTTTTTCCTATGTTTGTGGCCGGGCACGATGTGCAGGGTACTTCATATATGCCTTGGTTTTCTAGGTAAATTTTATCTTTGGGGTTTCTTAGGATGGCTGCTATTTTTTTGTCCATTTTGAAGGCAGTCTTGATGTGATGCCTGCGTAGTATCTTGCTGACTATGGAACAACTGTCCTGCCCTACATAAGAGGAACAACAGACAAAATCACGGGTACAGGTATGCAGGTCTTTGTGTGTTCGGGTCTTTTCCCATGTAAGATTGAGAGTATCTTGGCGACGTTTCGACGAGGTCCCACTCACCATCTTTAGGCTGGTGCTTTTGGCTTCGTGCTTGTGCAAGCAAAGCGTGATCGGAGCTGCCTTAAGGAATATATATATATATATATATATATATATATATATATATATATATTTACTATATAATATATAGATATCTAGATAGATATAGATAGATAGACATACATATACACATACACATATACACAGACAGACAGACAGACAGACACACACACACATATACAAAGATATATTTCTAGGTCTTGCAACTGATTTTTTTTTTTTGAAGCAGCTGCCTACATACTATTTGGAATGATTCTGGAAATCTCATTAAGAGCTGAATTTCTGGAAGTTATATTATTCTGCCACACACTGTAAAATAATGCAAACTTGAAAAAACAATCCCACAACTGCAAATTGAATACAGTCACAAAAGGATCAGGAGCTGCTTTTCTTATTTCTGCAAAAGTATCCAACCTGTATCACAGTAATAATGTATACTGCCTACAACATAAAATATGAGTTGTGCCTCATGTTGCAAATGTATTGATGTATAAAGGAAGACTTTGCTTGAAAGCAGCAGTTTACTTCTTGAAAAAGGATCCTACTGAAAAGGGCTTCTTGAAAAAGGGTGCCAAGAAAAAAATATCAGAAGTCTGGTAGCACTTTCTCTAATTAACAAATGTTATTAAAAGGTATAAGGTTCTTTATGTAAAAGTATGTATACCGTCACGGAAATATTGTAATGAATGGAAATGATGTTGTATGTAAGGAAAATTGTTTAATAAAAATTATTTAAATAAAAAACTATAAGCTTTCATTGGATGCATAGAATAGACTGCTAGAGGGTTTAATTTGGGATGAGATGGGGAAAAGAGAGGCGAAGAAAGGCTGGCAATTCGGATATAGGTTACATGGACTAGAGTACTAGAGCTTATCAATTAACAATTATAATGTATTAAAAATCCGTTGTGTTTGTGGAGATTGCCTGAAATCTGTTGATCTATGTGACATCAACAATTTCTCACTCAATGGTGCTGTGACAGTTTTCTCAAAACTGTCATTTTCAGATCTGCCATCGATGCTATTAGCTATCAACCTTGGAAGGTTGAAATACTTCGATATTTCTTTGTCCTTGTATGAATCCTGATGTTAAAGTTGTGTCTATTAATTCTTTTGCACAAAATTAGGGGAGGAGAAGGAGTGGTAGAATCTGGGGGTGGAGCTAAAGGAGGAATCAGCCTAGCATCCCTACATAGGCAGAACCCCTCCCACTTCCATTGACCTTATCTAATTCCAAGCAGGTACTAAGAGTTACTTGAGAAGATTCCTGTGCACGTGCTTTTTAGCAATAAATTTATTAATTGGACCATAACATGTGGAGCTGGTCTTTCATGCCTGACAATTTGTCCCACCTGCAGGCATACTGGAGGAGACCATGTGAAGGCAGCCGCACTGACATGTCTAAGATTGCTCCATCAAGCCACATTTCTCTGAATTCATAGAAAAGATCACAATATAACTATATTAGGAAATAGGAAAAACATATATCTAAAAAATAATTGCCTATCATTTTGAAATATTGTTTTATAACATGCTGTCTGTATCATCATTTTTTATTTTCATTCGGGGTGTTTTTCTCTTATCTCTGCCCACACTTATGTGCAAAATGCTTACCAATTCCCAAAATGCATAGAGATATCCATTTACAATGAACATTTTGATACTATGGATAGTCGTTGACTTACAACAGTTGTGGTTGTAAGTCGAAAACTACCTGTATTATAAAGTTACATCTATCTATCTATCTATCTATCTATCTATCTATCTATCTATCTATCTATCTATCTATCTATCTATCTATCTATCTATCTATCTATCTATCTATCTATCTATCTATCTATCTGCGAAATACCACTCATGCATCATCACAAAATCTCCAGAACCGTAAAGCCTACACACTTGAAATTTGGCACGTATGTTCCTCTTGGCTTCTAGGTGCTCACTAAGAAAGGATTTTTCGAAATGACCATCACAGCATTAGTATTTCATATATTATTATTAACACGCTCTGATGCTAAGCAGTTCTACTCTCCCTCCCCACCTGAAAAGAAATCTGTTCCAAATGCAAAATACAAGCAGAGGAGAGGAGTTTCAGGTTCAGGTTCAGTTTCACAGCAGCAAGCAGCTTTAGTACAGAACAGTTGAGCTAAGCCACACCAAGGCTCCTTGCTGTCTCCTTTTTGCTCACACAGCAAATACTGCTTCAGTTTCCAAACAGTCCTCAGCTCTCTCACACACATACAGAATGATAGCCAGATGAATACCGATGGATGCTGGTATGGAGAGACACAATTTTCCCCCTTATTTTCGTCCCCAAAAACTAAGCGTGACCACATGTTTCGTAGCAAAGCACGGGTATCGAGCTAGTATAGTAAATACAATTACAACTTCCCAATGCATTTAAAATATTTTGCCTAAACACAGAATTTTACTAAGACAGCAACAGAAAGATTGAGTTGTTGGGCCTTTCTCACTTGCATCAATTGTGCTGCAAATATGCCCTTTCAACATCTTTTTTCTGCTATGTCCTCATGACATTGCCTTCATCTTGTCTCCATTCATGAGTGAGAAATGCTTAGTCTTCTTTAGCTTTATCGGTAATATTTCCTCTTGTTTTGACATCATCCAAGAACAGCCTCAAGGTATATAAAATCTGTTTTATATCAGCTTTATCATCTACTTTGGTGGGAAAATAGTTATCTGGCGGTGACTGGGAACAGAAAGATAGAGGTAGGATGGAAATCCTTTCATGCTGCTATATTTTCTGTTGACTCAATGATGGGTGGAGAGCACTTCAACTCAGTAGTGGGGAAGGGTCCATTCTATCTCTTTTGTGATCTCTGCTTCTCTTGTTCTCATTTCCCCTCATTTTCCAATTGCAGCTGCAAGATGAGAGAATGAGAGAAAACCGGAGGCACACAACTAAACCTGGAGGCCTAGCAACAGAGACCAAACCACAGCTTATTTACAAAAGACAATTAGCCATTATGCTCTGTAGTTTAGTCTTCCAGGTTCATGCTGTTCCTTGCATCATCTAACTATTTTTTTTTTTTGTCATTGGAATTGCCATAAAAGAGATTGCCAGGAAAAGAATGTGCATTTGGAAGATGAGGCAGGTGCATTTATAAGCTTCAAATCCCAAAGCATGGAGCACAATAGCTACAGCATCTTTTAGAAATACAGGAACTTTCACAATTTGTACGATGGATCTATAAAACTGCTCTTGTTCTTAGTTTGACTCAGCATGATCACCCTGGGAATGAAGAGAACAAACACACAAATATGCACTCATGTACAGATTCCAAATTAGATTTAAGGGCTTCTAAGCAGAAATCCTGCAAATTGGAATGGGTGATAAAAAAGAATGAGTGAGCAAGGAATTGGCCGGTGTGAGAAAAGAATAGGAAGAACTCTAGATTTCTATTTGAAATGGTACTAAACAGCAGGAGAACTACCTGTTGCAGGACTTTGGGGCTCTAAATTAGGTTGGAAATTTCAGTATGTTTTAGTTATTCCCTCTTTTTCTTTTTCCCCCTCAAATCAAGGCTCAATTTGAACTCTGTACTTGTTGTTTCTCTCTCTTCCTTTTCCTCTTGGTTACCTCTAAAATTTAGATACCCTGTGTTGCTCAAATGGGCTTTAATAAAACAGGAATGATGATCCAATAAAACTTTATATTGACTGAGGCATCAGAGAAAAAAAGTATGATCAGAACTCTTTCATAATTTAGATTGTTTTCAGAATTAAAATTTATTTTCATGTTGTGGGCATGGCAAACAGTTTTTCTTTTAAAGCATCATTTGCTACATATAACAGAAACTTCAGTCTGGAATAGGAGACACACAATGGTAGAAAAGTTTATCAGTCAGGCTGAAGTTCTAGAATATATGTTTGCCTTTGGAAGAATGATATGTTTAAAGTGACAGTTCTCTGCATATAAATTGGGGTCAAGTTATCAGCCTTCATAAACCAGTTGTGGCATGATTCAAAAATATTTGCAGTACAGAGCGAGAATAGCATGCATATTTTTAAGCCTGAATTGCATCTTATCAAATAATATTAATCCCACTTTTGTCATCCAAAGCAGTACTTGGAGTGCCCATAAATCACTCAATGTGACATAAACAACATTAGCTTTACTCTTCAGAGAGGTTTTCGGTCCTACCATGGATACCACCGGTAGTAAAAAGCTAGAGAGAAGTCAGGACCAATAACTGTCCTAATTATCTCTCAACACATTGTTTTCCACCTTTGAGGAACGGTTATGTGTCTGCTGAGACAATAAAGTCCTTAAAGAGATTTTGATGCTTCATAGAAAGAGAAGGAAAAATTGCGAGGGATATTTAGTGAGTGATGGCCCCTTCACATGTCTAATATAGTCTGTAATATAGTTTATTATTAAACATAGCACAGGAAAAAGAAAACAAACAAATGCAGAAGAGGTTTGAGGAGGGATAAAGGCTAATCTCAAAGTGCTTCACAGAACTGGTGCTTATGAAATATGTCTTTGCATCTTGCTGTCTATTAGCTGTACAGCAGTAAGGGATTAGTGCAGCATCCGTGGTCTCAGAGTTGCTAATGTAGGTGGGTTGATGCTTCCAGCTCATGTCAAGACTCCACAAATTGGAAAGCTGTGACTCTGCTGGGGATTCATGGAAAGTGATTATGTCATTTGTTTGTGGCTTTGTGAATCACTTGGGACACTTCTTTTTCTCCTGTAAGCATCCAAGGCCAAGTAGGAATAGGGAATGTACATTTGTTTGAAAAGCAGAACTTCATTGCTAAAATATTGTTCGCTTTAGAATATTATTGCTAAAATTTAGTACTTCCTTCTCTGGAGACAGAAACAAGAAGACACTTACCACGCTCAGGAATAAAAATAAAATTAGCTACTACTTTTCTAGAAAGGTGACAAGTCACTTGTAGAATTTGGCTGCTCTTCAATGTCCTATGATGAGTAATAGAAATTAAGCAAAGGCATTTGACAAGAAGAGGAACTCAACACTTTTCTATATTGTAATGGGTCATCTTTCTGTGGGAAAGGGAGGGGAGAGATAGAGATAGCTGGGGTTGTGTAGCCAAAAAATAATAATTCTTTCCCCTGGGAACCAAGGGCGTTCTCATCAGGTGCTGGCATGGACTGAAGCCAATTGGAGTTGGGACTGTGACCTGATTGGACCATGTGATGGATGTGTGGTCTAACTCCCCCACCAAGAACTTTGGGTTTTGATTTGGGTGAGGAAAATCTCGGCTCCTTCAGAATTGGGTTTTCCCCAGCTGTGCCAATATGACCTTCCTAATAAATTCATGCTTTGAGGAAACTCCAGGCATCAGAGTTTTGATTGCGTTGGGTCTGTTACTTGGAACTCTGATGGTGAATCAACAAGGACCTATAAGTTTATTTATTTATAAAATATATAGGGCCCATCTTACTTCAAGGTAACTCAGGGTAAAGTTATGTGTTAGCTTGGTGACTTTGGAGCTTCCTCTCAGTAGACCAGACTTGAGAAGCAGGAATGAAATCAACAAACACGTTGGTCAGGTTTCCCCTTCAACTTGAGCACAATCACTAAGTTAAAAAATACTTCTACAACTTGTAGAAGGGAAAAAGATGGAGTAGTATCTTAAAAATAATTGCAGGCCACAAAAGAATAGCTGGCATGCCAATCAACTGTTTGATGGCTACAGCATGGTGGCAGCAATAGAGCTGAGAGTCCAACCCTGAAACCCTAACCCTTCAAAAAGACCTCAGCTATGTATCAGAATGGTCAAACAAATGGCAACTTCAAATCTCAATAAATAAATGCTCTATCTTACATATTGGCAAAAAATAATAATCAGAAAATAAAATACAGGCTGAATAGTCAAGACCTTGCTGATGATCCAAACTCTATCAAGGACCTTGGAGTACTCATCTCTAATGATCTAAGTGCAAGAGCCCACTGTAACTACATAGCCAAAAAGGCATTAAGAGTTGTTAACCTAATCCTACATAGCTTTTTCTCTGGTAATATCACACTACTAACTAGAGCATACAAAACATTTGCTAGACCAATACTTGAATACAGCTCATCAGACTGGAACCCGCATTAGTTTTTGATATTAATACAGTTGAGAAAGTCCAGAAATATTTCACAAGAAGAGTTCTCCACTCCTCCACTTGTTGTAGAATACCTTATGCCACCAGACATGAAATTCTAGACCTAGACAATCTAGAACTACGCGCCTTCAATCCGATCTAAGTATAATATATAAAATTATACACTGCATTGTCCTACCTGTCAATGAATACTTCAGCTTCAACCATAACAATACAAGAGCACACAATAGATACAAACTCAAGGTAAACTGCACCAAACTTGATTGCAGGAAATATGACTTTAGCAACAGAGTGGTCAATGTCTGGAATATTCTACCTGACTCTGTGGTTTCTTCCCCAAACCCAAAAAACTTTAACCTTAGACTGTCTACTATTGACTCACCCCTTCCTAAGAGGTCTGTAGGGGGCATGCATAAGCGCACCAACGTGCCTACCGTCCCTTTCTTATTGTTTCTTTTTATTTTTCTTATATGTATCCATTTCATGTATTCATAACTATGTTTATACTTATACCTGTTCTCTTATTATTGTTTGACAAAATAAAATAAATAAATAAATAAGTGGGAGGGGATGGCTGATAAGGAGTGATGAGAAGATTAAAAGTAATAGTAGTGCAGACTTTGTAAATAGTTGGGCAGTATTGAGGGAATTATCTGTTTAGTAGAGTGATGGCGTTTGGGGGAAAAACTGTCCTTGTGTCTAGTTGTTCTGGTGTGCAGTGCTCTATAGCATCATTTTGAGGGTAGGAGTTGAAACAGTTTATGTCCAGGATGTGAGGGGTCTATAAATATTGCAATATGTGGGTTTCTTTTGAACAATTTTCAAAGTAAAGTTATCTTAGATGTACTGAGAACACAATAATTTATAATATCTTTGAATATGTTTGTCTAGAATGTATACACTTATTTTTTGAACATTCTTTTTGGTGATTTGTTTATTTCAGTAGCAGGCCTGCAACAGCCATGTTTTATCAAGCTGGACCAATGATTAACCCAGGGGCTTTCCCCACTGTTGGCTTATTGTACTTTTAAGTTAGCAGAGCAGAGGTGGTATTCAACAGGTTCTGACTAGTTCTGGTGAATCAGTAGCTAAAATTTTTAGTAGTTTGGAGAACTGGCAATTACCACCTCTGACTGGCCCCACCCCCATCTATTTTCTGTCTCTCAAGTCCCAGCTGATCCCAAGTCCCAGCTGATTGCACTGCACGGGAGAACAGAGCTGGAAAGCAGGTTAGTATGGTGGGGAGGGAATGGGATTTTGCAGTAACCTTTCTCCAGGAATGGGGAGGGAATGGAAATTTTACAGTATCCTTCCCCTGCCACACCCACCAAGCCATGCCCACAGAACCAGTAGTGAATTTTTTTGAATCTCACCACTGTAGCAGAGCACTAAATGAAAATGTGCTTCCCCCACATTGCCAACTGTCAAATAGGCTAGGCATCATGGTCTCTGTTGCCTATATCCCAGTCATTGTCATAATGGCAAACTAAAACAGATTTGATTCACCTTGTGTTTGCTGTGAATTGTCAACTTAAGAAGAAAAACATTTTGTAATGCCATGACTATACCTGCCATTATATCACTGGCTATTCCCATAGTGAATTAGTATTGGTTTTGGCATCTTTTGAACATGCTGTTTCTCTATGATGGAAAATTTTCAATTTTGGGGAGAAAAAAATGTCAATGGACTCACTCTCTGATGTGATTCTCTGATGGGACTCTCTTTCTGATTTTTCTAAACATTATTTACTCTGTTTTGGTAAATGCCACCCAGAGTCACCTTAAACTGTGAGATGGGAGGCAAATATTGTAAATTTGAATAAAAACAACAACAACAACAACAACAACAACAACAACAATAATAATAATAATAATAATAATAATAATAATAATAATAATAATAATAATAATAATAATAATAATAGAGATAATCTGTCTGTGTGTCTCCTGTGCAACACTACTGTGTATCAGTGCCAAAGCAACAAAACTTAATGTTTCATTTGATTAGTACTGTCAATAGAATTCTTCTGGAAATCTGAAGAAAGCTGATGGCTGATAAGGAGAGTAAACAAATTTTTGTACAAATGGAGGTTAAAATGGTGAATTCCCAAACCAACTCTGTACTTTTCTGTTGATTTAAAAATAATTTCCTTCGCATATATGAGCAAACAACACAAAAGCTTCCTGACATATGACACAGCTTTGGCAATACCTTGGCAATACCCTAATTTTACTGGTAAATGTGAATTTGAGGTCATTTTTTCTGTTTCTGTTTTATCCACTCTCATTCTTTCTCCTCTTCTATTTAAATGTTCAATGTTCTTAAATGTATATACAGTACAGAGGTAGTAGCAGGTTCTGACCAGTTCTGGAGAACCGGTAGCATAAATTTTGAGTAGTTCAGAGAACCTGCAAATACCATCTCGGACTGGAGATTTTACAGTATCCTTCCCTTGCCACGCCCACAGAACCAGTAGTAAAAAAAAATTGAATCCCACCACTGATACAGTATATACATTTGACCATAATCTGTTGTAATAATGATGTGTTCCTAAAAGGATCATAGCTGAGACATGTTTTATGGCCTTAAGGCATTCATGCCTGTTTGGTTATTTTATGTACACTTCTTTAGCTATTATGCACGAATGGTGTGTGTGCAATACCTAATTCTAACTTTAAGGAACTCACATTTGTGACAATGTGCTCTGATGACATTGTCTACCAATTTCTGCATTCCTATCTTGAAGTTTTGCAGGAAGCAATGGTGCACTTAATCCATGGATGACTCTCAAAATACTAACAAAGATGCCATTTCTAAAACATGTCTGTCACAACAATATAGCCATTGGTCTGCATATTTATGATGAGATGAACCTTAGAATCTTCTTCCACTTTCATCTGTAAACAAAATATCTGTTTATTCTTCTAAAATGTTGTCCTCCATCAAGGTTAGCAAAAATGTTCTGCATTTTAGGCACAAGATATTGCTTAACTTCTAATAATGCATGGATAATAACTCTAAAATCCACATAGATCCTGAGTGTTCCATGCTTTTTAGCTTTATCCACTTTAAATGCTATCTTAAACATTACATTTACCTTTGGTAAAAAAAAAAAAAATCTTTTTTGAATATTTTCTTTCAGAATCCCACAGACTAACTGATTTCTCAATGCATCATTCAACCCTTCACCAAATATGCCATGTTTACACATCTTTTAAAGTTCAGTCGCATATGCTGGAATTGACTCTCTCTCTCTTTTTTTTTTTGCTTGCACTTAGGATACCTAAAATGAAATCCTGAAAGCAGGCATGGTTTTTATGCCAAATATTATTTTTACCAGTTCTGCAAAGCTGAATTGTGAAGCAGTTAAGTTTCTCAGTAAACTATATGCTTTGTGTCTCATAACACTCAATCAAACAGACACTTTTCCAGCAACTATCGCATTTGTCTAAAAAAAAAAATTGTTCAAATATTTCAGTATAAAATGTCCCATTACCTGTGGCATTATCAATCTAGTCTTTCCTCCAATGATAGTCATCTTAACCGTTCTTCCATCTTTTGTTTGTTTATCACCATTTCTCCTTCTCTGGAGATAAGATGACTCTTCAGACCTTTTTGTCTGTTTTTAAAATAATCCCAACTTCCATCACCATTATTATGGGGTTTTTTTGGTAATTAAATAAAAGACAAAGGAATCAGAAGTAGGTTTTTCTGTTGTCTTGCTTCACCGAAGCTTCTAGAACAAGTTCCAGTAAGCCTGCAAGAATGACAAAATACCCAGGCAATCCAAGGTGATTAAGCAACAATACAAAATTGCAAGTATGCTTAATCACTTACTAATGACAAAAACCCAATACATCTCATATTCCTGTTAAGCTGACAGCAAACATTGGCAGTTTTGAGGTGAGGGGGAACAATATTTTTCCCTGCATATATTGACAATTCGATAGTCAGGTAATCTGTAGGGAGCAGGATGAGGCTATTTCTTAATGGCCACTTAGGACTGGTGCTCCTCACCTCACCTCTGGGCCTTCCTTCCTTCCTTCCTTCCTTCCTTCCTTCCTTCCTTCCTTCCTTCCTTCCCCCCTCCCTCCGTCCTTCCCTCCCTCCCTCCCTGAAAGCATGCCTGATAGAGAAAACATGCCTGTTCTGTTATTGATTTCTCCCTGAAGCCAATGAAGAGTTCTTCCTAATGACTGGATATAGTTGATTATAGGGCAAGGGTGGGCCTCAGTAACAGGGAGAATTGGGTAAATCTATCATTTTACCTGTGTAAATCTATAATTTTATCATTTATCACCCCACAAATCAGATGCAGAACAGGCCTGTAGGCTATGTAGGGAAAGGCAACTGGCAATTCTGGAGAAGAAGCCTTCCTCTCCTATTGATCAACTGTTCTCAGGGTGAGTTTAGTTCTCTTCAAAATAGTGCTAAAATCTCATGTCAAAATAAGCCTGCCAAACAGCTGACTGTTGGGCTGAAGGAGTTGTGCAATAAAGCCAGGGATCATCTCCCACCATTACCCCATGTCTGGTGGGCTTGGGGAAGTATTTTGATGGTAGGTTAACCCTACCATCTGTCAAACCTATCTGCCAATCACACCAGAGTTATAACTGGCAGATGGTTTCTTCTGATTAGTGACATTAGTGACATCAAAGCTGGACAGTTTAATCAGTGTCTTTACTTAACACACTCTGTGCATTTTCTCACATGACATTGAATCCTGTTTCCGTAGCTTCTATTTGGATTCCTGCTGGGTAGTAATCAGCAATGGGGACAGCAAATGCTATGCCAGTTTATTTTTCTGATGGCTCAAGGATGAGGAGAAAATGTTTAATTGAGCCAGAAGAAAAGTTCTTAAAAATGGTTTGGACCAGTCTATATTTATGGCCTCTTTCCAGAAAACAAACAAATTCACTATGGATATTCTCTGAGAGGAAAATGTCCCCCTCTATACTTACAGTGATTTGATGGCTCCTTTTCTCAATATTTTATCTTTGTGTTAAGATCACCTGGACATGCAGTGTTGCAAATAGCAGGAGGAAAGAGCATTAGGTATTTTAGGCTGCATTAAGATATTTATTAAAAAATAAATAAAGATGGATAATAATAATAAAAAAGTCACCAACTGGCCAGGTTAAAAAAACTAGCCATTTTCATTTGCTTTCATTTGTTTTCAATGCATTTTATGCAAAATGCAAAACAGAATCACTGTCCATCTACTATTTACCCACATCCACACATTTACTTACCTTAAAAAGCTGTATACCTTAGATGAATATGAACCTTATTCCTGGTATCTCCTTGGGGACTCCGTTTTTGGTGTCAAGAGGTGACAATTTTCTAAGTCTTCAGATGAGAGCTATTAAGGCATTGTTTCATTCCAGTACCACCTCTTCCTAAGGATAAAACTACACATTATATTAAATGCATGACTGTGTTTAATGTTGTCTTTGTTTTTAATTGCTGCTGCAGGGTTGGAAGAAATAAAAGATTGGGGCATTGGTACAGTGGAAAGGGTATTTAACCCTTCTCTTCATGGGAAAGTGCTCACAAAGTGGATTTTTTCTCCAATTATTTTGCTTTCTTCTTAAGACAAGAGGTTAAAATACTTTATTTTAAAATAATGATGACTGTCTGCGTTTTCACAAGAAAATGGTGTTATCTGGCTTTGTGGCAACATATCCAAAATTAGTACATACAAAAATAGGAGAACACAACAGATTTACAGGTTATGTTTTAAAGTATCAATGGAAATTTACTTTAATTTCTCACAAAAGAAGAATTAGTAGTTAACTGAACAGAATCATGGAAATTCCTATTCCCAGGCCAGATGACTCTTTTGTTAATTTTACATATTATGACTACATGTTCTAGAATTCCCAGACAGTAGAATATAAGTTCATAATTCAGGTAAAGTGTAGGATCTTGAAAAAAATTGTTATGGGTCAGTAGTGGTGGCCTGTTACCTGTCAGTCTTTCCAGGTAGATCAGGCAGAAAACACCACCAGTTTATTGTAAAGCTATACTAACAGAATCTTTTAATCTCCTGAGAAGGTAGGGGTGGTCCACTCTGAGCTTCTTTCTCTGGTCATTATACTATGTTCTCCTTTATCTGACTATTTCCTAGGCCGCACATTTTCCCCCAAACTCTTAAGGTTATTCCCATATATCATTATATTGTTCATTCCCACATACCCATCATCTTTAGAGGCATCTGTTCAGTGGACTGTTTTCCTCACTCTCAAGTTTCCCCACATTCCTGCAAGCCTCACCATTACATTTCAACCCATGTGGAGTTAGTTCTCTCAGGAACTTAATCGTAATGTCCTGATACTACCTTTGGCCCCAGAAATTCAGAAGTCAAGTTATGAAACACTTGGCTGAAGTTTCAGGTTTTCTCATTTGATCATGCTTCTTTTCATCCTGCCAGTTTCTGAAAGGAATGAAGTATATTTCTTTCCTTTTTCTAATGAGGTTTCCCGAGATTTGCTTGGGTGCCACTGTGGAGGGATCAATGATTAAATGGCAAGAACACTAATTGATTGGTAAACTTGAAGAGCAATAATTGATGGGATGGCTTGTTCAGGAAACTTCCCAGCATCACTCACTCATTGACTAGGACAGTATCACAACAGCAAGATTTAGGTAACAGTAGGTGCTGGTCTTCTGCAAGAGCTCATAGAAAGTAGAATAATAAATGTTATATAGCAAGATTATATATAATTGGCTACTGCTGTGCTTTTAAGAGCACTTGGAAAAGAGCACAAAACCATGGTTCAGTGGAAGAATCTCCTTTCTGATTATGAGAATAAATAGCAATTATATAAAAGAAGACAATCTTACCAAGAGAGTGAAATGGTAAGGATTTTATGCTAAAGTTAACAATACTCTTCTCTAGGTAACATATAATTGCTACCACTCTGTTAGGGATTCAGCAACAATTAGAACTAAAAAAAAAACTTGTATTGATGGGAAAGGAGGAATCAAAAATTAATAAACAGTAAGCCATGTTAAAATATTGACACTTTTATATAGTTTTTTTTGCTCCAATAGGCTTCACTTTACTTTGGCTTACACTGAATTGCATTTGATGTTTTCATGTTTTGTTTTGTTTATTGTTTCAGACTCTTATTGTCCCCCTATGTTAAGCTAAATGACTTTGGGTGGTCTGAAAATTATGCTATCAAAGAGTTCATTCCTAATTTTAAGGATTTTTGAAGAGGTTAAGATGCACAAGTCAGAAGACAGAGCCCTATTGGGTTTCTCTTATTTATTCACTTTTTTTTGTTGTGCTGGAGCTAGCAGATTCTAAGGTCCAAAAAGAGGACATATTTGTATTACTAGAGGGCAAGCTATCTTAAAAGTGCTGCCACAAATATGGTATATTTCTTGAGTCCTGCTAGGTTTAGTTGTTTTATAGAAGGGTACCAAAGCACGCCACCCTTTTGGATCTTGTGTGACAGGCAGAAACAATTGGAGATATTGCATGACCCTTTGTCATGCCATATATTGTTGTCTTACTGTGTTGTGTAAACCAATTTATTTAGGAATAACATGTCATCACGCAGTAGTTGCTATTCGTAAATCTTCATCAGGATTCAGTATGCTGTGTGAACCCATCTAGTGTGACTTATTTGGTTTTGGCTTTACACATTCCATGGACATATAGCCACTTATAATTATAGCAAACTATTGTTCAACCCTGATTTAGCATGATATGCAAACCAGGTCAATGAATCCTAATTTGGATTCAGGAACAACACTGGAACAACACTGGAACAAGAACAACACTGGAACAAGAACAACACATTGCTAGATAAGAAGCTTAACTTGCTGAAAAAGTAGGAATTGTGCGCTCATGCACAGACACGCGGCATGAGGAGGGAGTCTCACGCAGATGCGTGGCATGTGAGGGGGGTTGCGTGCATGCGCAGGGGGCATGCCCCCCCCAGCATGCATTGCCTTCTGGGTACTGGCATGCGAGCAACCGTAAGCGAGCGCACATGCTATTATCAGAATGGAAGCCGAAAAAGGTTAGCCACCACTGCCCTAAACACTGATCCAAGTTGGCTGCAGATTCTGGGGTCAGCAACTAGGGAAGGAGAAAACAAGAGAAGCCAAATATGCCTGAGAATCCTCTGGCTTTGGGTGTAAGATATGACTGTAATAATCTATGACTAGAAGAGGAACTGGAGATGTAAGAAACTGCCTGATTGGAGGCATATTTCATGTATTATTTTTTGCTAACTGAAAAAGAAAATCCTGATCTCAGAAGAAAGCTAAGCACTGATCTGCCAATATGTTACCCTTAGTTTAACAAGGTGATGTGTACATATATCTTTGAATCCAAACAAGTCTGCTAGTACGAACATTTCCAGGAGAATTTTTTTATTATGACTGCTTCATTCTTGTTGAAGCTATACTTTGGTTTTCATGATACAGCAGCACAATGCATTGTAAAAAAGGTCACAAATAAAAGGGTTGTAATTGTAGAAGTGAGACATAAGTATAATGTGCACAGAAGGCTTTCTGAAATCATTGTTTCAAGGAAAGAAACTACTCAGGGTATATACATTGCATCTGTGAATACTTGTACATTTATTCTTTAAAAAGTTTCACCTAATTACAATCAGAGTTCAGAGTGTTGGCTATATGACATACATAGGCATCTGTCTGTGTATGGGGACAATGGAGAAACAAGTGTCACAATCAGTGGTGGGATTCAAATAGTTTAACAACCAGCTTCCTGCCCTAATGATTTCTTCCAACAATCAGTTTACCACACTGCTCAGAAACTTAACAACTGGTTCTCCCGAAGTGGTACGAACTGGCTGAATCCCACCACTGGTCACAATGCCCATTTCATCTTTCTGGCAAAATCATCAGATGTTGCAGATGTTTCTTGATGCCCAGGAATCAATCCCTAGAACTGGATCATAGCATGTAAATATGAAGTTTAATGGTCCAGAGCCCCCTACAATTGCCTATTATAAATAGACAGTAGCAGAGGTGGTATTCAGCGGGTTCTTACCAGTTCTGTAGAACCGGTAGCAGAAATTTTGAGTAGTTCAGAGAACCGGCCAATACCACCCCTGACTGGAGATTTTACAGTATCCTTCCCCTGCCATGCCCACCAAACCACGCCCACAGAACCGGTAGTAAAAATATTTGAATCCCACCACTGGACAATAGGATAACAAAACAGACAAGGAACAGGTCATTGACATGAGGGTGAAGGAGCTAGGAACAGACTAGGGGATGAACAGGTGAAACAGATTGTCAAGAACGTGGAAGTGTGGAAGAGTTATGGATAACAACTAAATAACTTTTACATGTGGTTGTGTAAACAGGCCTGGGAATAATGATCTGAGAAAGTGGCGCCATTGTTCGCAATCTGAGGCTAAGTCTCTTAGGCTAAGTAAAATTGTTTTTTTATGGTCTGTTTGTATGCCACCCAGAGTTACTTCATGTGAGATGGGCAGCCATATAAATATGGTTGATAAATAAACAAACCAAGCAGATAGCTGGTTGGAGAGCAGGCAAATGAATGGTGGGAAAATGATAGTAGCCAAGTAGTACAGAATATCACTAATCATCTCGCCCTGAGCTCCCTCCAGCCTTGAAACATGACTTCGTAGGATTATGAAAGAAGCATGAATAAAGATAAAAATGCTCAAAAGAAAAAGAGCATCCTTTGCTCCAATTTCTTGCCACTAGGGGAGCATTCAAGAGTATCTGCAGAATGTGGTTAAAACAAAGTCAAGAAAGTAACCATAATTGAATTGTATTGGTGGCAACTAAAGCTCATTTTGATGTGCACTGTGGAGCTTCTATTACACTGGAATGGCCATATACTTGACTTTTTTTTTTTTTAAAAAGAACCCCATATCTTGTGGACACCCCTAGAAGTATTGTGAATATTTAGTGAGAAGCCAACTTCCAGAATCAGATTCTAATGATGAAATTCATCAAGTAAGTACTGGTTGTGCATCACGATATTAGAAAAGCCCCCAAGTGTAAGTGTATTGACTTCCACATGAGCCTAAATCCAACACAGAAGCCAGCATAAAATATTCCTTAGGTACATTTTTTTAGTTTATGAATTACCTGAATAGGACTAGAAAGCTACTGCATTTTCTTTCTCCTTTTATCCGGCAATATGCAGAAAAATATAATATAGTACATGTACTTATTCTCTCCCAACTGAAAACTGCTAAAAAAAACATTACGCAGGACTGGGGATCTTATGAAACTCCAGATGTTGCTGATTTATAGCTTCAAGTATTTCTCACTAATGGACATGCTGGCAGAAGCTGCTGAGCATTAATTCTTCTGCCACATCTGGAAGGCCACAGTTTGCCATCTCTGACACAGTATCATCACAGCATGCAAAATATGGAATGAAAACCTCACTCTGACCTGCTCTGAGGTTGCTCCATCATGAGTACAAGTCACCAACAGTTTCTGGAAGGCAGAAATGGATGTTGTCATCTTCTGTCTCTTCTATCTCTATGATATTCCCTATGCCTTCAGGCTCAAAATTTTGAGCCTGGACAATCTAGAACTGCGCCGCCTGCAGTCCGATTTATGCATACTACACAAAATTGTCTGTTACAACATCTTACCTGTCAACGACTTCTTCAGCCTCAATCACAATAATACATGGACAAACAACTGATACAAACTCAAGGTAAACTGCTCCAAACTCCTATTGACCCCACCCCATTCTTAAGAGGTCCTTAAAGGGGGCATGCATAAGTGCACCAGCTTGCTTACCGTCCCTGTCTTACTGTCCCAATTTATTTATCTTGTTCTTTATGTTCATACTTATACTTGTTATCTTGTACATGTTTGACAAATAAACAAATAAAATAAAATAAAATAGTTCTTTTAGCCCACAAAAAGTGACTTCCTGCTTTGAAAATAAGCTTTCAGGTTTTGTTGGGGCTCAGGCATTGTGATCTAGTTTACCTGCCGGGCTTTACTTTCTTCTAGGCAAACCTGACAGAAACTTTTAGTGTTATTATTTTTCTTTTGTTGAACCAGCTACTTCTCTTTCTCTCTGTTTTTGAGCAAGTCCGTTCATTGAAAAATCATATTAATGCTCCTGTAGGTATTTCTGACAGATGAACTCACCTTCCTTTGTTAAATGCTTTATAAAGGAACCAGATATAGCCATGTAGATCTCTTCTTTTGCAAACAGCTTCACCTAACCTATAGATCTCATTGAGCAGGGTTAAGAGTGCTCTCAAATAATGGGGAAGCATTAGTGTTATTGGTGTTAAACAATTAGCTGATCATTTAATTGCATAAACTCCTCCATAAAGAAAATAAAAGGGAGAGGTCATAATGCTTCATTTGTGTGAAGAGTGAGTAGACTACCCTGAATGTGGAAATAATCTGCCATCTAGACTGATAATAAGGTCTGTAACTGAAATAGCTCATGGCATTGACCAGAGGTTATAAAATAAAATGAAATAGTTCAATCAAACTAGCTGTAGTATTTTGCTAGCTAAGTAGTGCAGCTGATGACTTCTATCTCATTTTGCCCATTGTTTCATACCAGACTTTGAACTAAACTCAAACTTTGAACTCAGCTAGAAGTGATTCTTTTGAAATGTCTGCACTACTTCGAAAAAGTAGTACTAGATTCAAAGCAACAAGTATTCTATTACCATCAGAAAGTCATTCTGAGAGATTCTAAGAATACAAATAAATGAAATAACGTATTTGAAATCAATAAAGCAAATAGTCAATGTAGAATGGACCCATTTAAGCTAAAAATATTCATTTATTTATTAGTTTATTTATTTATTACCCATCTTTATTATTTTCTTTCATAGTGAATTATTTTTCTGAGTCTTTTATTCTTTATTATTGATGATAATTGAATTGAAATTGAAATTGAAACCCTAAACTGAAATCTTAAGCCCAAAATCATATCGTGGGATGATTTCACTCACTCTTGCTTTCTTACATTTTGCTTCAAGACATGAAGAAAAGTGGGCTGTAATGATCAACAAATATTTGAACTACTTTCATGTGTATATAACTTAAATTTTCTTGATAAAAATTGTTCTGCCATTGTAAACTATGAATGAGATTGCAATTTGCTTTGCATCAGTGCTGTAGATTTTGCATTTTTCCTGCATGTTCATCAATGCAATGATCATCATAAAACTATTAGCTTTACATAACAATGGTAGAAGAAGCAATCTACAGAAGTGGACATTGGAAGAAACTTCTGAACAGTTCTCAAAATCAATTATTTATCAATAAAGTTGCATTGTTTATGCATTTCTGTCATAATTGTGGGCAAAATGTGGAAAGAGCAGAGCAAAACAAGAGAACCACAAAACTCTCAATTGTTAGTTGTTTTATGTTTGTTTTGGATCAAAAGCCTAAATATTAATGTTTTAGAAGCATAGCAGAGTAACATCTATTCACTAATAATTTGAAACATTTTTTGAGACCACAGTAAAATAGAGTGTTAAAATAATAGGGCCATAAAATGATTCAGGCTCAAGGTTGACTCAGCCTTCCATCCGTCCGAGTTGGGTAAAATGAGGACCCAGATTGTTGAGGGCAATATGCTGACTCTGTAAACGACTTAGAGAGGGCTGTAAAGCACTGTAAAGCGGTATATAAGTCTAAGTGCTATTGCTATTTTGCCAAAAGGAACTGCCCTTTGACAGATCCATTCCAAAATACCACTAATAATAGTATCGCCACCCTAAACAAATAACAGAATAGTGTTCCCTGTCAAGACAATTGAAGCAGATATGAACCCAAAGGTAAAATCAGACTGGAAGAGGTCCTGAAAAATCTTTTTCTTCCTAAAACACCTGAAGTTGATCAGTTGCCACCTTTCAATCATTTGTCCAGGAAGTGAACAATAGCATCTGGGACAAACTTCCAGATCCACAGAAAAGCCATCAGCGGAGATACTTTCCTCTGGTTCTAATGGGAAGGAGCAAATATAATCTTCCAGTTCTTATTGAGACTTTTTGGAACCCCATATCCATGATTAAATAATCTGTTGTGTCATAGCAAACACATTTCCATTCCAATCTCTCCTCTCTTCTTACAAAACTCCTAGAAGTTCAGGGTCGCAAATTAGTGTTCAGAAATTCTGAGCCAGCAATTAATTTGTTGCATAGGAAGCACATACTTCAGCTTTGAAGTAATTCACCCAAGGGGATGAAGAAGATTAGCTGATGGAGGCAGACAAGGTGTCACAAAAAAAACTGACCAGGAAAATGAATGTTTCCTGAAGGCTGCACAATCTCCTTTGTAGGAGTGTTGGATGAATCCTTCTGTTTTGTTTCTCCTGCCAAATTCATTAATAAATACATTTCATAATGTTTTAAAATATTGCTTTTATGACTGTGTTTTATTATGTTTTATTTTAAAACTGCCCTGAAAATATGTTTTATTTTAAAACTGTTTTATTTTAAAACTGCCCTGTCTATACAGGAAAGAATGTAGAATTTAAAAATCTTCACATAAAAGTAAACAGAAAACAATGACTTGTGAAGTAGCATTGCTTTCTTTAAACAAATATTAAAAGTGATAAATACAAAAAGATTCTTTATCCCAAGATTTAAAAACAACAATAAAGTGCAATGATTTTGGCTTGTGATTTAGCTGGACAAAATTATATTAGAATATTTAGCAAATTGGAAAGAAAATATGGTTGTCTATTTGCATGCATATTTGATTCTTATTGATCTGTTATTTACAATTGTGAGACACAAGAAGAAATTCAGTAATTGCTGCACTTACAGGTAAAATAATCAGAAAGAATTAACACAAGGTAAAATAGAAGAGAAAAAGCAAAACCAGTTGATGGGTTTTAAAAACTCCATATCTTCTTCATATGGCCCCTTTCTACCAGTAAGTTGTTTTTCCTATTTAAGCATGCCTAAAACATTTGCTTAAGTATTGCTGATTTCTGTGGGACATCTAAATAAACATACTTAGTGCAGCATTAAAAAAAATATTAAAAACTTTTTGACACCATTTTCAAGTAGAAGAATGAATGGGCGATGGATAAATGTAGACTTGAGTTCAAAAGTGAGTGATCACTAAAGAAAAGGTATGTTAAAAGCATCTGGTCATTTAAAGAGAATGAAAATCAAATGGTAAAACAAATATATGAAGAAAGAATGAATTGGCTGAGCTGACATGGAAAATTGAGAAAGTCATGGCTGCTCCGTCACTGGAAGCTTATAAGAAGAGACTCGACAGCCATTTGTCTAAAATAGGGTCTGCTGTTTGAGCAGGGGGTTGGAGTAAAGGACCTCCAAGGTCCGATCCAACTCTGTTATTATTAGAAGAGAAAGGATGGCATAGGAACTCTTCTACATATCAAAAGAAAGGACAGCTATCCCGCATTGCTAATGTTGCTGTGATAGACTTTGCCCAGTTTGCTTGGAGAGTAGATCAGACCAAGAATCAACAGGAAGGCTAACACTTCCTTTGTTGAGATTGACTATAATAACAGAATCTTGCATGTCTGGTTGTGCAGTACAGAGATGGTATTCAGCAGGTTCTGACCAGTTCTGGAGAACCGGTAGTAGAAATTTTGAATAGTTCAGAAAACTAGCAAATACCACCTCAGACTGGAAATTTTGCAGTATCCTTCCACTGCCACATTCACCAAGCCATGCACACAGAACCGGTAGTAAAATTTTTTGAATCCCATCACTGGTGCAGTGCCTTTCCCCTTCAATCTCAAAAGTACTTTCCCCTTCAATCTCAAAAGGGAGCCATTTCTGAATGCTATCTTGCTGCTCTGGACCTAATAAAATATGTCAACCCCTTTTGCCTGGGTAATAGTTCTTGCGTAGAGCAAGGTTATCTTCTTTGCTCTCCATATATAAAAGCAATGCCCGTAGTTAAGAGGATATTATGAGAGTACATCTAGAATTAAGTACTATAGCTTTATTGTTATTGGGTAACGAACATATTTCTTTCCCTTTTTAATTGCACACAACTGCCTATTTTCTTTGCAGTTTTTAAGATTTATCTGCAACTTTTTAGAGCAGCATAGGTCTTTTTTTTTGTTGTTGTTCCAGGCATTAACATACTGATGTTTAATTATTCTGTATATGAAATTTTGCATGGCTGATTCAATCAATGCTTATGGTGAATTCTCTAGTTCGTGAGAGGTCAAGGGGTTAGCACAGGAATTTTGAGAATGTCTGTGGAGATCCTTCTTCAGCTTTGCCGGCCTCTTCCTAACAACAACACACACAAAAATATAAGACTAAATTTCAGCTCCACTGCAGGTTCCATTTCTACAGTAGGGCAAGTTCTATGCTGGTGGCTTGGGATGTCAACTAAAAAATCACAAGGCCAAACTCAAATGATTTCACAGAAGGCAAAGAATATGGTACCCCTTGAGAGACACTGTCCTCTTATTCACTATAAATAGTTAAAATATAAGTCTCAGTTGTATTCTTCCAGAGAAAGGAAACCTGTGTGTGTAAAATATTCATCTAAGCAATAGCACAAAACCACTCAATAATATAATCAACTCTTCTCATTTAATTTCAAGCCTGTCTTCCAAACTACTGTGAGTAGCTTAAAGTGTTGAAAAAAACAAGGAGATCATATTATGCGCACCCTTAGATGTTCTCATCTTTTTTCTTCACTAACATCTAAAAAAGCAAGATAATGAAAGCTAGTTTGTAACTGATTTGCACTATCTATCCTGCGCAATGCTTTAACTAATGATTTCAGTACATTGTGGTTCTTTCCACTCTATTAAGCTTTTGGCATCAAATTAGGCAACAGCAGTGGAAGGGACAAACTAGATGTTATGCAAAAATATGTCATTGGAAATACCCTGATTTCCTTTTAAATTGTTGAAAGAGGTTTGCTTTTTTGACATAGTAACTAGTGTAGGTTTGTCTCTTTTCTGTCTCTCTCTTTCCATGGATATGTGTACATATACAATATATATATACAGTGTATGTGTGTTTGTGTAATGGGAAAGATGAGAAGGATAATAGTAATACATAGGCATAGATAGTGCTATGGGAATCCATATCCATATCCACTGTATATACTATATAGTGCAGGGGTGGGTAACTGTGGAAAGTTTCTTGAGCAACTTTCCATGCTGGCTCTGGAATTCTGGGAGTCCACAGTTCATATATTTGCCATAGTTGCCCTCCAATGGTACAAAATGGAATCAGGAAATGGACAGTTATGACTCAGTTTGCCACAACTTTGATAATTGTTTACTCCAAGCTGGCAAATATTAACCAGACCCATAGCATTATAGTCAACTTCTAGAGATACCAGAAATAAATCCTTGTGAAAGAAAAAGTAATTGGATTGGGTCTATGAGAAAAATGGTCACCCTTCCCTTTCTTGCACCATACTCTACAAAGCCTGGTGATTAAAAAAGGAACCTATGATCAAATTCTGACCTGTTGGGTAGAGGCTTCACTTTGGAGTCCATAGAAGTTATGCCTCTCTTTCTTGACATAAAGGCTTGTAAAATGCATCCTGCAGGTGAGGAGGCAAAGTTTTTGGCTGTGTTTGTCCTGCTGTGGGGAACATTTGAAAAGAACTGAAAAAGTTTAGGTACCATATGTGAGTAATGGAGTCTTCTAAAAGCAGAGGGGAAAAACACATTATAACATAATATAATAAAAGGTCATAGAGGGAATATTTCATCAGGGGCCAAAGCTACCATTTTACGCTCTGTACAAACTTGTAACAGATCTCATATCCCCCCAGGCAACAGCTCCACCTTGAATATCCAGTTCAAGAGTCGTAAAAATACAATTACAAAATACAAAATACATATAATAAAAAAGTACAAGACAGCACCAAGGACTTCACGAATACTATTCTGTTTTCTATATTTTTAAAATTACAGCATGAGGGCCAGTTCTAATGGCCAATATAAACTTTATATAAATTGATAATTCATTTTAAGAAGTTATATTTCTGCTTCTTTTCCAATTGCCAATTCAAGAAATCCCTTCCTTTATACTTACATGTCTTTATGATGAAATCAAAATTTATCTGCCTACATTTTCTGCAAATCCTATTAGCAACTGTTCCTAGAATTAACATCCCCAATCATTATGGTACTTTGTCCTTCATTCCTCTCTAGGCCTAAAGAACCCTGAGATTGATAGTCATTGAAATAACAGGACAAAGCATACATCTTCTGCTTCTCAAATTGCAGGTCTGGTTTAAGTGCAAAGGACATTCCCTCCACTTAAAGACAGTGTTAACTCTGTGGGGGTCTTTGGTGCTCTCAAAACCTGATTGTTTTCTGGGAGACATTTCATCACTTAACAAGGTAACAACTGGGAAATGTTATCAGCTAACCCTCTCTTGATGACATCCAGCAGTTCTCACAAAATTGAAAAAAACTGACTACAATGACATGAGAAAATATTGCATATATATTTTCAAATATTATTTATTTAATCACAGTCTCTCTCTTCCTCAGAACTGAAAGGATGCTGCCTCCACTGACCACTTCTTAATTGTATAGCCTAGGACCTTCATGCAATGTTTGGATCAAAATCACGAAGAGTTCTCCATATATATGAATGCTTGAGTGTATGTGCATGTTTATATGAGGGAAGTCTGGTTCTGTAAATGTTGAATTCACTTGAAAAAGCACTTCAAGTGATATTTGTATCTATATTTATCATCTGATCATCCATATCTTGCTCTCTAAGATATTCCTTTATAACTGTCATTTCTATTTGACTGGTTTGATGGCAGTTTATAAAGAAAACTCAATTTGTAGGTCATAAGTCCACAGCTAACAAATCCCTGGATATTTATCAAAGTCCCAAATTAAATTACTTTCAAAACTGTTTTTCAAATACTTTGGTCTAACTAATTAAATAAGAATGGTTTGGTATGTTGCTGTAGTGCAAAAAAAAAGAGAAGAAAAATAGTCTGTAGGGCATTCTCTCAAATGAGCAAATATATTTGTTTAATTCTATGCTATGTTGTCAATTAACTCTTCCAGAGGGGGAAAAATAATAATTTCACACATGATGCAACTGAGGAAGGCAAAAGAGGACAGCAAATGATTGGGATGAAAACCAATTCGTGTTGTGGTCAAAAGCACCAGGCTAGAAAACAGAAGACTACGAGTTCTTGTGTTGCCTTAGGTAAAAAGCCAGCTGACTTATTTTGAGCCAGCCAGGTCTAGGAAGATAATGAGGGCAACCACTTCCAAAAATGGTGCTATGGCCACTGCAGGGACTTGTTCACGTAGTTGCCAGGAGTCATGATTCACTTGATTGTGACAAAATTAAGTAAATTACTAAGATATTTTTATCCAGATTTCTATGGATCGCTTTTTTTTCCTAACGAGACTTTAAAAGTAAGGCTGGGCATGCATTTATAAAAAAGCCCTTGATTCCTGCAGATTTAAATTAGAAGGGAATTTTATGTGAGGGAGGTGGGTGATTTAAACATGAGATAATTAATTAATTCAATTATCATTACTTTATTAAATTTGCTGTCCATCTTGCAATGTTTGTTACTGCTTTGTAGAGCTGGAAAGGAGCACCAATGTTGTAAAAAGAAGGCAAATACAATGTCCAAGAGACATAAAAAGTGTTCAATGTTCCATATCTCCGTTCGTCTGTCAGCTGTCTTAATGGTTTGAAGAATAGCACCTATAGCAAAATGAAGGTTGGTCCTTCTATGACTTATTGCTTCAGTGAGTTTCTGTGATAGTGCTACTTTGGAACAAGAAAAGAGAAATACACAGGAAGAATGACTAGGCACTTACATCCAGGGACTTTGTTGACTTACCATTTACATCTCACATGTTTATTAGTATTGAACAAGGCTACACATTCAATTTTGCAGCTCCTAAGATTGTTGGACAAGCAGGTACAAAAACAGCCAGGGAAGTAATTAAAGCCTGGGAAATGGGCCGCTCATCAGTCAACAGGAGTGCTGATGTATCACCAGCTTATCAAGTAGGAAGTGAGGGCTTGGCAGCACAAGGAAACAACACCCAACGACCCCAGCCACACACAACCAGGCACCGTATAAATTCCATGCACAGAATAGCTCAAAGCACACACTCTGCTAGAGAGAAGTTCCCTGAGGATGGGCTCCAATATGAGTCTGAAAGTTCAGAAGACTAAACCTCTGATCTTGGTCACCAACCCAGATTGGATCCTGCAACATTATCATTATATTTGCTTTCACCCATTAGCTTGAGCTCGGTTCCAAACATTACATGAAAAATCAGCTTGAAACTGCATGATGCCGAACAGCTATGCACTCAGCGTAACCAGCTGTCCCCAGTCTAGTATCACTTAATGGTGAAAATACTGCTGCACCATCTTTTGGAATAGAGATAGGGATGCCTTGATGGATATACAGGTACTCCTTGACTTACAACAGTTCATTTAATGACCATTCCAAGTTACAACAGCACTGAAAAAAGTGCAGCATCCCCATCGTCATGCAATCAAAATTCAGATGCTTGGCAACTGACATGTACTTATGATGGTTGCAGTGTTCTGGGGTCATATGATCACCTTTTGTGACCTTCTGACAAACAAAATCAATCGGGAAGCCAGACTCACTTAACAACTCTGTTACTAAGTTAGCAACTACATTGATTCACTTAAGAACCGCGACAAGAAACGTCGTAAATTGGGGCACAGTTCACTTAACAAATGTCTCAGCAACAGAAATGTAGGGCACAGTTGAGATCATAAGTCAAGGACTACCTGCAATTCTAATTCATTTAACTACCAACTTTGTAAGCCTTGTTTTTCATCTTTGTCTTTTTAATTAATTTTTTTTTTAAAAAAAATGGCCCTCTGTTAAATGGAGGACTAAAGTTTGAAAATTTATTGCTTATGTGGACATTCCAGGAATCATAGGGAAGAAGAAATGTCCTCTGTGGAGAATCTCATGCTGCTTTAAGCATCTGAGGCATTTTTGTTGTTGAAGAAAATCCGAATCCTTGTTTTTGTTTGCCTGATTTGGAGGGAAAAAGTCCAGCTGGATTTTTTTTCATGTTACCAGTTATCCCCTTATGAATCTGTTGGACTAGAGAAATTAAATATCTTCCCACCTGGAGCTGAGTCAGAATTCTGCTATGTTCAGAGAAAGAGAGGGAGGGAGAAGCTAAAAGATAGGAAGCTGCCTATGAACAAGCGGAGGAAAATGAGTAGAATCACGACATGAGAAAAATAATTGATTGGACCTCAAATACAATCTGAGGTACAAAGGAACGAGAGAAAAGTAATTAATCAAGAAAAAGCAATTGTGTGTAGAAACCAGCTAGGAATAAGAAAGAAGCAACCAGGCAACCATGTTGCCTCTTATTAACATGTTGGATGTCAATTATAGACATCTCCCACCAATTGTAATATTTAAATCTAACCCATTTGGCTCTTTGGAAAATTGATTGCTTTGACTCAAGGCTTGAATCTGAAGTTAGATCTATGCTTTCTATTGCCTCACATGAGAATACCATAAATAGTAATAATACTTTGCTCATTAACAAAATGGGGAATGTGTAAGCAGGCTAGCACCTTCTCAATTGAAGTGTATTGGGGAAAAGATTAAAAGGGTTTTGAAGCAAAAGTCTTTTGGACAAGATGGATGCTATCAGCAGGTTAGCAGTTGGACCTTCTCTGGTGATAGTGTCAAATTCATGTCACTATTACCTTTTAGTGGAGACATTATGGAAAGAACATCTTTGCAAATTTAAGTTTGCAAAAAACAGTATATCTTCTTTGATAGCAAATATGAAAATTGCAAACAACAGCAGAATTTGGCAAGTATATTGCCAGTTACAGAAACATATATATTTAAGTTTGAGAGCAAGATTTCTATTACACAGGAAACACACGTGTCTTTGCTTTTGTGATAAAATTATATTTCAAATGACATTCAACACAAAGAAAGGTTCTTAAATCCCTATGATTAGAAAGCCCCTGATGAACTATTACCGTGTTTCTCACAAAATAAGGCCGGGCTTTTTTTTTTTTTGAGCCCCCAAAAAACGACTAGGACGTCTTTTCAGGGGCGAATTAATTCTCCCCCGTGCACCAGCGCCGTCTCCCAACAACAGCGTCTGAGTCACTCCTGCTTTTCCCCGTCCCCATAACAACAGGAAAAGATTTTGAGGTACCTGGGAACGCTGTGCTGGTTTAATCCTGAGCAGCTGGGTGGGCATGAGAAGAGCCGGCGAGCATCTCTGCTGCTGCTACCCTTGGTGCTCCAGCCTCGGGCTCTGCAAGTTTGCAAAAGTCCCGGTGCGCAGCCCGTTCCTGCATTCCAAGCACCCAGGCCGAGCTGCAGCTGTCCCTCTCTCACCAGCGCCATCTCCAATAACAGCGGCAGCAGTGGCGGGGAACCGTGGAAGTTATGGAGGCGGCTCCCCCAATGAAGAAGCAGCTAAAACGCTTCCATGGTTCCCGCTGCTGCTGCCGCTGTTATTGGAGACGGCGCTGGTGAGAGAGGGACAGCTGCAGCTTGGCCTGGGTGCTTGGAATGCAGGAATGGGCTGCGCACCGGGACTTTTGCAAACTTACAGAGCTCGAGGCTGGAGCACCAAGGGTAGCAGCAGCAGAGACGCTCGCTCGGCTCTTCTCATGCCCACCCAGCTGCTCAGGATTAAACCAAAACGCAGTGCGCAGTGCCTCCAGGTACCTCAAAATCTTTTTTTTCCTGTTGTTACGGGGACGGGAGAAAAGCGGGAGTGACTCAGACGCTGTTGTTGGAGACTGCGCTGGCGAGAGAGGCGCCAGCACCGGTGGGACCATGGAAGCTACAGAGGCCTGAGAAGCAGCTGAAACGCTGCCGGACATCCACGCCGACGCCGCCTGCCTGTCGACATGGGTAAGGGAGGGGTAAGGGAGCCCTCCGTGCTCCACCATGGTGTTAGGAGTGGCTGATGGTGAGGCGTAGGGGCACTCCTAATGGCAAATTCTTCCCCTGCCTCCCCCCCCAATTTCGCATGTTTTAAACTAGGCCTAAATTTGGGGGAAGGGGCTTAATTTCATTCTATGCCTAGAAAACATGCTGGGTCTTCCTATTGGGGGGGCTGTATTGTTGGAGAAACATGATATTATTATTAGAAGGTAGACCTGCAAATCCTTAAGTTTCATCCCTTCCGGTTACTTTATAAATAAATTAAATACAATATAGAATTTCTTAGACACCTAAAGATAAGACTATGGCTTGTGAAGCCATAGAATCAATTTTAAGTCTGCTTGAGATACCCTTAATTTAATGCAACACATCCAATTTGTTTACTTGTATTCAAAAGTAATAAAGTTCGAGTCACTTCAGAAAGAAGCAATAATTATCATTTATTTTTACCTGTTATGAAAAGAGATGAAAAAGGCTTATTTATTTTCCTTCACTATTAATATATGGTTATGATTTAGATCATGTTCTTGAATTAAGTGGATGACTTCATTACATAAATCCTTGCATTGTACAGCTCTTTTTTACATTGTACAAATTGGATGTACTGATGGCAAAAAAGTCACACAAATCTGTTTTCAGTTTATTGCAAGATGCAATTTAAATTCATATTAACACTTCAGCTTGCACAGAGTGACTAACTTCATAAGATCATACAGGAAGTTTATGAAAATCATTTCACAGTGTGAATTATATTAAGTACATTTTATGAAATCACAGAATTCTGTTGAATGAAATAGAAAAGGCCACACAAGGACATGAGTTGAGTAATTAGGCACCTTTGTATCAATAATGATACAAAATTGATTTGTATCAATTATTGATTTTGTGTCAATAGAGAAATACTAAATTTTATGGGTATGTTACAGTGGTGGGATTCAATTTTTTTTACTACTGGTTCTGTGGGAGTGGCTTGGTGGGCGTGGCAGGGGAAGGATACTGTAAAATCTTCATTTCCACCCCACTCCTGGGGGAAGGTTACTGCAAAATCCCATTCCCTTCCCACCCCACTAACCTGCTTTCCACCTCTGTTCTCCTGTGCAGGGCAACAAAAGAAGACCCAGCCGATCAGCTGGGACTCAGGAGGCAGAGAATAGATGGGGGTGGGGTCAGTCAGAGGTGGTATTTGCTGGGTTCTCTGAACTGCTTAAAATTTCTGCTACTGGTTCTCCACAGGAGAACAGAGCTTGAAAGCATGTTAGCGGGGTGGGGAGGGAATGGAGATTTTGCAGTACCTTTCCCCTGCCACACCCACCAAGCCAAGCCATGCCCACCAAGCCACGCCACACCCACCAAACTAAAGAACCAGTAGTAAAAATATTTGAATCCCACCACTGGTAGAAACCATCCCTTCCACCCAAAATAGAGTAATTTCAACTTTATAACACTATGTGGACAGAAGAAAAAATAAATAAACATTTCATTATCAATAAATGCCTATCTTTTATACATAGCAGTTATTTGAATTTTTTCATAAAGGCCTCATTCACTCTTCAATAATATATACTTTTTACAGAAGTCTTTGAATGCCTAGCATAAGAGGCATGGTGGCTCAATGGTTTAATGACCCTTGAAATGGCCTTAGCTCCAGTGGTTCGAGTCCATGCACTGTGACAGGATGAGCTCCTGTTACTTGTCTCAGCTTCTGTCCACCTAACAGTTCAAAAGCATATTCTATGCAAGTAGATAAATAGGTACCACTTTGGTGGGGAAACGAGCTGGTGCTCTTTGCAGGCAATCAGATTCCTGGTGGCTCTGAACCTTCCTAGTTGCCCTGCCCATCTGTGAGGCAGCTCCAGGAAAGGAGGGGGCCTTGGGTGATGCTGCAAGAAGAACAGCTAATCTTTCTATCTGGTGTGAAGCCAGCTTGCCCTCCTGTGGTGCACCTTGAGAAACATGCAAATACGTCCTATAACAGAGCTGGTACCTGTTATAGGCAGTTTGGCAAGCCAAACTACTACTCTGCAATAGTATTGTGGTCTCCTGTCTACTTTAACAACACCATATGCTAATAATAACAATGCCTAGTATGTCTGCTTCTAATCTAAAATTTCACTTTTTAATAATATTGCAATAGAAATTGGTACTGCAGGATCAAAAGAGATGTGCCATGAAAGAAACAGCACAGAGGTTCTATTCTATTGTAATAAGTACAGCCTTCACCTCCAAGGTAAAGAAAAGAGAGCAGCATAACTTGGGAATGACAATCATGAAGGCCATTTGGGATATAAAAGAGACTCATTCTATCTTTGCAAAACGGTCTTCATGTATCCCTCCTTGAAGCAAATAAGGACCCGTGCATTCATCGCCATCTGGAGTCCAGTGGAGTGGGATGACCAACAAATTGAAATAATATTCATAACCATAATCCTTAGCATACAAAGATCATTGAGTTGTGTGAACGGGTGGTTTGAGTCATTAAAGCCTCAGTTGAGACCTATCTTCAAAGCAAGTTTGCAAATCATTGTGAAGCTTTTGTTGAGGCAAATAACTTTGGTTGGTTCTGAAGTGCTTCAGAACTTTCTGAAGGAGTTTTCAAACTTTAAGTGGCTTTTCTGCTGCTTCAGAGATTCTAACAAACCTTATGGAATGTTGCAACTTAAGTTCCATTTCTTCAGACAATGAAGGGGAGAGCGGGTTTGAATGGTGTGTTGTTGATCTTTCTGCCATTGACATTGCCCTCTCCAGTGAAGTATGCCTGGCACTACTTTATCCTTTGTGAGGCCAAACAAAAATACTTTTATTCCCCTATACCTTTAATAATGTATTAATGGTGCTATTATTTCCTGTTACTGATGTAATATTAACATCTTAAATAACCTGTTTTGAATTCTTTAGTAAGTCTTAATGTATGTATTACACATTAACCTATTGAGTTTTAGAGGTAATTGTAATTTTGGGTGTAAATTGCTTTGGAAGTTCTTTTAACGAGAAGTAGCATACAACATACTATAAATAGTCAATTGGATGAATGTGTCTCTAATGTTGCCTTCATTTTATTACCAGTCCATGAGCAAGACAATCAATTTTTCGATCTTATATATAATATTTCTTCTTTCAAAATTAATTCAATGCATATCCTGCCTTTTTGTTTATTCCAACTTTTACTGTTGTTTCCAGCAATAAAAAATTACACAGTATAAATATAAGAAACTAAATGCAATTAAAATTAAATTTAAAACTAAACTTAAAAGCAATCACTAAAATAATCAACAGTTAAAAGCTCTTGGATGCTTTCCAAGTATAGCCCATTGCTGTAGTCAAGAAGCATTGTAATCAGAGGGTACACCATAGCCATAAATTCTGACTTGCTAGCTAAGATTGTTAAAATATTCTACTTAGCACAGTCACAATCACTTCCCTCCAAATACAATGAGAGTGGGGATCAAGGAATATTTCCAAACTGTTCTTTTTTGGGGAATGCAATTTTATCCAAAACAGGATTTATCTCAGAATCTGAGATAGTCTGTATTACTATTACTATTAATCCTCACATCCTTCCTTTCACCCATCTCCTCCCACTTATGACTGTATGACTGTAACCTTGTTGCTTGTATCCTAACGATTTTTATTGATTGTTTCCTAGTATGATTTGATTGCTTATTGTACCCTATGACTATCATTAAGTGTTGTACCTGATGATTCTTGATGAATGTTTCTTTTCTTTTATGTACACTGAAAGCATTTGCACCAAGACAAATTCCTTGTGTGTCCAATCATACTTGGCCAATAAAGAATTCTATTCTATTCTATTCTATTCTATTCTATTCTATTCTATTCTATTCTATTCTAAAAAACATAGGAGAGAAGATAGAGCTCTACTACAAGGAAAAGGCAGACTTAGAAGCAATAGGATTATTTGCCTGGCCAACTTCCTACAGCAGAGATCAGTTAGGCTTTTAAGAATATCACCCAAAGACAAGCTGGGCTATTTTCCCAAAACATTAAGAAAATCATTCAGATCCATCTTTAGATGGGCTTGCTCTATTTTAACTGTTCTTCTACTTCTGCAAATGTTAATAAAAGCTGCCAATCTCAGACTGTCCAGAGAGGGATCTGCCTATGACGTGAGAGTTACAGAAAGTTCCTTCACTTTAAGACTGCCAGTATGAACAGAAAAAAAACACTAAATTCAATGGATGCATTGGACCACATAGCCTTTGGCACGTATCTATGGTCCTCTTGGCGATGTGAAATTGTGAACCATTCCTGGCTGGGTAATATCACCATGAACATTAAAATCTAGTGTTATCCAATGTTATCGCAGAAATTGCCCTGGCTAACAGGAGGCTAGATTGTTGTGCAGTGAAGCAGATGGTACACTAAAAGTATTCCTCCTTTGACTCGGCCACTTAAGCACAGGAGCAAACATTAGAAGTGGTCAGACCACTTGGTCAGATGAAGTTCTGCTCAGTGAGCTGGAGATCTCATAGACTTACAGCCCCTCCCTCCCCTCCTGACTTAGGCCCACTGATTATAGGGAAAAACTAGGAGAGATTAACTCTTCCCTTCTCTCTCTCTGCCAGATCAGTGTTTTGATCCAGGACTGAATAGATCTTTTACTAATGACCAACCTGTCACTAAAAATAGCAGGAATTTTATGTTGAGGGTCCACCATTGCTGTCATCTTAACTTCCTTGTTGGCTTTCAGGCTGAAAAAAGGCAGGTTAGCCAGCAGCTCATTTATATTTCATTACAAGTGCCTGCCTGCAGTCTCTCATCGTGTCTACTTTAATGTTCGCTCCTAAGCCAAACTCAATTTTCCACTCCCACCTAATACAAAACAATTAATAAAAACCAGCACAAAAGAGCAATTTTTTCCCCCTGTTAGAATCCAGGCGGTGTCCCAATGTTTATTCATGAGGACAAAGAGCTTGCCCCACAGCAAACAGCAACCCTATCAACCCAGCGCAACAGCCTTTCTCATGAAATCTCTGGGCAGAGATGCTCCACCTGGCAAGTTCTTCAGCAACCTGGGCCAGCAAAGAGAGCTGGCAAGCAATATTACCTTCCACAGTTTCTTCCCCAATGGGTGTTGGCATCCCTTCCATCTGACACTGTCCAACTTCAGCCTCAAGATGTATAAAATCTGTTAAGCTTTGTCCTCCAGTATCTTAAGAAGGGAATCAGGGAACTGGCAGCGCCTGGGAACCGAGACAATAGATGGAAGAAAGGGCTTGGAAGTGGGGACAGCAATTTGCATGCCAGTTTTCTGCTGACTGAAGGTCAAACCGATAGCACTTTAACTCAGTGGTGGGGGAAACTTGTGTCTGAACCCTGTTTGCTTTTACCATTTCCTTTCAAAGCATGGGAAGTGTACTGTCCAATTGCTATTTGTGTTTAGGTACATAGGTAGCCTGGAGGAACTCAGTGTCTCTTCTCTCTTTTCCCTGCTTAGAATCTATTTTATGCACACTTCAGTTTATAGCACATTGGTGTGTGTTAGGGAACTGATTTAAATATAGCTGTTAATTTTATTGCCCAACAGTGAACACTAAAAGTCAATTATACAATGGGGTATCATGGGGCTATATTTTATATTTTTAAAACATCATGTTCTGATTCTTGTGTCATATATTTAATTTGTGCTCTGGCCTTGACTTGTTTTACATTTACCAAATAGCACAAAGCATGACCTCTTTTGGAATACTGAGATTTGCGCCAAGGATGCTCTCTTCTTTTTAGAGGCCATTTCTTATTTCCAGGATGGAACATTTTTATTTATATTTGTTTTAAGACAGCAATCACCAATGAATGGTGATCACCAACAATAGTCTCCGTGGATGGTTTTCAAATGACTGGTCCCCAAGGAACATTTTCCATCTCCTTTCATCAACTTCTGAACTCTTCTGCATTAGCAATAGAGCCATGAATGCGCCAAAGAATTCAAAGATGCAGATTCAATTTTCTCTGCAAATTGAAAGTACACCCTGGAACCTAAGCAATACTAGAACCAGAAATCAATTATTGTAAGCTATGAAGGCAACCAGATGCTCTGCTATATTTTGGGCAACAATTTTCTTCAGTCCTAACCAGCATGGCCGATGTTATCATCTAAAAAAAACCTCTTCATGGTGGAGAGCCAGGTTATTTGAGGGATTACATATTGCATCTCCCTTGGAATCTGCATATCTGATAAGATTGGTCAGAGTTGATGAAACTCAGATCCCTCAATCCCACAATGTTGTTTATTGAGACCAAGGAAGTTTACGTTCTCTGTTGCAGTGCTTACTCTCTGAAATGATTCCCACACACCTACCCTCCCTGAATTCCCAGTGGCTTCTACTTTTAAAGGTTTGGCTCTTCTTCCAAGGCCTTAGTACTGGATGATTGTGGAGTCCCTGTCAGTTATGTTCATAGAGTGTGGTTTATCTGAATGCAAATGATCCTTTTGTTTCTTATTTAAGACTAAGCTGCCCAGAGTTGTTCAGGAGTCAGACAGCCCCTATATATAAATAAATATGCAAATGAAAAAACAACTCATGGTAAACATTCAAAGAGCTCTTCCCCACAGTTGTATTAATATGCATTCCACAGTCAGCAGAAAAAGAAGGTTGGCATAATTTGTGCTGTCTGATAGCCAAGTTCTAATCTATTTGAATAATTAAGCTTCCAGACAATCTTTTCATTACAGATTTTACTGTGGGACAATTTAAGGAGAGAGATAGGAAAGAGGAGGAGATACAGTACAATCAGGAGTGCAAGATTCTGTTGTTATAGCCAATCTCAATAAAAGTAGTTTTAGCCTTCTGGTGGAGTTAATTTCCTGGTCTGGGCTACCTAAGGTTGACATTAGCCTTGCAGGTCTGATTGCACTTTAACTCTTCTTTATTATATTTCAATGAATTAAAGAGATGACTTCTGAATGTTATCTTATTCTGAACTTTAAAAAAATGCTTCTGCCAGTTTTGCCCAGGCAGCACATTTTCTGTATCTCTGCCAAGGTCATTTTCCCTTCTCTCTTCAGGAGCTCAGAAGACAAATTTAGGCTGTGTTTTTTTTTTAAGTTGATCGTGAGACGAAGGCTGCATCATGAAAATGTGCCCTCTAAAAATGTTTAATGAGGATTTTTGTGCCATGATTAGAATGAAATGAAAACCTCGAAGATACTCTTTCTAACTACAGTCTTCTTTTCTATTATTCCTGTTAAAATAAGTTATATTAAGAATTCATTGAATAATGGTGTGATTTAAAATTATAACTATTTCTCAAAATATCAATCATGCTTTCAAAAGAGGTTATAAATTTGACACTAACTTATAATTTACATTCACATTCAGATATTAGTATTTAGATTAGATATAAATCAAATATTTCAAGCATTTGATTTCTACGAAAAAAGGCATTATTTCAACCAGGAAAGCATTTAAGCCAGACTTAGTTTAAGAATATTATACTGTATGTCATATTTTTAGCAGACCAAGTAGAATCAAAAAGACTGAACTGTATGTTAGTTGTATTAAATGTAAGTCACATTGATTTTACTAGGCTATTTTGAAGTCAAGAGAACTTATGGCTAAATTAAATCCAGTGATTTTGTAGTTCTACTAAAGGTATGACTAAACCAGGATTCAGTTCCTTGATTCTAGGATTGTGGGTTGAAGGAAGGTAATCTGCAAGCAAAGGCTTAGCTAAGATGCAGCCAGAGGTAATGCAAGAGAAGTCAGTGAATAATATAGAAGCCAATGCTATATCTCTTGCATGTCTTCATCTAAGTCATGTACCAAGTTGAGACTTGATTTATTTATTTATTTATTTATTTATTTGATTTGCCAATTGTTTACAAGATAATAAGTATAAATGTATACATAGTTGTGAATACATGAAATGGGTACATATAAGAAAAATAAAAGAATAAGAGAAACAATAGGACAGGGACGGTAGGCACGTTGGTGCGCTTTATGCACGCCCCTACAGACCTCTTAGGAAAGGGGTGAGGTCAATAGTAGACAGTCTAAGGTTAAAGTTTTTGGGGTTTGGGAAGAAACTACAGAGTCGGGTAGAGTATTCCAGACATTGACCACTCTATTGCTGAAGTCGTATTTCCTGCAATCAAGTTTGGTGCGGTTTACTTTGAGTTTGTATCTATTGTGTGCTCTTGTGTTGTTATGGTTGAAGCTGAAGTATTCATTGACAGGTAGGACATTGCAATGTATGATTTTATATACCATGCTTAAGTCAGACCGAAGACGGCGTAATTCAAGGTTTTCAAGTTCTAGAATTTCAAGTCTGGTGGCATAAGGTATTCTACAACGAGTAGAGGAGTGGAGAACTCTTCTTGTGAAATATTTCTGGACTTTCTCAATTGTGCTAATATCAGATACGTAGTGTGGGTTCCAGACTGATGAACTGTATTCGAGTATTGGTCTAGCAAATGTTTTGTATGCTCTGGTTAGTAGTGTGATATTACCAGAGAAAAAGCTACGTAGGATTAGGTTAACAACTCTTAATGCCTTTTTGGCTATGTAGTTGCAGTGGGCTCTAGCACTTAGATCATTAGAGGTGAGTATTCCAAGGTCCTTTACAGAGCTTGAGTCATCAACCAATCTTGATGCATCACCCAAGAACAAATTTTGCAGAAAATAAAGAATATGAACTTACATGTTTCATGAGTCAAAAATTAAAGCAAAAAGAAAAGAAAAGAATGAGAAATGTTAAAAACATCAGATCTGGGCTATTAGAATTTGTGTGTACATTAAATAGGACCAAAGAGACACAGAAATCTTAACTTAAGTGGTTGTCCGAATTTTTGCAACTCAGATCTGGTAACTCTACTTATGATAGTTTGCTTGCAGGACCATACAAATTTGCTTTTATAAGAACATTCTCAGAGTTAAATAATAACAATAACCTCCAGCACCTAGTATCATCCAGACCATTTTTTTTCTTTTTTTAATTCAAGCAGGTTTCTTTTTTCTCCTGCCAATTTGCTCATATAGAAAAGAATAACTTCCACAATTTATAATGAGATGTTGCTACTTTAAAAAGATCCAAGTGGCCTTAATATACTACAATTTTAGTTCTGGTAGCTTAGCACTAACTGAGTTGCATGTGATATCTGTGGGTCTTTGGTGGGATCCAGCATTTGTATTGCTGACTACATGTTTCTAAACTTTACAGATCCTTGAGATATGCTGCTTCTAATAAGAAATGTACAGTTCTTAGTCTTAGTCCATTGATCAGCTAAAAAGGAAAGAATTGTCTTAATTACTGGATGAATAGATTTCTGTTATCCATCCTGATATAGCTTTTAACAGAAAAATCTCAATAGAGATCATGATTCTTATCTCTTCAGGCTTGGGAAAGGAGGTGGGTGGGTAACTGGGTGAGTGGTGGAATTCAATTTTTTTTACTACCAGTTCTGTGGGCGTGGCTGAACTACTCAAAATTTCTGCTACCGGTTCTCCAGAACTGGTCAGAACCTGCTGAATACCACCTCTGAACTGGGTATGTTCTACCTTTATCTTATTATTTCTATGTGTTTATCAGGAACTAGAACTGTCTATCTTCTACAAGAGAAAGAACCCCATGTGAGGTTTCCAATCCTGCAGATATCCTAAGTATATTCAGGTGAATATTAATCCAGTTCCTTTCTGGATAAAAGCCACATGAAGTATTAGTACCACTTTATTTAGTTTACTTTATTGTCATTGCACCTCGTACAACGAAATCAAACACCACCTTCAGTGCACATCATGAAAATAAACACAAGCACACATCCTTCAAGTTTCACATATTGAACTAGAAACCCCCAACACCACACCAACACTGCAGTTGTATAGTAGTACTAAGACCACACCTGAAATATTTCATCCAGTTTTGGTCACCACACTTACAAAAAGATATTGAGACTTTGGAAAAAAAAAATACAGAGAAGAGCAACAAAGATGATTAATGGCCTGGAGACTAAAACATATGAAGAATGGTTTCAGGAGTTAGGTTTGGCTAGTCTAGAGAAAAGAATAAATAGGGGTGACATGATAGCAATATTCCAGTATTTGAGGGGCTGCCACAAAGAAGAGGGGGTTCACTTATTTTCCAAAGCACCAGAGGGCAGGACAAGAAACAATGGATGGAAACTTATCAAGAAGAGAAGCAACCTGCAATTAAGGAGAAACTTCCTAACATGAGAAAAATTGACCAGTGGAACATCTTGCCTTCAGAAGTTGTGGATGCTTCATCACTGGAAATTTTTAAGAAGAGACTGGACAGCCATTTGTCTGAAATGGATTATGGTCTTCTGTTTGAGCAGGGGGCTGGACTAGAAGACCTCCAAGATCTCTTCCAGCTCTATTCTATTCTACAATGGATGTGCCCAATCATCTTAAAAGATAGAAAGCCAAATGGTTGGACAATATGTCTCTTGCCTGTCTATGTATTTTATTTAGTAAGACATGGCAAAATCTTTGAAAGACATGCTTCTCAATCCATGAGAACATATATGAAATGTTTTTTTTGGAATGACTCTATGGGTTGAACAGCTAGTATGTCTGCTTTAGAAGACGTTTCCACTCATTTCTGAAAGCATGTGTCATGCAAAGTGACTTTGGCGTGCTATTTTCTCCCATGTACATTAAGTGGTGGTTGGGAATGCACAGTTCGGAAGAAGCTTCTAAGTTTAGTCCAGAAAAGGATACATTGCATGAATGGTTTGAGAAAAGGACCTTTATGAACGCTTATTAAGAATGCCTTTTTCAAAAGCTATATTTTTGTATTTTTCAAAGGCTATATAAATATGCTCTACCATTTAGTGCAAATCACTTAATTTTATTTATTTATTTATTTGATTTGATTTTCAATCACTTACAAAATAGTAGGTATAAGTATAAACATGAGTAAGAATACAGAAAATAGGTATGATTAAATGGGGACAAATAGGACAGGGACGGGAGGCACGATGGTGCACTTATGCACGCCCTTTAATGCTCCTAATTTGTTCCTCACAATTCATATCCAACTTAAAGAGAAATGTGCTATAGAATTTGTTTTAAAGCAAAAGAGAATTTAAACAAAATTCTCACAGGAGAGGCAATGTCCTTTCATGAGATGACCCAAGGATGAATGTGAATGTCCTGCCTTTGTACAATTGAATCTTTGATGGTCTCTAGTTTCTCTGACTTCTCATGTTTCAGTTAAATTCCAAGGGAGGACTCAGGAGGGACATTCTTCCATCAGATGTTTTTAGTCTGGAATGATGGGTATAAAAACAACAATACGACCAGTAGCCCTTCTGTCACCAAAAGCCTGTCAAAAGAAACTTTCAAGAATCTTGAGAGGAAAGTAGATAAAAGAGAAGCTTTCTTTACAGGGAAAGAAAATGCTAGAGAAATTGTATGGCAACTTTCAGCACAGTATTATTCTATTTCCCAATACCCGACTAAGACTATATTTGCCATGAAAGTTTTATTTCTCAGACCCTAGACCTCTAAGTTGAGAAAGTCAAATCCTGCAGCAAAGAATGAAAGAGACTTGATTCTCCACACATTCTGAACTTCCCTGAAAGAATGTATCTAAAAATAACAGAGAATATTTGAATTGGCCCCAGTTCAACCCTCTCCATTTTTAGTGAAAACCCTCCGGAGACAGGTGATAAGAAAAGATCCTTGAGATGTTGCAGCCTTTACCATTAGAACAAATAACATAGACTAAGAGAACAAATAGTCTTCCATAGTTAAGGATCGGATCCACGAAGTAAGTATTTGGAAAGAATAGACCCAGTTCAGGGAACATGGAAACTTGGAGTCACCACAAAAGGACCTAGCATGTATTCTCTTACATAGGGGTGATAGGTAGGATCCTGGCCAGAGGTGGCATTCAGCAGGTTTTGACCAGTTCTGGAGAACCAGTAGCGGAAATTTTGAGTAGTTTGGAGAACCGGCAAATACCACCTCTTACTGGCCCCACCCCCATCTATTCTCTGCCTCCCGAGTCTCAGCTGATTGGCTGGGTCTTCTTTTGTTGCCTTGCACAGGAGAACAGAGCTGGAAAGCAGGTTAGTGGTGTGGGGAGGGAATGGGGATTTTGTAGTAACCTTACCCAGGAGTGGGGAGGGAATGGGGATTTTGCAGTATCTTTCCCCTGCCATGCCCACCAAGCCATGCCCACAGAACCGGTAGTGAAAATTTTTGAATCCCACCACTGATCCTGGCCCCTCCATATTGCACCTAGAGTTGGGTCCAAGTGACAACTGTTTGTCCAGATAAAACTCCATTTCCTGGATCAACACCTGGTCTTACTGAAACAGAATGGAAGCCACAGTTACATGCTCTCCTCTCCTGCCTGAATCTGGCCATTTTACAATTGTTATGAGTTGCTTTGGGATGTGGGCAGTAAAACCGGCTATAAATTGAAATAAGAATCTTATTTTTTATGGAAAAGCAGTTTGTGTGGATATATTGGGCTGATGAAATTTAGCCTCTGGTTCCACTGAGGCTTACTAATATGGTTTCTGCAGGAGGCCTGCTGAGTCTCATTAATAATTATTTAGAGGAAACGACTTTGATAAGTTCAGCTTTTTGCCTCTTAATCATCCATGCACAAAATGTTATTTTCTATATAGCTGTTGGAAGTCAACAACATCCTCTGTTGTATTACTTTTGGTCTACTTAGCTAGATCTGGATTCCCCTTGAGATTTTTGTACCTTGAAAACAATTCTGTGTGACGTAGAATAAACCCTAATTTGGTACTATTTATAGGAGCCCCTGCATTCTAGCAAGAAACAAACAAATTAAGTCGAGGGGACACAAGATTTGGGAGAATATGCTAGTGATATTGAAACAACGGAAACAACAAATAAATTAAACCTGTTTATTGTAATAGTAGTACCAGCCTATTTCTTTGAAGCAATTCTTGCCAAGAGATAATTGACCTCTTTGTTTAGCACTGTCACATTTGTGGTAGATGCATAACTTATAACTCAGTCAATTATCATCTGGAATAGCCTTCAAAGAAGCTTGCCTATTGGAGTATTGTAACATGGTGGGGTTGTGAGAAAAGAGGATGAGAGAAAAAAAAATTAAGTGAATTTAAATAGCTTCATTTTCTTATTATAATATCCTGGGTGGTTAAAAAGCACATTTAGTTTGACAAGCTAGATCTGATTTCTCTTCTTTTCTTCCCTTCCTCCATAGAAAGGTGGGGGGGACGACGACCCTCAGAGGAATAAAATTCTCTTTCAGTTTATGAAAGCAAATTGCAATTTAGAGAGCATTAGACAAAAGGACTCTGTTAAATATTGCTGCTAGTCGAACTTGTGTATAATGCCTTTGAAACTGGATGGTCTCTTTCACATAATAGGTTGTTTCATAAAGAAGATTCCATGTTCTACAGTATAAATAGCTATTATTTCAAGAAGGGTTCTTTTTTGTTGTTGTTGTTGCCAAAATGGATCTTTAACAATGAATGATTCTTCTCTGTTTTAATTAATTAATTTCAAGGTTGTGTTGGCATTATAGCAGGAGAAAAGAATTAATTTATTTATTTTCCTTGTTAAAATGTCTACAGCACCAAGAATGACATCTGCTGATATACCAATTTTACAATATATATTTGGACTATATAAAATATATTCCAAAGCAAACCTGGCCTTTTGATTAACTGCCAGAAAGATAGATGAAGGTAAGAAAGACACAATCATAGATTCTTATTTCTTCTTAACTAGGGCTTGATAATATGATAAATTTAGAATAGAGTCTCAATCCAGATGAAAAAGACTTAAATGAAAAGTCCATGTCTAGTTATTATAAAGACTGTGAGATCTGACCTACAATAATCTAGATAACCACAGGATGGAGGAAAGAGAGAGAGAGAGGGAGAGAGAGAGAGAGGGAGAGGGAGGAAGAGAGAGAGGGTTGGAGAGGGAGAGAGAGAAGAAATGCTACATCTATGCTACCATCTGATTATTATCCTGAGTTTTGCAGGCAAGATCCATTAGTCTTCGTTATTATTGTGCACAAAAGGTGGCTGATTTTTAAAGATAAATAATTTCAAATAATGGGAGCTGTAGTCCAATGAATATAGACAACATCATTTTCCTGTTGGAATTAGACGTAAAAGTAAGCCGGTCAAGGAAAACTAGTGTAGTATATAGCTCAGGGTTGTCCATGTTGAGGTGAGGGGGTGCCAACAACCTCAAAATGGCAGGCAGGGATGAGCAATCAAAGCGTTATCCTCTTTTAAGTGTGTCAGTTTTAATCACACATTTGTTATAAGGGGAAGGTTTCAAGTATCCTGGTTGTGTCCACCATTTTGTAGCTAAAGATATTAATTGCAATTTTTTCCTTCCAGCCTTTTCTAGCCTTTCAGTTCCTGCATATGCTTTCTCTACCTATGGTCTACATTTTCATTCTCATGTAGATGAAGGATCCATGTTCTGCATGAACAGACCTACCTTTCTAGAACCAGTACACCAATAGTAGGCAGAGGTTCTATGGCAAGGCCTGGAAACTGATTATGCAATATGAGTGGTGTTTTTTTACCTTTGGCCTAGACTATTATGTGACTCTAATCAATTATGTTGCATGTATGCATACATTTTAATAAACAATAGTTTCATGCAGAGGTGGTATTCAACAGGTTCTGACCAGTTCTGGAGAACCTGTAGCAGAAATTTTGAGTAGTTCAGAAAACCAGCAAATACCATCTCTGACTGGAGATTTTACAGTATCTTTCCCCTGCCACACCCACCAAGCTGCACCCACAGAACCGGTAGTAAAAATTTTTGAATTCCACCACTGGTTTCACGACTGTAAAACTCTTGCTATAAACATGGGCTTTATTACAACCCATGGACTTACTGTTATATGTGAATCAGGTCCTCTGCTGAAAGCAACCCAAGCAATTATGACTAATGACAGTTAGGATAAAGAGAGCTGAACCAGTGAAAGGAAGCTTTCTAATTAGCAATTCCCCTGTGAGATAACTTGGCCAAGGTTCTTCTATGACATCATATTTTCACTACCTTTAGAGTGGTGATGTGAAATACTGCTTAACTGCACAGTATATTTTGGGACTTGAATCCAAAATCCTGGTATATTTTTAGGATAGATTGGTATTGGAGTAGCTTGAACATTTATACATGAGTGGCTGAGATTGATATGGCCATATATACTTGTAAGCTCAGTTAATAGAATTTCTTTAAATTTCTTTAAACTTCTTCTAATTTGACCTTTATATCACATAAGAACCAAAAATGGCAAAAGTAGGTTAAAGCAGCTCCTTCTTATGAATTTCTTTAAATTGCACTGAACACATGTAAACCTTGATTGGTAAATTGAGAGGGATATAAATCCCTAGTGTTTCAGTACTTGAACAAATTTCTTGCTCAAGAAATCTATATTCCCTCCCCTTATAAACTGGATTCACACTTTCCTCTTTTATTTACCCTATATATCAGGGGTCCCCAACCGTTTTGGTTCCACAGATCAGTGGTTACAGCAAGAATATGGCAAATGTTTCTGCACACATAACCCAAATCCCGATCATTTGCAAATGAATCTTTGCATGCTTACCTACTGCTTCCCAATGACCTGCATCCCGTCCATGGCCCAGGAAGTTGGGGATCCCTGCTCTACATAATTTGCTGATTAAATTATTATGACAATACATCATCCTAAAATCTAAAATAACTCTTATTCTGATTTAGGACAATATGTAAACTAGCCGTATTCTTAAGTGTTATATTTCATATGGATTTTTTCCTTCAAAACAGTGGAAAGTTAGCATTGGGTGTATTTAATATGAAAATGTGAGAAAAAAGATTTTAGAAAAAAGACTTCAGTTTTCTGGATTTTCTCAGGTAGAATATATCTGCTTCAAATCTATATTAATCACCACCACAGAGTTTAGGTACATTTTTTTTGCAGTGGTATATTAGCCCTATTTTAATACGCTAAAGCATTTGATGAGTAGATCTTATACTGAGAAGCCTCAGTAGAAAAAAGAAATAGCTCTTTTGTTGAAAAAAAAAATGCACCACTCCTTTTTCCACAAAATGCCACAGCTGGTGAAAACTGCTTGGCCCCTTTATCATTCAATTATAGGGTGTTCTAGAACTAGGTAATTTTCTGATGTGCTGTTTTAAACCCATGACATCCAAGCTAGAACAAGGTAGGGGAATGGGGGGAAGTATAGATGGAAGGAGGGCCTGTCTAAAAGGATCTAATCACCATCCTTGGTTCAGTGATCTCTGAATATGTGATGAAATCCCAAAACTTATTTAAATAAGTAATTGGTCCTAATTAGGAGTTTGATCGTATTATTTTCTCCCAGGATAGGGCCTTACCCTGACTCCCTACTGGGGCTACAGCCCTATTTAAGCTGTGAAGTTGTTCCTCACTAGATAACTTCACTCCTGTCTGATATTGGTCATTAGAGAATCCTAACTTTAGGCCATTTGGGAGTTTGCCTAATTATGCCCAGTTTTTTGTCTCATTTCCCTCAGAATGAGCAAAGGAAGAAGTCAGAGCTGGAACAAGAAAGCAGAGGTTCATTACTGCAAGGAGATTCCTCTGAAGTATAGCAGCTCCATTTCTTAATAGGGCTGGGCTAGCTACCCTAGTCTCTTGGCCTTCTTTCTTGGTTGCACCTATGTAATGTATTGTTGCCTTTGGAAATTTCTATCTATTTCATGGCATACTTATTAATTTAGGCTCTGATGTTGCTCACCTACACTGTAATACCAGTCTACGAGCTGGTCTTCCTTTATCCTTCTTCTAAACACTGACCTTAGTCTAGAACTTTCATCATATTTTGTTTTGGACTTCTCTCATTTTCCCCATGTTTCTTCTCATTGCTGAACCTTACATTTGCTTCCTCTTAGGGCCAGAACCCAATTTAAGCTCTCAGCCCTAAAATTTTAAGGGATTCTGATCAAGCACTCCCCACCACCTGCCTCATCTTCTATCTTGACTGCTCCTGTTTATACAACATGATACAGGAAAGAGTCGAATACCAAAAGGGCTATTCTTTCTATAGCATTTTGCACGGTGCTCCATTTGTCTGCATTTCAGGATCCCCAATCATCATCATCATCAATCATCATCATCATCATCATCATCATCATCATCATCATCATCATCATCATCATGATGTTGGGGCCAAGTCCAACACAACATAGTGACTTTCTATAACTAATGTTTTCTTGTATATCATTTTAGTTTTATCTAAGAGCCTTAATCAAGTATTCTCTCTACTGCCACACATTCAATTATCTGCTGGCCCTGTCCCATTTCACTTCTTTCTAGCCTTTCTTGCAAATTTCCATATGTTGAAGTTGAACACAGTAAGAGGAAGACTTTTCTGTTTGAGTTGCTTCCTACATGTTTTAGAATCCTGCCAGAAGCTAAATTAGGAAGGCTTCCATGATACAGGGTGCCTTCCTAAGCAGTGGTGGGCTTCAAATAATTTAACAACCGATTCTCTTCCTGGTTGCTGGGTGGGCATGGCCATGGTAGGCATGTCCTAGTTGGCCTCCTGCACCATCCTGCTGTGGGGAGCCCATTTTCAACCTCCCCAGGCTCTGAAGGCTCTTTGGAGGCTGGAAATAGGCCTGTTTTTGCCCTCCATGGGCCTCTGGGAGCCCTGTTTTCCACCTCCCCAGGCTCCACACACCCCCTGCACTTACCTGGGATTCAAAATGGGCCACGCGGGGACTCCTAAGAGGGATGGGGCAGGGCCAGCCGGTCACCAGAACCACTCATGCCACAAATGCAGTCCAATCCCCCCCCCAATACTGGTTACTTATATTTTTAAAATCCTCTAAGTCAAGATTAACCATGTGGATAAGATAACATTTTATTTGGCTCCAAGTCTTGTTTGTTATAAAAGAGATGAAGCGCAGGGAATATAGAATGCTGTAATTTTTTCCTGCTATTTTATTGAAGAAACAATGCAGCAAGAAAATCTAAAGGCAAAAACAATTAAGAAAAATAACAATGCAAAAAAAAAGAAAGAAAAAAGAAAGAGGAGAAAAAGAGAGTAGAAAGCTGGGAGTGGAGCTTGTATGCATTTATGTGTACACACACACACACACTATTGATTTTCAATATTTCTCCTCAGAACACTTGTATTGATGGAAGTAATCTACATCAAAATCCATCCTTAATGTAGCTAATAAATAATGGCCAAATTTATTTATTGAAAGTTTTTCCCCAAAGCTCTTTGTCGATCCATTAATTTTTTAGCCAAAGTGATTTCCTTCATTTTTAAATACCGCTGATATAATGAAAGATGTATTTTATTGTTCCAGTGTTTTGCAGTAACAGGCCTAGCAGCTAACAAGAGAAATTAAATTGATTTCTTATGTTGCATCATTTTATGAGCCTTAGGAAACATGGGCAATAAACTGACAGCAGAATTCATAATTAAAAAATGTTGGGTGATTTTTTTTTCCAATCTCTTCTAAGATTATGACCAAAATGATTGACTAATTGGGTATTGCCATCACAGATGACATGTGGCAATTAATCTGCAACTCTGTGTAATCTAGAAAGATTACAATTTAAACAGTAAATTGTAATGGTGTATAATATCCTTTAGAACTGACAATGAAGATATTGAAGTGGTGGATGGTTTCAATTTTTTAGGACTATCAACAATGAAGGAATAGCAGCCAAGATAAAATACATCAAGCCAGCACTTGGTAAGGTAGCAATGATAACAAAACCAATAGCACTTAGATTTATATACTGCTTCCCAGTGCTTTATTTTATTTATTTATTTATTTATTTATTTTATTTTGTCAAGCAATTATAAGATAACGGGTATAATTTACAGACCTCTTTAAGTGGTTGACAGAGTCAGCATATTGCCCCCAATAATCTGGGTCCTCATTTTACCAACCTTGGAATGATGAAAGGCTGAGTCAATCCTGAGCCAGTGTGACTCAAATTGCCAAACTGCTGGCAGCCAACAGTCAGCAGAAGTAGTCTGCAGTACTGCATTCTAACCACTGCATTACTATGGTTCTTAATGATGATATTAGGATGTCCTATTGTGTCAAAGGCCATTGGGTAGATAGTTCCTTGTGGTGGGAACTGTGGTGTATATCCTACTACCTGGCTACTGGGATTTCAAAATCAGATGTGAAGGTGGTCTTCCGGTTTGAAGGGCTTTGGTGACAGACAGAAATCCGTGATCGTGCGTGGTTTCTGTCTGGGCTCGCAGCTGGAGCGCCCTGAACCGGCTTGTTTCAGGGCTAAGCCACTCCGTAGAGGTGGTGAAGAGGGGGGAGACTGCCAGCAGGGTTGAGGAGAGCCGCATCTCTCCTCCTCACCTGGCCATTACTCCCTTTCCCGAAGGCGGTTGCAACGGTGGTCAGAAATGGCCACCACAAAGAAGAACTCAACCGGAAAAGAATGTGCAGAAGGAAGATAAGAAGTGAAAGTTTTGGCTGACTGGGTTAAATTGTAAAAGCAACAACCAAGGTACCCTGGAATTTAAACTTACAAAAAATAACATTGCTCCCAAAGAAGAGTCGGAAGCAGTGAAGGAAAGTGAAAAGGGAAAGGTTTGGCTTTTTTCCCCTTCTCTCTCCTTCCCTATACTGACAACTAAGAGACTTAAATAAGAAATCAGAAAAATCTGCTTTGACATCAATAGGCAATTAAGCTGAAAATGAAACAAAATGCCAAAGGGATAATAAAGATTTCTGGACATTAAAAACTTTCTTTTTCATAAGCAGGAAGGGAGAGAAAAAGAATAAGGGCAGGATCTGGAAAGAGGGAGGAGACTGCCTGGAATTAAAAAGAATCTAAAATAAAACTTCAATAAGTCTTCTAAAAGATACATTTTAACTGAAACTTTGCAACTAAATAGTAACCCCAGGAAGAGAAAGTGAAAAAAAAAGAGCAAAAAAGAAACAGCTTGCGTGTATTTGGATTATTTGGTGATCTTTGGATTTTTGGTTATTATATTTGAATGACTAAAATCAATCGGGTGGTTGTTTAAAAATTTATACAATGGCACCACTTCTGGATGAATTGAAAATGGAACTTAAAAAGTACAAAGAAGATGCACAGGAAGGGAAGGGTTCTTTTGGCTTCATTTTTCAATTCTTAGAAATGGAGATTTGGAACTATGAGAAACAACATGAAAAGACTGCAAAACAAGAAGACTGGGACAAAGCAGAAGCCATCTTTAATGAACAAGTAATTCTATGTGGGGAAGAAAAAGGAAAGAAGGGAAAGAGAATGGAGAATTTAAGACTTAAAAAAACAACCAAAGAAAATAAAAATAATTCAAAAAATAAGTATAATACTGGAAAGCAACAGAAAAGGGGAATACAGAAGAGAGAAATAGAGGTAGAGAGACAAGAGGGTAAAAAGGGGAGAGAGAAGAAGAGAGGGAAGAAGGAAAGGAAAAGAAGTTACAAAGGACCGGAGCAAGATATAGAGAAACAGGACCTATTTAGAGATAATGGATGAAAATCTAACTGAAAAAGGGATTCTGTAAAGGTACATAAGATTGTATTGTTATATTAGTAATAGAAATAACTTTAGAAAATTGGAAACAACATATGATTAAAATGAGGGATAAAATAGTTAGTGTAATTTAGTGAAATGTTTGTGAATAAAATAAGTGAAATAAAATAAATGAGAAAATTGAATTAGGAAGGAACAGGAACATTTTAATTAGTTAATGTTTTATAAAATATAAGTGATGGGGGTGGGAATTAACTATGGAAAGTTTATAATTGTTCCCATAGAAGTATGATATTTAATTGAAAAGTAATGTTAAAGAAGTTAAGACTTTAATGAATATTAATATTAATGATAGAATTGGAATGGAATGTTGTTTTAATTATATACATTTATAATTTTTTTCTTTTTTAAAGAATACAGTGTGTATTTTCAGAATGTACCAAGCAGAATCCGAATGGAAGTTATGTATTATATTGAATGTTACAACTTTAGGGAAAAGATATAAAGGCGTCATACTCCAATCAGTAACTATAGGAGAAATTTTGTTTAATGAGAAAAGATAATAGATAATTGAAACAGGACAGACAAAAAATATAAATACAATGATCTGAATTGAGATGAGATAATTAAAATAAAATTGAGAAAATTAAAAGAGGGGAGAAGCTATGCAGAAAATGTAAAATAGTAATAAGATATGGAATAGAATATAAAAATGAGCATGAACCTGAATTTGTGTCTGTACGAAGAAATGTAACCTGGGATTATGCTGCTTTCAAAAAAGATGTTTTATTTGTATTTTTTTTCTCTTTGTGAAAACTCAAATAAAATTTACACACACAAAAAAATCAGATGTGAAGGTGCCAAACCAACTTGCAGCTTTTTCCTATTGTTTTCTAAGTACTCTGAATGCAGAGTGACTGGGCATTTAGTTTGCTCTTTTTTTCATCATTGCTAAAAACAAATGCAGCACAGGAAGAAAAGGTCAGGAGGTGGTGTGCTAGCTAGCTGATGTCTTTAGTGGTTCCCATAGGCCATCTGGAGGAAGTGCTGGGCAACTCAAGGGGTCAGGGAAGGTGGAACACTATTCAGCTGAACAAAAATATGGCTAATAGTTTAGAGGACAAAGCTGGCAGCAGACTAGGAATGGTTTAATATCAGGAAAGGATAGGACTGCCCTGATAAGAAGTCAGATTAATGATCAAATTTCTAGGTTCTACTATATCACATGACCTAAAATGGACACCTAACATCAAAAATGTCATCAAAAAAGCACAACAAAGAATGTTCGTTCTGTGCCAACTCAGAAAGCTCAAACTGCCCAAGGAGCTGCTGATACAGTTCTACAAAGAAATTATTGAGTCTGTCATCTGCACCTCTATAACTGTCTGGTTTGGTTCTGCAACCCAACTGGACAGACACAGACTTCAGAGGATAATTAGGACTGCAGAAAAAACAATTACTACCCACCTGCCTTCAATCGAGGACCTGTATACTGCACGAGTCAAAAAGAGGGCTGTCAAAATATTTATAGACCTCTCACATCCCGGACATAAACTGTTTCAACTCCTTCCCTCAAAATGACGCTATAGAGCACTGCAAACCAGAACAACTAGACACAAGGACAGTTTTTTGCCGAAAGCCATCACTCTGCTAAACAAATAATTCCCTCAACACTGTTCAACTATTTACAAAGCGTGCACTACTATTACTGTTAATCTTCTCATCACTCCTTATCACCCATCCCCTCCCACTTGTGATTGTAGGACTGTAACTTTGTTGCTTATATTCTTACGATTTATATTGACTGTTTCCTAGTATGATTTGATTGTTGATTGTACCCTATGACTATCATTAAGTATTTTACGTTATGATTCTTGATTCTTAACGAATGTATCTTTTCTTTATGTATACTGAGAGTATTTACACCAAGACAAATTCCTTGTGTGTCCAATCACACTTGGCCAATGAAGTATTCTATTCTATTCTATTCTATTCTATTTTATTCTATTCTATTCTATTCTATTCTATTCTATTCTATTCTATTCTATTCTATTCTATTCTATTCTATTCTATCAGAATATGTAGGTAGGGAATGACTGAAAGTACCAGTTGCCAGGGAAAAAAAACATCTTCTTTGTTTGAAATGATTTCAGAAAGAAAATTAAGATAGAAATCACCCATTTGTAATTACACGATAAAGCAGTGGGAAAAAAAGGACAGGAATAATTTCAAACCAAGTCAATTACCCTAGGGCAATCTGTTCAGGAACTAACTACTACTAATCAAGAAGGTTAGGTGCACACGTGCTTAAATATCTAGACTTGCCTGTTTTGATATCACTTCTCAATTAGTCTGCATAGCTCATAGCGACGATCATAAAATAAATTTGAATTTGTTGTTGGCATTTAGGTGCTACATTGAATATAAGGACTGAGGAAGTAAGAAAAATGTGTGACACTTTATATCATTATTATATATGCTATGTTGCTCACAGGGGAGATTAACATGTTCTGAATATTGGGAACACTGTAGGTAAAAAAATCTCACTCTATAATTTATTATTGATTTATTAAAAAAATAGATGTATTTTTTGAATTGATTTTGAAATCAGAAATAAGAATTAGGCAGACATAACAATTATATTTTGAATTTAGGTCAGCTGACTCTAAAAAATAACTGTATTTTAGATGTTTTCATTTATGCCCTTCCCACCTCCCTCAGTACTATAAATTGTTTCTGCAAGTCATGAATCTTTTGTGCACGCAGTTGGTCTATTTAATAATTACCTATATGTAGGATTATAAAACTGTCAAATTCCAGAATATTGAGTAGAATATTTGGACTGCAGTTTCAAATGATGGAGTCACAGTTCAACCAAGAAGTCTTTTCTTTTTTTAAAAATATTCATGTGTGAGTTTTATTTAGGTCTGTGACATAGAGGGATTGCACTGTGTGATGCTTCAGCTAATTATCTTGTTATTTTTCATTTTGCGACTGGCAGAGGAAGCACTGAACTGTTAGAAAATATATCCTTGTTATGCCTGCACAAATCAGTCCTGATCTGCTTCAAATTAGAGATTCAAAGAGGGCATGATTTGATCCGAGTTTGTGATTCAAGGGCAAACAGATTCAATTCAAGCAATTTCAGGATTTGATTTGAAGAAAGATTTGTCCCGAGGCTTTAATGGCAATGCGTTAAAATGGCTGCAGCTGCTTCATTTTTTGGTAGAATGGGATGTGGATGGCGGGGATGTTCGACCTTTTAGAAGACAATTTCAGCTGTATACTTTAAAGGAGCCCACCACATCAAATCATTGAAATAGTTTCCCTGTAGCACTTTTAGAGACGATATCAGAGATGAGAAAATGACAGTAAAGACACCCTCCAAGCTGTCCAGTAAAGTGACTAATCTGTGTGGAAAGTTAATTAAAAGAAAAATAACAGAACCTTGCAAAATATTTTTAAACTCATACTTTTCTAGGTGCATTTCTGGAGTGCCAGACCTGGCATGACATTAAAGAATAATCTTTCCCTTATCATTGTGAGGTGTGGAAAATTTTGTGCCTCTGAAAACTGAGTTTTTGGGGACTTAGGAGAGCTTTGCCATTCCAGGACCTTTGACCTCTGCACAGAAGTGAATAAGATGATAAAACTCCCTGGCCATTCATTCACCTGTTCTTCATATGGAAATCAAATTGCAACATTACATACCATCCTGGATGCAGCTAAAAAAGTCATCAGATTGTTGAAATAGTATAAAGTCCCTTGAAGCCACCTGAACTGGAAGTGCCTATTTTGTTTGCAGATCTGATTTGGTGGAATGGTTTGATGAATCACCCTTCAAAGTTTTGTAGAACCCTAAGCTTCAATAGGAAATAAAGCTTCGGGTAGCTTATATGATCATATAAGTAAATGAATAGAAGAGGACAGATCATGTAGTAATTAAATGAATAAATGATTGGTGATGTATCTTGCTACTTATAACCTCCTCCATCAGTGTCAGCATTCCAAAGAAATCAGAACTCCAGACAGGAATGTTCCTCAAGAGAACATGTTTATTGGACACATCATATTGGTACAGCCAGTGAAAACCAACTCTCAAGTTTCCCGCGGTTACCATGTAACTAAAAGAGCAAAAGTTTCCCTCCCCAGTTGTCACAGGTCACATTGTCCAATCAAAGCAGGTGGTGGGCTCCCTCAATCACTTCTGCTCCTCCTCCAACTGCCACCTGTTGGGATGACCTTGGTTCCCACAGGAGAGCAAGATGGTCTAGCTATTTTCCCTTCATCCTTTCCCCAAAGTGTGTGGCAACTTTGAAACAGCACAAGATGGCTTCGATTCAGAGTTGACAATCAGGAGTCTCAAACTGGTGGCCCATGGGGCAGATGCGTCATGCACAGGCCACGCCCACCCCAGCTCCGTGAATGGAAAAAACGTTGTGAAATGGCAATGTGATGCCACATGTTTGAAACCCGTGTCCTACATTTTCCACAATAAACATGTGAATAAATGTGAATAAAATTACCTAAAATTACAACCATGTGTTAAATAGGAGCCATGAAGATTAATTGGAAATTTCCTTTGAGAATACATTTAAACCATAGAGATATGAAGTTTAGTAGATAGCATGCATTCCACATTGCAGCTATCTTTTCTTTTGAAATCAGTGATATTACCCACAGTGGTATTGAGCTGATTGAAAAATTGTCCTTGAGATGTTGGGAAATCTCTGTATCTTGATTAGCAAACTAGCTGTGCATTCTTGGATGAAACATGGCCATGAACTTTTGTTCTGCTGCACTTCCACCCTCCCTCGTCTACCTTCTAGTTATCTGTGCATCAGTGACTTTTTTTCCATTATAACTCTCAAGGTTAATGTGTATAATGTTTCAAGATGTTCAAATGTGGTGGCAGGTTTAGTTCAGAAAGCCTGGACTTGCTCAGAAAAGTACAGGCTTTCAACAAAGTTCTAAATTAAACAGAATACTCTAATGCAGGAGTTTTCAAACATTTTCAAGCTGTAGAACCTGTTAGGTTGTTTTTTTTTTTAATCCCAGAACCCCTTATCAAGAGGGAAGAATCTAATGACAGAAAATTGGCTGTGAATGAACTTTTATGTATTTACTAAAGCTGTGCTCCACTAGCTCATCATTTCAGAGCTATTTCCTTATCTAAGCAGAGAAACAGAAGACCATGGGTGGGCAAAAAAAATCCAATAGGATTGACCTCCAACTTCCTGACACTTTCCCCATTGAGTTTCCTTGCAGGAAGCTGGCAGACGCACCTGAAACCAATCTTCCTTCCCTCCATCCCTCCCTCCTCTTCCTCCTTCCTATCCCTGCCAGTTTCCCCATTTACTTTGCTTATGGGAACCTTACAGGGAGAAAGTTAATGGGGAAACCAGCAGGAAATTACAGATCCAAAACCAGCTGGTAGAGAGGTGCCTCATGGGTTGAGAAAGACATGTGGATATGTATCAGGGATGCAGCATGGGTCAGGGAGCGCATGTGGGTGGACAAGGAGGTGCCTGGGGATGGGCAAAAGATGCTATACAGGTTGAGTAGGGCATGCAGGGAAGCAGTGGGGGTCAGTAAAACTGTTTATGGGTTGCAGGGATATGTGAAGATGTCATTCTGACTAGGGATAACACATGGGGGGAGTTGTGTTAGGTACATATAGGTGCTTGGGAGCGCACAAGAGGTATCATGTGAGTTTGTAATGGGTCACAAGGAGGCAACGTAGCTTGGGAATGGTGCATGGAAGGGGGTGGCACAGGCCAGCGGAATGCATGGCATGGGTCAGGAAGCATGCACGGCAGTTCCCTGTTCCTTTCTCCTCTCCTCCCATTACCTTCTCTTCATCCTCACTTCTGTCTTCTCCCTTCCCTTTTCCCTTCGCTTCTCAGGAGGTTGGAAAAGGGCTGCTACTGGGTGGAGAAGGACATGAGATGTTGAGAGACCGCTGGGAAACTTTCACGGAAAATGAAAATCACATGATCTCAGCAGTAGTCCTCATTGTGGAACAGTCATATGGGGATCATGTTCAATGGCTTTCTGCTCAATTATGTTATTCAATACTTTTGCTTTTAGAAGTTCTGTATCTATTAATAAAACATTAGCATTCCACTTCTGAAGTACTATGTGAATACTCTGTGTGAAAAGCAGTGTTCTTTCCACCATTGGAGTGATGCAAATGAAAACTGGAAACATCTCTGAGGCTGTTAGTAAACAATATGTTTTTACTAACACATTGTTTCCTAACAGGTCCACATGAATCTGTACTACCCAATTGGCCATGCTCAGAGGACAATAAATTTGCCATACTCATAGTTAAACTCAGAAGGCTGAAATAGATGTTACTTGGAACTGCTGGCCATATTTTATACGCAGCAGTTTTTATAATTGTGGTAAGCAATTATCTGAGTTTTCTACCATATGTCCAGCTTCTAAATTTGCCAACACATGAATAGAAGAATGGTTATGCCCAGTTTAGGGTGTTCTCACAAAGATCTGTATTTGGTTCAGATTTTTTGGCTTGCTCTACATTTTGGACTATTTTCTGGTTTGCCTTTTGTTTTTGACTTCAGCTGTCATCTCCAGTCTCATGGCACTTTTCAAATCACTATCTATAGCTCAGCCCTGACAATATTATGAGTGAAATAATTTCTACATATCAGATTATCTGTCTGTGTATCAAATTGGATGTGACCAAGCAAATTAGATATCACTGCATAGTGAGTACAACACAATGCTTCCTAACTTTGATAAATAAAATCATCTGAATCAACACAGTCAGATTTATGCATTGATATTGGAATAAATACATGTAGTGTTTGCAGCCACATAACTAAAAAGTGACCTTTGTTATATGTTAACCAAGAAGATAGCATGGATAATAGACTTATTTATAATCAAAACAGTTAAATATACAGTATATGTTAAATACATTTTCCCATGTACGTTATATTGAAGATCCTACCACACAATTTTTGGCTCTGCTAGAACAAAGAGTTCCTAATAAGATGAATAATCCTCCATTACTTATCACTTATTAATATCAGAAAAGTTGTCTGTGGAATAACAGCATGCAGATGTTATTGTTATATACCATTAAGCACCTGTTTATCTTTCATGTGCTCTTTTAACTTTTCTTTTCCCCCTGGAAAACTTAGTATTATTTAAACTGGCTTTTCCTATTCTGATGTCTGCCAGAATTCCTAACCAGCATGGTCTTTGAAGCAGCCAATTTGGAAAAGGCTGGTTCAGACATAGAAAATGATGCTTACATTTTTGCCAAAGCTTGCATAATGTCTCCAAATATGGAATAAGTGGAATTCAACTATAGCAATGTGTTCTGGATAAATATATTTATTGAGAATTATGGCTCATGTAGGTTTGTGAGGATTATTTCCGGGTACATGTGCATAAGATTATTATTTCCTTTTGCAACTTCGTGTCTTTGCTAGATGAATTTCTTCAAATATTGGCAGTGATTTATGCATTAACAATCCAAGTGAAAGGAAAAGAGAAGAAAGAACATTGTGTCCCCCTTGTTGGACATATAATGGCCATCACAGATTTGCTGAAATAAAAACCTCCTTGCCTGCATTTTTGCTATTTTTTATATGTTGCTTCAGTTGCCACTGATTCTAAGTACATTAGAAAACCAATTAAATAATGCAAAAAGAAAATACAACACCATAATTCAAATTGTGCCATATCAAGTAATAATTTTCCAAAATCATGTAAACAACTGTCTACTACCATATATCCTGTTACTCCCCAAAGTTTTACTGAAATTAGAAATGAATGGTTTCAGAATCCATGGTGGAAATGTTTGAATCAGACAAAAGTTGAATCTTTCAAACAGAATGGATTTAGCAATGTTTGAACTTATACAGTTTTTCTAGAGTAGATCAAAAGACTAACAGATTCTCACTTCTGTTGAACACACACACATGTAATAGATTTTAAGAGCCATGTGGCACAGTGGTTAGAATGCGGTACTGCAAGTTTAACTCATTCCAGGAGTTTGATTTTGAGAGGCTCAAGGTTGACTCAACCTTCCGTCATTCCAAAGCTGGTAATGAGAACTCAGATTGCTGGGCGCAATATGCTGACTCTGTAAACCACTTAAAGAGGCATGTAAAGCACTGTGAACCGATATATAAGTCTAAGTGCTATTGCTATTATTTGATCACCTGAAATGCTCTTGCCTTAATTGGTACCCTCTAGATGTGGTATGGTTTTAATTTATAGAGAATTCTATAAATAATAATATAAATAATCTAATCACAAGATAGGGAAAAATGGCCTGCAAGTTAATCGATGTCATTTTTCAGCAGGAACCTCATAGAAGGCCTAGCTGTATCTACAAGTGCTTTCCATTGGCTCCTTGTAGTTCAAGAAAAGGCATTTTTAGTGGTGTTAATCACAGCAGCCAAGTACATAGTCCCAATATGGAGCTGTTGGTTCATAAAGTATCATCTTTATGTCTTGCCTGCTAGCTTGAGTGTTCACCAGTGACTGCATGCATGTATGCACACTGGTGACAATGTAGACCAGTCCAGAATGGAATAGACAGAAGGGTTTTTTTATATTATTGTCTTGATTATAATACAACATATTCAAATTCTTTCTATGTGAAGAAAAAGTGTACAGCTTGCTTTTTTTGTTTGAATGACAAACCTTCCCAGCTGCATAACTATATGATGAGATGACAGTGAAGCATCCGATATATTGGAATAAGCAGTAGCAGATACTTCCTTTCACACATATGCATACAAGACACTAAGGAATTGGTAAATGATTTGTCAGTTTTGAGGTGGTTCATTTTTCATAGTTCATTTCCTCAACAATGTAAAAATCTATATAAAGCTTCCACAAGGAAGTGGAATGAGAACACAGGGTTTCATTACTAGAGATGAGTTAGCCTGTGGCCATTTCTTGCTGTTAATCACAATGCAGCAGCGTTTGCTAAAAATATAAAAGGGTGATTATTACTAACAGATTTTAGCTCCTCATTGCACCAAACAAGGGAGTTAAAAACAACAATACGCAACTTGGGCTGTTCATTGTATGTAGGTTTTAATTTGTGTCTATATTGTGTTCTCCTCACTTCATTAGCTGTACAATTTGTATCTGAACAGCAGTGTTTTGGGCAGCCTGCTGCATAGCTGGAGATGTCAGAAGCGATTATTTTCATAGATTTAAGTTGTTATCATACAAATCTTCTTTTCCCCTATCAGGCTGGACAGCACAAACAAGGGCATTAAACATTTCATCATATCTTATCAGTTCTGCCTAGTGCTCATCTCACCAGAGATTGTATCCCACTTTGCATGTGAACAAGAGGGAGGATGAAACTTTGGGTAAACCACATCAGTCAAACACTTGAAATAGCTTTTTTTAAAAAATAAATAAATACCAGCCTCTTTTCTAATGCATCAGAATAACGTCCTTCAGCAATAGTTGCAAACATGACTCTCAGTGACAAACTGAATGTCAGAAGTCATGAAGAGGGAGATAGCAAAAGGATTAATTGGAGTTGGGATTAAACTTCAGCACCAGGCCTCATTTTCAGTTCTGATATTCAACTGTGAAGAGAGCCCATATCAGCATCACATTTGCAACAGAGCTTACTTTTTAAAGGACTAAGAACTTGTTTGGGTCCGATGACTTAGCACAGTTAATCTGAGATCCAGTGTAAGGCTTTTAAACTTTCTCCCTCCACTCCCTGCAATCAGCAAAGAATGCCTTTACAATTCTACCATTTTCTTCTCATTCATTTCAGTTTGTATTGTAGGGGTTGAACTGCATCTCTCTCTCTCTCTCTCTCTCTCTCTCTCTCTCTCTCTCACACACACACACACACACACACACACCACTTTCTCTTTGGGAGGGTGGAAGAATGAATCACCTCACATCAATTTACTGGAGCACCAATGGATAACAGAATAACAGAGTTGGAAGAGCTCAGGCAGGAAACCCTGTCCAATCTCTTCTTAAAAACTTCCAGTGCTAGAGCATCCGCAACTTCTGGAAGCAAGTCATTCCACTGATTAATTATTCTAGCTGTCAGGAAATTTCTCCTTAGTTCTAGTTTTTAATTTATTTTTTTTTAAAGTTAGGGGAATATTTGTGGAAACTTACTCTGCTATTGTCCAGATTAAACTGGAAACAACATTTGGCGAGTTGCTAGTTTTTCCTAGAACAAGAAATTAAGTCACTGTCCATTTAGTTAGGCCTTGAAGACTAAGATTAATGTATACTTTCTGCCTAACTCAGTATAAAGACAGGCTATCTAAACTCCCATGAAAGCAAGAATAAATGATGTCATGTTCAGACTGTCCTCCTGCTACAATGATGGCAACTTCCACCTCAGCTGTAATGCAAAGTAATGTTACTGGTACAGTAATTCTACTGGTGCAAGTAGAGCAAGTCTACTTCACCAGCTGTACTTACAGTAATTCTGTCTCAGATGCCCCATTTCAACCGGTTGGTGAGTGTTCTGTTGAGCTTATATCTCATACTCTTTGCCTTTAATGAACATTTTACACAGAGCTGGCCTACCAGCCATGAAAAGCTGGATCTCCTTCTCCATCTCCCCAGTAGGACCTTGAAATGTTGCCTGTTTTTTTTTTGCTTTTCTTTTGAATAGGTTAAACAAACTAAGGTACAATGTTGCATATAGAATAGAGTAGAGTAGAGTAGAGTAGAGTAGAGTAGAGTAGAGTAGAGTAGAATAGAATAGAATAGAATAGAATAGAATAGAATAGAATAGAATAGAATAGAATAGAATTCTGTATTGGTCATGTGATTGGACACACAAGAAATTTGTCTCCAGTGCATAAGCTCTCAGTGTACATACAACAAGTGATAAATCATGATCATAATCACCATAAAAATACATTCATCATAAATCATAAGATACAACACTTAGTGATAGTCATAGGATACTAAATAAGCAATCATTTATTTATTTATTTTTAATTGCATAGAATGTATAAAGATTTCACCAAATTCCCTTTTAGCTCTAGTGACAAGAAGAACTACAAATCTGTTACTCCCCTCCTCTAGTCCTCGCATGATCTGCCCATGGATGGTGATGTCAAGGCTACCCTGCATCATTGTGGCTGTAGAGGAAGGAAAGAATAAAATCTGAAAAAAGAATATTTTCAGCTGTCATCTTTTCCAACCAGTTTATACACAGGGGATAAGTAGTTGAAGGCTGACGTGCAGAAAAGCTCTAGGAGAAGGAAAGATTGTACTTTCATGATATGACATGTTGTCTCAAGACCCCAAAGGTCTTCATTGCAAGAAGGACAGCTGGCAAGTAGGAATGGAATAGGATATGAATAAGGTATGGCCATGGTCAAAGATGTATGTTATGATCTTGGACTACATTGCACACCATTCATAGTGGTACCCAAAGATATTTATATATTTATTTATTTATTTATTTGATTTGCCAATTGTTTACAAGATAAAAAGTATAAGTGTATACATAGTTGTGAATACATGAAATGGGTACATATAAGAAAAATAAAAGAATAAGAGAAACAATAGGACAGGGACGGTAGGCACGTTGGTGCGCTTATGCATGCCCCCTACAGACCTCTTAGGAAAGGGGTGAGGTCAATAGTAGACAGTCTAAGGTTAAAGTTTTTGGGGTTTGGGGAAGAAACTACAGAGTCGGGTAGAGTATTCCAGACATTGACCACTCTATTGCTGAAGTCGTATTTCCTGCAATCAAGTTTGGTGCGGTTAACTTTGAGTTTGTATCTATTGTGTGCTCTTGTGTTGTTATGGTTGAAGCTGAAGTATTCATTGACAGGTAGGACATTGCAATGTATGATTTTATATACCATGCTTAAGTCAGACCGAAGACGGCGTAATTCAAGGTTTTCTAGTTCTAGAATTTCAAGTCTGGTGGCATAAGGTATTCTACAACGAGTAGAGGAGTGGAGAACTCTTCTTGTGAAATATTTCTGGACTTTCTCAATTGTGCTAATATCAGATACGTAATGTGGGTTCCAGACTGATGAACTGTATTCGAGTATTGGTATAGCAAATGTTTTGTATGCTCTGGTTAGTAGTGTGATATTACCAGAGAAAAAGCTACGTAGGATTAGGTTAACAACTCTTAATGCCTTTTTGGCTATGTAGTTGCAGTGGACTCTAGCACTTAGATCATTAGAGGTGAGTATTCCAAGGTCCTTTACAGAGCTTGGGTCATCAACAAGATCTTGACTATTCAGCTTGTATTTTATTTTCTGATTTTTTTTGCCAATATGTAAGACAGAGCATTTATTTGTTGAGATTTGAAGTTGCCATTTGTTTGACCATTCTGATACATAGTCAAGATCTTTTTGTAGGGTAGCAGTATTGTCTGTGGTATTGAACAGCTTTACATCATTAGCGAAGAGAACGCAATTGCTCTTAATATGATCACAGAGGTCATTTATGTAGAGTATGAAGAGAGTTGGTCCTAGAACACTGCCTTGGGGGACACCACTATTGACAGGTACTGGATTTGATAGGACGCTCCCAATTTTGACCATTTGTTGTCTGTTTGACAGGAATGCTTCTATCCAGTTATTCAGTTGTCCAGAGATACCATAGGATTTTATTTTTTAGGAGTAGTTTGTCGTGTACCACTGAATCAAAGGCTTTACAGAAGTCTGAGATTTGCCTGTGCAAATGAATAATACAACATGGCCATAATTTACCACATGCAATTTGCACACATGGCATGTTGTTGTATGAAGAAACAATCAACTGACATTTTGTATGCATAGATGCTGGAGACCAGCTTGTGTACAAGTGCAAAAATTAATGGCCAACATGTACTTAATGGCAACTTCCAATTTATATTGTACTATATGCCAGATCAGGCAGCTACTACCTGCTGATCTTGCCAATGGTCTTGCAGATTCTAATGGACATCGGCTAGGTTAAAAGTTAGGGACAGTTGTTCTCATTTAAACTTCAAAAAGTACAGTATTGTGGGGAAACTCTGCCCACAGCCTGGAATTCCAGCCTGACAAGGCTCAAGGTTGACTCAGCTTTCCATCCTTCTGAGGTTGGTAAAGTGAGGACCCAAATCATTGGGGGACAATATGTAAATAATGCTTACATTGCAAACTGCCCAGAAAGTGCTGTAAAGCACTATAGAGTGGTTCATAAGCTGAAAATGCTGTGACTATTTATGAACACCTAATTTTTCAAAAGATGCTTTGAAAATCATGCTTTAAGCACATGTCTTCCTGATGCTGCCTTTAGCTCATCCCTAGCCCCTAACAAGGCTTATTTAACCTGATCCAATGATAATGTGAAATTTTTCATTTTCTCTTGACATAAGCTCTGCTTTATATACCTAGCATTTAGGTAGTTTAAACATTTAAAACACTGGACTTTTTCTTCCAACTCTGAAATTCTGGACAGATATTGGTTGTTTCAGAGTATTAGCTAAACTTACAAAATCTGTTTTAAAAATTCTTTAAAATATAAATGAATATTGCCCAGTATCTATGTCTATCCTTTATCTTTTCATTCTCTGTAATGAAAGCAATATCAGCTTTTGAGGGACAAAGAATAACAAATTACCATTGCTGTCATACTTCCTTTCTGTAGATATTTTGCATACATCTATGCTAATCTTTCATTTGATCCAGGAGGATTGATTCATCTTCATATTTTATAATTTTGTAATATTTTATAATGTAAAGAGCAGAAGAGCTGCTTTTTTATTGGTTTATTTTCATTTTTTAATGTTGAAAATGAAATAAAAAAAAAAAAACAAGTGAAAAGACTTGCTTATTGTAAGAGGAACTGGATATATTATATTCATATGAAGTAGTCTTAGAAATCACATGACCATAGAAAGTCCTGGATAATAAAGTTTTTTTTATTTAAAATAAAGTAAGGACTTTATTTAATTCTCCTGTTGTGCAAATGGATTTTATGTATTTTAAAATGAGATAATTTTGATAGATGCATGAGTGGTAATAGAGATATAGTTACTGGAGCCAGACAGTACGAGTTTTCTCCTTCCGATTCTTCTGTTGAAAATTGCTCTGGTACTTAAGGAAGCTAGCGAAAAGAAAATAGGCAGAAAACACAGAAATCCAATTCAGCTGAAGATAAATCAAGTGATAATTCTGATGAAATACCGCTTGGGAAGGCAGCCGCAGCATGACAAAGTATCCTAATATGAAGGAAAATTACTTTACTCTTTATACAAACCCGGTATTCATCTCTTTATGCAGTTGTTAGTGTACAGCAGATAATATTGTTGTGGAATCTTTAATTGTCCTTTTCTTGCAAAATCATCATATGGTACTTCAAAGGAGAGGTGGGGGGGGGGACACACCATATGAGAGTTTAACAAGCAGCTGATGGATCATGCTCTCAACATGCAACAATCCAGTGTAAGAACTGTATTCATGCACTTCATCACTTGATTAGCCTGAGCTTGCCATTCATCATAACTCTCCCATTACCGCACACAGAGATGAGTGGGCTACAGAATAGAGTCTGGTTTGTAATAGCTTCTTTTTTGAAACTGTGGCAGGAATAGGGAAGGGGTGGGATGTAAAATAAAACTTTTAGTTATATGTGATTGCTAGCCCCATATAACTCCAGGGATGTCCATTGCCTGCGTTTTCTTACTCTGAATGATTAATACTCATTGGAATTGTCTTATCCAGGGGCATAGCTAGCAGAGTTGACACCTGGAACAGATCCTTGTTTCCAGGGGTGGGCTTCAATTTTTTAACAACTGGTTCTGTGGGCATAATGTATTTAGATTTCAGCAAGGCATTCGACAAAGTAGACCACAACCTACTTCTTAGTAAGCTAAAAAAAAGTGGAATAGATAGCACCACCACTAGATGGACTCGCAACTGGCTGGCAAACCGTACTCAACGAGTAGTCCTTAATGGGTCTAAGTCTACATGGAGGGAAGTAAGCAGTGGGGTGCCAGAAGGTTCCGTCTTAGGCCCAGTACTCTTCAATATCTTCATTAACAACTTAGATGAGGGAATAGAAGGGGAACTTACCAAATTTGCAGATGATACTAAGCTGGCAGGAATAGCTAACACCCAAGAAGATAGGCTCAAGATCGAGATGGATCTTGAAAGACTAGAACACTGGGCCATATCTAACAAAATGAAATTCAATGTAGAGAAAAGTAAAGTCCTACACTTAGGGAAGAAAAATCAAAAGTACATATATAGACTGGATGAAACCAGGCTCAATAGCAGTAACTGTGAGAGGGATCTTGGAGTCTTAGTGGACAACCAGCTAAATATGAGCCAGCAGTGTGCAGCAGCCACAAAAAAAGCTGATGCAATCCTATGTTGCATTAACAGAGGGATACAGTCAAGATCAAGGGAAGTACTAATACCATTCTATAAAGCCTTAGTAAGACCACCCCTAAAGTACTGCATCCAGTTTTGTTCACCACATTATAAAAAAGATGTTGAGACTCTAGAAAAAGTACAGAGAAGAACAACCAGGATGATTAGGGGACTGGAAGCTAAAACATACAACGAACAGTTGCAGGAACTGGGTTTGGCTAGTCTAGAAAAGAGAAGGACAAGGGGAGACATGATAGAGGTCTTCCAATATTTGAGGGGCTGCCACAGGGAGGAAGGGGTCAAGTTATTTTCTAAAGCTCCTGTAGGCCAGACAAGGAATAATGGATGGAAACTGAACAAGGAGAGATTTAACCTGGAAATAAGGAGAAACTTTCTGACAGTGAGAACAATGGAACAGCTTGCCCTCGGAAGTTGTGGGAGCGCCATCACTTGAGACTTTCAAGAAGAGATTGGACTGCCATTTGTCAGAAATGGTGTAGGGTCTCCTGCTTGGGTGGGGGGTTGGACTAGATGACCTACAAGGTCCCTTCCAACTCTGACTATCTGTTAAATCTATGTGGCTTAGTTAATGGGCGTGGCTTGGTAATAATGTGATTGGCTGGGCATGGCCAACTCAACATCACCCACATCGAGGCACACATCTCCTCGCCTGGCCTCTCATGACTGTGGGGATGCTGCAATAGTCGTAAGTGTGAAAAATGGTTATAAGTCACTTTTTTCAGTGCCATTGTAACTTTGAATGATCACTCCACATAAGCAAAGTACCAGCAAAGGAGGGGAAAAAAACTCCAGAGAAGTTCCAGAGACAGGAAGTCTAGTCCTGCCAAGAATGTAATAAGGGTTAACAGAGAGGCAGTTTCTGTAAGCAACGCCAGAATGTTTCTTCCTGCCTTCCTTACAGGATTAGGTCAGTAATTTCTTCTAACAACTGGTTCTCTGAACTGCTTAGAATGTTAACAACTGGTTCTAGCAAATAGGTGCAAATCTGTAGAATCCCACCCCTGCTCATTTCTCACCAATAGTCAGTTTGCTGCAGTGGTTAAAAAGGGGGCTCCATGAGCTTTAGTCCCTCCTTAGGCATGGCCCAGCTAAGTAACCCAAGCCAGTCATTCCCTCTCAACCCTAGGAAGAAGGCAAGGACAAACCATTTTTAAAATCTTGCCATGAAACTGCAGTGGACAATTGCTTTGGGTCAAGACTAACTAACTTTAAGGAACATTGTTGTCCTCTGTAATGCTGCATAGCACTGCTGACCATCAAATAGTTGACAGGTGCAGCAGTGACCAATTCCACTTCTACTACTATCCTCCTCCTCCTCCTTATTTATTTATTTATTTATTTATTTATTTATTTGTGTCAATTGCTTACAAGATAATAGGTATAAGTAAAAACATAGTTATGAATACATGGATACATATAAGAAAAATAAAAGAAATAAAAGAAACAATAGGACAGGGACAGTAGGAACGTTGGTGCGCTTATGCACGCCCCCTACAGACCTCTTTGGAAGGGGTGAAGTCAATAGTAGACAGTCTAAGGTTAAAGTTTTTGGGGTTTGGGGAAGAAACCACAGAGTCAGGTAGAGTATTCCAGACATTGACCACTCTGTTGCTGAAGTCGTATTTCCTGCAATCAAGTTTGGTGCGATTAACCTTGAGTTTGTATCTATTGTTTGCTCTTGTGTTGTTATGGTTGAAACTGAAGTATTCATTGACAGGCAGGACATTGCAATGTATGATTTTATATACTATACTTAGTTCGGACCGAAGGTGGCGTAGTTCTAGGTTTTTTAGGTCTAGAATTTCGAGTCTGGTGGCATAAGGTATTCTGCAACGAGTAGAGGAGTGGAGAACTCTTCTTGTGAAATATTTCTGGATTTTCTCAGCTGTATTAATATCAGATGTGTACTGTGGGTTCCTGACTGATGAGCAGTATTTGAGTATTGGTCTAGCAAATGTTTTGTATGCTCAGTTATTAGTGTAATATTACCAGAGAAAAACCTATGTAAGATTAGGTTGACAACTTTTAACGCCTTTTTGGCTATGTAGTTATAGTGGACTCTAGCACTTAGATCATTACAGATGAGTACTTCAAGGTCGTTGACAAAGTTTGGATCCTCAACAAGATCTTGACTATTCAGCCTGTATTTTATTTTCTGATATATTTTTTTTGCCAATATGTAGGACAGAGCATTTATTTGTTGAGATTTGAAGTTACCATTTGTTTGACCATTCTGAAACATAGTTGAGGTCTTTTTGAACAATAGCAGTATTGTCTGTGGTGTTGAATAACTTTACATCATCAGCAAAGAGAATGCAGTTGCTCTTGATATGATCACAGAGGTCATTTATGTACAGTATGAAAAGAGTTGGTCCTAGAACATGCAACTTATTACATGCACCTTGGGTGGACCCAACACCCCCAGGTCATACTGCTGGCCTCATTCAATTTCAGTACGCTTGTCCAACTATCAAATCATACATGGTTCCATCAATTACTCTGGATTCTATGTTGTAATCTTTGTTGTTCAGCACATTATTTCTACTAATTTTTAGGATTGTAGAAAGCAGGGTTATGACCTGATTCTTTTTATTTCACATCTCTTTTGTTTGTTTCTTCCCCACCCCCCCCATGTATTGGAACTTTCTCTACTATTCTTGTTACTATTCTAAGCAGTATACTATTCTAGTTCGCTGTCTTCAAATCCTTTCCTTCTGGAGCCATTTCTTCCTCAATCTGTTCATTCTGTCTGTCTCTCAATCCGCCATCTAGTCTTAATTCTAGCAAGAGGCTCTTGTAACCATGGTACAAGCAAATCATGGCAACATGTTTTAATGACATAAGCTTTGCCTCATTCCACCCCTTGAATGAACTAGCCATAAGTAATTCTTAGCTGTACGGGTGTCAAGATAATGTTTTCCCCTTAAGCTGCCAGCAGGCAATGGAATCGCAAGATGCATACAGCTGTTTCGCTTTGTCACCAGTTTCTCTGGAGGTAAGATCTAGTGACCAGAAGTGGGTAAGATCAGAGTGGTTGGAGATTTTTACTCCTTTTCCTCCCTTCTAGGTGCTGATCTATTCCTGGTTTTCTGTTGTCTCAGTAAAGAACTGGAATAGGCAACACCATTAGGCTCACCAAAATTGCTCAATAGCACTGCCAGCAAAACAGTAAGGACTTTAATTCTGTGGCCTTGCCCTTACTTTTACTTTTTCTGTTTTTCTCGTATCCCACCAATCAAACAGTAGAATTTTTAATATATGCTCACGCATGTGATCATCTATAATCAATTTGGAAACGATTAATGTTGCTTGGAATGGTAGTAAGTCACTATAGTAGTTAGATATCTCCAAGATATCTTTGCACGTTTAGTTCAAAGTCTATGACTGGATGTATCTGGATTTATTTGAGGAACATAAATGTGTGTGTATAGGAGGAAATGAATCTTTGTGAGGCATTAAAGCTATGATAGTCCTATTTTCCAAAAGAAGATTGAGAAGATGCCCTACTTCTGAAAGTATCTGAAATCATACAACATCATTATATCTGACTGCAGTTTATTTCCAACAGGATCATAAGCTGTTTTAGGAGCCCTATATGAGGTTGAACGGAGGGATACAAATTATATTATTAAAATAAAACAAGAGTGCTAAAGAAGCTGCTTTATGCCACAGTCTTAATAATTGTTCATTGTATTATATCATTTTAATGTTTCATTCTTGATCTTTAAAAAATACAGTTTAGGATTATAACAACTAAACAAACTAAGAAAGCAAGTGAATTGTTGGTAATTAGGCAGAATCCACAGATTCCATTTCTTTCCATTTTTCCCTTTTCTTTCCTTCATTATATTTAGTAGCCCTGACATGAGTATTTGAAAATTAAGATTATGAATACCAGATCTCTGTATCTATTTAATTCTATGCTGATTGGTGGATTTCTGTACAATTTTTTAACCTTTGAGATATTATTGAGTCTCATGTTTGAAATGTTGATGCTAGACCTATTGCTTTAAATATAGGCTTGCTTTTATTGAATATAATCATTCCACATGAGGGAATCAGCTATAATAACAAAACGGTACAGTCATAACAAGGTCATTGCTGCAAATCTAGTTAAAGTATCTATTCAATGGGCTTTTCTCCACTTGAATCTAAGCAAGTTCTGTTTTGACATGATATCTTTTTCTATCCTGTCTCAAGAGCATCCATGGGAGAATGTTGGAGAGGAGGAAATGAGTAAGGGATTAAACCATCATTACATTGTCATTACATTATTGGTCTGGAATGCGTCTCTTGTCCAGGATGGTCGCAGAAAAGGAAAATTAGGTTGAAATACTTGGAATTTTCAATCAAAATCTTTAATTCACTACAAGAGAAAGGAAAGAAGCAGCAGTGGAATGTTATATGTTTAGGAAAACTTTTGGTTTTGGACTCTTGGAAAATCAGTGGGATGTTTTCTCTGCTTTGCTTCCCTGTCCTGGACAGAATTTTCATACAATAGAATTCAGGGAAGGGTTTACTGTCTGTAAAATAACATTACATACCTATGAGGAATCTTTTAAAAAATAAGCTGATGGTATCTGACACCCAGTTACAAAATAGTCGTCTTTTGTCCCTTGTTGCCTAATATTACTTTTTCTTCAGTCTTCCAATACTGGAAATAAACATGATTTTGAAGAAAAATGACAAGTGAGTAGAAGATCAAAGGAAATAGCTGCATTTTCTTTGTATCTCCCACTTATCTCCCACTCATGTTGCCTTTTGCTCTTCCTGCCCCTGATAACTGGAAGACTCCAGTTCCACCAGTTCTATTGGCTATTGTCAAGCCTAGTTTAGACCTCAGCTGAGTCAAGCAATTAACCCTGGAAACAGGAGCAAATGTTCTTTACCATATTGCTGTGTTGTGTTTCTCCTGCATACTTGTGGTGGTGCTGTGAGTGTAATTTTCCATTAGTGTTTGGATGATTTCACTTTGAGGGGAGAGATCAATGTTGTTTGCCAAAAGAGATGTGTAAATTTTAATTTCCAGAATCTTGCAGCCTGCATGGTTATTGCTCAGAGTTCTAGAAGCTGACATATAAACAGTTGGAGGGAATCCAAGTTGAGAAAGGTAATATTTATTATTACGTGATTTTTGCTAGATTTGAAAATATTACAAGCCAATCATTCTTAGCTAGCAACAAAAGTATCAGTATCTGGACTGTGAAAATCAGCCAAGAGTTATATTGGATTGTAAAAATAGTTTAAGTGTACAATACACTTTTGCAGGGAATTAGTTTCAGGGTCTGGGTGGTTCTGTGCTCCCAGCGGTTGAACTGGCAATAAGGATGGAAAATTCAAGTGGGAAACTAGAGAAGCATTCAAGGGCTATAGTGTATTATACAAGATGTCAAAGCCATGTAGCTTTCTTAAATTGATAACCAATGCAATAAATCCTAAGTCTGCATCTGGATGGATACAGCCTGAGTTGTGAGTTAGCTGGAAAAGTGCACTTGCTACATTTGTAAATATGTTCAGCCATTTGTTCAGGGTCAATCTGAGAGAAACCTGCTTTTTCCTGTTCTTGCAGATGCTGTCTATGGAAACACTGAGTGCCTGACTCCTAGGATGTTAACTGCATGATTTTCTCCCTCCTTCATAGAATATTTAAGCCATTTCCAACAAACAATGCATAAAGTGAATGCTTAAGAAAATATTTAAATTGTTAAACACCCTCTTCCTCCAGGCAGCTTACTCACCCTTACCCATCTAAAGAAGAAAATTTACTAGTGGTCAATCCAAGCCAAATTCAGGAAACCCAGTTCATCTGAAGAACAGTGGTAAGTGATCTCTTCCCTCCCTAAGTCAAATGGTATCTCCAGTGAAAAATCAGTTATTGGGGTTTGAGCTCAATTTAGGTGTGTTTGTAGGAGGGAGGGATGAAAAAAATTCAAGATAACAGCTATGACTTCATGACTGAGGCCAGGAAGCTCCCAAAACAAAGCTTGGAGGGGTGCTGCATGCCCCTCCCATGCTGTTCTTTTTCTTCCTGAGCCTCAGAGGAGCTTTAGGGGATCAAAAACACCCCCTCAGAGGCTCTTCTGAGGCCAGGAAGGTCCCAAAACAGAGCGTGGAGGGGTGCTGCGTGCCCCTCCCATGCTCTGTTTTTTTTTTCTTCCTGAGCCTCAGAGGAGGCTTAGGGGAGCAAACAGCCCCTTAGAGGCTCCTCTGAGGCCCAGAAGGCCCCCAAAATGGGTGAGGGCTGCAAAAAAGCAAAAAAAAAAAAAAGCTACAGCGACCCAGTCACATGGCCACACCCACCAAGCCACACCCAGAGAACTGGTAGTAAAAAAATTGAATCCCACACTGCACTACACCACCATGGTGCAGATTGATAGATAATTCCCTCAACACTGTTCAACTATTTACAAAGTGTACACTATTATTACTGTTAATCTTCTCACCACTCCTTATCACCCATCCCCTCCCACTTGACTGTTTCCTAGTATGATTTGATTGTTGATTGTACCCTATGACTATCAGTAAGTGTTGTACGTTATGATTCTTGATTCTTAACGAATGTACCTTTTCTTTATGTATACTGAGAGTATTTACACCAAGACAAATTCCTTGTGTGTCCAATCACACTTGTCCAATAAAGTATTCTATTCTATTCTATTCTATTCTATTCTATTCTATTCTATTCTATTCTATTCTATTCTATTCTATTCTATTCTATTCTATTCTATTCTATTCTATTCTATTCTATTCTATCACTGAAGATGTTCCCTAGTTGGGTCATGTAATGTCTGCAAGAAAAGCACCAAGCTCACATCCCGGACATAAACTGTTTCAACTCCTTCCCTCAAAACGACACTATAGAGCACTGCACACCAGAACAACTAGACACAAGAACAATTTTTCCCCCGAAAGCCATCACTCTGCTAAACAAATAATTCCCTCAACACTGTTCAACTATTTACAAAGTGTACACTACTATTACTGTTAATCTTCTCATCACTCCTTATCACCCATCCCCTCCCACTTGTGATTGTAGGACTGTAACTTTGTTGCTTGTATCCTTACGATTTATATTGACTGTTTCTTAGTATGATTTGGTTGTTATTGTACCCTATGACTATCATTAAGAGTTGTATGTTATGATTCCTGATTCTTAATGATTGTACCTTTTCTTTATGTATACTGAGAGTATTTACACCAAGACAAATTCCTTGTGTGTCCAATCACACTTGGCCAATAAAGTATTCTATTCTATTCTCTAATAGATATAGATAGATAGATAGATAGATAGATAGATAGATAGATAGATGGATAGATAGAGTTCTATATGTGAAGACTCCTTTACTTTGGGTAATTATGCTGTCTTTGTGGAAGAACCAATTTTTTTTATTAACAACATTGCAATAAGAAGATGGTTGAGCTTGGTTGTTGTTTTTTTGCAGACATTTCATTACCCAAACTAGGTAACATCATCAATGCTAACCATATCTAATGATGCAGTGATGGTAAACTGTGTAACCTAGTTTGGGAATGCAAAAAATCAACCAATCTCAGAGCACATAAAGGGCCCTTCATTTCATTCCTGAACTACAAATATTCTCTTTATGGTTGGGAGCTTCCGTATTGATTTGTATCACTAGAATGGTTAGTATATCTATCATATACATATCCAGAATTACACATGTGAGGGGAAACTTGCATTCAAAAGTATGAAATCATTTCTTTTAATTGTAAAAAGAGATGGATGGAATAAAGCTCTCTCCATCTATAGAAGCAGTTCTGATGGACTTTGCCCTCTATGTATTTATGAATGGCATACCAGATAAATTCAAAAATAGAAAATTATTTAACGAATCACCTGTGAATACTTCACCTCAATGCTTTCTCACATAAGCATGGCGCCAATGCAATAAAATGATTGGCAGTATCTGGCTGATTACATGTTAAATTATATATTACATTTCTGGCTTCTTTTCTGTATTTGATGGGAATTTTAAAGATTTTCCCTCTTTGCCCTCTGTGTATTTATGAATGGCATACCAGATAAATCCAAAAATAGAAAAGTATTTAGTGAATCATCTGTGAATACTTCACCTCAATCAATGCTTTCTCACATAAGAAACACAGAATATGTTTAGGTTCATCTGAGAGACCAAATGGTGTGGGAGGGAGAGGAAGAATAAAAACCTTTCCTAGCAAACAAATAGATTTGAACAGCCTTTGTGCACTTTGAAGTCGCATTCTGTCTTTGAAATATTGATACTACATTGTTAAACATTGACATAAAACGACCAGATCAACTCCAGCAAAGGAAAGCATGTTGTAAGGAACAAGTAATTAGCAAATAGTAGGAACAAAGACAGAAATGACTTCTAGTTAAGTAGAATATTGTAAATAATGGATTTTATTCAAATAAGCAAGAGTGTGAATTGCTATAAAGTAAATATTAATTATTCATGCCATTTAATATTTTATTATGCCCCTCATAAACATTTACATTAGAACAGCAGAGAGATGCACCCTGGAGATTCAGCCTAAGCAAACAAGCCTCCCCCCACTTTTTTTTCTCAGCTCCCAAGCTCACTGGCCATCCCCACTTAAGCCCAGGATGAAGTGAACTAAAAATTGCATCACGTCTCAAAACTCCAAATGGTCCCTTGCTGTTATATTGTTTTAGGAATATCTTAATTTTAGGCAATTTAAGGAATATCTGAAATCCTGAAGCCAGCCTTTGAATGAGACCGGTGCTGAAATGCTTCCATTCTAACAAGTTGCCCTGGACCAGTGGCTTCATTTCTAATGTTACAATAGTCCCACAAAGCACACAACATTTTGGTGCTGGTAAATTCTCACAGAGCAATCGAGTCTATGAAAATTATTTTGGTGTAAGGATCAATTCAATGCAAGAGTATGCTGAATAGTGTAACAGAATAGAATAGAATAGAATAGAATAGAATAGAATAGAATAGAATAGAATAGAATAGAATAGAACAGAATAGAATAGAATAGAACAGAACAGAACAGAATAGAATAGAATAGAATAGAATAGAATTCTTTATTGGCCAAGTGTGATTGGACATACAAGGAATTTGTCTTGATGCAAATGCTCTTAGTGTACATAAAAGAAAAGATACATTCATCAAGAATCAAGAATCATAAGGTACAACACTTAATAATAGTCATAGGGTACAATAACCAATCAAATCATACCAGAAAACAGTCACTATATATATTGTAACGATACAAGCGACAAAGTTACAGTCATACAGTCACAAGTGGTAGGGGATGGGTGATAAGGAGTGATGAGAAGATTGACAGTAATAGTAGTGCAGACTTTGTAAATACTTGGACAGTGTTGAGAGAATTATTTGTTTAGCAGTGTGATGGTGTTCGGGGAAAAACTGTCCTTGTGTCTAGTTGTTCTGGTGTGCAGTGCTCTATTATGTCATTTTGAGGGTAGGAGTTGAAACAGTTTATGTCTGGGATGTGAGGGGTCTGTAAATATTTTCACAGCCCTCTTTTTGACTTGTATACAGGTTTTCAATGGAAGGCAGATTGGTAGTAATTGTTTTTTCTGCAGTCCTAATTACTCTCTGAAGTCTGTGCCTGTCTTGTTGGGTTGCCGAACCAAACCAGACAGTTATAGAGGTGCAGATGACAGACTCAATAATTCCTCTGTAGAACTGTATCAGTAGCTCCTTGGACAGTTTTAGCTTTCTGAGTTGGCACAGAAAGAACATTCTTTGTTGTGCTTTTTTATGATGTTTTTGACGTTAGGTATCCATTTTATGTCTTGTGATATGATAGAACCTATAAATTTGAAAGTCTCTACTGTTGATACTGTGTTTTCTAGTATTGTAAGAGGTGGTAGTATGGGAGGGTTTCTCCTAAAGTCTACCACCATTTCTACGGTTTTGAGTGTGTTCAGTTCCAGATTGTTCTGGTTACACCACAAGGCAAGTTGTATAACCTCCCATCTGTATGTGGATTCCTCGTTGTCTCAAATGAGACCAATCACTGTTGTGTCATCAGCAAACTTCAGTATTTTAACAGATGGATTGTCTGAGATGCAGTCATTGGTATATAGGGAGAAGAGAAGTGGAGAAAGCACACAGCCTTGTTGGGGGGTGGGGGGCTGTGCTAATTGTACAGGTATCAGATGTGATTCTGTGTAAACCTGCCCTCTAATCTGTGACATAAGAAGTCAGGAAATGGTTACTTTACCCATGCTCATCTTCCACACTCTCAGCTATGGGTCCCACCAACGGGGAAATTAGAAGTACTTAGGCAATCATGTTTTACTAAATCAGACCCAATAGTGACCATGGAAAGATCTTGCTCATTGTCATTTATCATACATTGGCCCTATTCTCACATCAGGTTAGTTGGGAATGTAGGGCAATTAGTAGACACATAGAAATAAATTAAACCCAAAGTAGACTTAGTCAGGCATAGGGTTAATTAACTTCTATTAGTCAGTTGTGCTTTGCAACAAGTAAACTCATTTTGTTTTTTCCTCTTCTAAAAACATATTTGAGGGAAAGAGCGACCAAAACTCATGGTCAAACCAGGTGGCACACAAAGTATTTCCCAAATACTGAATGGCTGGAATGACTGGCTAATGAAGAAGGGGTTGACAAAATCAGGAAGTCTATTAGCAGTAGGGCAGTAGAGATACTAAGCATAACAATGGATGGGGTGTTTTATTCCCAAAATATTTTGGCAATTTAACTAATTTAGTGATCTGAAAATTAAGCATGCTGTAACAACAGGGACATGTATATAATTTCCCTTTCCCTTCGTATTCAGCAGTATCGAATTCAAAGAGAGTGTGTTGTTGTCTTGTTCCTTCTTCCTTGAACCCTGACAATTCAAGAGTGTTTTGAAAACTTTAGATTTTTAATTACTTTAGTTTTGCTATGATGACTTTTGTCTCATCTGTTGAATACATGTTTGTTAAAGTCTAAACGAGTTGAAAGCCATTAATTCTATCCATTCTCCTATTCCTCCCCACCCCCATTTTCTATTCCATTCTACTTTTTTGCATCATATTTTACAGTATTTATTTTTGGCCCTCTGTATCATTCTTGTTCACTCTGATGTGTAAAGGAAGTGTTCAAAAAGGAAGTTGTCAAGAAGAAATACATTTTTAAGTCATATGTATGCTTTGGAAATGGTTCAGAAATGCTTCAGGCCCACCTGTGCTATCTCCTCTGCTTTTGGGGAGCTGAAGAAAAAATGTTATGTCTACTTTAAGTTCTATTAACTTAAAGTAGCTGTAGCTGGTTTTTTTCAGGCTCACCAAAATGGGAACCTTTCGTTAAAGGCTTGCACAGGAAAAAAAACAAACCTGGGCTGTGCAGTGGTCACCTTTGTACAGAGTCCAAAGCACTTGTGAAGCATGTTACAATAACAGACTTCATTAAGATAAAATTTTACCAAGTGGCCAGGAACTAATTGACTGATGGCTTATCACCTAAAGTGCATGTTTACAGTGCAGTTGAAAACCAGTCCATATTAATGACTGGATGAAGACATTCAGGTAATTATGGCAAAGCCCCATCTGTCCAAAAGAGAAAGATCTAAGCCTCCTTGTTTGATTTCAAGTCAAAGTTAATGGAAGCAAAGTATATCGATTCAAGATACTATATTATTAAAATTGCTGCATTCCTTGGCCAGTGTATATTATTGTGTTTGTTGTCCAAAGAGAAAAGTCAATGTGATGTGTGTGTGTGTGTGTATATACACATTTGCAAACATATTTGGAAACACTGAACTGTCTTTTACACTGTCAAATACACTATATTTGTCCTAACTAGTAAAATACCACATTTGCAGTTTGAGATGGCATGTGATCTTCTCTGCAATCATTCAGGGGCCCTTCAGGCTGAAGTTATAATAAACAGGCATGAGGTACTGCTCTGTCAGTTGATCAGGTCAGGATAGAAAAAACAATTTTCTTATATGTGAACTAGGACAATCCACCTTCTAATTAGAGTAGTCCCTGTTGCACATCCATGTTCTTTTCTGAGATTGGAAAAAGGCTATATAATGATTGCTTCTCTTCTAAGTTTGCTCAGCCCACAGAATTTCCAGTCTCAGTCCTATATCCTCTGTGTTTTGCTTGGGCAAAGAGTAATGAGCCTCATTTGTGAGAACAACCAATTAATCAGTCAATAAAACAATGTAAATCATGCGCAAGCAGTGAGCACTCACACAGCTTTCACTTGGCTGTTTTGTCATATGGATCATTTTTAAAGAAAGGCACGTGCAAAAGTCCAAGCACCTTCAGTTCCACAACTGCAACTGCCATCTTGCCTTCTTTGACACCTCCCCTCCCCCAACGGATGCCAGGCAAATTGTGAGGCAATAAGAATTTGGCCTTAATATAAGAAATCAAAGTGATTATAAATGAAAAGAAAATATCCATGTCAGTCCTATAAAATAGACTAAACTTAGAAATCAGTGCCATGTAGGCAAAGAATACAATATAGCTATAGTAACAGAATCTTGCAAATCTGAATGTGCTTCCTTCCCTCACTTTACTTTCCTATGAACTAGGGAGGGGCTGGTCTGAGATGTTTTCTCAAATTAATTTCTTGGCCTGGGCTCAAGCCCCACTTATCTGACTGTTGCCTTGGGAACGGCTCTTCCTCCTGTTCTTTGAGGCCATTCTCGCAGCCCTGTACAATTCAGGACATCATTGGATTAATTGCAGGAACACCAGAACCATAACACACTGATAGAGAGAGAAGACTGTGTTTTTAGTTCTGATATCTCTGTTAAAGACTCATAATGCAACTATGTATAAGCATAGATAGTCACAGTCAATCTTAGCAATAAACTAGATAATGATGAGATATAAATTGGAGGTGTATGTTGCCATAAACAGTTTATGTCATCCTGTTTTTCAAATAAACTGCATGTAAAAACACAATTCTACATGATCTAATGTGAACGATACAAATTACAAAAATGGCTTGTGTAAATGTAAAAGATATTACCTGAAGAACAATACTCTTCAAAACAACCAATTATTGTTCTTATTTTTTTATCTAATTGCTTCAATTGACTCTGGCAGCTAAACGAGAAACCAAAATAATTGAATAAGAGTATTCCATCTTAATGGTTTTGGATATATTTTTAAAACTGCACTGGAATCAGGTAGTGAATCTGAAGAAGTGTGGTTTTCAAGTCATTTTGGTTTTCAACAAATATAACTGTAAAGCAAAATTTCTTTATAATGTAACAATTTTAGGATGGAAATATGTTTTATGTAATAAAGCTTTCTACAAATGTATTCATTCCAAGAAACAAAATAAAATATTGAAAGCTGATGTTTAGTAATTAGGAAGGCGCCAAGAAGATCCATTCATTCATCCATCCTTCCATCCATTCCTTCCTTCCTTCCTTCCTCCCTCCCTCCCTCCCTCCCTTTCTTAAAACAGACTATTTACTGTTTACCGCACCCTCTCACAGCCCCCACATGGCCCATTTTTACTAGCAGCCGCACTGCGGGTTGGTCCTTTACTATTTCCAGGCTGGCCTCGTAGGCCTAGATCTGGTCCGTGGGCCTTGAGTTTGACACTCCTGCTTTAATACATTTAAATGTGGCATTTCAGGAGAATCCTCTCAAGGCAGTTTACAACAAACAAAAACAACATTAAAAATAATTTAAAATCAAGAAGTTGAAATGGAAAACAACATAATAACAGCAGGAGTTAAAATGCAAAGCCTGTAAAATCTTCAATAAAGTAAGCAAAATAGAATTCAAGGTCTGCTGTTAGAAAAATATTCCAGGATCATGCATCAAGGCCATGATATGCCCTGGGCTATAATAGGATGACTGCTTCCTCTGTGATATTTGTGTAAATATATGTACATGCATACACATATAAGGTGACAAAAAGCTATTTTATGCAAGACAACAAAACAAAAAATGTTTATTGCTAGCACATGACTGTACTGCCTCTAATATTACTTAGTGCAAAATGCAAATTGTTATTTGTGCTTTCCTGGAAACAAGAGTAATATATTGCCCATAACAGTGAATTCAGATATGAATAGTACCTCACATTTTATTATACTTCCCTCTTCATTTTTAGTGTTACTTATTTGTCTTGTTCCAGATAATGACAAATCCGAATAAACTATTGATAGGAATAGTAACATATTTTAAGATATGTGCTATCTATCTATCATCTATCTATCTATCTGTCTGTCTGTCTGTCTGTCTGTCTGTGTGTATGTATATGTATATATAAAGATATTTTAAAATAGGTGCTCCATACACACAGGCAACTTACAGGCAATTTGGAAAATAGATCATGATTAATATGACTATGGTTTCTACTATACCCATTTTGCAAATTATGGGATAAGGCTGAGAGACAACTGCTTAAAATCTGTGTTCCCAATTTCAAGCTCAGGACACCAATCTATACAATAACACATTCCTCCCTTCCCCGCTCCCCCTCTCATCTATGTACATTCATTTAAAGGACTGAAAGGCATAAAAGTGAGAAATGGAAAGATTCGGTGAAAGTAATGATTTATTGGGAAGTTGCTGTTACTTCTAAGTAGGCTTCCTTAGTTAGAGCCAACCCTCCTATATGGAGTCAAGGCTTGAAGCCAATTGTACACAACCCTCCAAAGCAAGGTCGCCAACCTTTTGGACCTCAGGGATCACCAAACTCCTAATTTTAAATCCCAGGGACCACTAACCGATTCTATGGCATGGCCTAATTTGTGGGTGTGGCTTGATGGTCATGTGACTGGCTGGACATGGCTTGTATGTAAATATTATAAATATTTATATAAATATTGAATTTTTTTATAAAAAAAGAGCAACTTTTACCCAAAATCAGGCAAAGCAGGCAGGCAGATTGAGTTGCTCACAGAATCACAGATTCATTCAGAGATCTATCTATCTGCCATCGGCTAGCTCAGTCTGTCACATAAAATTTGCTTGCAAACAAACTCACAAAATTAACTCACAACACACCATATATGTATGCCTTAAATTGCATTCCAAATTCCTCTAGAAGCCAATGGAGTTTCTGAAAGAAAGAGATTACTCAAGTACATGTATCAGAGTATATCCAAGCTACTGAATTCCATACCAGCTATAGTTTCTGGATGTTCTTCAAGAGCAAAACCACATAGAATACATTATAGTGATCCAATTGAGAATTGATTAAGTATGAGTGACCATGAACAAGACCTTCTGCTCTAACAATAGTTACTATTGATGTACTAGATGTAACTCTATAAAAATAACCTAGCATAGCAACCAACTGTTTTCGAAGCAGGAGCTCCGAGTCTAGAGTAACTCCCAAATTGCAGACTATCTTTTGAGCATGGTAGTGCAACTGTATTCAGAAACAGGTAAGGTATTTCTCTGGAATTTGCAAATATTTTTAAAAATATGTACTTATTCATCAATTAAATTAAAATACTGCCCATCTCAGTCTAAGGAATTGAGTAACTTTGCTACCAATATTAAATTTATCAGCACAGTATGCTTCACCATGTTTTACTTTTTAAATAGACAATCTTATTGGTTTCTTTACTGAATTGAAGATATTAGTTTGTCTCTCACAAAAAAATGTGACACAGGAAAAATGAAGCTAATGTTTTAAATGCCAGAAAGAAAATTATGGCTATTCCATGTTTATTTTCTTTCAAGGGATTGAAGGGAGAACCTGTTGATTAAATGTGACAAATAAAGTAATGTTTTTGAATAACATTATTATTCAAAAACGTATATGAGGAAATGCATCCTTTCTCTTACAACTTGGTATTTTTGTCTAAGATGATTCATTAGCTGGTGTAATGAAGAAAGAAATAATAATATAAATTCACTCCAAATGTCATTTGGGTTGGATACAGGGGTGGGATTCAAATTTTTAACAACTGGTTCTGTGGGTGTGGCTTAAGTGGTGGTCATGTGACTGGGTGGACATGGCTTTGTGGTCATGTTATTGGCTGGGCGTGATCAACTCAATATCACTCACATCGAGGCATGCATCTCCTTGCCTGGCCTCTCATGACTGTGGGGATGCTCCAACAGTCGTAAGTGTGAAAAATGGTCATAAGTCACTTTTTTCAGTGCCATTGTAACTTTGAATGTTCACTCCACACAAGCAAAGTACCAGCAAAGGAGGGGAAAAAACTCCAGAGAAGTTCCTGAGACAGGAAGTCTAGTCCTGCCAAGAATGTAATAAGAGTTAATGGAGAGGCAGTTTCTGTAAGCAACACCAGAATGTTTCCTTCCTGCCTTCTTTACAGGATTAGGCCAGTAATTTCTTCTAACAACCGGTTCTCCGAACTGCTTAGAATGTTAACAACCGGTTCTAGCGAATAGGTGTGAACTGGTAGAATCCCACCCCTGGTTGGATATATTGTGGTTTCTCTTGGACTTGCAACTTCTTGCCACTTACAGAATCCAAGATGCACTTGGGAAGACTACTTTGTATATATAATCCTGCAATGAAAAAGGAACCTAGACAAAGATTCGTTTATTGTAAAATTTGCAGTTGTACTTCTTGTTGTGTGCATTAAGAAGCAGAAATCTTGTCTGGAATATTAAGGAGAATTACTTTGAATCAGCATATCCCTGAGTCAATATATAAAAAATGAAAAGATAGGCAGTGTTTTCAATAAGATTACAAGTTATAATAATCTATTATCAAATAAAGAGTTTGGAGGAGGAATTCCCCTAAGGAAAACATAACGTCCATGTTAGGATTTTATCAAGAAAGCTTCTTCATTCTGAAATGAAGAAAGGGGAAGAACATTTTGGTGAGTTTGTGGGAGTTAAGAATAGAGAAAGGAAATGGGATGTGTTCTGTATGATCCATTAGCATACTTGCAAGCGCCGCGCTGTGATTGGTCAGAACGCACGGCAACCTGATTGGCTGAGCGAGCCGCACCGATTGGCCCGCTGCGAATCCCCTGCGATTGGTGGAAACTAATCGCGGGAGATTCAAAGCGGTGCCATTGGCCACGGCCGCCGCAGCCAGAGAATAAAAGCTGCCGCTTTTCTTCTGTAGCCCGAGCCGATCTCGGGACTTAATAAAGAGCTGAACCAAGTCACTGGCTCCCAAGTCTCCTTTCCTGCTACGGACACGACACTGGCGATGAGGGTGGGATCCCGCAACTGATCCTCCACCGAGCACGTGGTCCTGAGGGAACGAGACCCACGAGATGGCCAGCCTCGCACCGCCCGCACCCTTTAACCAAGCTACTGAGGACTGGGAATCGTACATTGATCGGTTCCTGATGTTTTTAGAGAGTAGCAACCTCAAGGACGCAAATGGACAGAAAAAAAGGGCTGTTTTCCTGACACACTGCGGGCCCGCAGTGTTTAAGATGGCGAAAGCCCTTGCGAAACCCGAGAATGTGAAGACGATGGACTGGGCTGACCTCGAACCGTTGCTCCGAGGCCACTATGCTCCCGCCGTGCCCACCCTCATCAGGCGGCACGATTTCTACCGGAGGGACCAGAAGTCGGGTGAGAGCATCAGCGACTTCGTGGCAGACCTACGGAATCTAGGGGGCATGTGCGGCTTCACGGACATGGACGAGGCGCTACGAGACCGCGTCGTCCACGGTCTCAAAGACCCGGTCCTACAAAGCTGGCTGATGGCAAAAGGAGACGTCTCCCTCGCCGACGCTCTTGCCGAAGCCACCGCCGCCGAGGCAACCCAGAAATCGGCGGCTCGAATGCGGAGACAGGACACCGGGGACCGAGCCACGACCTCCGAGGTGGGCACGACAACCAAGACGCGTCCAGAAGCAAGCCACCGGGAAACCACCACCCACCATGGCGACCTCGACTCCGCCTCCGACACCACGGTTGAAGAGGAGGACATCCATCGACTCCAAACAGAACAGGACCGACGCGATTGACGGAGTCGTAAGTCGGGGCCCCAATGTGCTGGGTGCGGAGGCGACCACCCTCGATCGGAGTGCCAGTTTTTCAACGCGATCTGCCGGCACTGCGATAAGAGAGGCCACATCGCCTGAGTCTGCCGCCTCAAGAAAGCCTACAGCCCCCGACGATGAGACAACAGCAGCCAGAGACAAGACGGCACCCCCCCCAGGGACCGACAAGCCGAGAGTCGTTGGAACCGGGACGGATGGGGCCGACAGGACGGCGAGAACCGGAGGAGAGAGGAGACCCACCAAACGGTCGTCATCGGCCATTCATCAAGCGCAGACGCCCGGAAGGTATACGTGGAAGTGGGCATCGAGGGCAAGCCATGCAAAATGGAGGTGGACTCCGGGTCCTACCTCTCCATGGTTGCATGGCGGGAAACCAAGCGCCTGGTGCCCGAAATCCACAAGAGGGGGCTGGAAAGCCAGAAGTTAATCCTTAAAGACTACCAAGGAAACCGCATCCCGGTAGTCGGAACAGGACACTTCAAAGTGACATTCAAAGGGCGCACGGCAAAGCTTCCCCTGACGGTCGTGGACCGAGACCGCCCCAGCCTTTTGGGACTACAGTGGTTCACGCCACTCGGAATCGAGGTGACGGGCATTGACCACGTCGCAGAGGCAGACTGGGAAGAGCAACTCGCAAGGGACTTCCAGGAAGTGTTCGACGGCACCCTAGGCAAGTACCGAGGGCCCCCTATTTCCTTCAGCCTAGACCCCAGCGTTCCCCCGATACATTTAAAACCACGGCAGGTACCTTTCGCACTCCGGCCTAAGATCGATGAGCAGATAGACAAGCTCATCAAACAGGGGGTCCTAGAGCCAACTGATCACGCCCGGTGGGAGACCCCCATAGTCACCCCAGTCAAGCCCGATGGGTCGGTGAGAATCTGTGGGGACTATAAGGCCACCTAAATTGCGCCTTACAACAAAGCGCCTACCCCGTCCCAGTAGTACAGCACCTCCTACACTCACTGGGGGGAGGCAAGGTTTTTGCGAAGCTCGACCTGGCACAAGCGTACCAACAGTTACCGGTTGACGCAGAAACCGCCGAGGCGCAGACCATAGTAACCCACCGGGGGGCCTTCTGCTGTAAGAGACTCCAGTTTGGAGTCAGCGTAGCCCCAGGAATTTTCCAGAGCCTCATGGAAAGACTCCTACAAGGAATCAAGGGGGTGGTGCCCTACTTCGATGACGTACTGGTATCAGCAGCCAACCAAACACTCCCGAACGGAAACGAAGCACCCATCGCCTTTTACTCAAGAACCTTGTCGAAGCCGGAAAGGAACTATAGCCAACTCGACAAGGAAGCCCTGGCAATCATCGCCGCCGTCAAAAGATTCCACGAGTACCTCTATGGCAGGACATTCACCATCATCACAGACCACAAGCCGTTGTTGGGCATCCTGGCAGGGAACAAGGCCACCCCGAACATTCTATCCCCAAGAATGACAAGGTGGTCTGAGTTCCTCGCCGCCTACAGTTACCGGCTGATCCACCGACCCGGCAAAACGATCACACACGCAGACGCCTTGAGCCGCACACCGCTACCCGATCTGGACGCCGACCCAGCACCCACAACATCCACCTTGAGCATCGAGGCCACACCCAACCTCCCCCTAACCGCATCAGACATTGCCCACGAAACCAATAAAGACAAACGTCTGGCGCAGGTATTACAATGGGCGGAGAAGGGCTGGCCAGAAAAGGACGTCGACGAGACATTCAGGACTTTTAAAAACAAACAATTGGAACTTTCCACGCAGAAGGGGTGTATATTATGGGGGGACAGGGTGGTAATCCCAGAAAAATTACAAAAAAGGTTCTTGGACTTGTTACATGAGGGGCACCCGGGGATTGTCAGGTCAAAAGCCTTAGCCAGAAGCTACTCTTGGTGGCCAGGGATGGACAAGCAAATTGAAGCCTGGGTGGCTAGCTGCAAGCAATGCCCGGAATCCAGACCATGCCCACCCGCCACCCCAATCCGGGAGTGGGAAACCCCCAGGGGACCATGGTCCAGGATACACATAGATTTCGCCGGACCCACAAAAGGACACACATTCCTCATAACGGTAGACGCTTACTCCAACTGGCTGGAGGTAAGCGACATGAAAACTACCACCACCGAGGCCGCCATCTGAGAACTCAACAGACTATTCTCAACCCACGGCTTCACAGATGTGGTCGTGTCAGATAACGGACCACAGTTCACCGCTCTGGAATTTGAAAAATTCCTAGCGGAATGGGGAATACGGCACACCCTGACAGCGCTGGCTCATCCGGCGGCGAATGGTAGGGCGGAACGAATGGTCCAATTCACGAAAAAAACAATTCAAAAAATCGAGACTGGAAACATGCAGGAAAAAATAAATAAACTTCTTTTCATCCAGCACATAACCCCAAACACAACGACCAACAAAAGCCCTGCAGAACTCCTAATGGGGAGGAAACTAAGGTCCCCCCTGGATAGGCTGCACCCCACATACAACCCTGAAAAACCCACCGATTCATCAAGCAGTTACCGAACATTTACACCAGGCAACGCGGTATACGCAAAAAACCTGAGAGGGGACCCCCTCTGGATACCGGCGACGATAACCCAGGCAACAGGTCCCCGCTCGTACCGGCTACAAACAACCGACGGACAAGAATGGAAACGACACATCGATCAAATAAGATCAAGAACAACCACAACCGACACGCAAACAAGCACAGACAGACACCCAGAAAGAGAAGGGAACCTCCCCAGCACAAACCAAGAGGGGAGGGAAGGCCCCGGGAACCAACCCCAACCAGAAAGAAACCAGGAATACTTACCAACCGAGACAGAAACAGACACCCAGCTCGAAGCCTCACCAGGGAGAAGCAGCCAGGCCAGCTCAACCAGCCCGGAAAGACCGAGCGGGAGCAGCGACAACAGCAGCTCGACCAGCCCGGGTAGACCGGGAGGAAGCTGCAACGAAAGGCCCAGCTCACACTTCCAGGCGGTTCCATCGACGAGGCAGAGAGCGACACAGAACCAGACCGAACCGGCCGAAGGCCAACCAGCAACTAACCTGTGCAGGTCAAGTAGGCCTACTTACGGGACTACGTTACATAGGACCATACCAAGAGGGGAGGGGTGTTCTGTACGATCCATTAGCATACTTGCAAGCGCCGCGCTGTGATTGGTCAGAACGCACGGCAACCTGATTGGCTGAGTGAGCCGCACCGATTGGCCCGCCGCGAATCCCCCGCGATTGGTGGAAACTAATCGCGGGAGATTCAAAGCGGTGCCATTGGCCGTGGCCGCCGCAGCCAGAGAATAAAAGCCGCCGCTTTTCTTCTGTAGCCCGAGCCGATCTCGGGACTTAATAAAGAGCTGAACCAAGTCACTGGCTCCCGAGTCTCCTTTCCTGCGATGGACACGACAGGATGGTAGTTTATCACAAATGTAAGAAGAGCTCTGATTACGATTTTCTTTTAGATGGGCCTGTATTGTTTCATGTCATGAGATCTTGTAGTTTCCAGTTATGTGTCAAAGTGATGCCTGTCAGCCAATGGTCGAACCAGTGCTATGAAAATTGCAGCATTTTTTTTGCAGACGTGTGTGTGTTTCATTTTTCACCTTATCTTAGTTTTGAATCTAAAATCCATTTGAGAACTTCGGACTCAGCCTAACATCATCTTATGGAAAATATGTATCAGTGGACCACATACTTGTGAGAGTGAAACAACTCCAGCAGCACTGGATGTGGTCAGATTTCCTTCTCTTAGTCATGAAATTGTGGCCACTCCTATCTTTCTCCTAAGCAAGGGGTAAAATGTTTTCCTCACCGAACACTTACATCTGCACCACAAAGCCCTGGAAATTCTAGAATCCCTCTTGACCACATGACACTGATCTTATCTTGCCATAGTTTGAACTTTTCCCTGTTTAAATTGCCATAAAGTCATTGCCTCTTGAAACAGGGACATAGAAACATATATTTACAATATATTTCACTGAATTCTCTCCCCTTTGGCAGAGCCACATTAATGGGACCAGATTAGAACATTGGTAGATACCATTGGGGGAAGGATGTGTGCAACTTTGAAGAAAAAAAGAGAAGTCAATATACACTATTGGTTATTCAGCAACCAATCAGCATCTTCAAAATATTCCATATCTACTGCTTCCTCCAATCGGTATTTTGTTAATCAGACAAACAGCAGAACTGGGACAGAACATCACTTTAGAGAAATTTAGATGATATTTTTTTCTCTTTTTTTCTTTTTTTCTGTCTCTCTAAAGCACATACTTAATATTTCTGCCTGACCCTATTCTGTCATCCTTTATCCCATTCTCTTTCTTTTCACTGCCCACTTCTCTTTTTCTTCTTTCAATGGGAAAATAGATGCATTAGATGTCTTCAAGACACAAGAGGCTTCTTGTAATATCATCTAATGATTAGGCACTTTGTCCTTGAAGCAGCAGTTTGCCACTCTAGATATATGCTGGGATTCTGGAAAATGCCAGTATTTTAAGGGTTAACCTGTAAGACATGTACACCAAAACATGGCACTTCTCAGAGGCTTTTTTTATTTCCTTAAAGTAGAGTAAGTCTGGTAATTATCATGTGTTTTTGTTTTAGTCTAGATATTGAGAAAAGACGGGTAAGGTTAAGGAAGTGTGATTGGCAGGGGGAAAACCACAGTAAAAATAAATACTGTTTGCTTTTTCAATGTGCTTTTCTTTCCTTTTGCAAAGTCATTATGTAGGAAGCTGCTGGCATGAAGGGAAATGAATTGGTGTTTTAGTGTCTTCCTCCAAATGTTTGCTTGTTTCAAGAGTCACAGAACAGTTGATGGTTTGCATGCTGGATGTCAAGCTTAGAACTTGTTTTATGAACTCTCTAAGTGGTATTGATTATTGCTTAAAATGGGCATCTGTGGATGCATCTTACATGGACATCATACTGTTCTGTTGGCCTATAGCACGACTGACATTTTGTAATGCTTTCTTTCTTTTTGCTAACACTGTCTGTGTGCTATGTGGCTGAATTAGATACTCTGTGTGGGAGCTTGCAGTAGACACACACCTGGCTATAAGCTATAGGTAGAAGAGGGCCCTGCACTTACATTTTGTAGGATAGATTTCAGTCTTAACTCTCAAGTGCTAGTGCTTTCATTCCCTATGTTTTGGCTATTGAACACAAGTAAACAAGTATGCACATAATAAGATCTTTATTCTCTCTTTCATTTTCAACCGTGTGTTATGGAATTAAGTGGAACAATTTATCCCATATTCAAAAAAGGAAAAAGTATAGTTCCAGGAAATTACAGACCCATCACTTGACCTCAATACCAGGGAAGATTCTGGAAAAGATAATCAAACAACAAATCAGCAAACACCTAGAAGCAAATGAAGTAATAACCAAAAGCCAACATGGGTTTGTCAAAAACAGATCATGCCAGACTAATCTTATTGCATTCTTTGACAAAGTGACAAAATTAGTGGACAAAAGGAATGCTGTCAATATAATTTACTTGGACTTCAGTAAGGCATTTGGCAAAGTAGACCATAACCTATGACTACTTGATAAAATAGAAAAATATGGAGTAGACTGCATCACCACCAGATGGATTTGTAACTGGCTGACCAACCACACTCAACGTGTAGTCCTCAATGGAACCACATCTACATGGAGGGAGATATGCAGTGGGGTACCCAGGACTCTGTTTTAAGCCCAGTACTCTTCAACATCTTCATCAATGACTTGGACAAGGGGATAGATGGGGAACTCATCAAATTTGCAGATGACACCAATCTAGCAGGAATAGCCAACACTCTGGAAAATAGGTTTAAGATACAGAAGGACCTTGACAGACTTGAACATTGGTTGCTATCTAACAAAATGAAATTAAATGGTGAAAAAAGTAAGGTTCTGCATTTAGGCAAGAAAAACAAAATGCACAGGTACAGTATATGTGGTACCTTGCTCAATAGTGGTGACTGTGGGAGGGATCTTGGAGTCCTAGTGGACAACCATTTAAATATGAGGCAGCAGTGTGCTGCAACTTCCAAAAAAGCCAACACAGTTCTAGGCTGCATAAACAGAGGGATAGAATGAAGATCACATGAAGTGTTAATACCAATTTATAATGCCTTTATAATGGGGGTTGGACTAGAAGACCTCCAAGGTCCCTTCCAACTCTGTTCTATTCTAAATTTAGAAATCATCACGATCATGATGTATTTATTGTTAAATTTAATTTATTGATGCAGGAATATCTTTTATGGGTTATGCTTACATCTTCTATTCTGTTTGCCTTCAGGTGAGTAATGAGGATCATGGGCATTTTATCAGCCTGATCAAGAGATCAGATCTAGTTATGTTCTATTTTTCATTAGTGTTACATAAACCTGGTTGGGAAACTTTTCATCTCTAGAATGCATAAAATGGTAAAAGTTAAATAAATAACGTAAATATTACTCAGCTGAATGTTCATTTACTGAATGTTTATTGTTTACCTCAGTATGTGTCTGCTGCATGGCCTTGAAGAAACACTTCACCAGTTGCTACTTGTGAACAGTATCTTAGGTACTGTATTTTACCCCTGAGTGCAAATCTCTTTTCCTGCCTTCCAGAAGCACTTTAAAAGCTCTTGTTGAAATTCTTACACCTACATTACAATTAGCCATGTATTTGTCCATTGAATTGCCGAGGCCATCAGAATACATTTCTGTCACAATACTGGGCAATTTCACATGACATAGGTAGTATACTGTAGATGATCATACATCACTACCTTTGTAATTACTATTCAGTTTTGTGATTTTAATGTTGTACTTATTACTTATACTGTGATTGATGTTTATCTAATTATCCTGTTTTCAATATTTGTGTGTGTGAATATGTTTACACACACACACACACACACACACACACATACACACACATGTAGGAACTGTGGTGGCAAAGTGGTTAGAATGCAGTATTGCAGGCTAATCCTGCTGACTCCCATTTGCCAGCAGTTTGGCAGTTCAAATCTCACTGGCTCATGGTTGACTCAATCTTTCATCCTTCTGAGGTGGGTAAAACGAGGACCCAGATTGTTAGGGGCAATATGCTGACTCTGTAAACTTCTTAGAGTAAACTGCTGTAAAGCACTGTGAAGTGGTATATAAATTTAAGTGCTATTGCTATTGCTAGCTACTAGCCAATCCACCAGACATTGCGGTAGTAGATAAGGAACAGAAAATAGTGGTGGTGATAGATGTAAGAGTGTCAAATGAGAGCAATATCAGAAAGAAGGAGTATGAGAAGCAGTAGAAGTCCCAGAGCCTGAAGGAAGAAGTAGAGAGGATGTAGAAAGTAAAGTCCACTGCACTGTAAGCTTTTTGCATCTTGTCATAATGAAATTAAAATAATAAAAAAATAACATTTTACAAAATAAAATGTTGAAACAGCAACAGTGTGGTACAGTGCAGTGACAGAATAATCATTCACGTTATCCCTCTACTTATAATAAAAATAGGTAGAATTTCTCCAAAGGTTTTGTCTCCCCTAAAATCAACAGGAAGCAAGGGATTTCCTTTTCCATCAAAGCGAATGATATTTTAAAAAACAGCCAGAAGAAATTGTAATGATCCCACTCATTTTAATAACACAAGACAGAATAACAGTGTTGGAAGGAGTCTTGGAGGTCTTCTAATGCAAATGCCCTGTTCAACCAAGAGACCCTATACCATTCCGGACAAATGGCTGCCCAATCTTTCTTCTCCATCTCCAGTAATGGAGCATCCACAACAGTGGTGGGATTCAATGTTTTTTTACTACTGGTTCTGTGGGCGTGGCTTGGTGCCTGTGGCAGGAGAAGGATACTGTAAAATCTCCAGTCAGAGGTGCCAGTTTTCCGAACTACTCAATTTGCCAGTTGTCCGAACTACTCAAAATTTCTGCTACCGGTTCTCCAGAACTGGTCAGAAACTGCTGAATACCACCTCTGATCCACAACTTATGTAGGCAAGCCATTCCACTGATTAATTATTCTCATTGTCATGAAATCTCTTCATAGGTAATACTTAGTTAATACTCACATCAGCCCAATATGTGTTTGTGTACAGTCCAAATCTATGCATGTTATAAAAGAAATGATTCCCACCTGCTTGGGAGATTGCTCTGTAGGTTCTAAAACATTCAGTACAGTATCTTCTTGAAGTTCTGGACATACAGTATCTTCTGGATAGGGCAATCTACACAAAAGTTATCAAGGAGTAGCCTTGATAACTCCCTCATTTAAGAAGAATAGCTAATCTTTGTATTATATTTACCAAGACTGCAATCCTGAATACTATTACTAAAAATCCTTCATCTTCTACAGCTCATTTTGCCTAAGGCAACATCTGACATGAGACTCTTAGTTGGTATAATTTATATTAGCCTTTGCCCCCCATAAGTGGATATGCTGAGTCAGGTTACATTTTAATTGGGTAGCGGGGAACGCTATTGGGGCTATCTGTTGCGCTGTATTTCTTTTCCCAGTTGCTTTTCTATATTATGGTTGACCTTGGCTCTTTTATGTTGTTAAAGATGTAAGAAGGGTCATAGGGAAATCTCTTTCAGGAATAAATCCAACCGTGGCTGATATATCATTGCCCTCAGCCTTGGGTCCTCCGTATTGCTCTCTATATGATGGATAGCTTCTCCACCCCCACCCCACCCTGAAATGTCATAGGTTTTAAAAAAATCAATTTGGCTAAAATTGGGAGCTGATATGGAATTGTAAAGTTAATGTTTAATTTGTGGGTGCACTTGAAAATAAAGATAATGATTAAATTAATGTCATTAAGTGGGTACATCAGTTTTGCTTTCCCAACTTTTTTGTTTGTTTGTATGTTTGCTGCACGTTGACCTTATGGTTGTTTTATTAGAATGTATCTCTTTTAAAAATGGGGATAGAATAACTTGGAAAGTTGTAATTGTTCAGAGCAGTTTCTTGGCATTGAGCTGAGTGATACAGAGCAAGGACTCTTTTCAATTGTGAGCCAGCATCTTAGAAAGGAAGCAACATTTTCAAACCTGATCAGGCTGGCTAGGCAAAGTCAGAATACTGTGACAAATCACTGTGGGCTTTGCTCCTATTTTGTTCATATACACTTGCATTGACCAGCTGCTCTATCACAACATTTGAGGACTCCCATGATACACAGATTAAAATGTAATTATTTCAAATGATATATTTAACCCTAACACCGGTGAAAGCATTTATTCATGGGGCTCACCCAAATTTGTTTATCATTTGGTGAGAATGTGATGCCATAAATTTGAGATCCACTGTTGTAAAGGGAATTGTTAAATTGTTAAGGTGCATCACAAGTTACTTGATTATATGAGGAAGACAATCAGATGATAATTGTGGGCAAAATAATATTAAAGCATATCCATCTTTTAATAAAGAACGAATAAAACATTTTCATTTTGTTTTGGGCTTTTTATTTGGTACGTCATTGCTAGGAAAAAGTTCATGTTAAGGTCCACAGACAAGGGAAATGATTTTGGCACTAAGAATACTTTCGTAGAAAACTCAAGAAAAGTTCATTCAAGTTGGCTAAGTTCCATAACAACATTGTGCTAGCAAATTTGTAGGAGGTATGAAGCAAGCAAGGAGGTTGTCTTCCTGGGACCAATGATGAGGTAGATATTGTGTCTTGTTTTCTGAACACAGGTTTCTAACCCCCAAGACTCATTAGCCAAGATTTTTAGAGCCTTGGAGAAAAGAGGCTGAGAGGTTAGTAGGGATTGGTTTCTACCATCTTATACCTGGGCCATCAATACCAGAATAATGTTGGTTGTAGAGACTTTCAAACTCAGAGACAAGGAGATAAAACAGCATGATCTGTTGAGTCAGAAAAAAGTGCTGCAATATGAAGGAATTAAGACAATAGGAAGTTTGCTATTATTTATTAAATTTGTTTGCCACCCATCTTACTATGTGTTAGCTTTGGTGATGATAACCTGGATCCTTGGTTGAGAACATTTGGAAGGTAGCTTAGATAAAAGAATCAACTTATAAAGGAGAAGCATGGCATAAAAATTTAAATAATAATAAAATTATCATGGACTTCTCTATCTTCTGATTTTTCTGGCTTATTGATTGAATCACAAACTATTATTCACAGAGCAGAGAGCACAGAGATGGTCTCAGAGAAACTATGTGGCACCAGTCATAAAAACATGTTTAAAGCTAATGAAATGAAGAAAACATTAGGAACTCAAACTGATTCTGTCTTAACTCCCTGGCACATACACACAAGGGAAGGGGAGACATAGTCAGGCGTTTAAGATTCTATTGCTGTAGCCTATTTCAATAAATTTTATCCTGTATAATTAATTTCCAGTAATTCTTAAGAAGTCTGTTTCTTGACTTGGCCTATGTCAAGAGTTGACAGTGAGGCCTGGCTGGTCTTAACTTGTGGATAAGAAGAAGGGGAAGGGGAAGGAATCCTACTAGTATTGAGATTTCATTTAAAAGTTTGATAAGATGGTTTGGATTGAGGATTTGATTTGGTGAAAGGGAAATTAGTTAGGATGATTATTTCAGAATTCATGAACAATAAAGCAGAAAGGGGCCATTTAGCCACCAAGCCTTAATTCTCCACTCAGTGCAGGAATCCAGATTAATAAATCCCTAGTAGATAATTGGATAGCTTCTGCTTGAACATATCCATCAAAAGGGCATTCATCTCCCTTACTAATTGGTTTCATTGTCAAAATTCTTGCCTTGATTTGGAGGATGAGACATAATCAATAGATAGCTTTTCTCTATATGACAGTCCATCAGAGATTTGAAAAGTGCTTGGTCTTTCCAATGGAAGCATATCTAGTCCACTTAATTAGCTCCTTGTGGGACTTAGCTTCCATTTTCCTGTTTATGTTTATCATGGTTCTTTAAGCCTCTGTCAGGGCTCTGGTAGTCACCCGCATTTAAATCATGAGTGTCCAGCCTGATTTTCAAAGGAGAAGACATGCCAGTGCTGCCTGGATGTAGCCGACTTTGAGACACATTATTCATTGTCACCCTTGACCCTGGTTTTCCTCCATCCCCTGGGTGTATCATAATTCATAATTCTCCAATGGGACACATTCAATGTGACACATTCAATTCTCCAATGGGACACATTCAATTCTCCAATGGGACCAAGAATCATCAATCATAACCTCCAGTTAGAATTTTGCTGGCAGAAACTTCGGTCGCCTAGAAATTATCTATGAAAACATCCCTGGAATGCAGTTTTGGTGTTGCAGCTGCTTCACTACTCCCCACTCCCTTTCTGTTGGCAGCTCTAAAAGACCAGAGAAATATTTTATGAGTTGACACTCTTCCAATTTGTATACATCTTTTGTAGAGTGGGGTGCCCAAAGATGAACAGTTTTAGAAATGGGTTTAGTGGCATAAAATATATCGATTATTTCCTGTGAAATTTTAAGAGATCTAAAAAAAAGAGTATTTATTGTACTCTTTCTTTCTTTATCAAATTTTTCTTCCACCCATGTCACCTAAACAGTTCTTAGAGTATAGAGACAACAACAATAGCCACAATCACAAAAGATGACATTGAATGTTTCCGAGATACTAACCTTCTCCCATGCAACTACTGGAATTATTTGCAATACAGATTGTTTATGAGTCTTGGCTGGCAATGGCTCTATGCAAGGAGAAGCTTGCATCCATTGCAATACAAACAGTAAACCTGTAAACAGGACTCGTTGCCAAGTAAATAGGAAAAGCCCAGCAGTAAAAAAAAAGGTATGCGATTCAGGATGAAAGATGAATTCGGTCAGGGTCACACTTTGAAAAATGTACTACTTGTTTCTAGAGTATTTTTAGCTGTGAAATGGTTTTTCATTTATCCTTAAGTAAGGCTGTAGAATTGCCTGATGTATATTTATATCTCAAACCTTGAGAAAGGCTACTTATAAGGAATCCGAGAAAGCAGAGGCAGCATTCACCCTTTTGTCTTTGATATGAGACTTTGTAGCTGGTAGCAAAATGGAATTTGAAAACCTACAAATACTTGAGTTTTTGTCATAGATAGGATGCCCTGAAGATTAAGCCTCCTCTGAGATGCTTTAGGCCATACAGAAAGTATTGTTTTCCTCCCATTCTTCTGTGTTTTGCTCAGGGGTAGGAATCTTGGTATCCTTAAAGTGTTTTGGATTTCATTTCCCATCAATCCAAGTAGCATGGTGAAAGGCAAGGATCTGGCTACTTACCACTTCTTTTCATAGACCAGGGGTATCAAACTCAAGGCCCGGGGGCCGAATCCGGCCAATGGAGTGCATAGATCTAGCCCATGGGGCCACCCTGGAAACAGGGAAGAACCGGCCTGTGGTGCCTCTGCCAGCGAAAACGGAGCCCAGGAGGGCCATGTGCAATCCTCCCAAGCTCCATTTTCGCTGGCAGAGTGCTAAAGAAACAAACTACTAGAAAAAGCGGCATTTGATGACACAAGTAATGTTGCACTGGCCACGCCCACCCTGGCCACACCCACCCTTAAACCCCCCCGAGATCAAACACAATCCTGATGCAGCCCTCAATGAAATCGAGTTTGACACCCCTGTCATAGACAAACATTTTGATCTTCTCAGCAAGAACTTCCAAATTCTATTATGGGAAGGCAGCAAAACACTTGACCTGGTTTTAGTCTCTCTCTCTGCTTTTTTTCAGCATTGTTAACTATCATGATTACATTGCTTGATTGTTTCTTCCTCATTTGCATAACAGTTGAAACCTACTAGTAAGAATTTCATGTATGGATCAAATGGAAGTGGCTGTCTTTCAGCTGCTTTATGTTTTTGATAATTTTACCAGCTTTTGTAAGGGTTCACATTATACCAGGGGTCTTCAACCTTGGCAACTTTAAGACTTGTGGATTTCAATTCCCAGAATTCCCCATTCAACTATGCCTGTTGGTTTCCACCCCCCCCCTCCTACTCTCTAGAGTGGAGAGATTGCAGGGGAAAGGATTACAAGAGAGTAAGCAGGCATAGAATTGAAGTCTAGCAAAGCTGCCTGAGGAATTCTAGGAGTTGAAGTCCACCAGTCTTAAAGTTGCCAAGGTTGGAGACCCCTGCATTACACTAACATTTCATTATGCATGTATTTTACTGATATGATTTTTTTAAAAAGGCAAAGATAAGGCAGATGCAATTGTGGATAAACATACACTTTACATGGGCGAGTGTTAGAGAGTTTGGCTTGTTTTTGGTTCCATCATTCTTGGAATTCATTTGGAAACATTACACTGTAAATTATTTATATAATGGTAATCATTTTTCTGAAATGGTACAGTTTCCTGCTTGAGCTGGGGGTTAGACTAGAAGAGCTCCAAGGTCCCTTCCAACTCTGCTATTCTATTCTGGAATAGAATCATAGAATCAGGTAATTGAAGAAACTTTGCTCACTGGATGCAGATGTGAGAAAGCAAAAAAGCCTTATATACAGGGGAGGGATTCTACCAGTTCGCACCTATTTGCTAGAACCGGTTGTTAACATTCTAAGCAGTTCGGAGAACCAGTTGTTAGAAGAAATTACTGGCCTAATCCTGTAAGGAAGACAGGAAGGAAACATCAGAAACTGCCTCTCCGTTAACCCTTATTACATTCTTGGCAGGACTAGACTTCCTGTCTCAGGAACTTCTCTGGAGTTTTTTTCCCCTCCTTTGCTGGTACTTTGCTTGTGTGGAGTGACCATTCAAAGTTACAATGGCACTGAAAAAAGTGACTTATGACCATTTTTCATACTTACGACTATTGCAGCATCCCCACAGTCATGAGAGGCCAGGCGAGGAGATTCATGCCTCGATGTGAGTGATATCCAGTTTGCCACGCCCCGCCAATAACATGACCACCAAGCCATGTCCACACAGTCACATGACCACCAAGCCACACCCACCACCTAAGCCACGCCCACAGAACCGGTTGTTAAAAAAATTGATTCCCACCCCTGCTTATATAGGATGGGAATTTGTTAGGCCCCATTTATATAGGATGGGAATTTGCTAGGCACAGGGTTAATAAAAGTAAGACTTCAGCAGCTCTTTAAAATGCGTTTGCTTCTTACATTTTATTTTTAGTGAACTAAATGATTAAAAAAGACTTCTTCATTACCAATCCTGAGCATATTTAATAAATCAGTTTTATGTTTTATCTATTTATTTATCCATTCATCACATTTATATAGCTGCCAATCTCACGTATGATATGTATAGCAACACATTTTATTTCAGTCCAACCCACAAAGATAATTCCTACAATTATTGTTTGTCAGCTCTGGTTGAAAGTCAATGAATGTAACTCTCTATCCTGGGTAATCTTCCTTCCAGAATAGAAAGAATATTGATGCTTTTGAATTTTGGTGTTAGAGAAGACTCCTGAGATTATCATGGACAGCCAAGAAAAGAAACAAATGGATCATCAAGCAAATCAATGCAGAGTTATCAGGACACAAATAATCAGGCTCAGATTATCCTACTCTGAACTACATCATGTGAAGACTTAATTCTTTGGAAAAGGCTCTGTAAAGCTTGGAAAAGTGGAAAGAAAAAGAAGAGGAAACCAGCAATAAGGTGTAGAGATTCAAATATAGGGGCAATGGGTACACTGTGAAAGATCTGCAGGACCAAATTAGGGATAGATCATCATGGAGAAAATGTATGTGGTACCTAAGAATTAACACTGATTTGATGACACATAAGCAAGCAAGCAAGCTTCATCCAGACCTGCTGAAGAAACTTTCAAATGTCTGCTATTATGCTTCCCCTCCTTTTCTGGGATCCACTGAATATGTTTTTAAAAGCCTACTCTCCTCCCTTTCTTCTCATATCCCTCAATGCTGCATTCCTCTAAATACTTAAAATCCTTGTGTACTTGTGAAATGTTAATAAATTCAAGGAAAGTGCAAACATTAATAAGCAAAGCATGAAATAAAAAATAGAGAACGTTGGTGCTGCTTTTTCTTTTTGACAGATGCAACCCCTACCTAGTTATAAAATTAGTATAATATGAATTGTCTTTTGCAGGAACAACAAAGAAAGTTGTAAAATAAGGATATGGAGTGTAATCATAATTGCATTGAATGAGCTGAATTTCAATTGAAATTCAATATAGATATTGGTGAACTCACAGTTTTGTTTTTTCTTAACTAATTCTTTGTTATTTGACTATTTGACTTAACTATTTGTTATTGAAATGCAGCCTCTAGCATGCCACCCAAAATCCAAAGGTGGCCCTCATTTCCTCTAAGTTATGAACAAGAAATCTCTGATTCATATATATTATGGCACAGCATGTCATCTCCATCTGAAGCTGAATGTTCTCCCTTCTAAACCATTAACAGGGATGGGGAGAGTTTAGATTTGTCCAAGCTGAAGATCATGACCTCGCTATTAGTAGAGAATTATCCTTTATAGAGCTACTGTTATATAGTAAAACAGTGAATTGCAGTAGTGACAACAACAATTCTACCAAATAATGTTTTGAAATAAATCCTACTTTTGATTCCAGCTCTATTTAAGATCCTGATGCATATGTTGATATCACTTTCTGAGGAAGACTCGGTGCTGTGAATGCACAAAAACTGGCATCCTTCAAACTGATGCTTGGAGACATTTTATCCATGGAATGTGCTTACCACTCCTGTCAGTTCAGAAATGTGTGATCACACAAGTCAGCCACAGTGATGGATGGATTAGATATTGACAACAACAAACAGTGCAGAGCTCAAGCCAGGGAGCTTTTTGAAACCTGTCTGTCTTGTGCCTTTGATTGCATTACTGAGATGCTGCAGTCCTTGAACATAAACAAAACACATCATTTGGGGAAATTAAGAAGTAGCTAGCAGCTTGATAGATTAGGGAAAATAATTTTGTTCTAAATGCTTGGAGGTTTTAACAAGAACAAACACAAGCCAAATAAAAATGCTATGTAGTAAAAACACATGATCTCAAATGAAGGAATAAATTAAAATATCCCAAACCTGGCCTCCAGCCTGAATTAAATGTGAACCTTTCACTGATCCTGAATCTTCAATAGATCAATAGAGATGTGCTATGTTCCTTCCTGCTTCAAACATTCTACCATCATCCCAGTGCCAAAGAAGCCCTCCATCAAGGAACTGAATGACTACAGACCAGTTGCTCTAACATCTGTAGTTATGAAAATCTTTGAAAGGCTTGTGCTGTCCCACCTGAAAACCATCACGGATCTGCTGTTAGATCCTATGCAGTTTGCATACCGATCAAATAGATCGACAGATGATGCTGTTAACATGGCTCTAAATTACATCCTACAACACCTTGAATCTCCAAATACCTACGCAAGGGTCCTGTTTGTAGACTTCAGTTCAGCATTCAATACCATCATTCCAGACACTCTTCTAAGTAAATTAAACCAACGGGCGGTACCTGAACACACTTGTAACTGGATCATAAGCTTCCTAACAGACAGGAAGCAGCAGGTGAAGCTAGGCGAAATCACATCCGATACTTGTACAATCAGCACAGGGCCCCCCCAAGGCTGTATGCTATCTCCACTTCTCTTCTCCCTATATACCAATGACTGCATCTCAAATGATCCATCTGTTAAAATATTGAAATTTGCTGATGACACAACAGTGATTGGTCTCATTCGAGGCAACGATTAATCTGCATACAGACAGGAGGTTATACAACTTGCCTCATGGTATAACCGGAATAATCTGAAACTGAACACACTCAAAACCATAGAAATGGTGGTAGACTTTAGAAGAAACCCCACTATACTTCCACCTCTTACAATACTAGACAACACAGTATCAACAGTAGAGACCTTCAAATTTCTAGGTTCTACTATATCACATGACCTAAAATTGACACCTAACATCAAAAACATCATCAAAAAAGCACAACAAAGAATGTTCTTTCTGCACCAACTCAGAAAGCTCAAACTGCCCAAGGAGCTGCTGATACTGTTCTATAGAGGAATTATTGAGTCTATCATCTGCACCTCTATAACTATCTGGTTTGGTTCGGCAACCCAACAGGACAGACACAGACTTCAGAGGATAATTAGGACTGCAGAAAAAACTACCAACCTGCCTTCCATCAAGGACCTGTATACTGCACTAGTCAAAAAGAGGGATGTGAAAATATTTACAGACCCCTCACATCCCAGACATAAACTGTTTCAACTCCTTCCCTCAAAACGACGCTATAGAGCACTGCACACCAGAACAACTAGACACAAGAACAGTTTTTCCCCCAAAAGCTAAACAAATAATTCCCTCAACACTGTTCAACTATTTACAAAGTGTACACTACTGTTAATCTTTTCACCACTCCTTATCACCCATCCCCTCCCACTTGACTGTTTCCTAGTATGATTTGATTGTTGATTGTACCCTATGATTATCATTAAGTGTTGTACATTATGATTCTTGATTCTTAACAAATGTACCTTTTCTTTATGTATACTGAGAGTATTTACACCAAGACAAATTCCTTGTGTGTCCAATCACACTTGGCCAATAAAGTATTCTGTTCTATTCTATGATCATCTTCCACTGTACCACATTAAATTGTTGTTGTTGAGTCGCTAAGTCATGTCCAACTGTTCAAAACATCATGGACCAGTGGTCGCCAATCGATGGACCACAAGAAAATTTTTGTGGTCCGCAGAAAAATATCCCCCAAGTACCCCCCCAAGCAATTAATCCAGGCTGTGTGGGAACACAAGGATGCACCAACCATATGGCCCACAGGAACACAAGGCTGTGCCACCCACATGGCCCGTGGGAACACAAGGCTGCACTGCTCACATGGCCTGCCCACCCACTGGCCCCCCACCCTTCGGCCAAGCACAAACCTTACCTTCAGTAGACCCATGCGAGCTGGAACTGGAAGGTAAGACCAACAGCGGGAAGGGAAATCTGCTCTGGTGTGGCTTGCTGACGTTGGTAGGAAAGTTGGACCCATATTCCAGAGCTGCAGTAGTCACAGGACTGGCCCTTTGGTCATCCTGGAGCAGTTCTTCCACCTGGGTACACCGGCCTGCCATGGAGGAGCTGCTTTGAGATGAATAAAGGGCCAGTCCTGTGACTACTACAGCTCTGGAATATGGGACCAGCCCATGGTGGGACTGGAAATCTCCACCATAGTGGGTGGCATATGCACAGCCCTTACCAGTTGGAATGAGGTAATGGTGCTGTTGCGGCGGGGGGGGGGGGCGCGGTGCAAGTGGACTGAAGTGGCAGTGGCTGGAAGGTGCAAGCTGCCACAAATATACCACAGCAAAGGCAGAATGCTGATGCCGCACAAATGCGAGTAGCATTTGTTCTCCAGGTTAGAGGAGCAACATTCCTCGGTTTTCAAATGGAGCTGGCAGCAGACACCTGCATCCTGCAGCTTTCTTGCTGCCATTGGAGCCAATTTTGAATGCTGGAAGAGGACTTCTCCAAGGCAAGAAGGGGGTGAGGATCACTGGCCTCCAAATTAGTTCCCAGCTGGCCTGGGGCAGCAGTAAAATGAGGGAGTGGAGGAGGGGGAAGCTTATAATCAAAACCATAGTGCTTCACTCAGAAGCCTTCTCCCTCAAAGTTAGCCCACTGTCTCTCCATCAGAAGATCGGAGCTAAAACCCCACCTCTAAAGGTAAAGGGCTCTCTCCCTCCCCTCCCTCCCACTTCTGTTATTTCAAACATGGTCTGGGGAATCTGCATGTCCTCAGGAGTGGGACAGCGATCTTTTGAATTCAGTTCCCAGGTTGTGCATCAATATGGCTGGAAATCAGAGGCATTCAAACACTACAGTCAGAGAGGCTTAATGAAGACCAGGCTGATACCCCGTACTAGCATTCTGACATAGTCCATTTGCTAACACTTGATACCTTGTAAAACAATATTACAAACTATTACAAATGTTGCCTTTGTTATGTCACATGCACATGGTCAGCTATAAGCTTTCACAATGACACCCTAATAGGAGAAAATTCATGCATATTATGACATGGGCTTTATTCAATAATATTTTTTTAAATAAAACAAGAAAATTGATCTTTGATATTCAGACATTGAAATTCATCCATCCAAACTCATCCTTGATTTTTAATAGATTACAAAAATGCCAAACCTAGATTCCAGGGGACAAAATGCTTCTAAGGTCCTGTAAAGTTCCTGGCATTCATTCAGTTGAGTTAGAGATGGCAGTATTTCTTCAAGCTATTAAGCATTTACGATTTTGCTATAATTAAATAAGCATTTTTATATTAAAAATATATTTATATATATTTATATATATTTTACATTAAAATAATTTTAATATTACATTTATATTTAAGATAATAAATAAAATTTTATATTAAATATATTAAAGCATTTTGTTATATTAAATAGGTGCATTTCATATTAATAAAATGGAAGTTCTCTGATCATTATTTTACAAATGTATTTATCTTTTTTTTAAAAATTCATATTAGTTGTCTGCAGGATTTAAAATTATGAGTTTGGTGGTCCCTAGGGTCCAAAAGGTTGGCGGTCCCTGTCATTGACCATAGCCAGGGGTGGGATTCTACCAGTTTTGGCCCAGTTCAGGTGAACCAGTATCTCCAAGGATCAGCTTCGAGCGAACCAGTTTGCTCCGATGGTCAGCTGTTGGGCCCACTCACCCACCCCAGCTCTAGTCTGTGCTTTATATCCTGGTTTTCAAGCTCAGCTGATTTACGCAGAGCAAAGTAGATTGCCATGTGTCAGCTGTTTAACACACAGAGATTGCTGGAGAAGGTCAGTAGCAAATACTCTGTATACATGCAAAGCTCACACTCACTGAACTGGTTGTTACACCAGTTGAATCATACCCCTGACCATAGCACATCAGGTCTTCTGTCCTCCACTGTCTCCTGGAATTTGCCCAAATTCATATTCATTGGGCACATTCAATTGCAAATCCATAATGATTCTGTCTTTTCTATCAATGCATTTGTTATTGTCCTCATGCAGAAGACAGCAAGCAGTAGTGAGGGAATCTTCATTTCAAATGGAGTATCTTTCGACTCTTCCCCACAGATCAGTTGCATCACACATCTCTGAACAGGAAGAAAACTATACTAGCATCTGATGTCCCCATTGCTGATCATTATCCTGCCTCAATAACAGTGTCATCAAATGCCCTTGATGCCCTTATTTTCAATGTGCAGAGCAAGGGAAGGATGGAGATTAATGGATTTCTGTGATTTTGTTTATCATGAGCTCTCAAACTTGAACACCCAATAGGAAAATAAACAATCACTCTCCCACACAATGCAGGATTGGGTTGGGATGAAGAGGTGAGTTTTGATTGATGGCTAGATCCCTGATCTAGAGAGCTGATCCCCAGTCTTCCAGGGATTCTTCCCAAGACCACTCAGCTGTTTTGTGCCTAAGGTGGAAATAGTCCTTATGGTCTTCCACTTTCTAGCCCGAGCCTTAACCGTCACACTAAACCGGTTCTCTGTCTTGTCTATAAGATGGGTAAATTATGATAAAAAATTTAAATCTATCAGTCAATCCACTTGAAATGTATAACTCAAAGCTTCGGATATGTGTTGTTTTTTTACATTTTTATATGACATACCAGTATGTATAAACTATCCCATAACTTATCTAAGATGCTCATCCATTAAAGAAATCCCTTAAAAAGATCATGTTCCATTTTCAAGTAGAATGAATAGATCTGCGCTGAATTTTAACCTTATAAACATTTCATTATGACCTGTTATTATAACTGATAACCTTGTGCTTCCTCATATGCAGGTGTATGTATATGTAAAACAGTCACCCAAAAAGAACTTGGGGGAAAAAATCCTTTTAAAATAATATGGTTTAAGGTATACCTATGTGCCACAGTGTCATAATACTCTTATTTCTTCTATCAAGAATAATCCACTTTGCTTCTAAGAATCCATGATATCAATGGAGGGAAAAAATGTAGCCCTTTCTTTCTGAAATGTTAGAAATTGTACATGGTATTGTTACAGGATATTTATCCAAATTGCCTTAGAAATAAGAGAGTGGGGTAGAAACAAATCTCTTCCATCAACATTGTATCTACAGTAGCATACAGACAATCTTCAAGCCACAATTGGAATGGCTGTAAGTCGTGAAGGTTCTAAAATGGGTTGGTCATATGACTGACCCAATTTTATGACCTTTTCTGTGACTGTTGTAAAGCAAATGTGGTTATAAAATGAACGCTGCAATCATTAAGCAATGATGCATGCTGGTTTTCAGCAAAACTATCATAAAATGCAGTCATGTGACTGAGGGACACTGAAAATGACCATAAATGTGATCTAGTTGCCGAACACCTGAATAACACTTATGTGACTCTAGTGGGGAATGCGACATTGGAACTTCAAATCCAGGTCATAAGTACCTCCCAGGCAGGTCCATTGGAATGTCAACCAGTTGCTAAGTAACCAGTTGTAAATTGAGGACTAGCCAGATTCATTTAACGACCACATAATTCCATGAACAATTTTAATGATTCAGTTAATAGCCATGCCAAATCTTAGTTAAACTGTCTTGTTTAACAATGGAAATTTTGGGCTCATCTCTGGTTGCTACCTATACATATATACTAAACTTCTCACTGTGCTTATCTGTTTGTACCTTCAAGTTAGGCCAAAAGATGCATTATATCTCAACAGTTCTTTAAACAAAGTGCCTAAAATCTGCTAATTTAAACAATGCATAAAAATCTGGGACCCAATACTCCTGTAAAATTGAAATGTCTGACATTCAGACCAGTTTTATTTGCAAAGTTGAGGCTGGTGCCACATTCCCACAGCCATATGATGAAAATTTCTGTGCCAGTTTCCCACAAATAAATCAATGGGGAAGCTGGCAGGTAGCCAGAAGTCAATCATGTTCCCATTTTATTTTTTTTTGCCTGCCTGTGGTCATGCTGCTCTCTTGTTCAGATAGGTACATTTTACACTACAATTATAATATATATATACAATCATTATATATATATATATATATATATATATATAATATATATATACTCACAAACAAAAAAATCTCCACACCACAAGCCAGGCAAACACCTGGGCACAAAGAGATCCCCCCTGATACCTCCAGCTCAAACACACCCCAACCAGGCACCCAGATGAAACCTAGCTTCCTAATAAATGATAGCCGTCCATTTACTCGGAGCCAAGCTGCACTAAAAGCCTGCAATACAGGAACACAATGTTGCCAGCCAATCAAGACAAAAAAGGCACAAAAACAGACGGAAGATATTAGAAACACCAATCAAGCAGAACACAGCAAATTCCAAGACCAATAAACACAAAACCAAGACTCCCAACCGATCAGGATGAAGAAAAAACCATTCTGGCATAGCAGTAGGCTAGCCCCAAATTTAAAACTGAAACGGCTGTGAAAGTCTGACTCACCGATGAACACAATACAGAAGCCTGATGATGGCAGATGAGATTCTGCCGAAACGTTGCTACAACTTTAAAAGCACAACTATAATGACGTGGGAAAATACCCGAACAAAGCTGAATACCATACATGTAAGTACCCGCGAAAACTTAAGAAAAAAAAATACATATACATATACATATATACATATTCTTCTTAGATGATCATGGGTCTGTCCCACATTGGGTAAAAAACTATGGTTATCAAAAAAAAAAGGATATCCAATTTTGTCTAGTTAGTAATAAATATAAAGAAAGCAGGATTCAAATACACAAATACCATTTTGGATATCTAAAAGTGAAACATAATAGTTTCAGAAGGGTAAACTATGCAAATTTCATCCATTCTTGCCAAGAAATATTTTTTAAAAATAAAACTTTATTTAAGGATGGTTAGCATATCTATAAATCCTGTAGTTTTTGACATGCTGTCTCTCAGAATAGCAAATATTGATTACTGTATATTTTATCAAATTCTATTTTTTTAAAAAAAGAAGTATATATTATTTGTTGAAGCATGAAGCTTCAGATGTCCAAAGTCAGTTTCTGATCAATTCTCACATCAAAATGAGTGATTTCAAAATCTCTCAAGCTGAGACCTAAACCAAATATAATGGCTGGAGCATGTCATTTATATCAAGACAGAGATGCACCAAATGATCTTAGGGATTGCCTAATTCATCTGTGTACAGAAATTGTATTTTGTGGGAGGGGTATTTATTATGAATAACATTTATTTCCATCTGCAACAATAAACACAATAAACATTGCAAGTGTATAGTAAAATGAAAGTTGATTGCCCTGGGTGTTTATGAAACCATTTTCAGCACATTATGGGATAAGTAACTTTTCCTAATCCCCCATCATGTGGTCCCTTGATAGAGCAATCAGAGGAGCACTTCACATGGGAGGCAACTTTAAAGCATGCAGAGATGATCACACACAGCCAGACTTACCTTATTTTTCACCTAAAGCACTGAAAACACATCATTCCCTGACCAGATTAAAGTCTTCCAAAATTGGATGAAATATAGTAAGTGTACATATATTGTGATCAGAATTGTGATTCTTACCAGGCAATAACTCTAATTAAATATAGACCACATTTATCAAAGGATAGCACCTAGCCACTTAATGAACTCAACATCTTTCATGTTCAGTTAAGTAGACTGCATGGACAGGTAAAAAAAGTATCTTATCCAGCTTCCCCATTTGGAGAATGCATCGTAATCCTGCTAAGATGTTACACTAGAGCAGTTTGTCTTGTTGTTGCACTCACTTTGATGTCAGTCCCTAATTATTTATTTATTAAAAAAGTTATATGGAGTCATGTGTACCAGCAGATCTCAGAATAAATAACAATAAGTAAAAATAATGGAAGAACTTGGGAACATTCACCATCAACATTTCTTAAGAGTTATATTTTGGGGTGAATAGCCAAGTCTTTATTTGATGTCAAAAGTTTTACCTCTAGGAAGACAGAAGGACAGCCAAAATGATAAATATGTGATAAGTTATTTTTTAGTAAGTCAGTGATGCTCATGAGATGAAAATGGGATCCATCTACTATGACAAACAACCTGCAGGGAGGAAAAAGTTGAGTCTTGGCTCCTTATTTGTGGGTTACCATGGGGCTCAACATTTTTATCTGTTCTATTTAACATCTTCATGAAACTACTGTATCAGGTAATTCATCAACATGAGACCGGATATTAGTAAGCAGACAATACTCAGTTGAACATCTTGATCCTGGGCTGATCAACAATGTTGTTAGTATGATGACCCAGTGCCTGGAAGCAGTAAAGAACTGGATGGGAAGGAAGAGCTTAAACTCAACCCTAACCATAACCCTGCATCTGGCATTTGCCATAGGATGGGGATATAGGATGGGGCTGTATCAGGGATTTTCCATAGATGGGGCTTCAGACAGAATTGGTACACAATTTGAGGATACTCTTGCATTCCATCCTTGCCCAAAGTTGATTATAATATCTTTCTGAGTTGCCTGGTCAGATTGAGGTTTAGTGCTAATGTTCCATGGTGGTTTCAATCCTCCATGTCAAGAAATTCCAGGAAGATAATGTTAAAGAACTACAGGTTGATATTTAAGTCTGTCAGGATTCTATTTTGTTTCCTATGCTGGAGATTTGGAGATAAGCGAGATCAATATATTGATGATATCCATCTTTACTGCTTCTCATCTTCCCACCAAGGAAGGCATTTGTAACCTTTAATATTGTCTCCTGTGGATTTACTTAGTTCTAAAACAGAAAGCTACTCCAATCTTAAAAGTTTCTAAGTAGACTGAATGAGGGAAATTAAACCTAACAAGATAGAGGTACTACTGATAAGGAAAAATTGGACTCTGAGATTAGCTATGGATGAAGTTATACATCATGGGAAAGAGCAGGTTTGCAGTTTGGGAGTGTTCATTGATCTCTAGTCTGACTGGCTTTGCAAGCAATTGTTATAGTGAGGCACATCTTTGCACAATTATGGCTATGGGTTCTAATACAATCTTAATCAGCCAGATTTAGCACCATTTATCTTTGTTTTTGTTTGGCACGTAGAATATGCAAGATGTGTGTGCCCCCAACTCACCTGATGAATAACTCACTTCTTCTGCCAAGATGGTTAATCATTAATATATAAGAGGTCTCTAGGGGGCGTGCATAAGTGCACCAACGTGCCTACCATCCCTGTCCTATTGTTTCTTTTATTTTTCTTATATGTACCCATTTCATGTATTCATAACTATGTATACACTTATACTTATTATCTTGTAAACAATTGACAAATCAAATAAATAAATAAATAAATTTATTCTAATGTTTAATTTTTATCTGGATTCCAATTGCATTAACACTATTTTGTTTACATTTGGTGTTTTCTTTTATTGTTAGAAGACATTCTAATTATCAAATTGATAGAAAGGCATTTAACTTCAACTTTTTAAAAAAATGCAATTAATATAAACCCTGAAACTGATCTGAATGGCCTTCTTTTCTGTGGAACTTCTTAAGCAGTTTGTTATCTTGGCAATGAGATTATGTAAAGAACATTGCAAACCATTTCATGACATTATAATGGTATAAATAAAGTGCAAAAATCTATCAATCAAATGAATGGAACTGAAATTCCAGAGTATCTGGAAAATATCAGAAATTAGGAATCTTATATAATTCTTATCTTTTTGTGTGATAGAAAACTCACAATATTTAAACCTAAAATTCCAAATTTTGTATTTGTGTTTGTATTTGTACACTGTCTCTGTTTTTCTGCTCTGTTGTAGGCATTTTTTTAAATTCTCTTCATTGGAAGTTTTCAAGGATGATATATATTCCAGCCACTGTTCAGAAGAACTCTTAAAAAAAAATTGGCTCTTGTTTTTTTCTCTTTATAACATTTTGGACCTGCTTGCCAAAACAACTGTTCCAAACCAAAGAGAATAAAATTGGCATTTCCCCCATGTACACAACTTTCTAGAATGCTGTGTGCTTAATAGAATAAACTGTTCCACTACAGCAGAAATCACTCAAAGCTGCTGGAAAACAGAGTCTGAATATACAATGACTCGTTGCACTATTTAGATGGGAGAATAAAAACACATTCCCAGTAATCTGCTGACTTTTGCCTATCCCTTCTCCAGCATCAGAGTTGGAAAAAAAGAGTCTTGGTAATGATAAAATTCCTCATATCAGGCCCTTTTTAGAAAAGGTTTACACAAAAAGGTTCAGCTCTTTTTAGCAGAAGTGAAGAAAAAAAAAAGAAAAAGGTAAATTTCTGGACTTCAGAAGTTTCTGACCATTTGAGTCTTGTCCCGGTATAGACTTCCTCAGTGCGAACATGAAAGAGATTAGATTGGATCATATTCCTCTTTGTCCACCATTTGTCAGAATAGAATTATGAATCAAACTTTAGTACAACACAGGTAAAAATTCCTAGGTTGGGAAAAGCTGCTAGGAGTTTATGGATTATGTTTCTCCTATGCATTTGGCATCCTCCCAAACTGCTTTGGGACAGATATGAGATGTACAATGGTACAGGAGGCTGATACAGGAGAAAACTGATTCAATCAACAATTTATATTTTCCTAATGAATTCCTCACTCATTATTAGTTTCAAACAAAAGAACAATGGCTTTTAACTAAACCAGGTCATACAGATAGTCATCTGCATCTATATTGACTCACAGAAATTACCATGGGCTTCAACTAGAATTCTTTCTTAGCTTATTGTTTTAGGAGAGAACAGCTATTGCAATTAGGACTTTCTGCCATGGTTATGCAAGCCACCCGATTGTCCAGTCAGCAACAGTGTCAGAGAAATCAAGCCAAGTTCCTAACTGAAGAGGAAGTACATAATAAAGTATCTAAAAAAGTTGTATATCATGCCAAGGGCTTTAGAACTATCTGGTTCTATTGGTTGCCAATTTGCTTCTGGGTGCAATTTAAGGTGCTAGTTGTCACCTTTAAAGATCTTCATGGTTTAGGACCAAGTTATCTGAGGGACCATCTCTTGTCTACCCAACCCATTAGAGTGGGGAGGCAAGGAATGTTGCAGGTTCTGTCCCCTAACAAGATACATCTGGCAAGACCCAGAAGAAGGACCTTCTTCGTGGTGGCTCCCTCTCTCTGGAACATCATCTGGCTCCCACTCTAACACTCTTTTGGAAAGCCCTGAAGACATGGTTCTGTCAGCGGGCCAGGAGAACCCAGAGCAGGATGGAGCACATTAAATGGCTAGTATGAATGTGTGTTGTCGCTGGGATGGAGGATGGGAGGTTAATATTGTTCTTTTTATTCTTTTTATTTCTTTTATATAGTATTTTTATACCCTTGTAAGCCACCTTGAGTTGTCATGTGTGAGTAGGAGGCAATATAAATTTTCTAAATAAATAAATAAATCTACATCTTTTGATATTGTCTTGCTAGCAATTTCTTCAAGGGCATTTGTTTTTTTTTTTAACAGTGTATGGTTAGAATGGGATTTGCTCCTTTGAATGAGTTGATGAAAACTCAACCATTTGTTCCTGAGTATTACAGAATTAGCACTGGAAAGAAAGACTTAAAAAAAAATCCACCTTTGTTGGTTCAAGCAACATATATAGTTTATTTTAGTCATAAGATTTAGTTCATTTACTTCTCTCAACCTATATAGATATTGTACTGCAACCTATCAGCTGTGAAAAGTTCTTTATAATTCTCCAAACAACTGTTTTGCAGCTATTTTGCTAAGAATATCAGTTATTGAGTTGTCATTATTTCTAATTTTCAGACAGCAGATTTTTATTTTAGAAATAACCCCCCTCCCATTGGTTGGGAAAATATTTTCTGCCAGTTATTTCTTCAATTTGAAAAACAGTTGAATAAATTATGAGACTGTGAAAACCTTATAGAAGTTTGTACAGGCGTACTCTGCCTTCAGAAAGTCTTTGTTTAAGTGGTGTGTGTGTGTGTGTGTGTGTGTATGTGTGTACACACACACACACACACATCGTTTATTGCATAACAGAGTGAAATGGTGAAATACTTTGTTTGACCTCCTTTCTATGGAAATGGTACTATAATGGGTATAATTAGCTATCTACCATTGATGTGATTAGTCATCCTGGCGATTATATAGCTTTAATAAAAACACTTAATTTGAAATACATATCTGCTCTCTGTTTGTGGACTTCATCCATCTATGTGGCATAATTGTCTAGTCATCAAGCCCACATATTTTAAGATTATTCAGAGAGGTTACCTTCAGATAAAGGGGAAATAATTATTTTGTGCCCTAGATTCAGCAATATTTGCCTTTAAAATAAATTGTGGGGAAAAGTAAGCAGAGCAATTTAATAAAATAAATCACTTTATTTTGGAAATAATCTTCTCCATCATGTTGTAAACTACCATAGTACAAAAATATCACTGGATATCTGGATTATTTAACATAATATTTAACAGGATGAAGATGGTGATTATAAATAATAATTTATCAATCTAGGGTTACAGAGTCAACTAAACTGATCTGGGTTTGCCCTGTCAAAGCTAAACAGATGCAGCATGATATACTATGAGATAGTTGAGTCTGATGACTTTTTAAATATTGCATAGAAAAAAGGGTTGTGGTGAGTATAGATCAGATAATGCTTCTTCGTGTGCTCATGTGCTTCAGTTTTTTTTCTTTTTTAAATAGAGAATTATTATGTCTTAGTAAAATCCTTTCTAGGTTTAAAAGCTGTAGAATGAATGTAAGATTGTCATTTACTTAATCTTTAATAATATGATTTCAAATATTATTGGTGAAAATGTATGTCATATCACGTAAGTACATGAAAGAGAGAAAGAACAGCTCCACAGGCAAAAATTATCCAAGGAGCCAATTAATTAAGTGCTTACAGATAAGTCCCAGATATAATAGTAACTTTATAACTTCTTGCTTATAACTTTTTTATAACTTCTTGTCCAATGTGGGTGAACAGGAAACACCACATTAATAACAGTTTTGAAAAATAACTGTGAAGAGAGAATGAAGGGGCAGGAATTAAATAAAAAACATGATACGGGAATATTATGTTATTCTGAACTAGTTTAAATAGTTAGGCCAGATGGATTTTTAATTAAGGTACTGAAGAAACAAGCTGATGGTCTGACCAAACCTTTATTATTATTATTTTTGAAAAGCCTTAGATAATAAATGAGGTATTAGATTCTTGGCAGGGAGCAGATTTTGTCACTATCTTCCAAAAAGTGTGGGAAGGGGGTTATGTATGATGAGGAAAATTGAGGAAACTCCAGACTCTTCTAACATCCATTTCTGGAAACATACTTGAACAGTTCATAAATATATCAGTTTATAAGTACCTGGAAAATAATGCAGTAATTAACAGAAGTCATCACAGCTTTCTCAAGAAAAAATTCTCTAGAACAAACTTATCTCATTTTTAATTGGGTAACATCCTTAATAGATTGCAGGAATGTCATTGACATAACATATCTTGATTTCAGCCAAACAAGAAGCACATGATCAGCTGATTAGCTAGTTAGTTAAATATGGGCTGGGCAACATAACAATCAGGGAAACTTTAGTAGCCTTTTTCTTGCTCATTAAATTAATAAAATCAAGTGTCCTTTATTTTAATCCTTTAATCCAATAACAAAGATAGTAGAAGCCAGATTTTTGAGATTATTGTTCAAACAGTGGGATCACACTAATCAAAAAGCAGAAGTTAATTCTTTGTTTAGAAAGAAAGAAAGAAAGAAAGAAAGAAGCAGTTACATAACATAGCAGCTTTCTAAAATGCTGTACTTTGTTTAAACTTAATGTTGAGCAACTCTGATGAGATAGTTAGGATCTGTTATGTATTACCAGCATGAAGCTTCAGATTGACAGTTTATAGTCTTAAATCCTCTTTTCTTTCCCATAAACGAGGTACTAAAACAAACAGTTCATATGTTATGAAATGACTAAGATATTGTAGTGGAGTTTAAAATAAGCATTTGATGAAATGAAAACTGAGACAAGGATATTTTTTACTAATTTCTGAGTAGAGCACGTTTATCAGCTCAGTAACTGATTCTCAGATTGTTAAGTTTGGAGAATAATGGAGACCAGACATCTGACCAGTGACTTCAACTCTTTAATAATAGTAAATGGAACAGAACAGAGCAAGGCTATGGGCAGCAGCAACCCTTTTATAGGGTTAGCTGCTACCTTATTAACCAATGACATGTGCAACAAGTTTAAACTAATAACCAATGAGAAGTGTCAAAATAGTGGCCAATCAGGGACTAGTATGGACCAATCCCTAGTTGTTGTATAATGACCAATCAGGTGTGCAGGTTTCCAAACCCTGATTTGCATTTATACTAGTAACTTTTATTGATTCACAACACCCCTCCCCCTTGGGTTCCGTTTGAGGGGAGCTGTAATAAAATCCTCAAGATAGACAGGCCGTTTGGTCTGTCTGGATGATTTCCGTGGCTCCACCGGTTTTGGTCTAAGGTCCGGTTCCGGTGGAGCGTTTGGATGATCTTTATTATTAAATTCTGTTTCGCTGCACGGTGATTCCGTGCTGCTTTCACTGTGGTTGTCTCCGCTACTCCGTGTTTCTTCGGGGTTTTGCAGTTCGGTTTCCCCCGTATTAAAGTTCCCTGAAAAAGTCAACTCCCTCCCCGCTTCAAGTTCCGGTGTTTCGCTGGGCCGTAGGGTTTCCGTTGGCCTGCCATCTGTCATATCAAAGTCAATTTCCTCGATATTTCCTCCCCCTTGAGTTGGTGAACCCAGGGAGTCATGGGCGCTGGGTGGTAATCTCGATCGGAGTTGGCCTATGTGGCGTTTCCACACCCTCCCATCGTCTGTTAGCAGGCGGTAAGATCTAGGCCCGGTAAGGTGGGTAACGGTTGCGGGTATCCATAAAGGGTCGCCGGAAAAGTTTTTGGCAAAGATTAAATCGCCTACCTTAAATTCCCGGCATTTGCTGCTGGAGCCGAAGGGCTTTTCCGGTGCGAATGCGGGGTGGAGCCGGTCAAGGTGCGATCGTAGTTTCCGCCCCATTAGAAGTTCAGCGGGCGTTTTGTTGGTCACGCTGTGGGGCGTGGTGTGCTGCAACAAGAGAATTCGATTGATTTTCTCGTCGATGTTGCCAAATTCCATTTTGTGAAGGGTCTTTTTTACAAATTGTACCATGCGTTCTGCACGTCCATTCGCCGCAGGGTGCACGGGCGAGGTTAGCGCATGGCGGATGCCTCGATCAGCAAGATATTGTTCAAAGGGTAATGCAGTAAACTGTGGGCCGTTGTCCGAGACCAACACGTCCGGAAACCCGTGTGTGGCAAATACTCTAAATTAAATAAATATTTAATTTATTGATAACTGAGTCCGTTGTAGTTGTGTTCATTCGATGGATCTCGAGCCAATTTGAATAGGCGTCGACAGTAATAAGGAAAGTGTGTCCTTTGGTAGGTCCCGCAAAGTCAAGATGAATACGGGACCAAGGTCCCCTCGGAGTTTCCCATTCGGTTGGGCTTGCTTTAGGCGGGCGTTGCTGACGTCCTGGCAACGTTGACAAGTAGCGACCCAGGCCTCGATTCTTTTGTCGATTCCCGGCCACCAAGCGTAGCTGCGTGCGAGTGCTTTCATCCACACGATACCCGGATGTCCTTCATGCAATACCGCCAAAACAGTTTGTTGCAATTTGCCAGGGATTACGACTCGATCGCCCCACAAGATACAGCCTTTTTGGGAAAACAGTTCGGTTTGGCGGGCTTTGAAAGGCGCCCATTCTGGTGCTATTTGGTCTGTCGGCCACCCCGTTCAACCCAGCGTAGGATGTGTTGCAGAACTGGGTCACGTTTTGTTTCAAGGCAATGTCTCTAGCCGTCAATGGTGGTACATGTAGAGCTTCGATCTGTAGTGTTGAGATGGTTGGGGCTGGATCTACAACAGAGTCTGGGAGCGGCGTTCTGCTCAATGCATCAGCGTGGAGAATTGATTTCCCGGGCGATGTTGCAAGGTATAGTTGTAGGCCGCCAAGAATTCAGACCAACGGGTCATTCTGGGGGACAATATATACGGGGTTGGTTTATTACCCGCAATGATCCCCAGTAGTGGTTTATGATCAGTAATTATCGTAAGGCATGCACGGCCATAAACATATTCATGAAATCTTTTAACTGCAGCCACAATAGCTAAAGCTTCTTTGTCCAGCTGACTATAATTTCTTTCAGCTTTAGCTAAGTTCGTGAAAAAAACGCGATGGGGGCTTCCGCTCCATTTGGTATCGTGGGCCAGAATTGCCCCAACCCCAAAGGTGATGCGTCACACGTCATAGTGAGCGGAAGAGTCTCGTTGTACTGCATAAGTACAGAATCAGAAGTTAGCAATTTCTTTACTTGTTGGAAAGCATATTGTTCCCGTTGTCCCCAAACCCACGTTGCTTTTTTTGTCTAATAGTCTATGCAATGGTTCAGCTACCGTTGCTTTGTGGGGTAAAAAGACGTTATAGAAATTGATAAGTCCAAGGAACGCCTGTAGGTCTGCCTTGTTCCTTGGAGTGGGGGCCTTTTTAATCGCCCTTAATTTGTCTTCGGTGGGATGGATTCCTTGGCTGTCCAGGAGGTATCCCAAAAATTCTACTTTTTCGGTACATAACTGGCATTTATCTTTTTTTAACTCTGAGGCCTGCGTTTTGGAATCTTCGTAAAACCTCTCTGAGTCGTTTTTCTAGAATGTCTTTGTTAGGGGCGGCGATGAGTACATCGTCGAAATATGAGTACGACCCTCTTATCCCTTGTAACAACCTTTCCATTAAGCTCTGAAAGATTCCGGGGCAACGCTTACCCCGAACTGGAGCAGTTGCATTTGAATGCGCCCTATGCGTTACGATAGTTTGCGCCTCTGCCGTGGTTGGATCTACAGGCAATTGTTGATACGCCTGGGCTAGATCTAGTTTAGCGAAAACTTTTCCGCCACCCAGGGAATGGAGCAAGTGTTGCACTACCGGCACTGGGTATGCACTTTGCTGCAGTGCGTGGTTTAAGGTGGCCCGGTAGTCTCCGCAAATTCTTAGTGACCCATCAGGCTTGATAGGCGTCACTATAGGGGTTTCCCAGCGGGCGTGGTCTGGGCTCCAGCCGCCTGCGCTATGCTTATTGAGTTGTTCGTCGATTTTAGGCTTCAAAGGCGAACGGCACCCAGCGCGGCTTAAGGCGGATGGGTGCTACCTCAGGGTTCAAGTTAAATGAGATCGGGGTCCCCTTGTACTTGCCTAGTCCGTTCGCGAAAACGTCTTGGAATTCTTGCACGAGTGCTTCCTCCCAATCGCTGCTCTCGGCCCGGTGGACTCCGGCTACAGTGATTCCGAGTGGTCTGAACCATTGAAGGCCTAAAGACTAGGCCTGTCGCGGTCCACGACAGTCAGTGGTAGTGCGACGGTGCGGTCCTTGAAAGAGACCTGGAATCTGCGGGACCCGACGACGGGAATTCGGTTACCCTGATAGTCTTTGAGTATAACCCTTTGAGGGTTAAGGTCTTGGCGGCGAATCGTTGGAATGAGCTGTTGGAGCATTTTCCACGACACCATCGAGAGGGAAGATCCCGAGTCCACCTCCATCACACAAGGTTTGTTTTCGATGGTGACCTTTACTCGGATTTTCCTGGCATCAAGGGATGTAGCGTGGCCTATGGTGATTGTTTGGTGGGTCTCTTCCCGCCTGGTTTCTTCACGCCTGGTGGAAGTGGTGGACGGTTTGTTTCTGTAGGAGTGGTTTCCCCATTGGTGGTTCAGTTTTTCTCAGTTTGTGCCGAAGAATCCGGAAGACTGGCATTCGGCCTGTCGGGGTTTGGAGTTTTGTTTGCTTCTGCAAACCTTTGCGATGTGACCTCGTTTTCCGCAAGTGCGGCAGAGTATGTCGAGGAATTTGCAGCTGGATCGTGGGTGATTCGCCCCACATCCTGCACACGGTCGGGATGAGGGTTGTGTGAACTGGTCTCGTTCCGTTCGGAGTCGGTTGACCTCTTCCTCATCGCTTTCTGATGGGGATTCTAGGTCTTCGTGGTGAGTCGATACCGGGTGTCTCTCTGAGCGAGGCGAGGTATCATTGGCGAGTTGACGTAGCAGTGCATTGGTGCGGCGCATTCGGGCTGCTGACTTCTTGGTCGCCTCCGCTGCCGTGGCTTCTTTAAGAGCATCGGTGAGGCTGATGTCCCCTTAGCCATAATTTTGCTCTGGATCGTGCCGTCTTCTGGGCCCAGAACCAGGCGGTCCCGGAGGGCTTCTTCTAAGTCGGAGAATCCGCAGAGGCCTCCAAGGTTGCGGAGGTCCATGATGTAATTGGCAAGGCTTTCGCCCTTCCGTTGGTCCCTCTGGTAATATTTGTGTCTTCTGACTAAGGTTGGCACGGTGGGCGCGTAGTGAGCCCGTAGTAAAGGCTCGAGGGCGTCCCAGTCCATCTCTTTTACTTCGGCTGGCTTGGCAAGTGATTTTGCCATTTTAAACACGGTAGGCCCGCAGTGAGTTAGAAAGATAGCTCTTTTTTGCCGGTTGTTGCATCTTTCAAATTGTTGGTCTCCAGAAACATCTGGAACCTATCCATGTACGATTCCCAGTCTTCGGTTTCTGGGTTGAATGGAGTGGGTGGTACGGCACCGCTGGCCATGTTGCCGTTGATGGTGCGTGTTCGACCACGTGCTCTGTTGGTTGCTCTGTAACTCAGTCAGCTCTTCGGTCTCCGTATCCCACCCTCGTCGCCAGTGTTAAGTTTGGAGAATAATGGAGACCAGACATCTGACCAGTGACTTCAACTCTTTAATAATAGTAAATGGAACAGAACAGAGCAAGGCTATGGGCAGCAGCAACCCTTTTATAGGGTTAGCTGCTACCTTATTAACCAATGACATGTGCAACAAGTTTAAACTAATAACCAATGAGAAGTGTCAAAATAGTGGCCAATCAGGGACTAGTATGGACCAATCCCTAGTTGTTGTATAATGACCAATCAGGTGTGCAGGTTTCCAAACCCTGATTTGCATTTATACTAGTAACTTTTATTGATTCACAACACAGATCATTTTTGAGCACCTGATTTTGTTATTTCATTTTGTTATTGCAAACTTTATTTACATCTACTCAGACTTTTAAACTGTGCTCAGCACCCAACATCCTCTGAGACAGGCTCTTGAAAACAGCTTGAGATTTCCAGCCTGATTGTTGCCACATAATTTTTGAAGTTTATAAATGGGAAACTGCAGGGCTGAGGATATAATATTTTGTAAAAAGCTAATCAGGTAACCTTTCTCCTCAAACATGTTGGTTAATATTTGGCCAAGCTCTTTTGAAATCCTGAAATATTTCTTTCATTAAAAAGGGGGCTTCTGTTTTTATAGTTCATTCTCAAGATGCTTTCAATTTTTTTAAAATATATTTTGGTGACTTTACTATGACAAGGTTTCAAGAAAAGATGCTATTATTTGGAACACTTTCCCTTTAGAACATCACTGCACAACTGGTAGGGAAGCAAGGGGCAGACTGATAATTAAAAATAATTATGGGCCGCAAAGGAACAGTTAATGTGTCAATAAACAGCTTGGTGGTTAACAGCACAGATGATGGACCTGCCAGTGTCCATGAAGTCTGGAAGCATTGCGGACATGACTTTTGAGGAAGAAGTGGATGTGAAAACCTAGGTGGCCACAGTAGATAATTCTTGGTGGCAGTAGCATTTGGCAGCTGTGGGTTGTTTTTTTTTAAAAAAAAGCTGGATTGCCACATAAAGTTGCTTGGTGGGCCATATGTTATGTAGATCTACTTTAAAGCGCCAATCACTACCCATTGTTCCTGATATGCCTGTTCCTAGGGAATATTCCTCCTGAGCTGGATGTTGCAGATAGATAGAGCCAAGTCTAGACAGACCAATTTGAGCAAAAATTAATACAGGAAAGCCTAACATCCAGTGCTACATACACGGGTATGTAAATGTCTGATGCTATGCAAAGTCAACAGGATAATAAGGACTCTCCTCAAAAACTGATGGGACCATAGATGACCACTGGGGAAGTCAACTCAAGACAGTTCATGCAAGTGGCCATCAAGCTTGAACCCCCTGAGCCAGATTATCATAAGAACTGGATATGGACTCATGCTCAAGAGTGGAACTACCTCAGCCACTTCCTCTACATGAACAACATGAAGTGGAGTGCTAAGAATGAAAGAGACATTAATTTGTTCATCCACCTGATATGATCTACAGTGTGGACATTGGAAAAGCATGGTCAGATGATAGTCAAGAGAAGGAAAGTAATTTAGCCTTATGGGATGGAACTACCAGTGGGCCACAAAGCACACACACAGACCAGCTACAAGTACATTGTAGCTGCTTCGACTCACATGGAAACCACAATAAGGAGGCAATGAAGACAGTAACAGCAACATATAAATACCACCAAAAGATAAGCCAAGTCCTAAAGAACCCACTGAATAGGAAGAACACGATTCATGCCATCAACATGCCCTTGCTATCATACCCTGCCGATATAGAGAGCTAGCCAAAGAAAGACATGATAGCTGCTGATGTGAAGATCCAGAAGCTCCTTACAATATTCTCAGAGGTTTCCATTCCAAATCCAATACCCAGACATTGTACACCAGCCGGTGGACAGAATCTAGTGAGTGTCAAAACCAAAACCAGGATGAAACCCAAAGCATTCAGAAGTACCTCAGTAAGATGGCACTCAAAGATGGGCTGCTGAGAGAATGCCTGAGGCAGCGCTAGACATGGAAGATCAAGCATAGGAAGTGCCATTGCAAGAGAAGCCCCCACACGGGATGTACCATCAACAAGATAGCTGAGGTGGCAGACATTGGGCTGTACAGGGATGAACTGAAAGACTACCTTGAGACACTGATCATAGCAACACAAGAGCTGACTCTAAGTACCAGATCTATAGAAGCAGGGGTCTATCACATTAGGTAGGACTCAAAGTGCAGACTATGCAGGGATGGGAGCAGTGGTGGGATTCAAAATTGTTTACAACCAGTGCTGTGGGCATGGCTTGGTGGGCGTGACATGGCTTGGTGAGTGTGGCTTGGTGGGTGTGGCAGGGGAAGGATACTATAAAATCTCCATTCCCACCCTGGTTCAGGGGAAGATTACTGCAAAATCCCCATTATCACCCCACCCCACTAACCTGCTTTCCAGTTCTGTTTTCCTGTACAGGGCAACAAAAGAAACCCACTGATCAGCTGGGACTCGGGAGGCAGAGAATAGATGGGGACGGGGCCAGTCAGAGGTGGTATTTGCCAGTTCTCCAAACTACTCAAAATTTCCACTACCGGTTCTCCAGAACTGGTCAGAATCTGCTGAATGACACCTCTGGATGGGAGATTGTACAGGAGCTCATGAAATACAAGAGGTTTAAGAATCAATGTGACTTCCAGATTCAGACAGTACTGGTTAATTAACCAGGCATCATATTAGTAGACAAGGGCTGAAAAACAACAATGTTGATAGAGATAACCGTACCAAGTGATAGTAAGAGAAAGGAGTTGGAGAAGCTGGAAGAGTACCAGGGGCTAAAGGAGGAACTAGAGAGAACATGGAAAGTAAAGACTAAAGTGATTTTAGTAGTGGTAGGAGAATTCAGGGCGGTGACTCCTAAGCTGGGAGAATGGCTCCAACTGTTGTGAATGAATAAAGTAAATAAGCCCAAATGCAAAGTAGGTTTCGGAAGCCTGCACATTTGATTGGTCCTTGAACAGCGAACAAGGATTGGTTCATAAAAGCCCTGATTGGCCAAACTTAGGACACTTCCTATTGGTTATTGGTTTGGACCTTATGCACTTATTATTGGTTAATAGGGTAGCAGCCAACCCTATAAAAGGGTTACTGCTGCCCATAGCCTTGCTCTGTTCTGTTCTATTTACTGTTAATAAAGAGTTGAAGTCACTGGTCAGATGTCTGGTCTCCATTACTCTCCAAACATAACACTGGCAACGAAGGTGGGATACGGAGACCGAAGAGCTGACTGATCTACAGAGCAACACACAGAGCACGTGGTCGAACACGCACCATCAACGGCAACATGGCCAGCGGTGCCGTACCACCCGCTCCATTCAACCCAGAAACCGAAGACTGGGAGTCGTACATGGATAGGTTCCAGATGTTTCTGGAGACCAACAATTTGAAAGATGCAACAACCGGCAAAAAAAGAGCTATATTTCTAACTCACTGCGGGCCTACCGTGTTTAAAATAGCAAAATCACTTGCCAAACCAGCCGAAGTAAAAGAGATGGACTGGGACGTCCTCGAGCCTTTACTACGGGCTCACTACGCACCCACCATGCCAACCTTGGTCAGAAGACACAAATATTACCAGAGGGACCAACGGAAAGGTGAAAGCCTTGCCAACTACATCGCAGATCTCCGCAACCTTGGAGGCCTCTGCAGATTCTCTGATTTAGAAGAAGCCCTCCGAGACCGCCTGGTTCTGGGCCTAGAAGACGGCACGATCCAGAGCAAAATCATGGCTAAGGGGGACATCAGCCTCACCGATGCCCTCAAAGAAGCCACTGCAACGGAGGCGACCAAAAAGTCGGCAGCCCGAATGCGCCGCACCAACGCACCGCTACGTCAACTCGCCAAAGATACCTCGCCTCGCTCAGAGAGACACCCGGTATCGACTCACCACGAGGACCTAGAATCCCCATCAGAAAGCGATGAGGAAGAGGTCAACCAGACCAGTTCACACAACCCTCATCTCGACCTTGTGCAGGATGTGGGGCGAATCACCCCCGATCCAGCTGCAAATTCCTCGACGCACTCTGCCGCGTTTGCGGGAAAAGAGGTCACATCGCAAAGGTTTGCAGAAGCAAACAAAACTCCAAACCCCGACAGGCCGAATACCAGTCTTCAGGATTCTTCGGCACACCCCGAGACAAACTGAATCACCAATGGGGAAGCCACTCCTACAGAAACAAACCGTCCACCACTTCCACCAGGCGGGAAGAAACCAGGAGGGAAGAGACCCACCAAACAATTACCATAGGCCACGCTACATCCCTTGATGCCGGGAAAATCCGAGTAGAGGTCGCTATCGAAAACAAACCTTGTGTAATGGAGGTGGACTCAGGATCATCGCTCTCGATGGTGTCCTGGAAAACACTTCAACAGCTCATTCCGACAATTCGCCGCCAAGACCTAAACCCTCAAAGGGTTATTCTCAAAGATTACCAGGGTAACCGAATTCCCGTTGTCGGGTCCCGCCGATTCCAGGTCTCTTTCAAGGACCACACCGTCGCACTGCCACTGACTGTCGTGGACCGTGACCGGCCTAGTCTTTTAGGCCTTCAATGGTTCAGACCGCTTGGAATCACAGTAGCCGAGTCCACCGTGCGAGAGCAGCGATTGGGAGGAAGCCCTCGTGCAAGAATTCCAAGACGTTTTCGCGAACGGACTAGGCAAGTACAAGGGGACCCCGATCTCATTTAACTTGAACCCTGAGGTAGCACCCATCCGCCTTAAGCCGCGTCGGGTGCCGTTCGCCCTGAAACCTAAAATCGATGAACAACTCGATAAGCTAATAGAACAGGGCGTGCTGGAACCCACCGACCACGCCCGATGGGAAACCCCAATAGTGACGCCTATCAAGCCTGATGGGTCACTGAGAATTTGCGGAGACTACCGGGCCACCTAAACCACGCACTTCAGCAAAGTGCGTATCCAGTGCCGGTAGTGCAACACCTGCTCCATTCCCTGGGTGGCGGGAAAGTTTTCGCTAAACTAGACCTAGCCCAGGCATATCAACAATTGCCTGTAGATCCGGCCACCGCGGAGGCGCAAACTATCGTCACGCATAGGGGCGCATTTAAATGCAACCAGCTCCAGTTCGGGGTGAGCGTCGCTCCAGGAATTTTTCAGAGCTTAATGGAAAGGCTGTTACAAGGGATAAGAGGGGTCGTACCGTATTTCGACGATGTGCTCATCGCCGCCCCGAACAGAGACATTCTAGAAAAACGACTCCGCATAGTTTTACAAAGGTTCCAAAACGCAGGCCTCAAAGTTAAAAAAAATAAATGCCAGTTATGTACCGAAAGGGTGGAGTTTTTGGGATACCTCCTGGACAGTCAAGGAATCCATCCCACTGAGGACAAATTAAAGGCAATTAAGAAGGCCCCCACTCCAAGGAACAAGGCAGATCTACAGGTGTTCCTTGGACTTATCAATTTTTATAACGTCTTTTTACCCAATAAAGCAACCGTAGCTGAACCATTACATAGACTCTTAGACAAAAAAGCAACGTGGGTTTGGGGACAACGTGAACAAAACGCTTTCCAACAAGTAAAGAAATTGCTAACTTCTGATTCTGTACTTATGCAGTACAACGAGACTCTGCCGTTAACTATTACTTGTGATGCCTCACCTTTTGGGGTTGGAGCAATCCTGGCCCACGTATTACCGAACGGAGCAGAAGCTCCCGTCGCATTTTTTTCACGAACTTTAGCTAAAGCTGAAAGAAATTATAGTCAGCTGGATAAAGAGGCTTTAGCTATTGTGGCGGCAGTTAAAAGGTTTCATGAATATGTGTATGGGCGTGCGTTTACAATAATTACTGATCATAACCCCTACTGGGGATTATTGCGGGTAATAAACCAACCCCGTACATATTGTCCCCCAGAATGACCCGCTGGTCTGAATTCTTGGCGGCGTACAATTACACCTTGCAACACTGCCCGGGGAAATCAATTCTCCACGCTGATGCATTGAGCAGAACACCGCTTCCAGAATCGGTTGAAGATCCAGCCCCTACCATCACAACGTTGCAAATTGAGACTCTACACGCGCCGCCATTGACGGCGAGAGACATTGCCCTTGAGACAAAACGAGATCCGGTCCTGCAACACCTCCTACGCTGGGTTGAGCGTGGTTGGCCAACAGAACAGCTATCACCTGAATGTGCGCCGTTTAAAGCACACCAAACCGAACTGTTTTCTCAAAAGGGCTGCATCTTGTGGGGTGATAGAGTCGTAATCCCGAGCAAACTGCAACGAACTGTTTTAGCGGTATTGCACGATGGACATCCGGGCATCATGCGGATGAAAGCACTCGCACGGAGCTACGCCTGGTGGCCGGGAATCGACAAAAGAATCGAGGCCTGGGTCGCTACTTGTCAACATTGCCAAGACGTCAGCAACGCCCCACCTAAAGCAAGCCCAACCGAATGGGAAACTCCGAGAGGACCATGGTCCCGTATCCATATTGACTTTGCGGGGCCTACAAAAGGGCACACTTTCCTTATTACAGTCGATGCCTATTCAAATTGGCTCGAGATCCATCGAATGAGCACAACTACAACGGACTCAGTTATCAACAAATTAAACAGGTTATTTGCCACACATGGTTTTCCGGACGTCCTAGTCTCGGATAACGGCCCACAGTTCACAGCATTACCATTTGAACAATATCTTGCTGACCGGGGCATCCGCCATGCGCTGACCTCATCCGCGCACCCTGCGGCGAACGGGCGTGCAGAGCGCATGGTACAGTTTGTAAAAAAGACCCTCCACAAAATGGAATTCGGAAACATCGATGAGAAAATCAATCGGATTTTATTATTGCAGCACATCATGCCCCACAGCGTTACCAACAAAACGCCCGCCGAACTTCTTATGGGGCGGAAACTACGATCGCACCTCGACCGGCTCCACCCCGCATACGCACCCGAAAAGCCTTTCGGCTCCAGCAGCAAATGCCGGGAATTTAAGGTAGGCGATTTAATCTTTGCCAAAAACTTCTCCGGCGACCCTTTATGGATACCCGCAACCGTTACCCACCTCACTGGGCCTAAATCTTACCGCCTGCTAACAGACGATGGGAGGGTGTGGAAACACCACATAGACCAACTCCGTTCGAGATTACTACCCAGCGCCCATGGCTCCCCGGGTTCACCAACTGAGGGGGGAGGAAATATTGAGGAAATTGACTTCGATATGACGGATAGCAGGCCAACGGAAAACCTACGGCCCAGCGAAGTACCGGGGATTGAAGCGGGGAGGGAGTTGACTTTTCCATGGGACTTGAACACGGGGGAAACCGAACTGCGAAACCCCGAAGAAACACTGATTGGCGGAGACAACAACAACGGAAGCAGCACAGAATCACCATGCAGCGAAACGGAACTTAATAAAGATCATCCAAATGCTCCACCGGAACCGGACTTGAGAACAAACCCGGTGGAGCCACGGAAATCATCCAGACAGACCAAATGGCCTGTCTATCTTGAAGATTTTGTTACAGCTCCCCTCAAACGGAACCCAAGGGGGAGGGGTGTTGTGAATGAATAAAGTAAATAAGCCCAAATGCAAAGTAGGTTTTGGAAGCCTGCACATTTGATTGGTCCTTGAACAGCGAACAAGGATTGGTTCATAAAAGCCCTGATTGGCCAAACTTAGGACACTTCCTAATGGTTATTGGTTTGGACCTTATGCACTTATTATTGGTTAATAGGGTAGCAGCCAACCCTATAAAAGGGTTACTGCTGCCCATAGCCTTGCTCTGTTCTGTTCTATTTACTGTTAATAAAGAGTTGAAGTCACTGGTCAGATGTCTGGTCTCCATTACTCTCCAAACATAACACCAACAGAACCAGGAACAATATCAGAGCTCTCTGCCCACCAGAGCTTTGTTCAGCTTTTTGCAATATTAGGAACGGGAAAGATACTTCTCAAACTCCCTTTGATAGATAATCTGAGACTGAGGAGGAAACACAACCCACAAGGATGAGAAAGGAAATTTATATATATATATATCTAAAATCAGTGACTGTATACCACTCTTTGTTTGCTGAGCAATTGCCTATTTAGATCTGAGATTGATGTAGCTGATTTTTTCCTGACCTCTCACATTTGATCTAGAAATCAAGGTAACACATCTAACACTCCATTTCCAGTTTTTTCCCACAACAATATTGCACGGTAGATTAGCAGAGGTGGTATTCAGCAGGTTCTGACCAGTTCTGGGGAACCGGTAGTAGAAATTTTGAGTAGTTCAGAGAACCGGCAAATAGTACCTCTGACTGGAGTTTTTACAGTATCCTTCCCCTGCCACACCCACCAAGCCACGCCCACAGAACCGGTAGTAAAAAAAAATTGAATCCCACCACTGGAGAATAACTGCCTCAAAGTCATTTGGGGGCTTCTATGGCTGAGGGTGGACTTGATCCTGGTCTCTCAATATAAGTTGCTACATCTGAGTGGTGTTGGGGAACTTTTATTAAATCATGACACATTTTTTTTTACAGAAAGTATATCACATACTTTCTTTACTTTTTTTTAGCGCCAGCATTTATGAATGGTTAGAGGTTATATTGAATGGGGCCAGACCTCTTATTAATGGTTTATTTTCTCTCAAGAATTTTGCTGGTTTTATTATTTTATTATGGTTTTTAACTTTTGGTTATTTCACTATAACTCTTATCCATCCTTGGTTTTTTTCCTTATGCAAATCGGAGTGTAAATGGAACCAACAAAATAAATTTAGTCAATTTTACATCTGGTTTGGCTCTTATTCATCCCATATGGGGCATTAAAAAAAACACCACCTCAAGCCTAGCCAATTATTGAAAATGATGATTAGCTTCCAAAATGGGTCAACTTTGTTTCATACTTTAATAAATGACCACAGTCATGCAAGTTGAACTTTAACAAGGTAAAATAGAATATTTTGGTTGTAAGAGATGTGCTGTGGATTAAGAAGAAAGGTGTCTCTTTATTTTGATTAGATAACTTCAGCAATCAATGTAGGAGTTTCACATTACCATCTTTCTGGGAATAAATTCCTGCATTTAGCACAGTAATTGTGTTCACGGTTGATAGGGTTATATGTCTTCAATGTAAGATTTATAATTTGCCAGTGAGGACTAATGCTTTATGACTTGCCAGTTAATACATCTTAGTGGATTTCCTCCCTCATATTCCTCTTTTTGACTTTTTTTTCAGCAGCGCACATTAAAATCATTTACAATATGGGGATGGGATTAGCTGATTTAAAAACAAGCAAATTACAAATAATGGAATAATAGAATATTATTTTTGCTTGGTTGATAGCATTATTTCTCTACTCTTAATTGTTTTCATCAACAGTTGATTATTAACTGATACATCCATTTTAATAAGTAAAATGTTTTGGGATTTTTTTTTATTAGATCCTCTGTGCACTAGCTCAGGAGCATATTGTATACAGGGATAACTGGTGTTTGCTTGCTTGCTTATAGGCTGTTTCAGTCAGAATAAACACTGAGCAGCATAAAGTTGTCCTCTGAGATAAAAACATAGCAAATGACAAACAACACCATATAGCCTAATCAATAAAATCATGTATATAACAGTCAGGAATAAGCCTAGTCAGCAAGTACACTTAACAATTTCCGATAGCTGAAGGGAAAAAGATCATTTAAACTTGAGATTCTGTTTTAATAGAAAAGGGAAGGGGATATTTGTCTGAGAGAATTCTATTCCACAGGAAGGAAACACTGCTAGAGAAGGCTGAAGTTGCTGTCTGTCCAATCAAAAAGGGTGGCTTCTCTTGGCAACCTTTTAAAAAAAGGCAATCTACAGATATTCAGCCCTGAATCATGAAGGACTTTAAAAATAATAAGCAAACCTTGAATTGCATATGGAAGCCAGTTGATAACCATTCAGTTCCCCAAACAGCAATGTAATAGGTATGAAAATAGCACCCATAGATACTTAAGACTGCTGTTTTCTATAGTACCTACAATTCAGAGGTGATATTCAGCAAGTTCTGACCAGTTCTGGGGAACCGGTAGCAGAAATGTTGAGTAGTTTGGAAATACTAGCAAATACTATCTCTGACTGGAGATTTTACAGTATCCTTCCCCCAACACCCACCAAGCCACGCCCACAGAACCGGTAGTTTTAAAAAAATTGAATCCCACCACTGCTGCAATTTTTGAAGTCTGTGAGGCCAGGCTCACTGCAGTTGTTCAATTGAGAATTAATTCATGTTCCAAGAGGCACAGTAACTAGCACACCTGATAAATCTGGATGATGTGACTCCTACCATCTTCTTCCTGAGCAGCAACTGTGAATCCAAGAGAACTCCCAAATTATAAGCCAGTTTGATATGGGGTGGGTGGTGGAAGACATGACCTTATCCAGATTTAAAGTTGGAATTTATCTGGAAGACATTGCAGGATACATACCTAAAATTTCTGAAATACCCTTTTTTCATCAATTATATATAATTGCAGAATCTCTAATATCTTTCTGGTGATCAGCTATCTATCAGAGCTTACTCAATGATCTTTATATAAGGCTTGTTAAATATTTTTTGCCTGACAAGGAGGAATGTGGAAGTTGTGAGTTAATTTGGTAGCTGGGGCTTTTGGTGGAAGTGGAAGGAGGCATGAACAAGGATTAATACTGGATCCATGAAACTCTTTTTAGGCATTTGTGTTCATTTGTTCTGTTTCATGCCTGTCTCTAAAAAAGAAGGGATAAACTTCAATCTAAAACAGGCCTGTTAAACTGGCAGCCTGTGGACTGGATATGTCATGCACAGGCCATGCCTACCCCGGCTTTGCAAAAGCAAAAAACGTTGTGATATGTCACAATCTGGCCTGTGATGCAATCAAGTTTTGATGCCCACGATCTAAAACAGGGATGTCAAACTCACGGCCCACTGGCTGGATGCATCACATGCTGGCCCCTCCCCTGCCCAGTTTAGTGAAGGGGGAAAAAGTCCTGATATGTCACGTGATGCCACTGTGATGAGGTGAGTTTGATACCCCTGATCTAAAACAAGTAAAATATCCCTTGTTATTAATAGTTGGAGAATTTTAGATAATGACATGCCTAACCCCATTCTACAACGAAGTCAAAGCTAAATCAATATCTGAATTAGAACCTTCCTGGAGTCATTTGTCACTTGATGATCCCAATTACTAATCCAAAGAAAAGAGGGGAAAAACAAAATACACTTTCTGTACCATTTACGTATTATCAACAAAAAGGAAGCATGTTACCAAAGAACAAAACTTAAGTGTTGTGAATGAATAAAAAATTACTAAACCTAAATGCAAAGCAGGTTTTGGAAGCCTGCACATTTGATTGGTTCGTAACAAGCCTCTGATTGGCCAAGCTTAGGACACTTCTTATTGGTTATTAGTTTGAACTTGATGCACTTGGTATTGGTTAAGAGAGTAGCAGCCAACCCTATAAAAGGGGCTACTGCTGCCCATAGCTTTGCTCTGTTCTATTCTATTATTGTTATTAAAGAGTTGAAGTCACTGGTCAGATGTCTGGTCTCCATTATTCTCCAAACATAACACTGGCGACGAAGGTGGGATCCGGAGACCGAAGAGCTGACTGAGTTACAGAGCAACCAACAGAGCACGTGGTCGAACACACACCATCAACGGCAACATGACCAGCGGTGCCGTACCACCCGCTCCATTCGACCCAGAAACCGAAGACTGGGAGTCATACATGGATCGGTTCCAGATGTTTCTGGAGACCAACAATTTGAAAGACGCAACAACCAGCAAAAAAAGAGCTATATTTCTAACCCATTGCGGGCCTACCGTGTTTAAAATGGCAAAATCACTTGCCAAGCCAGCCGAAGTAAAAGCGATGGACTGGGACGTCCTCGAGCCTTTGCTACGGGCCCACTACGCGCCCACCGTGCCAACCTTAGTCAGAAGACACGAATATTACCAGAGGGACCAACGGAAAGGCGAAAGCCTTGCCAACTACATCTCAGACCTCCACAACCTTGGAGGCCTCTGCGGATTCTCTGATTTAGAAGAAGCCCTCCGAGACCGCCTGGTTCTGGGCCTAGAAGATGGCACGATCCAGAGCAAAATTATGGCTAAGGGGGACATCAGCCTCACCGATGCCCTTAAAGAAGCCACTGCAGCTGAGGCGACCAAAAAGTCAGCAGCCCGAATGCGCCGCACCAACGCACCGCTACGTCAACTCGCCAAAGATACCTCGCCTCGCTCAGAGAGACACCCGGTATCGACTCACCACGAAGACCTAGAATCCCCATCAGAAAGCGATTAGGAAGAGGTCAACCGACTCCGAACGGAATGAGACCAGTTCACACAACCCTCATCTCGACCTTGTGCAGGATGTGGGGCGAATCACCCACGATCCAGCTGCAAATTCCTCAACGCACTCTGCCGCATTTGCGGGAAAAGAGGTCACATCGCAAAGGTTTGCAGAAGCAAACAAAACTCCAAACCCCGACAGGCCGAATGCCAGTCTTCAGAGTTCTTCGGCACACCCCGAAACAAACTGAATCACCAATGGGGAAGCCATCCGCCACTTCCACCAGGCATGAAGAAACCAGGCGGGAAGAGACCCACCAAACAATTACCATAGGCCACGCTACATCCCTTGATGCCGGGAAAATCCGAGTAGAGGTCGCTATCGAAAACAAACCTTGTGTAATGGAGGTGGACTCAGGATCATCCCTCTTGATGGTGTCCTGGAAGACGCTTCAACAGCTCATCCTGACGATTCGCCACCAGGACCTAAACCCTCAAAGGGTTATCCTCAAAGATTACCAGGGTAACCGAATTCCCGTTGTCGGGTCCCGCCGATTCCAGGTCTCTTTCAAGAACCGCACCGTCGCACTGCCACTGACTGTCGTGGACCGTGACCGGCCTAGTCTTTTAGGCCTTCAATGGTTCAGACCGCTTGGAATCACTGTAGCTGGAGTCCACCGTGCTAAGAGCAACGATTGGGAGGAAGCCCTCGTGCAAGAATTCCAAGATGTTTGCGCGAACGGACTAGGCAAGTACAAGGGGACCCCGATCTCATTTAACTTGAACCCCGAGGTAGCACCCATCCGCCTTAAGCCGCGTCGGGTGCCGTTCGCCCTGAAACCTAAAATCGATGAACAACTCGATAAGCTAATAGAACAGGGCGTGCTGGAACCCACCGACCACGCCCGATGGGAAACCCCAATAGTGACGCCTATCAAGCCTGATGGGTCACTGAGAATTTGCGGAGACTACCGGGCCACCTAAACCACGCACTTCAGCAAAGTGCGTATCCAGTGCCGGTAGTGCAACACCTGCTCCATTCCCTGGGCGGCGGGAAAGTTTTCGCTAAACTAGACCTAGCACAGGCATATCAACAATTGCCTGTAGATCCGGCCACCGCGGAGGCGCAAACTATCGTCATGCATAGGGGCGCATTTAAATGCAACCGGCTCCAGTTCGGGGTGAGCGTCGCTCCAGGAATTTTTCAGAGCTTAATGGAAAGGCTGTTACAAGGGATAAGAGGGGTCGTACTGTATTTCGACGATGTGCTTATCGCCGCCCCGAACAGGGACATTCTAGAAAAACGACTCCGCATAGTTTTACAAAGGTTCCAAAACGCAGGCCTCAAAGTTAAAAAAAATAAATGCCAGCTATGTACCGAAAGGGTGGAGTTTTTGGGATACCTCCTGGACAGTCAAGGAATCCATCCCACTGAGGACAAACTAAAGGCAATTAAGAAGGCCCCCACCCCAAGGAACAAGGCAGATCTACAGGCGTTCCTTGGACTTATCAATTTTTATAACGTCTTTTTACCCAATAAAGCAACCGTAGCTGAACCATTACATAGACTCTTAGACAAAAAAGCAACGTGGGTTTGGGGACAACGTGAACAAAACGCTTTTCAACAAGTAAAGAAATTGCTAACTTCTGATTCTGTACTTATGCAGTACAACGAGACTCTGCCGTTAACTATTACTTGTGACGCCTCACCTTTTGGGGTCGGAGCTATCCTGGCCCACGTATTACCGAACGGAGCAGAAGCTCCCGTCGCATTTTTTTCACGAACTTTAGCTAAAGCTGAAAGAAATTATAGTCAGCTGGATAAAGAAGCTTTAGCTATTGTGGCGGCAGTTAAAAGGTTTCATGAATATGTGTATGGGCGTGCGTTTACAATAATTACTGATCATAAACCACTACTGGGGATTATTGCGGGTAATAAACCAACCCCGTATATATTGTCCCCCAGAATTACCCGCTGGTCTGAATTCTTGGTGGCGTACAACTACACCTTGCAACACCGCCCGGGGAAATCAATTCTCCACGCTGATGCATTGAGCAGAACACCGCTCCCAGAATCGGTTGAAGATCCAGCCCCAACCATCACAACGTTGCAAATTGAGACTCTACATGCGCCGCCATTGACGGCGAGAGACATTGCCCTCGAGACAAAACGAGATCCGGTCCTACAACACATCCTACGCTGGGTTGAGCGTGGTTGGCCAACAGAACAGCTATCACCTGAATGGGTGCCTTTTAAAGCACGCCAAACCGAACTGTTTTCTCAAAAGGGCTGCATCTTGTGGGGTGATAGAGTCGTAATCCCGGGCAAACTGCAACGAACTGTTTTAGCGGTATTGCACGACGGACATCCGGGCATCGTGCGGATGAAAGCACTCGCACGGAGCTACGCCTGGTGGCCGGGAATCGACAAAAGAATCGAGGCCTGGGTCGCTACTTGTCAACGTTGCCAAGACGTCAGCAACGCCCCACCTAAAGCAAGCCCAACCGAATGGGAAACGCCTAGAGGACCATGGTCCCGTATTCATATTGACTTTGCGGGGCCTACAAAAGGGCACACTTTCCTTATTACAGTCGATGCCTATTCAAATTGGCTCGAAATCCATCGAATGAGCACAACTACAACGGACTCAGTTATCAACAAATTAAACAGGTTATTTGCCACACATGGTTTTCCAGACGTTCTCGTCTCGGATAACGGCCCACAGTTCACGGCGTTACCATTTGAACAATATCTTGCTGACCGGGGCATCCGCCATGCGCTAACCTCGCCCACGCACCCTGCGGCGAACGGGCGTGCAGAGCGCATGGTACAGTTTGTAAAAAAGACCCTCCACAAAATGGAATTCGGAAACATCGATGAGAAAATCAATCGAATTTTATTATTGCAGCACATCACGCCCCACAGCGTTACCAACAAAACGCCGAACTTCTTATGGGGGCGGAAACTACGATCGCACCTCGACCGGCTCCACCCCGCATACGCACCCGAAAAGCCTTTCGGCTCCAGCAGCAAATGCCGGGAATTTAAGGTAGGTGATTTAATCTTTGCCAAAAACTTCTCCGGCGACCCTTTATGGATACCCGCAACCGTTACCCACCTCACTGGGCCTAAATCTTACCGCCTGCTAACAGATGATGGGAGGGTGTGGAAACGCCACATAGACCAACTCCGTTCGAGATTAATACCCAGCGCCCATGGCTCCCCGGGTTCACCAACTGAGGGGGGAGGAAATATCGAGGAAATTGACTTCGATATGACGGATAACAGGCCAACGGAAACCCTACGGCCCAGCGAAGTACCGGGGATTGATACGGGGAGGGAGTTGACTGTTCCATGGGACTTGAACTCGGGGGAAACCGAACTGCGAAACCCCGAAGAAACACTGATTGGCGGAAACAACAACAACGGTAGCAGCACGGAATCACCGTGCAGCGAAACGGAACTTAATAAAGATCATCCAAACGCTCCACCGGAACCGGACTTGAGAACAAACCCGGTGGAGCCAAGGAAATCATCCAGACAGACCAAACGGCCTGTCTACCTTGAAGATTTTGTTACAGCTCCCCTCAAACGGAACCCAAGGGGGAGGGGTGTTGTGAATGAATAAAAAATTACTAAACCTAAATGCAAAGCAGGTTTTGGAAGCCTGCACATTTGATTGGTTCATAACAAGCCTCTGATTGGCCAAGCTTAGGACACTTCTTATTGGTTATTAGTTTGAACTTGATGCACTTGGTATTGGTTAAGAGAGTAGCAGCCAACCCTATAAAAGGGGCTACTGCTGCCCATAGCTTTGCTCTGTTCTATTCTATTATTGTTATTAAAGAGTTGAAGTCACTGGTCAGATGTCTGGTCTCCATTATTCTCCAAACATAACATTAAGCAAGCTTAAAGGTTTTTCAAATGGAATGAGCATGATGTCATAATGGTAAGGAGGGTAAGCATGACCCTATACCAATGGCATGGTTATTCATGTACAGGGAAATGCAGTTACATAGGAATGATCTCTGTGTCAGAAGCAGCAGCAAATGGATGGTTTTGCTTGAAAAAGTGATCTGTACCATCACTGGAAGGGATTCTTGACTCTGCCTCCCACTTGCCAGGTTTCTGTTGTAGCACTATACTGGCTTGATTAGATAAAAGAGCCCACATGCAGAATTGTCAACATCCCAGAATTAGGAGATTAGAAGACAGAAGATTAGTAAGCAGAGAAACGTGGGGGAACACTAGTAATTTATTTATTTTATTTGTATGAAGGAGTAATGGGATTTGCTTCCAGATGTGATACTAAAGGGTGTAACAAAGCAATAGGTAATTGTCTGATAAGCAAGTATTTATTTCTGAGAGTTTTCTATTGCTTAGCTGTGGGCAAGAAAGAGAAGGCTCTTATTGGTTGATTCTTCCCTGTTTGCTCTAGGTTTATATGCATGTAAATATGCCAGTGTTCACAGTAACCTGATACCTGAAAAGTTTCAAAAAGAAAGGAGTTTGGACCAGTCTTGAATATGTTATAAATGGGATTCAACTACTTTGAGGTGAAAAGGGTGGTGGTTGTTCAGACATTTGAATTCTCACATGTGACTTTATTGCTCTATTTACTCCACTGTTTAGCTTGTGTTAATGGGTGATTTCAAGATTAGATTCCACTCTTAGAGGGTTTTAATATGATCTCTGGCAGGGATGGAATGAAGGCTGTGCATCCCTCCTTGCTTTTCTTTGCCTCTTAGTAGCCTTCAAAATGGTACCCTCTGGATCAGCTTATGGGATTTGTGGTGAGCAGCAGTGTATTGTACTGGTTCCTTTCTCTGGGGTTAATATCAGTTGTTAGTGGTTGGGGAGGTGAGGTTCTGCCCTGGCTCCTTCTTTGTTGGGTTCTGTAGAATTCAGTATACTAGTTGTTCCATATTAGCAGGCTTGAAGACCTGCATTCCTATTGGCCCAGAAAAGCCGGACTGTGATTGGACGTTGTAAACACTCCCGATTGGCTCGTATAGGGTTTGCCGCGATTGGTTAAAACCAAGCGCGGCAAACTCAAAGAACTGTCATTGGCTGCCTAGCCGCGGCCAGCTCTATAAAAGAGCTGCCGCACGCTAGGGTTTTTGTCTCAGTATTCTTCCTGTTAAATAAAGAGCTGTTGTTCACTACTCGCGCCTCGTTCTTATGGGACCCACCGGCCATACTTAACACTAGTTGTGCCTGTTATTGGGAGGGTCTTCTCACAATTACTTGCACATTGGTCACCTTCCAGATAGACTATTGCAATGCATGGGGCTGCCATTGAAAAGGATTTTGAAATGTCCCCAGAAGAAGTACACGTTATACCTGTGATCTGTAAGCTGTGTTACTTGCCAGTTTCCTTCCAGGTCCAATTTAGGTTTTTGATTTTGACCTTTGAAATCCTTCATGGTATGGTGCTGAGGGATTACCTTCACTAAATTACATCTGCCAGTACCATTAGGTTCAGCAGAAGCATGCTACAGATCCTATCTGCAAAGGAATTTGTGGGGCCTTGGAGCTGGACCTTTTTTTGCTGTGACTCCTGCCCTGTGGAATATCATTCATCCCAAGGTGACATCAGCCCCATCCCTGACATCCCTTTGGAGGTCCCTCAAAATTGTGTCACCAGGCTTGGAGATTTCAAAAAAGTAGTGAATTAGTGAGGTGGCTGTAGTGCCTATCAAGATAGCTCCTTTGACTACTCTATCATTGGTAACTTTGATTGATGATTTTTAAGTGTAGAATGTTTTTAATTATTAGTTTTTATAGTGTGTGTTTATTCTACACCTTTCAGAGTTGTGTTTTGTGAGATGGGTATCTATATAAATGTGATAGATAAGAATTCTTATTTCTACTATTTTGTCAAAGAGGGAAATAGATACTGGGAATGACTAGATCCCCATTAAATTGCATTCTCTTCTACAAACACCCCATTTTCTTACAATGTTGCAACAACCTGTGATGCAGAACTAAATTTATCATTGCAAAGGACTTCGCTGGACGCCCCCAAAGTTGATGATGTTGTCTCATAACTTGGAGAAATAAGATCCTTTTTATTAAAAAAAAACCCAGCTAGTATAATATTTGGCTGACAGCATATATAAACAGAATGGAAGGATGATCAAGATGGTCATCAAGATCATTGTTGGAGATTATGGAAGTTGTACAAAACACAAAAGGACACCTACTTGGATAAGTACTATTAAAAACAGATAGTTAGTGTCAATTACAGTGGCAGCTTCCAAAAACTAATTGCATCTGGACTACAGTATTACAAATAAGCCACCTACCTCTGCCAACTTCAAGTTCCTTTCCCTTCTTAGTTAGCTACCTGAGTTTATTTTCACCCTTAAGGTGAGCTTATGCACTTCGTCTCTGACTATTTTTCTAAACATAGACATTTTGCCCCCTGCCTTTTCTCCTCTCCTGTTCTTGTTAGTTCTGGCAAACAATAGAAACTTTTGAAATGTTTTTGTTGTGATGTGAATGGAAAACAGTCAAGTGATCTCAGGGGGTGATTCCCAAAGGGCCCTTGAGTGTCTGTCTTTCTGTGGTGGCAGTGGCTATATATATATATATATATATATTTGAGATTTACTGGAGCAATAAATCTAATGGAATCATGGAGAAAATTTAAGGCAGAAGCTCTCTAGAGATGGGGAGGAGGAAAAACAAGCACAAGGAGTGCAAAAGCAGACATGTAATAGTTGTTCTACTTGCTTTCTCACTGCCTTTTTGGCATGCTTGTCAGAAAACCTCTTACAGCAGAAAGCTGGAAAGAAGAGAATGATAGGAGAGGATGTTTTGGATGCTAAAATGTGAGTGTGCTGTTCCATGGCTGTTCAGTTCCACGTATTTCTCAGGTTATGGATGGTAGAGCCTTAAGTTATTCAGTACTGATGAAGTCACAAGCATGGCACAGTAAATGATACCTTTGCTTGAGGCTAACAATAAGGCAAATATGACCGTGATGCTTAAAGACACAGTATGTATCATGCCAAAGAAACAATTGTTTTTGGCTCCCTTCTGGCAAGATTTTGCTTGCTGAATCCGATGAGACGTTTGCAAATCCATAGCCCTAATGCGGCAATCTGCTTCTGTTATGGTGATGAAGCTTAAGTGATGTCTTAGGATCTGTAAATAACTTGAAATAGTTGTTATTGTCTGCTGCAACACGGGCACCATTTTCCAGGCAACCTTGTAACTTCCAGATGCGTAAATCTACAACTTGTATCATTTCTAATTGTAATCCAAATGAAGTGAGGAGGATCAAATAATATGTTCCCTCTTGTATGTCACTATGGCCCATGCTCTGATAATACCTGTTTCCAGTCATGTTCTCAAAAGATTGCCTTCATCTTTTCTTCAGTGCATAGGCTTAAATTGCCCTGGCTATACTGGTGCTGATGTTTGGCTGCTTATTTTAACACTCTCCTAAGGAATCCCCAAAGCATATAAAATCTATTAGACTTGTTATGGTAGAGAAAATAGATGTAAGAAACAAAATGTGCCTCCTTCCTCTTTTGGGTGTGACCAGGGTCAAACTCAGTTCCTAATCCTAATCATCGCCTCTGAGAGTATTTGCACCAAGACAAATTCCTTGTGTGTCGAATCACACTTGGTCAATAAAGAATTCTATCTATCTATCTATCTATCTATCTATCTATCTATCTATCTATCTATCTATCTATCTATCTATCTATCTATCTATCTATCATCTATTTCAAACTCAAATTGTCCATTCCTACACTGGACAAATTACAATTACATTACCCTCTGTAATCCAGTCTAAAGAATAGAAGTCTTGTTCTTAGTACAGCCCAATGGCAGACCCAACAAGAGCCATCTCAGGTCAAGATGGGTGGCACATAGATTTAAAAAGCAAACCACAAACAGCAACATAGCAATATGGTAAAAATCCTTAATGCTCCATTCTCAGTAAGGACATCTCCTGAATAATGGACTTCTCCAGCTTTGCTGCCACTTTTGAAAGGATAGTTTTGCTAATAATAGAAATAAGTTCAGGTATATGCAGGGGTGGGATTCTACCGGTTCTGTCCACTTCTGTAGAACCGGTTGCTCTGAAGAGCAGTAGACATAGAACCGGTTCTATGTCTGCTGCTGTTTTGGCCCACCCACCCGCTCAGGTTCTTACCTGACCTTTATTTTCTGCTTTTTCAACCGTAGCTGCTTTGTGCGACACAGCTGTGGTTGAAAAAGCAGGAAAAAAGGGCTTTTCCAACCGCTGCGCACTTGCACTGCTCAGCTATCTGGGCAGCTCAGCAGGTCGTAAATTGCACTCATGTGACTCACGCGACTCATGCATGCGCACATGATTCAGAGCGACAGAACTGGTAGTTATACCGGTTGGATCCCATCCCTGGATATATGGACAAGAAGCCAGTTTGGTGTAGTGATTAAGGCAGATAGTGACTTCAGGCTAGGAAGGCAACAATGGCAAACCTTTCCAAGAAAGTTGCAAGGACTGAAGTTAAAAACTGACTCAAAGGTATCAAAAAAATAAAAATAAACAAAGATCTTAGCTTAACTTCCCCCAAAATTGCCAACAAATCATATCCCTAAGGAGCTTTCATCCAGTAATTCTCAAATTCTATTAAAAATAATGCTTTCCCATTGTTTGGGAGTATTTCTTATAAAATTGGGAACCAATGTTTGTTGAAAAGATATTTGGTTATTTTCCTCACCTTGTATAGAGCTTAGGCATGAATTTTGTGATAATGACAAAATAATTATTTGTTAACTTAATACTATATTAACCTAACCTAATCTCAGCTCAAAACAAAACATTGAGCATCCTCCTCACAAAAACAAGCCAGTAAATTGGGTGGGCTGAGGGTTGCCAGGTATGAGAACGTCCTTGATTCTCAAGAGAAAGTATTTTATTTTGACTACACAAACCCAGCTATCTCTAATTCCCACTCCCTATCCCTCAGCTCCAGTTTTTCAGCACTGAAGCTCCAAGATGCCTTCGCCCAGGCCAGCTTCAGGATTAACATTAGCATTGATTAATTGAAGAAATCTCTTTAATGGTATTGATGGTCTTATTAAGGACATCACACAGGATGTTGGTTGTGATCCATGGCTGAAGCATGTACATTTGTTCTTCCTTTGAACTAGGCATGGGCAGGACAACTTCATGCTGAAGTGTGCAGCACAATAGTCAGATGTTTTTTTAGATGAGAGAGAGAGAGAGAGAGAGAGAGAGAGAGAGAGAGAGAGAGAGAGAGAGAGAGAGAGAGAGAGAGAGCTCAGTCAAGATCCTGAATGAACATAGTTGTATAGCATCTAATTGAGGGTCATGATGTGTGCGGTATGCAACAAGTTTAATTCTTCTTCACCTTTATTTCTCACAATTATGGGATCATTATGAAATGCATGCAGATCAGACTGAGAATGGTTATTTGGTTTTGAGTTATCTCTATCAGCTTGTTGCTCCTCACTTATTGAAATGACTGCTGGATTTCAACCAGGCAACCAAAAGAGATTTTCTCTTATCTGTGAAATAAATCAGACTGAAAAATACACTGAGATAACTTGATAAGCCTTTTGTTTGCTATTACATATGCATGATGTAATCAATATACTGTGACCTTTTCCATGTACACAGCCGTGCGTCCAGCACTGAACATTTCATATTCATCCAAAATGCTTTGGTGGATCACTGCCTGCATGCTATCATATCATCTTGTTTTGCTTCCCTGCGCATTGCATAGGATAATAACGTTAAAGAAACCTTGTAGCTTGTGGGGGAAGGTTTAAAAGCATCATACTGAGACTGGGCATTCAGCCAGGGGAAGGGACAGAAGTGAAGTGCTCCTGGAGAATTTCTTTTTTTAGACAATGATTGCTGAAGGGGAAAAGCACGCTGGTTATCACTGTGTTCCTTTGGAAATGAATTAAGTATTTACCTGACTATTAGAGAAAGAAAATCTTTCAATCTCTGTTCAAAGGAGACTTCTTTTATTTGCATAATAAAATGCATAACATTGAGGAATTGGAGAAAACAGCAAGAGCTTTGCAAAATGATTTCAAATCGGTGCTGTTATTGGTGTACATCAGCATAGGAGCCCAAAAAGGTTAACCACCACTGTCATGTAGGCTAGCCCAAGAAAAATGTTATGTCAGAACAACACTGCCACTCAAAATCTTCATGGATTTATCAGGAAGAATTCATTAGGTAGATCTGGCAAGAATTAGAAGCTTTCCTAGGCATTTCCTCTATTTTGCAATAGAGGCTTAATAGGAACTCAGTTGTTTCTAGGAATCCCAGTGTATTTTGCCAAGCAAGTGTGTATGTCAATTGGAAGTAAAATTCAATTTTTCTTGTGCTCAGGAAATGCTATTTGTTATGTTTCTGCAGAGAAAAAAATGAATCCCTATCTCCCACCAATCTTCATAACTTCCTATCCTCACTAATTGTTTAGTGCAGCATCCAAACATTAGTGAAGACTGGTTTTATATCATCTAATTGATGGCTTGGTGACAGTGTAAATTACCAATGAAGAAAAGATCTTAGAACCATTCCAATATCCCATTTATCCCCTGTTCCAGCAGGGAATTGTTCCTTCATATTAATGGCTGTATAACTGCCTGCAAATTTTCTAAGCCCTGTCTGTCATACTTCCTTTTTAGCCAGAGTTGATTTCATATTTAATGCATTCACAGTCATAAGAAAGCTTTTGCTTCTTCACTATCTCTGCTTTGCCATGCCATTAAACGGAAGATGTCTAGCATTTTTCAGTGGATATTTTCTCTTCTTTTTACTGGCTACAGTTCTACAGATGCCTGGAAGGTTATTCTAAGAAGAATATATGATAGATTTGTTTCACTGGGCTTCAAATAAACTGTGATAATTCAATATCTCTTGTTTAACAGTCGGTCTTTTCTCTTTCTGCCTGCATAGTGCACATCCATATCAAGCATACATATTCAATTGAGAAAGATCAGTAAATGATAATTTAGACATAGGAATAGCTTTCTGTAATTACAACATGAGAACAATGTTTTCTGTCTAGTTATTTTAGCTCTAAGCTTTAGCAAGACTAGATTTTAATGCCTCATTGAATGGTTTTGTAAATCTTCAGCACTTCCAGTTCTTATGTATTATTTTCCACATGCATACTTTCTTCAGAAAGACCCTATCGGATGGAAGATACGTAGGCCTGTTAATACTTATGGAAAATCTATTGAAACCAGTGGGACATTAAGTTACGATAAAATTAGGTATCATTTATCTCAATCATTTTAACCTATCTAGCATGACTCTTGGGACCTTGGCTTAAAATATAATAATGGCTCTCACGTTTTTCAATTCAGATTTTTTTTTTACCCTGAGGTTCATGAATTCCTTCTCATTTTTTTCACAGTTAGTGAAAATATTCAGAAGAATATGTGAATATTTTATTCATGTGCCTGTTTGTTGAATTTAGAGATTACCACATTGTACACCTGATGGTAGTTTATGCAAATAAAAGCATGGTTATGCATGTATGTGCGAGAGAGCAAAGTTAATACAGATAACCTACCCAGTAATTAAAATGAAAACATTAGGAAAGCAGTGGAATAATCACATGTACTCCTTTCAAAGAGCATTAACATTTAAAGGCCCTGGAAAAGGTTCTTTTTTAATTGCTTTGCAAAAAGATGCCAAAGTCAGTGCCAATCTACTCTCCAGCCAAAGGCTATTCCACAAAGTCAGGGTCAGCACAAAGGGCTCCCATCCATCTTATCACATGAATGATAAGGCGATGTTCAACATTCCCTACCAGGATGAGTATATTGAATGGGTTGGTTCCAGATGGAGAATATATTAAAATATATATCTGTACAGGTAGTCCTCAACTTACAACAGCTCATTTAGTGACCATTCAAAGTTACAACACTGAAAAAAACGACTTATGACCATTTCCCCACGCTTATGACCATTGCAGCATCCCTGTAGTCGTCTGATCAAAATTTGGACACTTGGTAACGGACTAATATTTATGACGGTTGCAGTGCTCCGGGGTCATGTGATTCCCTTTTGTGACCTTCTGACAAGCAAAGTCAATAGGGAAGCCAGATTTGTTTAACAACCGCAATGATTCACTTAAGAACTGTGGCAAAAATATTGTAAAATGGGATAAAACTCACTTAAAAACGTCTCACTTAGCAACATAAATGTTGGGCTCAATTGTGACGGTAGGTCAAGGACTACCTGTACACATATAATATATCTAGTAATCGATGAATATCTAAAAATATTACAGCACTATTTGTTGTAAATACATTGAGTAGAATTTGTATAAGAAAAAGAATGTTGGGATTGGAAAAGGGAAAATAAGCTAACTTGGAGGAATAAGTCAACTCCCACTGAAGGAAGAGTCATTCTGGATGGCTACCATGAGTATGCCAGTCTGGAATTGAGCAGTGTAGAAATATTGGGAACAAATAATTAAGTAAATGAGGAACCACATCCTCCCAATACAGTTTTAAGGGTGCCAGTTAAGTTTCAGCATACCAGCAGCATTTCTAGTGCCCCGAAATCTTATAGAAGAGGAATGATTTAACTCAACTATCTCCCCATATGACCATAACTAATCATGTCCAAAAGGACAAAAGGGAAAAACAAGCACCAGACTTTTCAACACAAGCAGCATATGTTTAACAAAACAAACAATTGAAGAAACAACCCTCCCAAGGCTAAATGGAAAAGGAAGAAAAATCCTCCAGGCTTTCTGATAATATCATCTAAAATTTAAATGTTAAAATTTCACTTACCTCTTTTACTCCTATGCTGCCTAAATCTTGTTTTGCCTTATGGATGGTTTGTTTTTGTATCCTAAATAACAAAGCCTAGCAGGACAAATTGAAGTGTTTGCTTCCTTTATCTGAGAGTGGTAAAAATATACCAAACTGTGGACTTGCCTTTCTCATTTAATAATTGTTTTTTAAAATTGGTACATCTACTAAGTTTGGACTGAAATTGCCAAAATTCACCCAAATAAAATCATTGTTAATAGATCAAGATGTCAACAATTTCTCTATTTGAAAAAGCCTAAAAAATGATATCTAAGTTGTCATAGACTGTGACTATAGGAAGAGGGTTCCAGGGCATATACTCTATAAGGAATGACATTTTCATGGAATAAAATAATTGCTCTTGGGGTATTTGTTGGAACTGAACAATACCTCCAAGTAACTTTAACGGCGGAAGCTGGGAAAAGCTTCTCTGACAGTGGAAAATTCAGTCAGCGGAGAATTAACACATCAAAAGAATGGCATAAATGAAAAAAAAATGTAAAGCTTTAGATTCAGAGTAGGAAAGTTTTGCTTTTTTTGATATATAATGATTGAAAAGACACCACCTTGCCTTGCTTCAGAAAATATTCTTCTCCATAAAATAATTTGTATAAAGATATTTTTTTTTGCTTTCAACTGTCATCAGTAGAATCTGTGCATGTCTTTTAAGTTAATTTAAGATATTTGTGGGGTTTTTTTGTACTGTAGAGTTCAATGCTCCAGGAAGGAGCATTTCTAAAATTTGTGAAAACAATGAGTTGGAACAAAACAACCACCAGGGAATCACTTGGCAAAGAATGATGATTAAAGAATATGGAAATATTTCACTTATCTCCTCTCATATTACCAGATCTTATAAAAAGATGCACAAGAAAAAATACAGTAGATAAACAGAGCTAGCCCAAACATTTTGCTGCCAGAGGCAAGGATGTCTCTGTTCTCTTCTATTGGATGTTTTTTATTTTCTAACAGCTTCAAAGCCAACTGCACTGGCAACTACATCTTCAGCTAATATTTAGATAATATTCCAAACTACATCTCAACACAGACTGACAGCCTAGGACAACTGGAAACCTCACAATTGTTACTGAATAATCATGTTTAATGAGACAAAAAGAGAAGATTATTAAATACATGACTGGGCACCAAACTTATTAATCACATTTTATTATGATTACATTTATATATACATGACATGTCCTTGCATTATCTACTAAGTTTTGGAGTGTGGCTTCTGGCATGTCAGTGAGAGGCCAAGGATGGTCCTTAACCCAGACAAAGTTGTAGGCTGGAGAATGGAGATGAAAAGAATCTCTCTTCTCCACTGCTTTGCTAGCTCTTCTTGCATCTTGCTTCTTGCTGAGAGTGTAGCACTTATTTCACTTTGTTTAGTGGCAAAGCTGGTTTGTGAGACAAAATAAAAATGCTTCTTTCTTTCTTTCTTCTTTCTTTCTTTCTTTCTTTCTTTCTTTCTTTCTTTCTTTCTTTCTTTCTTTCTTTCTTTCTTCTTTCTTTCTTTCTTTCTTTCTTTTTCTTTCTTTCTTTTCCTTCCTTCCTTCCTTCCTTCCTTCCTTCCTTCCTTCCTTTTTCTTTCTTTCCTAAAATGAGTTTTATATAGTATAGTCATTTAATTGGGTGGAAAAAAATGGGTTTTAACTGCATTTGGCCCCTTGGAGTATAATATTGTTAAATCATTATATCCAATTCCGCATCTTTATTTTGCTTCAGGAATGGGAAGGGTAGTAGTTTCTCCACAATACTAGGGTTTGAACAATATGTCTGAGAACATGAGGAGTTGACATGTTTCTAATTTAATTTTTCCCCAAGTGGAGAATGGACTTTTGTGCTTTAATTATCTATTTGTTAAATTTTGCTCCCTTCATTTTGTGTTAATTTTGCTTAGAACTACCATAGGTGGACTAAAGAAATCCAGGAAATCAGTTAGTTGTCTTTATCTTTTTGCTGCCATCTACTGCTGATCTGGATTTTTTTGCAGCCCAGATATAGCAATCCCATTTTTTTTAGGCCTTGGAGCAGAACAGCAGAGATCAATATTCTATAAATACTTCTAGAGAGAATAGCTTTCGGTGCTCATGTAATGATTGACTAGATCTGTCTTGCCATAAATAGTACAATACACTCATTTGGATTCCTGGCGTCCTATTTGGTGCTGCCGCTGTCTGAATTGGCTGTTCCTTTACTATCTTAGTAAGTTGGGCAATCATTCCAGAGGGAAAATAGAGAAGCGTTATCAATTAGTAAACTGTACTTTGATAAGTAAAGAAACATCGTGGGTAACTTATTTGTCCTTTGAATGTTATTGCACTTCAGAGATTGCTTATTTTGCTTGCATCTGTGATGTACATTTGAATTATTCAAAGCCTGAGCTCATAAGAGAAACTTTCCCTCCTGTTCTTAAGGATGTGTGTGTGTGTGTGTGTACTTTGACTAACAACATACGTGCATGGAAGTGCATAGAAGTGCATAGTGGGAAAATCTGACAGACACTAATGAGCTTCCTCGAAAGGGTTTCTATGGTAGTGCTGAGTGCTATAGATGCCTGGAACACTGAAAACGTCATTGTCTAACTAGTCAAGGACACTGTATTTTTAGCTCCTTTAAGCTAAGGGTAACCATTAATGGTATGAAATCTTATGACTCATGAAGGATGCAAACTAGCAGTAAAATTCCATGAGAAAACCTAGCAAAATCACCACATTTCAGTGAAAATATAAAGGTATTTCTCAAAATGTGCTTGAGATAAAGTTTGTAAAATGTAATTGTCTCCTTCTTGCAATTAAGAGCCAATCATGATCCAAAGACTTGTTCAACACTTCTAAGAAAACATACAATTCCTGAGGTTGAATATATATATATATATATATTTATGGTGGTGGTAGTAGCAGGAAAATGCCCACTTAGGTTGTGTAGATTGTGATAAACATTCAAAATATATCTTCTGAAATATTCTGGGTCTTCTTATTTTGAATAAAAAATTTGAAAAACGTTGTGTTATTCAGTCATAGAGCCAGTAGAAGAGAATATTTATAGCTCAGGGTTGAAATGAGGGGTCCTTGGTGCTGTCTCAGCTTGGTTGTTTTCTTGCAGATGTTTCATTACTAAAACTAGGTAACATCATCAGTGTTACCTAGTTTGGGTAATGAAGCAAGAAAACAACCAAGCTCAGAGAGCACCAAGGATCCCTCAATCATGAGCACTCCATATTTTGATCCTATTCCCAATATGACTTCTCTTTTATTGTATGTGAAAGAAAGAGAAGAAATTATGGGTATGTTAAATCTCAGCATCAGTATCTCTTGTCTGTAAATCTAGCCCCACTCCTGAACTCTCTGTTTATTGTGATTTATTGGAAATTTTAGACGGATTTTTTTCCCTGGTAAATTAAAATATTGAGTTGTGCCCAGTACTGCTTGGCTGGATGGTGGATTTGATGCTGTTGATTAAATGGATTCCTTCTTTCTCCTGAACAATGCATATTCCCCAGATTGCTGTGAATGATTGTCTGGTCCTGTAACAGTAAGGGGATCTCTATGCTTTATGCACCCATTTATAAATTGGGTCAAACTGACTATGCTACTGCCTAAATCATAAGTCTTGAGAAAGACTCATAGCAATGTATTCATTTTATTCACACGTTTACTTTGTCAAAGAGAGCACAGTAGTGTAATTACTTTATTGGACTTTTCCTGATCTAAGGCATCAATATGACCTGTAAGCCATAAGTCAGATGTGTTTAAGCACTTGGTTTTACAGATTAATTTCTCTGGCGTTGTTAAAAGCTCTCTGTCTTATAAAGAGATTAAAGGAAACTCGCCACATTCCAAATTAATAATACTCTGAGTTTTGCTTTGTATACTGCTATTACAGAGAGACAGATTATTACAAAAGCCTTGATATATGCTTCTCATTAACAATTAACTTGGTGCAAAGGTTTAGAAAATTGTTTGTGACTTCACTTGGGAAGCTGGGCTACTGATCCTGAGACTAGCACAATTTAACAAGGTTTGTTTCATTCAAGGACAGTCTAGAATCAGCTCTGCTCATTGGTATAGGGAAAGGGACAGATCCTACTTTACAGAATTCATACTTTACAGAATGGTAAAGACTGCAACGACGACACCATTAAAGCCAACATCTTTAACACATTCTTCGGCTCAGTATTTGTAAACAGCAATGGATCATGCCCAGTATTTCCTAGCCGTACCACAGATAACAACAATGATCTAATACATATCGATTTCACAGAAGACAATGTCGAAAAATCACTATGCAATCTAAAACCATCTCTATCTATTGGACCGGATGGAATATGTGCCTACTTCTTAAGAAAGCTATCCACTGCCATAGCCAAACCTCTAAGCATAATCTTTGAAAAATCTTTCAGGACCAGCTCCTTGCCTAACCTATGGTCACAAGCCACAGTCATCCCAATCTTCAAAAAGGGAGACCCAAGCCTAGTTGAAAATTACAGGCCAATCTCCTTATGCTGCGTCACCTGTAAAGTCATGGAATCAATTATTAACCAATCCATCATCCTCCACTTAGAGTCAAACAACCTACTCTCCAATAAACAATTTGGTTTCAGAAAAAAACTATCCTGTAATCTGCAACTCTTACACTGCAAAAACATATGGACGACACAACTCGACCAGGGCAAAGCAATTGACGCAATCTACATAGACTTCTGTAAAGCCTTTGATTCAGTGGTACACGACAAACTACTCCTAAAAATAAAATCCTATGGTATCTCTGGACAACTGAATAACTGGATAGAAGCATTCCTGTCAAACAGACAACAAATGGTCAAAATCGGGAGCGTTCTATCAAATCCAGTACCTGTCAATAGTGGTGTCCCCCAGGGCAGTGTTCTAGGACCAACTCTCTTCATACTCTACATAAACGACCTCTGTGATCATATTAAGAGCAATTGCGTTCTCTTCGCTGATGATGTAAAGCTGTTCAATACCACAGACAATACTGCTACCCTACAAAAAGATCTCGACTATGTATCTGAATGGTCAAACAAACGGCAACTCCAAATCTCAACAAATAAATGCTCTGTCTTACATATTGGCAAAAAAATCAGAAAATAAAATACAAGCTGAATAGTCAAGATCTTGTTGATGACCCAAGCTCTGTAAAGGACCTTGGAATACTCACCTCTAATGATCTAAGTGCTAGAGCCCACTGCAACTACATAGCCAAAAAGGCATTAAGAGTTGTTAACCTAATCCTACGTAGTTTTTTCTCTGGTAATATCACACTACTAACCAGAGCATACAAAACATTTGCTAGACCAATACTCGAATACAGTTCATCAGTCTGGAACCCTCATTACGTATCTGATATTAGCACAATTGAGAAAGTCCAGAAATATTTCACAAGAAGAGTTCTCCACTCTTCTACTCATTGTAGAATACCTTATGCCACCAGACTTGAAATTCTAAAACTAGAAAACCTTGAATTACGCCGTCTTCGGTCTGACCTAAGCATGGTATATAAAATCATACATTGCAATGTCTTACCTGTCAATGAATACTTCAGTTTCAACCATAACAACACAAGAGCACACAATAGATACAAACTCAAAGTAAACCGCACCAAACTTGATTGCAGGAAATACGACTTCAGCAATAGAGTGGTCAATGTCTGGAATACTCTACCCAACTCTATAGTCTCTTCCCCAAACCCCAAAAACTTTAACCTTAGACTGTCTACTATTGACCTCACCCTTTCCTAAGAGGTCTGTAGGGGCGTGCATAAGTGCACCAACGTGCCTACCGTCCCTGTCCTATTGTTTCTCTTATTCTTTTATTTTTCTTATATGTACCCATTTCATGTATTCACAACTATGTATACACTTATACTTATTATCTTGTAAACAATTGGCAAATCAAATAAATAAATAAATAAATAAAATTCGCATGGCACATGTTCTATGTTGCATCATGAACATGGTTGAAATCTGGTTGCATCTGTACAGCAGTTGAATGGTTATTACAGCAAATCAGCTTCCTGGTCCCGGAGGCCCAGAGGGGGGCTATCCAAAATGCCCAGTAGGTTTGGCAAAACAACATAGCCATGGAAGAACAGACCCAAGGGAATGAAAAGCAACAGAAGCTTCCATTGCACAAGTGGAAATCTGTTTCTGTGGAGGGAGATCTATAACCCAATGAAAGTAAGAAAAAAATGCTAAACTTTACATTATTTATGAATGCAATGGCAAATTAAAAGTATAATACAAGTGTAGGTGCAATCCCATATGCAGACTTTTATTATTTAGGATACTTATTTTAATCATACATGAATGATGTTGATGGACATTGAAAAGGTGGGTATAAAATCACTCAGAGACTAATCTTATACAAATGTCTACTTGGAATGAGGTACCATGAATTTAAAACATTTATTTCAATAAATATACAGAAGATTACAGCATAAACATTTGTATAGTTTGTCCTACCATCCCACCTCTGCTTCTAAGCATGGGCATGCATGCTTTTTCCCTATTTATAATGCAGTACTAATTCTTCCCTGTCAGTTTTTGCAGGTCAATCAGAGGAAGAAATTCATTGGCATTGATATTCATACTACACCTGTGAGGAACTAGTTGAGTAGAAGATTACTGCTGGTGATAACTGGCTAAAGATCTAAAAATGTGAACATGAGAAGACTTTTATGTGTTTGGTCACCAATTTATATTTAATATTTATGTGCTGTGTTTGTTTTAATGTGTTTTTCCCTCTTTTAATTCATTGTTTGTTTATATGTTGTATAACACCTATTATAAAGTCATGTTGTTTGAATTGGGCAGTCTTATAAATCTTTGAATAAAATCAATGAATGAATGAAATGAATCAACCAACCAAATCAGTTGCATCCAAGGCTGTACCTTTGGCTCCCATGGACTTGATTCAGTCCTCTGAACTGTGTTAATCTGCAGGTAGCACAGGATGCTTGTTACCTGCCAGGATTTAAAAAAAAAACAGTGCAAATCTAGCCTTCCTTGTCATGTCAGGGCAAAAATGGGTGTTCCCCACTGCTGAGTTGAACTACTTCCCACTCATCCTCAAATTAGCAGGTGTTGTGCCCATGTTGTCCTTTTCGAGTCCCTGCACTCCTATCAATTTTCCTCTAAGATGATTAATTTCAACAGACTGTACTAGCATTAAGATGGTCCCTAGCTTGTGTTAGAATAAGTGGAGAAGCTTCCCATATAACAGGAGCAATTTAAGGCTGCCTCATTGGGAAACAAGGTAAAGGTGACACGAACTAATAAATCAGACAAAGGAATCTTGGAACAGGGAGGCAAAAGGTGTTGTTAGAGAATGTTTGTTCTGTGGTCAAATGCAAATGGGAGTTGAAGTCCACACAGCTTAAAGTCATTATAGTTGAGAAATACTGGCTTAAAGACTGGTGGGTTTTCAGAGGTGAAAAACTTCTTGGTCACTCTTTTAGGTGGGCAGCTATGGGTTAAGGCTGGACTTTAGTGAGAGGTGGAACCATAGCATAATACTGTTCAGTTAACTTTTCACTGACACCAGATTGATTGATTGAATGAATGTATTTGTTGCTCATCTTTGCTTTGAAGTTATTCTAGGCGGCTTATAGCATTACAGTTCTCAGTGCAAACTCAATCACAGCTTAGCGCACCCCTTTGTAAACTGTACTGCTAAAAGGAAAGCAGTGGAATATCAAAAGCTTAAAGACTTCCTCAAAATGGTTATTTCCTAAGTCAGGAAAAGAAGGAAGAAGTTAAGCGATATCAGAGAATTTGATAAATAAATAGAACATTGCTTTTTTCCCATTTACGGGAAACCCCTAGGAAAAGTTATAGTGGTGGGCAGAGGCCCCATGCAGGTAGTTTCTGATGCAATTGGCTATTTCCTTGAGGGTCCAGAAACTCATTTTTGTTGGTGAGCTGTTTGAGCATTTACTATGCTTTTGAATGTATTAAGCAGACCTAAACTATATTAAGGTTAGCTCATTCACACATGCATGTCTCTCCCTGAATGTTCATTTCTTTTTGGTTTCAGTGTCAGCTGATGGCATTTATGTGCAAATGGAATGTGTATGGTTGGTACCACAGACTGAGTTGCATTTCCTCTCACCTCAGTACAAATTCAGAAGTTTTCAGCTAGATCATTTACAACTGCCAGTCACTGATGATATAATAATCAAGTGTAAAGAAGCAAAGTGTTTGTACTGGTGTGAACCTGATTTGATTTGCTCTGTAATAAGCAAGAAATATTTTTTTTAAAAAAAATCAACTTTGTTGATTTTGTATAAACAGTCACTTTGATAAGAGCCTCGGTGGTGCAGTGGTTAGAGTGCAGTCCTGCAAACTACTTCTGCTGACTGCCAGCTGCCTGCAATTTGGCAGATTGAAACCCACCAGGCTCAAGGTTGACTCAACCTTCTTAGGTGGGTAAAATGAGGACCCAGATTGTTGGGGGCAATATGCTGACTCTGTAAACTGCTTAGAGAGGGTTGCAAAGCATGTAAGTCTAAGTGCTATTGCTGTGATAGTTAAGACACAGGCTAGAAACCAGGAGACCGTGAGTTCTACTCTCACTTAGGCACAAAGACAGCAGGTGACATTTGGCCAGTCACTCTCTCTCAGCCCTAGTAACAAAGCAATTGCAAACAGCTTCTGAATTCTTGCCAAGAAAACAGCAGAGACCCATTTAGGCAGTTGCCAGGTATCAAGACTGACTGGAAGGCACACAGACATCTATAGGAAACTGGAGTAGATAGCAAGGTATTTAAAAGGATAAGTAGAAAGTAGCAAGCGGCAGAGTTGAATTTATTATGATGTTGCCAAAGCTCTGCATCAGGGGTTTGCAGCATTTGCGGGCTCTTGGGCACATTTGGAATGTATCTTTGATATTTTCTTAATCTGACAAAGGCACAAGGCACAATGGCCAGCTTTCTATCACCTCTTATGGCGGAGGTCTCCAAACTTGGCAACCTTAAGACTTGTGGATTTCAACTCCCACCTGTGCTGGCTGGAGAATTCTGGGAGTTGAAGTCCACAAGTCTTAAAGTTGCCAAGTTTGGGGACCCCTGTCTTATGGGGTTCTCGGGATGCTCTTGGTTACTTCAGCTTGCTTTTGTTTTTTTAGGAAGTGGCATTTTTCAAATTGAATGCTAGGTTGCTGTCTCCTATCATTTTTTAAAAATTGTCTTAAGAATGCCTCTGGGGCCAATATGTGTCCCTCAGCATTCTCTGAAATAATGATTGTGCTTGAGCCTGGCATTTTGCTCTGAAGCATTTCAGCCTCCAGTATACTTTTTTAAAAAGTTAAAATAATCTTTTTCTTTTCCTCCCTCCCTTAAGGGACGAGTGTGCGCACACATTGGGAGCCATAGAGGCTATTTTGGCCTCATGCAATCTAAAGCATCCTAGTAAATTTTACTTAGCACCATTGCAAAGGACAATGGGTGCTGATATGCCAAGGGAAGAGAGGAAACAAAATGCACACAAAAAAGAAATGCAACTTTTGCCTTTTTTTTTGGCTTAGAGAAACTTTTGAAATCAAGTTAATTAAAAGCATCTTATTTAACACCTTGCATTTGATTAATCATCATCTTAAGAATGTGTGAATGAGATTCTGAAGTGTAACAGAGACCGATGAGGCACACACAGCCTTGGTGCCTCTCCATTTCATTAGCAATTCTTTAGTTAATTATACAGAGCATTTTAATTTAGTTTAGTAAATTTTCCTTTGGTGGAAACTTTTGGAAGAGATTCACTGAAGAAAATGAGTAGAGGTGAAGTGAGTACATTTTATTCAAGTGGTTGATATCAGACATTTTATTCAAAATTTAACTGCTGATAATAGCAGTTCAAGGTTCTAAAGGACTTCAAAACATAAACCACTGCACAAAAGGAAATTGTCAGGTTATGCACGGCTAAATCTTTTCAGCAAAATAACATAATTTGCTCTTGCCAAGGGAAACATGAACGCATTTCTGCCATACCAATCCCACAAGGATTTATATCTCTTGGGAATGTGGCATTGAATAAAGCATGAGTACTCAAATGTAGAAAAACATGCTTGCTTTTAGCCAGCTGACTGGAGATAACTCAGGAGAAAAAAATTTGTCACATTTTGAAGCCAACATCAGTCCAATTTCTTAAAAGAGTATCTGTTTGAGATTAATCAGCAGCTAATCTCTCTCCAAAACAAATCAAAACTGAGGCAAATCAGTAGAAAATGCCTAGAAAGCTGAAGGTGTTTTAAAACTCTAAAATTGACAGTGCATATAAAGAAAACTGACACTCTCAAGATACTTTTCATATTTTTATTTATTTTTCTCTCTCAACAGTATTGATACTTTAAAAGAAGAAAGACTTGACTGGGAATGGGATCATCCTTCAGTTTTTCCAGTGTCACAATGATTCTGATAGGAAGCAAACATGGTTTGAAGTTGAAAGGAAAAGTGGAATTTCCGTGGAAAACATATCCTGGAATTCATAAAACATTTGCTATCCTATCTTATAGGTGTCCTGTTGAAGACGTCTATCTGCATCCAGGCCTTGTCTACATGAGTGTTGCATAACCAATTCTGTTTTGTTTTTCCTTCTTCTCCCTTTAATGAATATATATTTTACAATTCAGAGGTGTCAAACTGGTGGTCCTCAGGCTGGATGAGTAAACCACGTCCACCCTAGCTCCGCAAATTGGGAAAACATCACGAAACATCTTGTGATGGCAACGTGAGATTGCGAGATTGACATTCGTATTTTACATTGTTTAAATTCCTGGTCTTTAACACTATTTAAATCATGGTTTTGAAACATGATTGTAAGGGGCATGTCTGTAAATAGATGTCAACAAAGTTGCCATGACTATGTCATTGTTGCCTAGCTCTTTTTTTGAACGTGTTGCAGGTGCAACCTATTTGCAACACAAAGAGGCAAAACTTCATATATTCGTTGAATTTTCTGACCCTAGCCAGATGCCTCCATATAGGAAATGGGAGACAGGTATATAAAATAAGTAACTAAAAACAAGACACAAGGGTTAAGTGAACAACAATGCAAATGCTAACCTGGTAAAACAAAATTCAGCAAAATTTAAATAGGGAATCTTTGCTAGGCTAAATTGCTCAAAGCAGTTGAAGAAACACTTTTTGCAGCTTTGAAATGGGATTGAATGGAAATAGTGTAAACTCAACATTATGTGTGCCTAAGGGATTCAATAATGAAACAAGATGGATTAAAATGATCATCCCTGTTCCTTGAACATGGCCAGCTTCCTGTTTGTTCTGAATCTGTGGCTGGCTTTTCCTGTATGGTTCTTGTTGTTTATTTCTGGCAAGAACCTTCTTCTCAAATCCTCTTTACGAGCATTGCAATGTTACTAATATCACTGTTATGGAAGGAACTCAGCTAATGTATGGATGATCCCTTAAAAATGATCATTCTGGATCCACCAATATTTGTTTTCCTTGGAGCAAACAGGGAAGGATAGGACACAATCCTGTCTGTGCTCAGCTGGAAGTCATTTGAAAAACTTTCAAGGGCAAGCAATAGTGTGGGGACCATGTTTTAGATTCCAAAAAATATGGACCGATGTGAAGAACCAGATCAAAATTGGGGGCGGGGGGAAGACCTCAGGAGTTGGTGATAATTTATGTTAGGGGATGGGAAAGAATAACAACTTCCCTCTTTTGCACACCTCCATCCCCCTCCCAACTAAAAGAACAATCAGCAGAAATGTGAGGAATCTCTGCATAGGATGGTGGGAGAGAATCTAGAAACTGCTGAGATAGTCAATAGGCAGATTGTTCATCATGTATTGACAGGAGATTAACTGAAGAAACCTCCAGACAATAGAGATTGAAGACTTAAAAAGAAAAGGAGGGTGGAAGCTAGAGGCAAGGAGCTCACTAAATGGGATTGGCTGCTTCCCCCCCACCACTTAACACTATCTATTTGTGCCTTTAGAAAGACAGACAAAACAGATGGATTTTCTTTGCTGATCAAAGTCCTCATATTCCTTTGAAAGGAAAAAAACCCTACATGTTTCATTGCAAACACTGCAAAAATAATACGGGGAAAGCCAGGAGGTCTCATATTTCAAAACACGTCCACCCAGTGAGTTTTGGGGATAAGGTTAACTATCTGAGCCAATCTGCCTTCTATTTTAAACCACATTCCTTATTCATTGGGGTATTCTGTCAACATGTTTAGAATTGCTGATTAGTAAAGCAGCCATGAATCTCAGTGGCAAAACATAGACTCTGGTTGTGACATTTCTATTGGTTCGTTATATTGCTCAACCAGGTCCCTTTCTGTTTGTGTGAAAAAGTTGTTTAAAAGCACATGTTTTAGCTAATGATGTTCTTATGCAAAGTACATATGACATGTTCCATAAAAATAGATATCATGTGTGGTGGGGGTGGGTGAAGAACACTGTAGACAAAATGGATTGCTCTGTAAATTATATTGTAGGCCTATACAATAGTTCTTTTCTTTAAAAAAAATCTTGGTATGCCAGGATATGTTGTTATGCAATTATGATTGGGTAGAATTGTAGGTTTTGCAAAACAAATAGCTTGTGAGTTTCAGCAATCAAGTTGCAATGATGTACCTTGATTGAATGATATGTCTCCTTCACCCACAATCAGGAAATTAGAATACATTAGATAAAATAAAGAAAAAGTGTTAACTGCATAGGGTTGAATCCAAACAGGTTGAGTATAGATTGTCCCAAATGAAATGAATTACATTTAATTTAGTCATAACTAATTTAAATTCATTAATTTCAGAGAGCCTCCTTGAAGTACAACCAGGTTTGAATTTAACTCAAAGACCCAACTCCTTTCCTTGGCATGGAATCTGGATTTCATCAAGACAGATTTTAGGCATGCAAAACTCTGCTAATAATTCACTCTTGAAAATTTATTTCCTGATTCATAATGCCCTGTCTGAATCTGGAGTAGTTTAATTTGCTTTTATCATCACAGTTGCTTTTGACAGCAGATGCCTCAAATTCTTGACTCCCTAGGATGCTGCAATAATAGGCTTTTTTGGATGCTGTTTTTGAAGGAAAATTTTAGAAAGTATGATTATCATAAAAATATTATTCCATATTATAATTCTAATAGAACTTAACTTTTTGTATTGAAGAATGAAAATGAGAGTATACATTAAGGATAACAATTTTGTCTTTAGTACATTGTCTTGCATAACTTGCATAACTTCTGGCATCAAAGGTTATATTCTAAATTGAAATAGTACAGTAGTAATACAGAATTTCCCCTTTTTTAAAAAGGGATTTTCTTTAGTTTTTAAATTTGTTTATTTTATCCATTTGTATACCACCCTATTCGAAGGTTTGTAAAAAAAATAAATCCTATATTAAAGCAACCAATCCCTTTATTAAAAATACCAGATGTGCCATATAGAGAATATGGAATAGATATAAACTCAAGTTGTGTTTGAAATACCTTTATGATCAACTTAAGAAGTAAAACATAGAAGAGAACTGGCAAAGATAAATGGTTGACATACTGGGACTTATTGGAAAATTATTAAGGGAAATGTAAAATTAAATCAAGAGAATAATTAATAGCAGAAGGATATAGCTGTCAATGGTTTTTCCATTATAACTATCTGAAAGATTTTAAATGGCTAAAAAGACTTATGGAGCAAAGTAAGGCAGAATTTGAAATATAGTTGAGTACTTATTGAGAATTTTGCAGCATTAATTCAGCGCCAGAAAAATAAACACAGATGGCTGATGCTTCATTTAACTTCTTTATAAACATAAGTAGATTTTACAAACCAGTTGTAGATTTCTCCAACATGGAGCAAACTCAAACAGGAACATGTTGCAAGTTCAGGGCAGAGCTCCAGTCTTCAGCAAGCAAGCAAGTTAGTTTAATCTGCAATGGACAGACTCAGAGAACAACATAGCTGCAGAGTTGCAGAACTTAATATAAAGACACTCCTAGGCTACTTTTAGTTTCAGTTTTCAGCCTAGGCTACTTCTAGTTTCAGTTTCCAAAACAGTCCTCATTGGCTGATTTAGTTGCTATGCCTATTCATTGCTGACTTTGTTACCAAGCTCTATTCCAGTTCATGAATATACTCTGACAGTACTTATGATGAACATGTATTTGCTAAAATTTGAAACAGAAGAAAAACAGGTTAAAGAAAATATGAATTTTGGTTAATGGGCAAAAATGTGATTAAAAGGATTTAAGTTTACATTGTCTTATGATCTCAATAAGATTTTTAATAAAATTTATTTTTACTTATTTATTTTTTATCCCATTTTATTATTTTTACAAACAATTCAAGGTGGTGCACATAATCAATGCTCCTTCTTCCTCCTATTTTCCTCAGAACAACCCTGTGAGTTTAGTTGGGTTGAGAATAGATTGACTGGCCCAATGTAACCCAGCTGACTTTCATGGCTAAGGTAGGATGAAAACTCACATCTCCCTCTTTCTAGCCTATTTCCTTGGCCACTATACTAAACAGGCTCTTGTTGTATATGATTGCCAGAGAAATTATCCAGAATGTATAAAAGCATTTCAAATATATTTTGGAAATGTGAACAATATGAAGAGACATTTTACTATGCATGGTGGACATATAACAAAGCTAAAAAAATAGATTCAAATACAGAGAATTTTAAATTCAATGTTCAACTGAAGTAAAAATGTTTTCTTTTAAGACTAATAATGGAATATTATTTCAATGCATGTTTACTGTGATAAGATTATAATGATAAAAGAGAATATCAGTAGCTCAGGGTTGAAATGAGTGTCCTTTGTGATCTATGAGGGGACCTTAACTTGTTTTTACCATCCTAGTGAATTTCCCTCCCAAGATCTGTTCAGAAATTTCATAGCTACCACACAATATTTACCAAGTAAGAGGTAAGGGCTTCTGGTTTGAGTTCCTTCGTTGACAGACAGAAATCTGCGATCGTGCGCAATTTCGGTCTGGGCTCGCTGCTGGAGCTCCCCGAGCCGTCTGGTTTCAGGGCTAAGCCACCCCGTAGAGGTGGTGAAGAGGGGGGAGACTGCCAGCAGGGTTGAGGAGAGCTGCATCTCTCCTCCTCAGCTGGCCATTACTCCCTTTCCCAAAGGCGGTTGTAGCGGTGGTCAGAAATGGCCACCTCAAAGAAGAACTCGACCGGAAAAGAATGTGCTGGAGGAAGATAAGAAGTGAAAGTTTTGGCTGACTGGGTTAAATTGTAAAAGCAACAACTAAGGTACCGTGGAATTTAAACTTACAAAAAAATAACATCGTTCCCAAAGAAGAGTCTAAAGCAGCGAAGGAAAGTGAAAAGGGAAAGGTTTGGTTTTTTTTTTTCTTCTCTCCCTTTCCCTATACTGACAACTAAGAGACTTAAATAAGAAATCGGAAAAATCCGCTTTGACATCAACAGGCAGTTAAGCTGAAAATAAAACAAAATGTCAAAGGGATAATAAAGATTTCTGGATACTAAAATTTTTTTCATAAGCAGGAAAGGAGAGAAAAAGAATAAAAGGGCAGGATCTGGAAAGAGGGAGGAGACTGCCTGGAATTAAAATGAATCTACAGTAAAACTTCAACAAGACTTCTAAAAGATACATTTTAACTGAAACTTTGTAACTAAACAGTAGAACCCCAGGAAGAGAAAGTGAAAAAAAAGAGCAAAAAGAAACAGCTTGCGTGTATTTGGATTACTTGGTGATCTTTGGATTCTTGGTTATTGCATTTGAATGACTAAAATAAATCGAGTGGTTGTTTAAAAATTTATACAATGGCACTACTTCTGGATGAATTGAAAATGGAACTTAAAAAGTACAAAGAAGATGCACAAGAAGGGAAGGGTTCTTTTGGCTTTGTTTTTCAATTCTTAGAAATGGAGATTTGGAACTATGAGAAACAACAAGAAAAGACTGCAAAACAAGAAGACTGGGACAAAGAAGAAGCCATCTTTAATGAACAAGTAATTCTATGTGGGGAAGAAAAAGGAAAGGGGGGGGAAAGAGAATGGAGAATTTAAGACTTAAAAAAACAACCAAAGAAAAGAAAAATAATTTGAGAAATAAGTATAATACTGGAAAGCAACAGAAAAGGGGAATACGGAAGAGAGAAATAGAGGTAGAGAGACAAGGGAGTAAAAAGGGGAGAGAGAAGAAGAGAGGGAAGAAGGAAAGGAAAAGAAGTTACAAAGGACCAAAACAAGATATAGAGAAGCAGGGCCTATTTAGAGATAATGGGTGAAAATTTAACTAAAAAAGGGATTCTGTAAAGGTACATAAGATTGTATTGTTATATTAGTAATAGAAATAACTTTAGAAAATTGGAAATAATGTATGATTAAAATGAGGGATAAAATAGTTAGTGTAATTTAGTGAAATGTTTGTTAATAAAATAAATGAAATAAAATAAATGAGAAAATTGAATTAGGAAGGGATGGGAACATTTTAATTAGTTAATGTTTTATAAAATATAAGTGAAGGGGGGGATTAATTATGGAAAGCTTATAATTGTTCCCATAGAAGTATGATATTTAATTGAAAAGTAATGTTAAAGAAGTTAAGACTTTAATGAATATTAATATTAATGATATAATTGAATTGGAATGGAATGTGTTGTTTTAATTACATATATATATATATATATATATATATATATATATATATATATATATATATATATTTAAAGAATATAGTGTGTATTTTAAGAATGTACCAAGCAGAATCCAAATGGAAGTTATGTATTATATTGAATGTTATAACTTTAAGGTATATATTGAAGCCTAAATAAGAGTCAAATGGATAAACTTAAAAGATATAAAGGTGTCATACTCCAATCAGCAACTACAGGAGAAACTTTGTTTAATGAGAAAAGATAATATGAAATTGAAACAGGACAGACAAAAAGTATAAATATAATGATTTGAATTGAGATGAGATAATTAAAATAAAATTGAGAAAATTAAAAGAGGGGAGAAGCTATGTAGAAAATGTAAAACAGTAATAAGATACGGAATAGAACATAAAAATGAGCATGAAATTGAATTTGTGTCTGTATGAAGAAATGTAACCCGGGATTACGCTACTTTCAAAAAAGATGTTTTATTTGTATTTTTTTTGTGAAAACTCAAATAAAATTTACAAAAAAAAAATACATTACCAAGTAAGGCCCTATCATAGATACTGGATTGAAAGGAAACTGTTATAGAAGAGAATTACAACATGATAGGGAATTCTAGAATGATAGTGCTTTCACTCAGTATTAAAAAGTATCTGGTGGAAAAAGCAGGCCCTACTCATGGAAACAAGAATCAATCAATTTGCACATTTATTTTCACCCCCCCCCTCTCTCTCTCTTTCTCTCTCCTCCCTCCCTCCCTCCCTTTCATCTATCTGATATCTGATATCTATTCTGCTTTCTTCTTAATTAAAGCAGTTCCTACTTATAAGCATTACAACTTTGTGATTTAAAGGTAGCTCTGCTAGTAGTTTTCTAAGAACAAAATCTGTATCATCATCTCTTCTTTAGGCAAACAAACCCAAATGAGAATTGGCTATTTTCTCCTTCCCTCTTTGGTTTTCTCATGAGGAGGAAATTTGGTAATACACTGGCTTCTGAAACCCAAAGGAGGCAACAATGCCCAGCAGGACTGGAAAGTACTGTGGCTACCAGAGGTAAGGACTGTGCTTTGTTTGATGATGCTTTAAGCAAAATACCATTTTGAAGTGTTCCCTCTTTTAAAGCTACTAGAAAGCTTCATTTTACTCTGATTGCTCAAGTGTGGTGGAGTGTTTAAGGTGATGGGCAGCAAGGGTGGGAGTTGCGGGCAGAGATTCTGCTTCACATCCACTTTTTGCCATGAAACCATGTGATGATTTTGAGCAAGCCTTTCTTATCCCAACCTACCTGACAGGATTGAAATTGTTGAGAGAAAATTAGAGGCAGCAGTATTTATGCTACCTTGAACTCTAGGAGGAAAGCCAAGATAAATATAATAAATAAATGGGTTCTACAGATGCAGAAAATCTGTCTGAAAAGTTAGAAGACGCTTATGTTCACCCTCAGTGCCTAACATCTGTAATATTAATCTCATCCAATTCAAATTAATTCATAGTACAATCTTCATATTGGATACCAAAATCAAGAGCATATCCATGCTCTTATATCATGGATATTTGATTGCAGTAGGATCAGGAGAAAAAAAATTATACCAGTGAGACTTAAATTTTAGAGAATGTTAGCAATATTTATTAAAATACAATAATACAAACTCATTGGTGGGTTTGTTAAGATACGTACAGTACTAACTCAGATTGGGGCAAGTGATGAAGAGAGGAGAGGGATGAGATTGTTTTCAGTGAAGCCAGAAAGCTATCTATACTTGTGAGAGGCAAGCTAAGAATATTAGTTTTATTATAACTAGTTTTATTGTAACCATAGTTATGTCTAGATTTAAATTACAGAGTATTAAGATAAAACAGCTTATAATATGATGACAGTACTCAATTGAGTACACTGTTGAGAACTCTTTGTCAAATTGCCCTAAGGCATTTATCTGATGCATCAGTAGCTACTTAATATTTGATATTTAATAATTTGCATGATTAAACATTCCTAATTTCATTACAGTTGGGAGAAAGAGGCTTTGCTCAAGCTGAGGGAAAGAAGTGCTCCTGAACCACTTGAAGTTTTCTACCATGCACAGAAATGCCATTAACCAAAATATTTTTTTCTGCCAGGGTCTTTTTAGTTCCTTCATCTACAAATTTCACTATATACTACAACCATTCTTTAAGGGAAAAGCAGCAGCAGCAACAGAAGATCAAATTGCTAGGGTTTAGTTGTCTTGAATTGTTAGCAGCAGCTCAACATAAAAACTACTCTAAGTTGAAGAAGTTGTTCTTATGTTGCTTTTCATTTTGTTCCCCTGTATCCTGTTTCCATTTTAGATGATTTTTTAAAAATTGTATGCCTAAAGTCTGTTGTTTTTCAAATCAGTTGGCAGAAAAGTGAGATAAAAATGAATAATCGATCAATATATTTATAGAATATTTATAGAATCAGCTCATTCAATAAATGCAATTGTCCCCTAATAAATTTAGACAGTTACTGGTGCCACAAAGCTTACAAGTGATTAATGCTGCAATGTCTACTTTTCCCACTGTGAAGGAAAGAAATTGGAAAATGGCTGAAGGAAACTGAGAGCAGTACATAATATACCATGCTGTAGCTTTTCTATTAAACATGAACATTATCTGCAAAGTATTGTCGACTCTGTTCTGAATTTTAGAATATACTGGACTTTTTGTTCTTTCAAAACATGGCTTTAAAGTTATTGATGATTTGCCCCCTCCCCCTTTTTTACTGATTATTTGAAAAATAAAAATTATATATTTGAAATATATAAAAAACAGTGCAGCTGTGAAATCCAAGTCATAAGGCTATCAATATATTTGTGGAATTTATCTAACTCAGTTCCCAGATAGAATTAATTCATCATTACTCACATCTTTTAAAACAAAGCCTTCAGCTGGGGCTCCATTACAAATATTTACTTAGTATATGTGTTTGTATACAATAAGCAGTCTGAGAAAATGAGAACAAGATTTGCTCCTTTTGAATTACTCCTGAAAATAGAGCAAAAAACCCCACCCAGAATATCAACTGAACTACAGATTCTGTGACTGTAACATCCTGGTAAAAATTAGTTGAACATTTGCCATCCTCATATGACATGGCATTGAAATACTCTATTTGGTTTTAATAGGCTTATTGTTTTATGAGGTATCTTCCCAGCATTGAAGAAAGTTTTAAAGTATTGCTAGCTTTGAGCCTTCGGAATATATATTAATTTGCATTTATCTTTGTTGTGACAATCAGCTCCATCTCATTAGTAGCTGTGAAGAAGTGGAAAGTGGGAGTGAAATGTAGATCTTTTTCTTTTTTAACACTGTAATAATTAGTAGCTGGTTATGAAACAGCTCACATCTACTAACTGCAGAACAGATAAATCTTTTAATAACAGAAGAAGAAACTGGTGCACATTAGCATATAAGCATATTTACATCAGAATAACTTGTCAGGACGGGAAGATGTGTATTTTGCTGATATTACATTGGCCTTGCTATAGATATAGTTGTGAAGCTTCAGATGAAGTTAGTTTGAACAGTTTGGTCTTGATCTCTCTATGTGAAAGGAAGGATTTATTTATTGGGTTTATTGGGTTAATTTCCCCATTGAAGTAGTTGGATGGAAAAGTGCTTAGCATTAACCAAGCATTAACTTTTAGCTTGTTATTCAACATCTACATAAAGCTGTTAGGAGAAGAATCTGGTGGTTCAGAGCTGGAACTATCAATGTGCTGACAATATTCAATATCTGTAAACCAGATGGGAAATGCTGTTGCAGTCTTGTCCCAGTGCCTGGGGGCTATGTGAATCTGGGTGGGGGAGAACAGGCTTAAGATGAACAATAATGGTATATGTGCTGTTTATCTATACCCTGTGTTTTGTCTCTAAAATAGAATAGAATAGAATAGAGCTGGAAAGGACCTGGGAGGTCTTCTAATCCAGCCCCCTGCTTAAGCAGGAGAACCTATACTATCTCAGACAAGTGACTTTCCAATGTCTTCTTTAAAAAACCCCAGTGATGGAGCACCCATGATTTCTGAAGGCAAGCTGTTCCACTGGTTAATTGTCTTTACAGTTAGGGTTTTTTTTCCAAATTCCAGGTTGCTTCTCTCTTTGATAAGTTTCCAATCATTATTTCTTGTCCTGCCCTCTGGAGCTTTGTAGAATAATTTGACCCCCTCTGGACAGGGACAAAACTTTGCCCTATTCCTGAAGGGCCATGATTTGAGGTTCACCTGAATTCACAGCTTCTAGTGGATCAACAGGTAGAGGATTTTCCCCAGTTTTGATTGGTGTGGCAGTGGTGGGCTATTTGGGGTAGGGGAAACTAATTATATTTACTACAGCCTTTTCACCATGCATTTAAGCCAGGGTTGGAAAACCACAACCTAAAAACCAAAACTAGCCCGCCTGATTATATGGCCTATAAGTAGATGAGTGGCAGATAGTCAGACCTTCATCTCAGTTAAACTTCAAGGACAGGAGCAGAGATTGAGGGTGAGTGTCCTGGGTGACTGAGGTAACCCATTAATAGCTTCCTTGTTGACAAAAAGACATAGTTGTGCTTTTTGGCCTGCAGACCTGGCAGCCATGACTGTGGTAGCAAAGGAGGGATGGGATCTGGCTTTTTAGAAAAAAAAGTTCACCAAACCCTGATTTAGATTACCACAATGAGCTCTCCATGGGACTATCTTTAAAGACCACCTTAGAATCTTCAGGATCAAAAATGAGGTGGCTTGATGATTGTGGATGGATGTAAATTGTATCTATAGCTGACAGATACAATTGAAAGTACTGGTTTTAATCCATAAAACTCCTTATAGCTTGTTCCTGAATTTCCTACTTGAGTTAGCCTAGCCATTTTGATCGTGCTGGGAGAAGCAACTGTTCCCATTTCTGGTAGCTTGAAGGCTGATGTGCAAAAATGCTGCTTTTCGATGATGGAGCCTCTCCTCTGGAATGGCTCCCCATTGCAGGTTTGTCTATATCCAACATAATTTGCCTTCTGGAAAAAATTGAAAATAGAGCTTTCCTAAGGGCTTTGCCTCTTGACCCCATGTATTCTTTGTGAGGGGAAACAAATACAATATACAGTACTTAAGAATAACTTATAAATACACTCACATTTTATTGTTTGCTTATTTTTATGAGCATGTGAGAGTCTTGTGATTGTGGCAGGATGCACATTTGATGAAAAAGAGATAAAATGAACCAATGTCTATATTTTATTCTTGATTAATAAAATCAGATTACTCGTGTTCAGCTTTGAAAGCTAAATGTCTTTGTAAAACAGCTCAGCATTCTCTATAAGCATCTGCATAAGCCAGTGAATACCGACTTTTTATTGACGCTATGGAGAATAATGTTTTTTTCCTGGTTAAATATGAACTTGGAGTTTACTTTGATCAATATTTGTCAGATCAATACATTTTAATATTGACTTCAACAATGTCAATCATGTCTGTGGAGTTATTCTTCAATAACATATGCTGTCCCAGTCACCTTTATATTTTAATTCATTTTCATATATTTGAAAGCGGATTATTTTTTGCAAATGCAAAATGTTTCCCTCTTTTTCTTTGTCATGATCAAATCTGATCAGCATTTGGACAGCTTGTTGATTTCAACAAAGCATCCAAGGTAGCTTGAATAGCATTCACCTATTCAAGGTATAGAGCTAATTAATGCACCTATTAAAATGAATCAATTACAAAAGAATAAATTTCTCTGGATCATGCATTCAGTTGCTTTGATTTAATTCATTATTTTCTCTCCACTGATTTCAAAAGACATAAAATAATATGCAATATATTTTGTTTTTATAAAGTTGAAAAAAGTTAATATGTATTAAATGTTTTAAGTATCTCATTATAGACTATTTTATACTTTTCTTTCTCACCTAAGAAAAAGCACCTTATCATTAATATTTGCTTTATTATAAAAAGATCTAATAAATAAATAATCTGTTTAAATGATGAACTACATAAAATATTACACATGGATTTGCACAATAGGCTTTGCTCTATTTTCTCCTGCATAGGTTCCATAAGTGCTTCAGAGGATAGTATAGTTGTCCTGAGCAGGTATATCAAGCATTGGGGTAGGAGAAAGGGAGATTAAAAGGAGAACTGAAAAGCTATTCCACCAACAATCTGAAAAATGGACAACTTCAGATAGAACTTGATAAGTGAGTAAAAGAAGCAATTGTTAAAATGAGAGAACCAACCTAGAACTAAGGATAAATTTTTTGACAGTTAGAACAATTAATCAGTAGAACCACTTGGCTCCAGAAGTTGTTGAATGCTCCAACACTGGAAGTTTTTAAGAAAAGATTGAACAAGCACTTGTCTGAAATGGTATAGGGATTCCTGCCTAAGCAGAGGGTTGGACTGGAAGACCACCAAGGTCCGTTCAAACTCTGTTATTCTAAACTGAGACTTTTGATTTAACACATCCATTTGACATAATTTGAAAGTTTGCTTAAATACACTGCTTGCATTCAGGATTGAGGAATACACATGATCCTAAACTGACAATCACAATGAGGTTAATAAGACTGCAATTGAAATTGCTGAGAGCTGAATCATCTGCTACTTTGTGGATTATTTTCCCAATCCATTTTTATTGCTGTTATTGCTACATTTGAGAAATTATAACCAAATAGGGTATTTTTATGCAAGCTTATATGTTCTTATTTGGAAGTAAGTGCTTCTTGATTCCAAGAATGGCATACTATGTATACATGCATTCATACATATCATATTACTTCATTTTCTGTTAAATATTTTTTATGCAGAGTATGGGAAAAGAGTGAAAAATATTAACCACAAAAAGGAAACATAACTTAAGCTACATATAATTTATACAACAAATTATACAATAAATTATACAATAATTTATTCCTTGAACTAATTCTTTGTAACTTTCATTTTCTTTATATACATTTTATATTAGGGGTCCCTAACCCCTAGGCCCATGATGGTGAACCTATGGCACTCATGCCACAGGTAGCACACCAAGACATTTGTGCAGGCATGCAAGCCGCAGGCAAACTTACCTCACTGTGCATATGCATGCCTCACAGCTGATTTTTGGCTGGTTTGAGGCCTTTTTCAGCCTCCCAGAGGCTTGAAAAAAAGCCTCCACAGGATTTGCAGGATGAATAATAGGCCCGTTTCGTCACTTCCTGTAATGCCGGGAATGATGAAACAGGTCTATTATTCGGCCTGCAAAGCCTGCAGAGACTTTTTTCAAGCCTCTGGGAGGCCGAAAAAGGTCTCAAACTGACCGAAAATCAGCTGTGAGGCACAGAGCAGGTAAAGGGGTGGCAGGGGTGGTGGGGTGGGATTGTGTGCAAATGTGTAGCAGGTGTGGGGGGACATGCACTGCCTTCTGGGTACTGGCATGTGAGCGTGCGCGCACTAGCGCGCACACAATTTTTGGCACAGGAACCCAAAAAGGTTAGCCACCACTGCCCTAGGCTGTGACCCACTACCAGACCATGGCCTATTCGGAATTGGGCTGTGTGAGAGGTTGGCTGGAGCAGACATGCATGAGCACGCGGTTCAACCTGCACAAGTGGTTGAAACAATGGTTGCAAACTAATCAAAGAGAGAAACAATTTAGAATAAGGAAAAACTTCCTAACAGTGAAGAGAATTAACTAGTAGAACAAGCTTGCCTTCAGAAATTATGGGCACTTCTTCAATGGAGGTTTTTAAGAAGAGACTGGACAGTCACTTGCCTGAAATGGTATAGGTTCTCCTGCTTGAGCAGGGGGCTGGACTAGAAGATCTCCAAGGTCCCTTCCAGCTGTATTGTGTTGTGGTGCGTTGCGTTGCGTTGCGTTGCTTTGCATTGCATTGCGTTGCGTTGTATTGCGTTGCATTGCATCGCATCGCATCGCATCGCATCGCATCCTATTCTATTCTATTCTATTCTATTCTATTCTATTCTATTCTATTCTATTCTATTCTATTCTATTCTATTCTATTCTATTCTATTCTGTGGGCCAGTGGGGACTTGTGTGTGTGCCAGCCCATCGCTCAGGCAAGTTGAGCTGTGTGCATGCCACTTCCCCTCCCCACCAGCCAGGCCGCCAAGCCGCAAAGGTTGGGGACTGCTGCTTTATACAATAGCTTTCTCTCATCCCTATTTTTTTATTTTCTCCCTATCCCTCATCTCTTTTACTTCGTGCTTTCATCAAGCATTTTTTTTCATAATAGATTTCTCACTCTTTTGTGGCATTTGATAACATAATTCTTTTGTTCTAAGAATTTTATACATTGTCTTCTTTATGTTCATTTGCCATTAATCCTGTTAGAAGATTAATCTATTTTCTAATACTTTTCATACAGAATTCATATTTTCTCTTTCTTTGAGCTCTTTTACTACTTCTTTTTTTCTTCAATTTTCTCCCAATATCTAATCTAGTCATTACTAAGTAATCCCTCTATCTCACATTTGAACTTTTCAGCAACCTTGTACCTTTCACTAATTCTCAATCTTTCATCATAAATAATCCAAACAATCATGGTTTTATATTTATATTCAAGTACAAAGAAATCACAATCCTCAATCATTATGAACGGCTCAGTAATTTTTTCCATACACTCACCCTCTCACTGTTTCATGTTGATTAGCAAAACATTCCCCTCCAGATAGCACAATTTCCCAAAATGTATTTCTGGTTCTTCTGCTATCATCATTCACAGGAACTTAGTATGCAACTATCATTAAGATATGAATTTCTACTTTCATTCAAAAGCATACTAGTCTAAATAAAAGCAATTCATATTAGGCTGACATACATTTTTGCTATTTCATTCACAAATTAAACCTACTTCTTCATTTCCCTGAAAATATTCATCACATCTAACTGATGACATCAGACCATCTTCACTCAAATGTATTCATTCTTTCAACTTTCTCTTAACTTCAGGGACATGCAACATATTTTTCTTTATTATGTTTCACCTGTTTGTTTTAGCATTACTCCTCTTACATTCCACATCACAATCTTTCCCAAGCCATGGTCATCACTAGGCAAACTAATAGATCGGCTAACCATAGTTTTGATTCATCAAAGTCTTCACATAACACTTTCTAATAATATAGCTAACTGGTAGCCTAGGTTACCAACCTTAATTACACTGGTGTCATATGGAGGATTTCCTCCTAACAAGAGAATATCAGACCCTTTAATCTTACTTTGGACAGTGTGCTATAACTGAAATCAAAACCCAGTTTTATACCAAGCATGCTAAAACATTCTATGCAGGTTAGAACATTTAATTTAGGGATTATCTTGCAGGTCAATATATCGTTGCCCATATCCTATTGTCAGCCTTGGAAGCCATATTTTACTTGGAAGCTTTGAGCTGCCACATTTAATTCCTGGGAATTTGGGAGGGGGATTACATAGAGACTGGGAAGATTAGACTCAACAACGTTCTTCTTCTAAGTCAAGGACATGTTACTCTGCACCTGGAGAGGAGTGTCTGGAGGAATGTCTCCAGTTGGGACGATGGTTGATTGGACCATGTGATGGACTTGTGGGTGCAGGGGATGGTTTTTGATTTTCTATTGGGAAGGGAAAAGCCGGAACTCTCGGATTCAGGTTTTTCCAGATGTGCCAATATGACTTCTTCAATAAATTCTTATTTGGATGAACTTTATTTCTGAGTGCTAAATGAGAGTGGGGAGTTTCATTGGAACACTGACACCTACCAGTTAAAAGAGAGGTGTAGTGTATTACTTCCCTTCAGATATTCTGTTTCCATGTACATATGTATAACTTATGTAATTGACTGGGAAAGGCTCTCTGTCAAGTGAGATTAAGCAGTAGTCACAATTGAATGGAATTATGGAGCAATATGAACACCTATAATATATTTTAAAAGGTAATAAATGAAATTTCAGCCCTGAGGAAAAAAGTAAAGGTTAGGAATAGATTCACAAGGATCCCATGTTGATTCTGCATAATATAAGAGAGAGAGTTTCTGTCAGGCTTTCAAGATTCTGCTGTTACAACCTATAACCATAAAGTAGCCCTTGAGTAGTCTATTTTCTGACTTGGCCTACTTCAAACGACTGAGATTACTTCAGTTAAGTGCTCCCCTCCCCCACCCCATGTGTGGAAGCCTAGTGTCTTCCTAGCAAAAGCTAGCACATCTTTCAAGCAATTTACTAGTTTTATTTTAAGTTCCTGAAATATATAGCAACAGTGGTGTTAACACATTTTTTTTTATTTTAATACATTTTACTCCCGCTCTTTTTTACTTAATCAATTTATTGCATTATGGCAGCTTCTGTCTGATCATGTCATTGCTTTCAATCCTATTTAAATCCTTAAATCTAGAACTTATTCATAGAAGTCCTAGAAGTAATAGAATTTGTATTGACAAAATAACCCACAATAAACAAATAAATATATGATCTTAAAAATCATTTTAGAAGGTTATCTGGTGACTACCCTGTCATGATAAATATATCATCACATTATATGAAATCCAGTTGAAAGTGAGCTTTATCTCCTGATGTGTGAATAAAGCCTCTCAAAATCTGCAACAAAACTAGAACTATTTTTACTTCTATTTCCATTTTTGATGTTTGGCTTGCTTCTTCGGGCTCTTTCATTACTCCTCTGGAACTTGAGAGAATTGTGTTGACAGCGAAAAATATTCCTGCATAATACAGTGCTTCGCTGCAATACATTACACTGAATTGGGGATATATATGCATTATGTAAAACATAGAAGAAGAAAAAAAGGAAATGCAAGAAATAATACCACACTGATTGCAACAGAATTGCAAGTATTTTCAAAAATATTTTTGATTGGTGGTCTTGTAGTAGGATAAAATTGTCCTGGCAAGGATTATTTGTTTATTTGTTTATTTGCCTTCAAAAAAGGGAACATCTCTCTAAATGTTTGCGAGATAGCAAGAAATTAATGAAATTTGAAATGCAGCTAAAAGAGACAGAAAAGAAATCTTTCAGGAAGGTTGCTGAATAACATCTGGAATCACAATAATCCTAAAGAAAGGAATCTGGGATTAAATAATGGAATTTTCAGATTTAACAGAAGGTAAAACTGCCTATACCACCAGAATATTCTCCTTTTAAAATAATATTATTCAACAATGTAAACACTCCTTAGGAAGTTAAATTAAATTTCAAAGAAACATTTAATGGAACCAGATAAATACTTAGGAGGGGAGATGGTATATTTAGTTTTGTCCAGATTATCTGACATTTAATTTAAAGAATTGATATTATTCCATGTGCGCAAAGACTTGACATGTTTAGGACTATGCCTAATTTAATAGAACCACTGATATCTCTAGATGCAGATTGCTGGCATTGCTAAGTAGAATTTCCCTTTCCAAATTTTCTGTGATATGTTATGGAGACCATGTGTCAAAGAGGATATAGTCTTCTGTTTGAAGAGATTCTCTGTTTTAGGGGATGTTCATACAGGATTACATTATCCTATGAACAGCTAAAATATCCTTCTGCAATTCACAAAGTCAGGGATCAGAGTCAAATTACAACACTCTAATAAATCAATAGAGAATCAAATTCAGGAAGTCTTGCAAAGAAATAAGGTGTGGAGCTGAAGATGAAATCAAAGAGTCAAACTAGGGTCAAAGAACTTTACCAATGTAAGAGCCAAAATATCAAAACAGAGTTAAGTATCAAGAGTAATTAGATTAGCAGTAAAGAATTTATGAGCCAAGTATCGTAGTCAACCAGAGCAGATTATAACTTTGTTTCAGTCACTAACTGTCATTTTAACTAATCTCAGTTAAAAAATGTTTAACATCAGAATGTTGCTGCTCACTGTCTTAATTATTTCTCAGAGAACATACAATATTTTAGTGTTTCAAGATAGTTATTTATAATTCACCCAGGTAAAAGCTGTGACATTGATCCTCTACACTTAAATGTCAATAATCTCAAAGACCCAGGGGATTCCCTGATTTTTTTTTTCTACCTCAGAATGCAAGCTGAGTTAAACTGATGTTTTTCTTATGAGCTCTTCACAGTTCATAAGATTGTACCTTGTAAATTCTTCCCCATTGGATGAAGAATGGATGGATTGACCTATGGGACATATTTAAAGTGAAAAGTCATCAGGGAGCAGAGAAATTTCAGGGGTATTAACAATTAACCACTAAATATCTTCAGAATTATATTGGAATATTCTCTTTCCATGGATTTTGGGGATGCATTCTCCACAAAAGAAAAAAGTCTTGGTTAAGTGTTAAAGTTCAGTTTCATATCAACAACTATTAAATATTCCAAGTTTAATAATGCCAATCTATTCAGAATGAAGGTTAAATGATGATAAACCAAATAATTTATACTAGTATTTGCCTGACAAAATTTCTCCATTCATTTCTGCATCTTCGGTAAACATTATACAAATCATTTATTTTAGTTGTTTTGCTGTTTATATACAGTTTAACTTAAAACAATTCATTTATTTTTTGCTATTAATTAGAATTAGCCTGGTGTTTGATACAATACAAACAATCCTTGACTTACAATCATGACTGAACCCAAAAATTCTGTGGCTAAGTGAAACATTTGTTAAGTGAGTTTTGCCCCTTTTTTGTCACTGTTGTTAAGTTTAGTAACATAGTTGTTAAGTGAATGACTTTCCTATTGTCTTAGCTTGACAGAAGGTTGCAAAAGGTGGTCACATGACCCCAGGACACTTCAACCATCATAAATATCAGCCAAACATATGAATTTTGATTATATGGCCATGGAGATGCTGCAACAGTCATAAGTGTGAAAAAGAGTCATAAGTCACTTTTTTCAGTACCGTTGCAACTTTGAACAATTACTAAACAAACTGTTGTAAGTTGACAACTACCTGTAATTTTTAGTTCTAGATTCTTTGTTGTGTCATACGTTTATATAATATTCACTGCAAATTTTGGGGGTTCTTGGTAAACAATATGGCATCACCGACATAAAGAATACATGTACACTTTAACCCTTCTGCTTTCCATGATCTCAAGGCCTTCATAGTTGCCAAAACTTCTGTTATATTTATTTCATTACATATATTGCAACTGATGAAGAACACTGTTTCTAAAGTCTTTAGTTCTCTCCATTTATAAAGAGTGGTTCTTTTCATATTGTTTCTCAGATCAGAATAATATAAATTTAGAATCATTACATTTTTACCTGGTTATTAAAGAACTCTACACTAGACTTCAATGTCTCACAATCCATCCTTGTCTTTTACTACTTCTTTGTAACTGTCATTTGTAACTGTCATATGCCTACCTTGATGTCCACAATTAGGGAAGAATGAACAGCAGACTCTCATCCTGAAAATGAATCAGGAACAAGAGACTATCAAATATTAATTTATTTTGTTATTTGCAGGAGGCAAATCCTCTCCACCCCCATTCCCAGGTCTGATGTTTCCCTTAATTCCTACCAACCAGGCCCAGTGCTCAAGCAAAGAGTAGTTGCTTTAGTGATGCAAAGAGCAAACGTTCACCTGGGGGTTAGTCTCTTTCTCCTGCATGCAGCATAAAATTACTAGTGCTTTCCTTTCTGACACTTAATATTGCCTCCTTCTGGCTTGGACTCTGTATGGTTGAATTATATTGGCACTTTCTAGAAAGAAGAGTGTGAATTGTAGTTCATCTCTATTGATCTAACTTGCTTAAGGTTCTGACCTGACATCTTTTGCCTCACACTTGAATATTAAAAAGAAGGGTCTTTTCTATTTGGTGAGAAGGTTATAATTTATCCTATTCTGGTTTAAGATAAACATTTCTTCCTTGGGAATCAGAAAAGTCACAGCGTGAGAATGAAAGTATGAGGAGAACCCTTTAGGTGAGTTGGCTATATTCAGTTGATCTGCAAGATGGTTAAAGTTTTCCTAGATCAGGGGTCCCCAAACTTGGCAACTTTAAGACTTGTAGACTTCAACTCCCAGAATTCTATGCTGGCTGAAGAATTCTGGGAGTTGAAGTCCACAAGTCTTAAAGTTGCCAAGTTTGGAGACCTCTGTCCCAGACCGACGTGGATTCCAATCCTGAAGTATACGGGGCTTATTTCAGGCAGATCAGCACGTTCCTGAAATTGAGCTGATAGCTTAATCTGCTTTGTCTTCATTTAACATTTGCAATTCTACACTTCTGAACTGTTACTATAAAGGTTTGAGTGCAGCAAGAGTGTGAAACAAATTGCATTGGTGACTAAGCCAAAACTGTAACCAAAACTATTATTTTCTCAACTTTGCTCAGCACATCTTCTTTTTAGAAACCAGGCTTGGCTTTCCACCTTTCCTATTATACAGACAGTACTCAATTTACAACCATTTGTCTGGTGATCGTTTGAACTTACAACAGTACTGAAAAAGTGATATTGTTCACATTTATGACCAGGGGTGGGATTCAAATTTTTTAACAACTGGTTCTGTGGGCCTGGCTTAGTTGGTGGGAATGGCTTGGTAGTCATGTGACTGGCTGGGCGTGGCCAACTCAACATCACTCACATCGAGGCACACATCTCCTCACCTGGCCTCTCATAACTGTGGGGATGCTACAACAGTCATAAGTGTGAAAAATGGTCATAAGTCACTTTTTTCAGTGCCATTGTAACTTTGAATGGTCACTCCACACAAACAAAGTACCAGCAAAGGAGGGGAAAAAAACTCCAGAGAAGTTCCTGAGACAGGAAGTTTAGTCCTGCCAAGAATGTAATAAGGGTTAACCGGGAGGCAGTTTCTGTAAGCAACACCAGAATGTTTCCTTCTTGCCTTCCTTATAGGATTAGGCCAGTAATTTCTTCTAACAACCGGTTCTCCAAACTGCTTAGAATGTTAACAACCGGTTCTAGCGCATAGGTGCGAACTGGTAGAATCCCACCCCTGCTTATGACCATTGAAGCATCCTCATGGTCATGAGATCAAAATTTGGATGTTTGGCAATTGATTCATATTTATGACAGTGGCAGTGTCCCAGGTCATGTGATCACCTTTTGTGATCTGACAAGCAAAGTCAATGGGGAAGTCAGAGTCACTTAACAACATGCTATTAACTGAACAACTGCAGTGATTCACGTAACAATGGTGGCAAGAAAAGTCATAAAATGGAGCAAGAGTTACTTACTTAGCAACATAAATTTTGGCCTCAATTGTGGTCATAAGTCAAGGACTATCTGTAATCACTTCCAAATGTATTGCAATATCATTCCTTAACTTGTCTTTAAAGCGTGTTCATAAGTTCACACTGGGCTACATAATCACCTTTCCCAAATCACTTGTAGAATTTGTCATTGATCTTTAAAGTTCCAAATAGCTTCAGAATAGGGCATTTTTTTAAAAAAGTGGGTTCACTGTTATGAATTTGCCTAATCATTAGCTGTTAGCTGCCTATTAAGCAACCAAGTTAAAGGGCTATTTGGACATTGGAGTTGGTAGGTTAATGGCCATTTACTGAAGATGTGCCTGGCACAGGTCTACAATTCTCAAAAGGTAGGTCTGAAAAGGCAGGTGCCACTACTCCCAGCAAATATAATAAGGCTGACAACTCATGCTTTGCAGCAGAAACAGATGGCTGCTAAGGATGAACTATGAATATTTTCACTCTTGAGTTGCTAATTTAGACAGTTCAGCATCTAGTTCACAAAGGAAACACACCAAGCTAACTCTAATACAGCTGGCACTCCCCTCCCATCTTACATTTAGTTTATGTTGCTTTGGATAATCTATTTTTATATATAATAAATGCTTACAGTAGTCTAAACTTAATTAAAATATTTTGTTTTCCTAGATTTTTGCTTGATTGAATGATAGGAAAAAACTCTATCCATCTTGTCCTTAATAAGAAGGTAATTAACTTTTTTTTTAAAAAAAAAACAGCATTTGGTATTGATTTTTGTTATTTCTGCAGCTGACAAAGAGGAATAGCAATATTTGGAAAACTGCAAGAAATTACATGACAGGATGAAAAGACCAATGGAGATTTAAATTAATATAATTGATTATGAAAACCTACCAGTTGGTTGAGAGCATATCCAGCATAGCATCAATTATCTGACTGACCTGAAAAACATCTAATAATAAAAGGTTTGGTTACATGGAAATGGCTTTATCATTCGATTAAAAAGCTATGAGATAATCTGTTTTACAGCAAATTTTGTTGCTCCTGAGAATAGCTCTTACAAAATGATGCTGAGAACATTTTGCCTGTACATATAGAATCTGGTTTATGAGATTACTCAATGTAGCATCTTGTCTTCCATCTTTTTCATTAATTAACATTAAAATGCCAAAGAAAGATCACCAGGAGATCTGAGATACATCATGTTGTTTCCTTTTTCCCACCTGATTCCAGAGATGTAATATTAATTTTATATCAGAGTATTAATTTGGTGTTTTAGATTGCTGAAGGTTTGGCTTTTGGCTTATTAAATAATGCTTAAAGCAAGGAAGGTGAAAGTACTGTTGTTTTTTTGGGAAGAAGGTTGATCTGTAGAAGCCTATGCAAATTTTGATTGGTGGGGAGGTTCTCATTGATAGCGATGAATAATCCATCCACCAACTTATATTGGTACGGCTCAGGAATAAGACAAACCACTTCTCATGTTAAGAAGAAAAGGAAGAGAGGAACAGGATTTTGATATAAAGTCAGTGGTGGGATTCAAATTTGTTTACTACCAGTTCTGTGGGTGTGGCTTTGCAGGCTTGGCTTGGTGGGTGTGGCAGGGGAAGGATACCGTAAAATCCCCATTCCCTTCCCACCCCACTAACCTGCTTTCCAGCTCCATTCTTCTATGCAGGGCAACAAAAGAAGACTCAGCCAATCAGCTGGGACTTGGGAAGCAGAGAATAGATGGGGGTGGGGCCAGTCAGAGGTGGTATTTACTGGTTCTCCAAACTACTTCAAATTTCTGCTACTGGTTCTTCAGAACTGGTCTGAACCTTCTGAATATCACCTCTGTATAAAGTCTATCTGACTTTATATCTTTTACAAAAACCACGGTGTCACAGGTTCTAATCTAATGTTAATTACCCCTTTCTTATTCATGAAACAGGAAAGATGATAGAAGAAGCAAAAAGAAAGTGAACTTTACTTTGTATGTAGAATGCATCTTATATATGGCATACCTTATATGCTTTGATCTCAAATAAAAGTTAAGACTTGAAAGACCCAAAGACAAAACTATTCCTTTTTGGTAGGGAAAATCAAGTAACAATTCTACTTCTTAGATTGTTAATTGCATTCTGTAAAGACAAATGTTGCCTAAGATAAACAGATAAAGAATACCTTAAGCTTAACATGATCATTTACATTGAAAAATCCATGCAATTTTCATCATGGTTAAACGAGGTTGACCATTGACTTTTCCTAGGATATAGTTTAAACTTCACCTAGCATACAGTCTTGGATATTCTTAATTATTTCCATTCTCACTTGATATGATCCTATTTAGCTTCTCAAGATCTAAGTCACCTGGGTGCTACCACCTAGCCGGGATAATTAAAAAAACTGATATATCATAGTAAGTCCTTCCTAGGATTCTTATTCCTATGTTACCTAACTCATCTTTCTTAGTTCCTCTTAAGATTCCCAGTACTTAGGAAGGTGAGTTGTGACATTCAATAAGCAGGAAGTAGTAGAAGACATTATTAATCCAGAAAACAACAACAACCCTAGTTTAGGTGATATTGGGCAATGTAGGAAGTTAAGAAGAAATGAAGAGAAATCTTATTAATTTGCTTTCTAGTAAATGCCTTTAAAGTTTTTTTTACTGTTCAATCTTTGGAAAATCTCAATGTCTCAAAGAAGGAGGAGGAGCCTGGACTTTTAAATATAAATCTAACTGCATGAAAAGACTCAGATCAGGACTTGATCTTCTTTTTTTAAAATTGGCCTATAAAAAAAAAAGCTTGCTGTTCATTTCTTTCTCACTGCTGAGACTATTTCTCCTCATTTGTAATTCCTGTTCTCTCTTTTCAGTAGGCTTTCTTGCTTCAAAGCTACCTCCCAGCTTGCCCTACTTCATGACTTGACCTGTGCTTATAATCTCATCCTCTTCTATGCTTATCATTTGTCCTGTCAATTCAGTTGGCTGCCCTGAGATACAGCATCATTCAAGCCCTTCTTTCTCTCTGTCTCAGCTATTCCAAAACCTAATGCCCTGCAGATACATTGGATATGAATTCCCAGAATTCTAATCACAAAGGTCTACAGGTGATAGGAATCAGTGAATTGAAGGTGGTCATTGTCACAATTCTGGGGAACAGTGAGCCAGCAGTTGTGGGAGAAAAGCAGATGGAAAAAAAATGGATTTCAAAGTATGTGGAGAAAGCAATCATTAGATAAGAAAGTTGAGTGAAAGAGAAAGACAAAGAGAAAACACTTTGGGGTTCTTTTAAAGTAAGAAGGAGATAAGAGGTAAAGAGAGAATTTTACTCTTTTCTGTTTCTTACTAGGGTAGAGTGACTGGACCACCAGAGTATGGCCTCAGAATGCTACATTAATCCCAAGGTTTAGAAAGTCCCTTGAAATTCTGCATGCAATTTTACAGATACTTGTTTGGAACTTATTCTTTTTATGCTTTCTTCATATTTTATTACTGAGTGCAGTTTAATGCAATTGTATAGCAATACCAAGTGGTCACAAATTAATCAATCTGTCTAACTAGAATTATAAGGGCTTGTTTTACTAAGTTTGATTGACTTATTGATGCCAAAACTATCTTGATTTGTATTACTAAAAAAGTAGCATTGTTTCCTTAAAAGAAAGCCAGTGAATTTTTTGCATTTGGCTTGATTGATAACCTTAACCCTGTCTTTTTACTCTGGCAGTGACATAGAGGCAACTAACAGAATCTGTATAGAATAGAAAGTTTAAAAACACAGATTAAAATGAAAAAGAAAATATTTATTCAGATTATCTAAGAATTAAAAGCCTGGCTTCTTCCTGCTGAATCAAAATGGGTTATTCTTGAATTCTCCTATGTGTGATGGTGTTAACTTATTACTGAAGCCAAGTTCTGAGATCCAAGTTTTGAAAAACAGTCTACTGTACTTGAAAAAAGGTGGCATATCTATTGTCTCCTTTTGTTTCCTTTGTAAAAGAAAGTATTGTCTTTTTTTTTTTCCTTCCCTCTATCCTCTCCCCAACTGGTTTTGGCTTTGCACAGTCAAATCAACCTGTGTCAGGTTGGCTTTCATGGTTGGATGGGCACAAAGCAACAGTGATTGCCTTCCTCAGCCATCCTGCTGAAAAATATTTTGCTTATCATTCAATTTAAAGTGCCCTTCTGCAAAACCATAACTATCAGCAGAAAAGGACTGATTGCCCACTATGATTTTTTTTTAGTATTTCCTGGGTCAGAAATAAAACAACAAAAAGCAGGTGGTAGGGAATAAATTGGAGTGACTAAAATAGAGAAAATGAAGATATGCTAAATAGCCTGCTTAACAATCCTATGTATTACTTTAGATATCCTTTCATTGATGTCATTTGTCATTACTTCTTCTCTTACATACCGTATGAAGTGTAGTCAGCATTTATTTCTGTATTTGTTTGCATTTTTTCATTAACATTCTGTTCACCGTTCTTCCTCTTCAAACTAAAAATATGAAATCCTGCAAAACAGCACTTATAAAATTATAAAAGCAAAAAGTGATTCTCTCTCTCTCCCTCTCCCTCTCCCTCCTTCTCTCTCTCTGAGCAAATGACCATATACTGTATATAAATTGTGGGGGGAGGGGCAATGTTTACTAAGGAAATATTTTGGTCATTTTTTTTTGACTGCTACATATTCACAAGTAATATTTTTGTTTTTTATTTTTGCTGCAAGTTTGCTATAACTCCTCATTTAATTTTATGCAAGTGGTTTTTTTTTTTTTTGGATGTTTTTGGGGAGAAATAATGTCAGTGATATCCTCACAGATGGAGGTTGCATTGCTACACTTTGTCACTTCCAGGCAGCGAAGGATTTGAGTGAATCTCTTGGTTTTTTTTATTGTACTATCATTTCTCAGTAGTCCACAGCTTTGATTAAATCCCAAGGGAATATATCATGAAAAACTGCTCCCACTGGCTTTTTCCGAGAGCAGTGCATTGGTTACTGCTAAAGTCCCTTTTCTGGGCTCCCTGCAGTGGCATTATTTGGTCTGCTATTTTGGCTGCTTGGGCAATAATTTGTGAACATAGCTTGGCTCATCACTTATCAGATCTGGAGAGGAGGAGTAATATACAGAAGCTGAAAAAGTCATGGGAACTGAGGTATTTTTATTCTCCATTCACTATTGCATCAGGAGCTGGTCCAGCAGAAGAAAGAAACATTCTTTGGAAATCCTGAATTATTTGTAACTCTGTTTAGCAATAAATCAAAGTGGGCAGGTGAGGGGAAGGTTCTGGCACTGTGTTTAATAATATGTGCTTATACCACCACTCATTTTTGAGCATATGTATTTCATGTGCACTTACATTCAGGTCCTTTTATATCAGGTGAAAAATTGCTATCTTTTATGAACTTAGAAAGAGGTCTGCTAGCCATCAATTGATGGATGTCTGCTCCAGACTCCACCGTTCAGCCGAGCCATAGAAAACAAATAAAAATAAAGGTGCTTTGACTTTTCTTGGTCCAAGAAAACTCAGAAATACAATTTTTTTAAAGCATGAAAAATTCCAAGCACATATATAAACATGCAACTGTACAATCTTGCACAAGAAACATTTTGATGATTCTCCTTTAAAATAGTGCCAAGAATCAAAAGTCAAGTTAGAAACTTTATTGATTTAATTATCTGACCATAAAATAAAACTATAAACCGATACAGAAAAGACAATAGAATACATTCATAATATATTGTCACCCCTACAGTTAACCCCAATCTGTTTTAGATAGTCTGCCCTGTCCAAAATGGCATTTAATGTAAACATTGCACTCTTGCTAATGATATATTCAGGTTCATTTCAAACAAAAAAATAAGACTGTATCCTAGCATTTTTTAATTTTTAAATAAGAATCAAAGTAAACAATCCTTTCTTCAGAATATATAGGTAGTCCTTGATTTACGACCCTAATTGAGCCCCAAATTTTTGTTAAGTTTAATTTTGCCCCATTTTACAACCTTTCTTGCCATATTTGTTAAGTGAATCACTATAGTTATAGAGTTAGTAACACAGTTGTAAAATGAATCTGTTTTCCCCATTGACTGTGCTTGTCAGAAAGTTGCAAAAAGTGATGACATGACCCTGGGACACTACAGTGATAAATATGAGTCAGTTGCCAAGTGCCTGAATTTTGATCATGTGATCATCGGGATGCCGTAACAGTCGTAAGTGTGAAAAATAGTCAAAAATATTTATTTAATTGGCATTGTAACTTTGAACAGTCACTAAAACAACATTTGTAACTTGATGACTACCTGTAATTACCAATCAAATAGGATGTGTGCATTATCTTCAACCACAGACAGTTTTTCAATGCAACCTCCCATCGTTTGCTATATAAACTAGTTGTTCAAAAAAGCTGTTCTAAGATGTTAAGACATATATGTTGTTAAATACTTTTCTAACTGGAGGGCTGATTTGTGTTGAGCCACACTTCAAGGACTTGATACATTTAAGGGATGTGTAATATCATCTTGGACAACCACATATTAGACTCTTTGCTTGAAGCTTTTCTTGGCTTTCATATCTGATTGGACTTGGAATTAGATGAAGACTTCATTTGGTGAGAAGGCACTTAAAAGTTGAGCAGTCCAAGCACAAGAGGCAAATTGTGCACCTACTCTTCGAAACACAGCTTGGGTAATCTTTCTGGTTCCATAAACATGATCTTCAGCCAATAGTCGAATCCTTTAATTGTCAGTTGACTTTAAGGGGATATACTTTGAAGCAATGCACAAAATGTGCAAAGATTATTTGGAAAGAAAAAACAACAACAAAGAAATGCAAAAAATCATTTTTTGACAAAGGTACAAGGAAGGAATCTTTCAAGTGATATGAGCAGTTTTTAGATTTGTTTTCTTTACATTATAATTTCCAGGTCTTTCTCCTTTGTTTCCCGCCCCCCCTTTAGTTCCCATGTGTATTACTTTAGAGATTATTTATTTATTCATTAAATGTTTATGTTACCCATCTCCTCTATAAGGTAACTCTGGGAGGTTATTTTATTTAAATTGTATTTGTTTTTGAATGGTATTCTATATGTGTGCATTTGTATTTTTCTTTTGATACTTAATTTAGTGTCATTAAAAATGGTATGGAAAATATCCACACAGAAACCAACTCTATAGTCATTTTCTCTAATCTTGTTCTATGTAGATTGAGTTGGATTTTTTTGTCTTTCAGAACATGTGAAGATTATAGTCCAGATTATTTTACCTTCCTGTTTAGATGTTATTAGACCCTTCCTCCTTCCACCTCTCTTCTTTCTTAAAGCAACAGTCTCATGGTTTTATATAAATAAGAGATAATTAAAAAAAAAAAATCTTTAGGGGATACATTCTAATTTTGCCTAATTAAGGGAAAGGTCTACCAGCAAATCAGAATCAGAGAACCAGCTAAGAATTAAGAGATTTTGCCTGAGACTAGCTAATTTTCTTCAAACAAGCAATTATGTGAATAGACTTACATCTTAAAAACTATTTTGGAGATGAAAAGATGAACTATGTTTGATTCCAGCTTCCCAGCCTGGGGTCGACATTAGAGACTTCAGAGGACATACACGGATTTGTCACAGTCATTTTGTAGCAGTCATATCTTGTCTAGAAGAGAAGCTAGTCTGAAATAAGGTTGTGTGGGATTTTATGGCTTAAAGCATGAATTCTAAAGCAAATACATCACATAAGGAAGAATGTGCTTAGATTCAAGAGGACTCTTAAAGATAGTAATAAAGAGGAGCCATAATGGGTTGTTTAGGGGGAAAATGCTCTGGTGTTATTCTATGTAAGGTACACTTATTTGTCATGATATTTGTACTGCTTCTTAAGCACATGCAAAGGATTCTTGCTTATTCAACACATATAAGCATTGTAGTCTATTTTCTAAGATAAAACCCATCCACTCCCCCGTGTGTATCTTGGCCCATCTGCCCCGCCCCCATCTTTGTCAGTTTTAAGTTAATTTAAGGTTACTATTTATTGTTTTGATGTTTTAAGGTTTTTTATTGTTTTCTTTTTAATAAAAGTTTTATTTATGTTTTCACAAAACATACGAATACAAATAAAATATCTTTTTTTGAGAACAGCGTGCCCCCGGGTTATCACTTCTCCATACAGACATAAATTCAATATGTATTTATCTTATACATTCTAATCCATATCTTATAACTATTTTTGCAATTTTTTCAATAGCTTTTCCCTTTCTTTGCTTCCTATAGCCTTATTTTAAATTATCTCATTCCTTTCTTAATTCAATTACATATCTTTTTCTAATTTTTAAAATCTTTCTAATCAATGTTTTTATACTTTCGTCTGTCCTGTTTACAATTTCATATTATCTTTTCTTATAAAACAAAATTTCCCCTGTAATTACGAGACTGGAGTGTAACACCTCTGTATCTTTTTTCAAATCTTGTTTTAAAAAATTAAGTTACACCTTTACAGTTATAACATTCATTTTCTAACCTCTATTTTATAACACATACCTATTTTCAACACATACACGTTTTATAACACATACCTATTTTCAATCAAATTCTGCTTGGTACATTCCCTTAAAAATACACATTAAATTCTTAAAAGAAAAATATATATATGTATATATATATCTGTGTATATATGTATAACAATAGTAAATGGAATAATTATTCTATTCAAGTATAGCTCTGCCATTAATATTAATAACAATCTTTTACATTTCTATTTCTTTTAACAGACATTACCTAGTAATATCAGTTGTCTTTCACTTTAATCATCTATATTTCATATTTTACTTATTACTGTCTTTAAATAAAAAACCAAACAATAGTTATTAACAGCAGTCAATAAAGTTATTATTCTTATTCAAATTCATCTTGTCAACTGATAAAAATCTTCCAAGTTTCTTTTCAGATTTTTTTAACTTTCTTTTTAAATCAATGAGAGCCTTATTCTCTTTACAAACAGATATTCCACTACACATCAATACAAATTTTTTCTATCACTTTAATCATCTAACATATTTTCTAATCCTTTTCTATTTCTAATATAACAATGCTATCCCATGCACCCTTGCAGAATCCTCTCAAGTTAAATTTTAACCATTCTCTCTGTGTTTTTTTAATAGGTTTATACCTTTAATTCTTGTACGCTTTTACTGTACCTCTACATCTTGTTTCTGTCCTTTGTAGCTTCTTTTCCTTTCCCTCTTCCCTCTCTTCTTCTCCCTCCCCTTTTTATTCCCTTTTCTATCTGATTCTCCCTTCTGTGATCCTCCCTTCTGCTTCTTCCTGATATTATAATTACTTTTCAAATTACTTTTTTTTTTGGTTGTTGCTTCAATGCTTAAGATTTTAACTCCCTTTCCCCCGTTTCCCTTTTTTACCCCGCTTAAAATTGCTTGGTCATTAAAGATGGCTTCTTCGTTGTCCCGCCCTTCTTGTTCTGCCAGCGTTTCTTGTTGTTTTTCATAGTTCAAGATCTCCATTTCTAAAAATTGAAATACGAAGCCAAAAGATCCTCTTCCGTCTTGTGCTTCTTCTTTTTGTTCTTTAAGCCTCATTTTTAACTCTTCAAGGAGTGATGCCATTTTAAAAAAAATTAAACAACAAGATTTTGATTTTGTTGTTGATTTTATTTTATTTCAAATTCCAAGAATCATCCAATAATCCAAAACTGTTTTTTTGCTTCTTTTCTCACTTTCTCTTTCCAGGGGCTTTGTTATCTTGTAACAAAATTTCAGCTACAATGTATCTTTTGCAAGCCTTGTTAAAATTCCACTATTGATTTTTTTTAAGTTCCAGGTGGTCTCCTCCATTTTCCAGATTCCACCCTCTTTTTTTCCTTTTTCCCTTCTCTGCTTTCTTTCTTTTTTTAAAGAAAAATTTTAAATTATCCAAGAATCTTTATTCCTTTGACACTTTATTTTCATCTATAAATAGCCTATTAATGTCAAAGTGGATTAGTATCAATTTCTTATTCAAATCTCTTCTTCTTAACATTCCAAGTCAATTAAAACTGTCAATGTGAGAGGAAAAAAAAGCCAATTCCATTTCCTCTCTCTTTCTCTTTTGCCGCTTAAAATCTTTTTTAGGAATAGTATTAGTCTTTAAAATTCAGGTTCCAGGTACCTTAAATAGATGTTCTCCATTCAATCTGGTCAGTCAAACTTTCTCCTTTAAACTTCCTCCTCTTGTCCGGTCGGGTTCTTCTTTGAGGTGGCCATTTCTGACCACCGCTGCAATGACCTTTGGGAAAGGGAGTAATGGCCATCTGAGGAGGAGAGATGCGGCTCTCCTCAACCCCGCTGACAGCTCCCCCTTCTTCACCACCTCTACAGGATAGCTTCAGCCCCGAATCCGGGCAGCTTGGACACTCCAGCGGCGAGCATGGATCAAAACAACACATGATCACAGATTTCAGTCCGTCACCGAAGAAGCCCAGACCGGAAGTCAGGTTTTTATTGGTTTTAATGACTGTAAACTGCCTGGAGGCTAGATAGGCAGCATATAAATTGAATGGATGAATGAACAAATGAACAAACAAACAAATGAGTTGCAAAGTTCTTTGTCTTTTTAAAATGTTTCTAACTATTGGTCAAGGTTACTCCATGAAATTCTTGAATCCTCAGATCCAGAAACTGGCTTCAATGTATCCTGAAGAATGGGAAGAAAGTAAGAATCAATGATGATCAAATCCAGGTTTTGTCTGCAACTGACAATGACTCCAAAACAGTGGGAATATCTGGGCAGCTGCAGCCCTGCCTTTTTTTAATGTTTGTGCCCACATTTTGAAACCAGTGACTTCCACTATGGATACCTTGAAATAAAATCACAATGCAGATATATGAGGGAAGAGTAAACTGGAGGCTGAGAGGAAAAGGAAGTTGAAGAAAGGCATGGTGTATAGTTCTGGTAGAAAGAAAGACCATTAATTTCCAAGAATAAAAAAGTATGGAGATGCATGCAGTGAATGGGGTCAACTCAAACTATATTTAGGTTAGATTATTTTTTCTTCTCCCTTAGCTCATGCTTAGCTTATTTTCCTTACTATTTTTACTTATTTTATGCACTTTGCATAGCATTGCTTACCCCAAGGCATGACTAATATTCATGGACAGGGAAAAGTTTCAGGTAGAGAATTCAAGGGCAAATGGAAGAATCAGTATTATCTACATATAGGCTTTGGAACAAGACTTCTGACTTCTTAGTTTTTTTTAATGTTTTTATGACTTTTTCTGATGCTTTTGATTTAGAATTTGAGATGCAAGAAAAGATTGTACAATACATAATCTCATGTTTGGAAAGTTCAAGACCCAATGAAATAGTTTAACTATCAAATACCAGGTTGTTTATAGAGTTGGAATTTAACACATGCATCTTTTTTATTTTTGAGCTAAATACATTTCATAAGAAATAGCAGAATGGACTTCTAGCAATTTACAGCTTAGGACATGTTTCAGATCTACTAAGTTATAACTATAAGCCTAAAATAAGGGCACATATGTATGTATTAACCTCTCAAATTATTTAACAAACATGCGGATACATTTTAGTGTGTTGTGTATTTCAATAAATACACAATACACTAAAATGTGTCCGCATGTTTGTTAAACAATTTAAGAAATCATCATGTTATTTACCAGGTTGTTTTCAACACATAATCTTACATATGCTAAATGAATAAGATAAATATATTGCTGAACCTAAATGCTTTCATTTTCATTGAATAAGGTTTTGTTCTGTTTGCATGATCCTTGGAAGTGCAGAGCACACATTTTCAAAATAAGAATGGATTAAAACAAATCAAAAGCAATTGTCCATAATGCAGTTTAGCTTTTTGCACAGCATTTCTTTCTTGATCTTTAACACTTCAGCAAAATTTGGCACTTAGCAATGGTGGAAAAAACCGTCATCTGATCCATTAGTTTTCTATATTTCAAGATTAGTGAGATAATCTTTGATTGTGGAAAGAAAGGGATTCTCCTGACTTATCCATGTCCTTAAAAATTTCCTAAACCTCTTCCACTGCAGTATATCAAATGTTCCTATCTCAATAAATCTTTCAATCTTTCCAGGAACTCTCCATCCAAAAACTGATCTTCTGTGATTTCCTATAGAGAATTCTTCTACTGGAGTGGATTGAGTTAAATGATCTCCAATGATCTCTGTTCCAATCCTTACATTCTACAATTCACTGACAATGTACTTATTAAAACTTATGTCTTATGTCAGATGGAATTAACCCACCAGTCCAGCACTGCATGTAACTCCTCAATTCCTCTTTTGTGACCATTGCATCCTTTCCAAAATTATGAGTATATTTGAATTATAATTGAAAAATTATGTCACAGTAGGAATCACACACCTGTTGGGTAAGTTAAAAAAAAAAAAGTAAAGGTTTCCCCTGTCAAGTCCTATCTCTGACTCTAGAGGAAGGAAGTCATCTCTGTTTCTTAGCTGAGGGAGCCAGTGTTGTCCAAAGACACTTCCATGGTTATGTGACCAGCATGCCGAGGCATATGAAACATTATTATCTTCCCACCAAAGTGGTACCTATTTATCTATTCGCATTTGCATGCTTTTGGATTGCTAGGTGGCCAGAAGCTGGGGCAAGTAACGGGAGTTCACCTTTTTGGCAGCTCTGGGGTCTCAAACCAGGGCTATCAATTTTCCAACTGGCAAGCTCACTTTTTTTAACCCCCTGAGTCATTGCACCCTTTGAAGCTTGCCCAAGAAAAGTCTGGAAATTCCAGTAAAAGAAATAATTCTCCTTGTGTGTGAGAGACTGGCAAATACATTTTCACCATCTTCCAGGCACTAAAGCTCTTATCATCAACTGTCAATGCAGTTGCTTGCAGCAAAAGATTGCCTACCTGTGCCTAGAGAATTTTATTGGCTCACCATTGCCCATGACTGAAAATGATGAAAAGTGTCTTACTAGAATTTCCCCCTTAATTGTTACAATTTACAATGCCAACCATGAAGTTTATAAAATAAGTTAGGATTTGCCTGCATTTCTTTGACACAATATGAAACTTGTTAGAGAGGCATTTGAATTATGGAGGTGAAATTGACAAAAGATTTCTAATGCATCAATTACATATTTCCTTAAATAGTAAAGAATTCTCTGAAGGAAGGTCAGCAGGCTTGTTAAACCTAAAGGCTGATATTTCTAGCTTTTCAATGGAACTGTAAATAGTCTCATTAATAACCAAACACTTAATTCAACCTATTAATTGGGTTTTACATGGAACCATAATACTCGTTCAAACATTTTAAAAATAATAAAGGCAGAAAATATGGTAAAAGGAAGGGTATAGAAAATAGGTAATTGTTGCCTTAAGGTGCAAGAGCTATGGAGAAAACTCTTTTGATTATTAAAAAAATTTCTCTCTCCTATGAGCTGTTTGGCCAAGGCAAATATCAAAATTCAATAAGTCTATTGATACTTTTTCTTCCAAAGGAAACCAAATGTGACTTGTGCACTAATCCTGAACTTTTTTCTATTCAGGGAAATGGAAAGTGCTTTTCAAATAGCTATTAATAAAAGCCAAAGCTTGCTGTATCTGTAACAATTTACCTCTTTCAATCACGATCCCTAAGAGTTATGGCTGAATCACCCAAGATGACTCTAGCTATCTCATGACCTTTTCTAGCCAATTCTTCTCTGGACATTTTCAATGTTTTATTGTATCTTTTTTTTTTAAGTGACTTGTCTATTGAAAAGTACAGCACTAAATTTTTTATCAGCTTCTTGAGAATTGATTTATTCTATTAAATTCCTAAAATATATGCATGTAGCATAACCAATTAATTTATACAATGAAAAGAACTATGCTACAGATTAAAAAGGGGGTGCAAAAAATAAGCAATATTCTTAGCAGAATAAAACTGAAAATATACATTGCTCTGTACCACATTTGCATCATATTTGCTGAGCAGTTTAGGTAAATGACTAGATGCTTAGTGAACTTTTTATAGTCTTTTCAAAGTAATTTGGATGTGGATTATGTTATGAAATTAAACATTTGATTAACATAGAACCAAATAACTGCAATAAGAAAGAATATGGCTAGATTCTAAGGCATTCCTGAGAATGCAGCACAAGGGGTTTTTTCATATGTTTCCTGATTCTATTGGAAGATCTCCATGCCACATCTCAAAGGGGTCTCCAACCTATGCACTTACTGACAGGAAGGGAAATAATTGTCCCAAATAGTTTTGACTTCCCACTGTGGTGTTAGGCTACTGGCTATCAGAGTGTGTCCTGGGTAGCTATAAGAACATAAGCACATAAATCTCCCCTTCTTTAAATGCAACTTAACTGTGTTGGAATCTTATATGAACATTAAACTCTGTAGGCTGTGGCAATACTTGCAGTAGCTAGACCTACAAAGATTGCTACAGTACTCTGTCTGAAGGTGATAAACTGAAGTATTTTAATTAATTGGAATTTTGCAGTGAGAATCAAAGAAAGTGGTGGCTGCACCTGCTTTATGTTAACTAGGAATGTGATGCCAAAATTAAATGTAGGGCAACTCTATAGCATAGCCTGCCCTTCCAAAATTAGAATGTGTTCTCTTGCTTTAAAAAAGGGTTCCTTCGCATAACTTTGCAGATGTTTGCAATCAGTGGTGGGATTCAATTTTTTTTACTATCGGTTCTGTGGGTGTGGCTTGGTGGGCGTGGCAGGGGCAGGATACTGTAAGATCTCCAGTCAGAGGTGGTATTTGCTGGTTCTCTGGACTACTCAAAATTTCCGCTTCCGGTTCTCCAGAATTGGTCAGAACCTGTTGAATACCACCTCTGTTTGCAATGGACTAGTCCACTGGATCAGTCTTTTCAATCCAGAATATTCGTGCAATAGGCAAGATGAAAAGCAATTCCTAATCATTGTTTTCTTTCCCTGGATAAGATTTTTGTGATCAAATTAATGATAGGGAAGTCTTGGTGAGGAACAAATTAGCATTTTCAAATAATAAAGTGCTTATAATTTAATAATACAATTTAGTGTTGACAAACTCTGATAACCGTACTCTTATGGGAGGCATGTTAATTAGAATGACATAGGTCAGTGCAACATTTAAAGGGTATGCTTTTTCAGCAATCATATTCTTCCTGCTATAATAAACAATTTGGTGTGCAGCGTTGTTTATTGCTACTTAGTGCCTGACTCTAATGCTTTTCTAACATGTTCCTAAATAACTCAAAGCACATAGCATAGCTGAGTGGGTCTGGTTATTTATTGAAGGAAAATAAATGTGTGTGTGTGTGTTGTATACCATTCTAAATTATGCAAAGGTTTCTACATCCTTTTCAGTTTGCAGTTCTGTTGAAATGTTTGTCACTTTTCCTCTCTATTTTTAAGGTGGTGTTTCCAGTTCTACTTTGAACACCCAACTAACCCCCCACCCCCCAAAAAAGAGCAGAGGGAGGGGAGCCAAATAAGCATTTTGGTAAATGTTCTGATTTATAGATCATGTCTCTTTCCCTATCATCAACCACTGTAGTTCCCTTAATATTTTTCCCGCCTCTACCCTAGATGATGGTGAATTGGAAGGAGAAGAAACCATCTCCTGACACTGTGGTGGCTGAAGTGAAATCTGTTCCTCTAAAAATGCATCCCAGGGAAAGAGAAATTCCATTGAGCTATGGGAGCTTTTTTCATACACTGAAAAACAACCATTGTCCTCTTATATTGACTGTGACTGTGATGGAGGAGGATAGCGCTATCCCTGGCTGAAATATACACTCGTTGTGTCATTTGAAAGGATGTTTTTAATGTCATTGCTAGCTTGGAAAGAAATGTTGAAGGAAAGAAAATGTGTCTGAGTACCTATGATCCCATTGGGAATGCTCATATAGTATGAATGAAAACCCTCCATATTTACGTCCTTCCATGTCACTTAATGTTGGAAAGCCAAATTCCATAGTAAAATCCCAGCATGTAAGTCCTTGTCAGTGCAGTGTAGTTTAGCTTTTGACAAAGCTGGTGTCAATATCTATTTAGGGTCAATTAGCCTAGGCATCAGTTACACTTTCCCCTTTTTTACTCAAAAGTAAGCATGCATCATCCCAAATTGGATAAGCTGCCATTATTGTTCAGAGCAAAGGTTTAATCTAGCTATTTTGTTGAATTAGCTATTTTGTCCCTCAAATTTAGCCTACTGAATTGATACACAGTAAAATTCAGGAGTGAAATGGCCCCCTCTCCTAATCTATATTAAACCTGTATAGCAGGGGTGGGATTCTACCAGTTCATACCTGTTTGCTAGAACCGGTTGTTAACATTCTAAGCAGTTCAGAGAACCAGTTGTTAGAAGAAATTACTGGCCTAATCCTGTAAGGAAGCAGGAAGGAAACATTCTGGTAACCTGCCTCTCTGTTAACCCTTATTACATTCTTGGCAGGACTAGACTTCCTGTCTCAGGAACTTCTCTGGAGTTTTTCCCCCCTCCTTTGCTGGTAAGTTGATTGTGTGGATTGACCATTCAAAGTTACAATGGCACTGAAAAAAGTGACTTATGACCATTTTTCACACTTATTACTGTTGCAGCATCCCACAGTCATGAGAGGCCAGGCGAGGAGATGGTGCCTCGATGTGAGTGATGTTGAGTTTATACCTGTAAAAGCTACAAAGAAGTTTAGTGACATATTACATCTGAGATGTACTGTTCAAACCTCTTGGGTTAAATTCTGGGTTAAACCTTTAGAATCATACCTCCTAGTCTGTATGTGCAAATAAGCACATGTACAGCTCCACATATGTGCACAGAGATGTAAACTTATATAAAACATCCCATTTCTAGAAATACTTTTGTAAATGCTGTGGCACAAAAAGATTTTCCATAGGTGTTTTCTTTGTACAAAAGGGGCAATCTTCTTTCTTAACAGTGATAAGTTGATCAATCATCTGCTTAGCTTCATACGGTGGGGCCCAATTATTCACACAAGGGCACCATAAAATGTGAAGATGTCAAGGAAGGAGTGGGAAAATAAAATAAAATAGAGGTCTTGATTGTCCCTAGAGGAGGATAATTTCTGTTAGATTTAAAAAGAGTCTTTTCCCATACAACATGTACATTTTTTCTTGTGAAAAAAGGATTTACCACCTCAAACCAGGTGGTGAGGTCAGTGTGTCCAAAATGTGTCTTTAAAATGACTGAAATAATAATTCAATATTCTTTTCCTATTCTCCAGAATCTCCCCTCCCCCTCTCAAAAAAAAAAAAAAAGAACTCAAATGAAATGCTTGTCAGAACTGGAAACGCTCTATTACATATAGAGCAGTGATGGCTAACTTTTTTGGCACTGAGTACCCAAAGTGTGTGCGCACCCCCCCCCCCAATTGCAATGCACGCACATCCCCTGCCTCCATGCATGCGCACATCCCCCATGCATGCGCTCCACCCCGCTCCGTTTTTTCTTTCCCGTCATGGAGATTCCTTTTTTTCCCCCTGCAAGGCCCTTAAGAATTGTAGAAAACTTGTAGTTTAGACTCTCTGGAGCTGAAAACAGGGATATTCCCTGTGGTTTAACCTGCTCATGTTGAATCAGGCATTACTCAACCTCTTTTACTTTCCTTACCAAAATTCATCAGAATTAGAAATATAGCTGCAGATTTGCCCTGTATGATTTGGTAACTGATAGTCTTTGTATATGTTGCTTTGTGGGAGCAAAGCTTTGAAGAGTCACTTTGGAGTAAAAGAAGATTTTAAATAATAATAAAGAAGTGGATTATACAATCAGATGACTGCATTCTATTCATACCTTTCTTTAAACCACATATTAAATAGTGATAAGCCAGAGTATGCAGGTAGTCCTCAATTTACAACACTTCACTTAGTGACTGTTTGAAGTTACAACAGCACTGAAAAAGTGACTTACGACCATTTTTTACACTTATGACCATTGCAGCATCCCCATGGTTATGTGATTGACATTTGGATGCTTGACAACTGACTCACATTTATGACGGTTGCAGTATCCCGGGGTTATAAGATCCCCTTTTGCAACCTTCTGACAAGCCGTCAATGGGGAAACCAGATTCACTTAACAACCGTCTTACTAATTTAACAACTGCAGTGATTCACTTAACAAATGTGGTAAGAAAAGTCATAAATGGGGCAAAACTTAGCAAGATATTTTTGGTCTTAATTGTGGTCATAAGTTCAGAACTACCTGTATTTAACAGTTTTTGGCAATGCCTAATCATCTGAGGCAATAGCTCACGCCTTATGGCTCTTGTAAGGGACTCTTTAAGTTCATATTCTGCAGTCTTATTTGTGCTACTTTTCTTAAGTAAATAGAAAATAAGGAGACTAAATCAAGGACTGTAATCCACAGGTAACTGCTTTGCCTATACTGACTTCACTCTGATTTAAATATCTTGAGTGCAAAATGGGAGTCAAGATGCTTTATCATTAGTAACTAAAAAATCTTGCCTTTGCTGAATTCTTCTTCTTCTTCTTCTTCATCATCATCATCATAATCCACCTCTTTCTATGTACTTAAAAACATTGTTTTTTAGAAATTAAAATAGTAATGTACTAAGTTGATAAAATGAGATGCTTGCAATTTATATGTATGTGTACTAATTTTAAAACAGAAAAAAAAAAGAAAAGAAATGTGTCATAGGAACGCATTCATGAAAGGATGAATGATGCCTGAAAGCAATGTTGGAAGAGTCATCCCACATACTAGTATCAGAGTTTTATTTTAAACACTGCTATAATTAATCTTTGCTTACACACCAGAGTGTGAGTGACTCACTCACAACTGTCAGAAAATGACAATTTGTTCTAGATATAAAAGACATAAATCATCTCCTGTTAACAGATTCACTCAAATGAAGATCACTCTATACATCTTCCATATTTTATCTCAAGAGAAACTTTCCTATTTTTAGCATTCATCTAGAATTGGGGGCAATTCTAGATTGAAAAAAAAGTCTTCTTTTGCAAAAGGAGTTGAGACATTATGGAGAATTAATAAAGGTTACTAAGTACATCAGCTCATCAGGCAGCCTTCACAACTCTACTGCAATCTCAGATGTCCCAGACGACAGGAAGAATATTTTAATTGGTGATTCAGCTTTAGCAGAAATGAGGCCTATACAGTTGTCTTCACACCAGGCTCACTAGCTTATGTTACCATGGTAATATACTATAGCACATTAAAACTAGTGATGTGGAAAACAAGATGGCTTCCTCCATTTGTTACCCTTAAGGAAAAGCATAATTATGAGCAAATCATTGATGTACCAAAAGACTCTAACACAATTTGACCTAAATAAACACTATTCAATTAATGTCATACTTTCTCAAAATGTTTTGCATTCATGGCTTCTCATATTGAGATTTTCTATTATCTTTTGTACAAAAGAATTAATTTCAATTCATGGTTGACAATTCCATCATGGCAATAGTTACTTGAATACTGAGAAACATAGTTGTAACAAAAAAGTTTTTCTTTTTCTCTCTCTTTCCCCCACCTCTTTTTTTATTCTTCCCATTTGTCAAAGCTTTCTAAAATAGAAATACTAACTTTCCCAAAGACACATGGTAGAATGGTTTTTATATGGTGCAAATACTGTATCTTTTGTTATTCTGTTATTCTGTTTCTTTGTTTAGGGAAGAACAGTTCATCAATGTCTCTTTAAACTGAAAAGAAGAGAGATTTTTCCAGGATGCGAATAGAAAAAAATACCATGAGAGTATTAGCAAATTCCTTAACCTACTAAAAATATGCAGAATCCCCATATTCTTGAAACTTCAAATAATGTAAAAATGTCATGATAAGAAGAAAAACACAGTGAGCCAATATATAACTATCTAGTCTGATAGCCAAGTGGTTTCACAATAATTGATTAATTGGTAGCAGCTCATTCCTTTCCACCCTACACTTTACTGGGAAGAAAGATGGAGGTGTGGAATTTCACACATTCTTGAAAGACACATTGATGAAAAAGGATTTATTTTGCTAATTCTTTCAGCAGTCAAAGTCTTTCACTGGGAGCCAATAGCACTTCTAAATCTGAATCATAAAAGAAACCAATTAACAGCCAAGGAGGGGACTGGCAATAAATGGGCAACCTTACTACTTCCCTAAGACTAAAAGCAATCAGTAATAGATACATCTAAGTGTATCCGCACAACCTTCAAACCATGCTGTGTAAACCTTTTCAATACATAATCACTAAGCCTGTATGCTGCTTTGGCTAATTTTAAAAACTTGAATTCCCTTTTGTTACTTTAGCTGATGGCACTGATGTCTCAAAGGGGTAAGAGCCTGCTCTTTGTCTCCAAAGCAGCTTGATTTCATGAGCTGAAAGGAATATTGATTTTTAAAGGCTACCTGTTTATTTACACAAGCTCCCTAGAAACTGTTTGAATCAAACTTCTAAAACTGCAGCAATCTGTGTTATCTAGCAAACATGCACACACAGACCAATACAACCATAACGTCTTAATTAGCTGGCATAAGGTGCAAAATCAAGATGAAGGATTTGAACTGTGAAATATTTTCTTCCTCTGTACAAATTTTTATCTTCCTCTCCAAATCCCTCAAAAGCACTTTGTGAATGCAACCTTTGTTCTTTAACTAGATTTATTTGATATGTGAGCAAAGGTCTCTTTTGTTTTTCCCTTATGGTTTTAAAGAGTTTAGAAGTCCTTAAAGCTATGGAATGGTGCATTACAGAAATAGAAATTTTGTGGTGGCTTATAGTGATGTATAGCTTTTTTAAAAAAAGGATAAGTTCACACATTCACATTTGCCACTCAATAACAGCAACAAGAAAAATGACAATAGAATTCATTTTGAGATAGGTATGATGGTATTCATAAACAACTTTCACCAAAACATCTAAAACGAAGAAGAAGAAACAGAATAACACTATATTTGTTCTATAATATTATACATGCATAATGTATAATACATGCATAACACTCTGCTGCTCTGTATGTAAAAAATGCATTAGTAGCAATTCATATAATGCACATAAAAGGCATATCAATTATATCATTGCTCTATAAAAACTGGAAAGTAATGGGAATCATAAAAGCTTGATTCAGACTCAACATCGCAAAGAGGTTTTGGGCTGAATTGATAACGTCTCTGAGATTGTTTGGCAGTTGTTGTAGCACTGGGCACTCACTTGCATGGAGCTGATCAGGGAAAATAACAGTCTGCCTGAATTTATCCATCCAGATTTTTGGCTTCCAACCAAATTGATGTTACACTGCCAGGGTTTATAACCATGATTTATGGATTGGTAGCTTTCAGATAGCAAGATATACCATAAAGGGAAAAAAAAGGAGAAAGAGAAAAAGACTAAAAAGAATAATACAAAATATGTTACAAAGGGAGAAAAAAATGAAAAAGAAAGTAGAAACGCACAGGAGAAATGGACCAGGAGACAATGGGTACTTAAAAAATTAAATTTATTCAACAAAGAGCCTTCATTTATAAGACAAGAGGCCCTTGAGAGAGATTTTGTTATATAGTTGAAATGAAATGGTCACTGTGATCTCCCCAACTGAGTAACTCTGTATGCTTACAAAAAAGGCTCCTGTTTCCACATTCATGACCTTTAAAAGCTGTCTTCTGAAATAAAAGTAGGGATTCAAAAGGGAATGGACAGTGAACTGTCAAATAGTAAATTGTAGGATTGTAGAACTTTCAGTTACTCAATGTTTAATGTTAAAATCAATGTTTAATGCTAACAGACAAGAAACAGAATAGAGGGAAAATGATGACAGAATAGTATTTTTGATTGGTCATATTATGTTTCTTTGATCTAACATTCATTTGGAAAATTAGATGGTGGAGTATCATGTAAAGAAAAAAGTGATGGTCTGTTCCTGATTTTTTTAAATATATATAATCTGTCTGAAGGAGCAAAACTTTGTTGGATAAATCCTACTGCTCCTGCAGCTTTTGGGCCTAGGGTATGAAAATTATTATCCACATACTCTTTATATAAATTCAACAACAACAGTCCAGTTATCTACACTGGTTTAGTCTAATTACCATTATATCTTTCTTGACATCCACGGGATAATAAATTAGAAAAAAATCAGATGTGATATTGCTGTCTATAATGCTATGCCTATCATCTTGCAAGTGCTATTGGTAGTAACTACTCCTGTAAGAAGGCTATTACTTTTTCTTATAGTTGCCTTAACATGTGTCCTGGAGCTGGCAGAAAAGTATGTTGGCATAATTTGGCCTGTCCTGAAGGTTGAACCCTCAGTAACAAGGCATTTGAGTGATCTGGTCCTTACAGCCTTAATGTGGGACAAATGAAGGGCAGCAGTTGGTAAATTTCTCTGAGTCCATTACTCTCCATCCTGTAGTATCACCAGCCAGTGAGGAAAAAACATGACTCAGTGATCTTCTTAATGCAGGGGTCCCCAACCACCGGTCCACGGACCGGTACCGGTCCACGGAACAAGTCCTACCGGGCCGCTGGCTTGCTGGTGCCGCCATCTTTTTGATGAAAAAGTGCTTCCAGTGAGCTTTTCCGGTAGAAAGCTCACCAGAAGCACGTTTTCATCAAAAAAAGATGGCGGCGCCAGCGCTTCCGGTGAGCTTTTCCGGGTAGAAAGCTTACCGGAAGCACGTTTTCATCAAAAAGATGGTGGCGCCAGCGCTTCTGGTGAGCTTTTCTGGGTAGAAAGCCATTTCTACCGGAAAAGCTCACGAGCGCTAATGCCATCATCTTTTGATGAAAAAGTGCTTCCAGTGAGGTCACCAGAAGCACTTTTTCATCAAAAAAAGATGGTGGCGCCCAGCTGATGCCGGTACCGGGCCGCGGCGTAAAAAAGGTTGGGGATCACTGTTTTAATGTGTAGCAGGTTAGGGTTGAACGAATGTGCACGGGTGTTTGAGATGGAGGATTTTGGTAGCTTTCAAGTTTCCAAGTCACCAATTCCTGCTGTGAGGCTGCTATAGGTCAGTGATCTACCACTTGGACTACGTTTGAACACCTGTCTAGTGTTGTTCTATGCCAATGTCCAAAAACAGTCCCAGCTAGCAGGTTTTCAGAGTAAAGAAGGGATGCTAGGAGAAATTGAAGGGAGTTGTCCCATGCAATGGAAGAGTCCACTCTTGTTCATCTGGTGCTCCTTCTCTAGTTAGCATGGCATCTTTATGCCCCAGTTAGGACATGGTACTGAGTTCTCAGTTTATCAAGAAAACCAGAGGGCACATTCTGTAACCATTTCAGGAATGAAGACAGGAATGAGGAGTTAGGATTACTGCAATAATCCAGCTTTCTACCTGACAGTAATTTGCACAGTAATTTTTACTGTGCAAAATTTTCCACATGCCTGAATTTCAAAATGATACAGTCCAGCAATAGAACCTGTGTGTGAGGCTGCTAAATTTATACTTTGACTCAGATGCAATGTCTAAATGACAGAGGTGGTATTCGGCAGGTTCTGACCAGTTCTGGAGAACCAGTAGTGGAAATTTTGAGTAGTTTGGAGAACTGGCAAATACCACCTCTGACTGGAGATTTTACACTATCCTTCCCATGCCACGCCCACCAAGCCACGCCCACAGGTAGTAACAAATTTTTGAATCCCACCACTGCTATATGAAGGAGGTGGACTGCTTTAGTGTTATGGAAGGGCATTAGTTTCAGAAAGAAGACACTCCTATTTTCACTGCACATGCAGGGGTTGCATTTGCATTTAGATTGTAGCAACCTAGGAATTTTGTCTGGATGTCCTCAGAACCAATATGGCAACTAGGATATTTTTAATATTATTACTTACAGACTTGACAACAGATCTGATCTTCATACAGAACCTAGGGTTTCATTGGAATAGACATTTCCTGATTTGCTAAGGCTGATTGAGGATTCTTCTTCTACCCAAATACAAGCTAGGACCTAGAAACTCTATTTCCCATCCAACTTGGATTTTAAGCTAAGCTGAGAAAAAAAAAAGTATTCAAAAATTTGAGTCCCATTTAGCCATTATACAAACTCTCTCTTCTACATAACAACTCTCCAAATTCCTTTCTCTTCTTGGCAGAAGAAGAGGGGAAAGAAATGGGGGCAATTCAGCCATGGTTTAGTGGGTTGGAAAGAAACAGGGATCCAATTTTGTTAGAATGAGCTTGGGAATGGAGATAAGCCTGCCTAAGTTTGAGCCAATACAAACTGAGCATGGAGAAAGTCCACCAGGCTCTATTGTGAAATGCTTGGGAAACCCTTCAATTTCAAAAGCAATTGGTCATGCCTGGTGACTTGCAAGAACCACACAGGCCAAACTGCAGTGTTTTCCAGGCTACTCATGCAGCTGCCTGGATTGCAACCATGGGCTGCCTTTCTTTCTAGCTGTGACTCCAACTTTGAGGGTGTATGCCCATTGCCATGGAGAAATTTGCTCCTGGTTTTCAACTTGCATGGCAAATAACAATAACAGTTATCTTCCATAATTTTGAATATTTAAACTGTGTTTGCTTTTTTTTTTTTTTTTTGAGCCATTCCCAACCTAAAATAGAGTGACAATGGTCAATCAAGCCCTCCTAATAAGGGTCTTTCATCAAGAGAGGAAATGAATGAAAATACACATGAATCCCTGTTTTTCTATTTGAAAAAAGTGTCTACACTCTTTCCATACAGAGACAGCTTTCAACTCTAATTCAGACTAATTGCTAGGTTCATATGGAACAAGTAGTTAGGCTCCAATTTTGTAACAAAGGCTTGGAGTGAGCTAAATATCCCATATTCTTATGTATAAAATGAATCACTTAAGGTTGGTAAATCTTATACACAAAGAAATCCCCAAGAAAATTCTATTTCCCATGAAAGTCATTATAATTTATGTAATAGATGATATCTTTGATTCACCAATATATCAAATATGTCTCTATCCTAAGTCCAGAGTATTAAACTTGTATAAAGGTTATATATATTTTTTTTTCTCCAAATGTCAATCTAAGTTAGCATGCTCTCATATTTCACCATATGGGAGTAACTACATTTATTAAAAATGTAACTATATTTGCAAATTGATGTAAATTGGGAAAAAGTGGGAACATTTTTTTTATTTCTTTGAATGTACGCATGCTTTCATGTACAGTATGTACCTATTTTGTATTCTGCCATAATCAACAAAGTTCCCAATAGGTAATATAATAAAATGATAAAAATATCTAATTAAATAAACAACAATATTATTAAAACATAACAATAAAGCAATAAGCCAACTTATCATAACAACAGAAAGGGCCACCCCATTATTCTTTATCCGTTTTTTTAGAAAATTCAATTTTAATCCATTTAATCCATAATTTAACTTTTGGAAAATGGGGAAGACTATTTAAAATCGGATCCCTTTCTTTCCCCAGTCCCCTTTGTTTCTGGGCCCTGCCCCACTCACTCACCTTTCAAATATTAATATAATATATTGGACAGGTCAAATTCATTGTATTTCCCTTTTGATAAACAATCCCTTTTGGTTAAGGATAGCCCACAGTGGGAAGTCAAATCATGATATATTTGATTCATTCAAATTTCTAGGGGTCTAAAGCACACTGAAAAATAAAGTAGCCACAACCAGGGGTGGGTTTCTACTGGTTCTGTCCACCTCTGTAGAACTGGTAGCTCTGAAGAGCAGCAGACATAGAACTGGTTCTATGTCTGCTGATGTTTTTGCCCACCTGCCCACCTGGGCTCTTACCTGACCTTTATTTCCTGATTTTTTTCAACTTCAGCTGCCGTGCGAGGCACAGCTGCAGTTAAAAAAGTAGGAAAAAAGGGCTTTTTCAAAAGCTGCTTCTCTGCACGCAGCATGCTGATGATGATTTATAGGCACACGCCTGCAGGCGTGCAGGGAAGCACATCGTAAATCACCAAACCTCGTAAATGACCGAACTGGTAGTTAACCCTGTTGGATCCCGTCCCTGGCCACAACCTGTAAATTGAGTTATTGTGTAACTGAAGAAACTGGTTTTGTTCAAGCTTCAGTCCAATTTGGATCAGGTTCAATGCACAAATATGAAAGTCAGAGTAAGAGAACTTTTTGCAACCTAGATTTCTATGATCTTAGATGCTCAGCTCATGTTGGAGCCACATCAGATGAACAATTGCACACAAAAATGATTTTCTATTTAGTTCTCACTCTTTGGGCTGAGAAATGCCACTCAGGATCATAAGAGATTTTTTATGGATCCAGTATATTTGCTTTGTAGCATCTCTCTATGTTTAGCACTATTGAGCAGAATGTGTGCATGGTCGAAATTATGATTTCCCCTTTTGCATCAACAAATGTTTCTAACTGTATGTAAACAATGCATGCATGTGACTAATATATTGTTAACATGAGCAGTTTTCACTTTGAAATTGTAAATGTCATGGTATAACACTAAAATGTTTAAAACCGCAAGACACTTACTGGTGATAATTGCATATATCAGACAACAGCATGCATCACTATCTGCTTGCTAGTAATGTACCACTTTCCAATGTGTGCAAACGTGTGCCTTCAACTGTTGTACCATAGCACTCGTTTTTATATGCATAGTTCTTCTAAGAATAATGTGTGTGTGAAGTACCCTTAGATTTTATATGAATGTCAGATTACCTCTCCTAGTTATTAGTTTTCAAACTCTTTGATGCATTATTTCAAATCCATGACCCTATGCACATGTAATTATCACATTAAGATGACAATAATATTGTTGAAATACATGTTTTGAATGCAGGGCTGGGGATTCCTTGAATAATTTCATGCTAAACACATCTGATATGTCTGATGAACAAAACTGGCACAATATAATCACAGAATCAACTGCTGATTGAAATATTTGTTTAAACCTATCAGCATGAAATTCAAATCCCATTAAAGGCCTCATCCAGAATAATAATTCAATGTTCACATGACCACTCAACAGAACTAGATTCATATAAATATAAGGAAGTCAGCTTTATCTGGGAAAGATAAAAGAATATCCTTCCTTTGTCATACAATTTGGTTCTTAGTAAAGTAAAACAGCTTTAAACTTTGACATTTCCTTCTTGTGGTGTCAAGACAATCTGCTAACAAAGGTTGAAAGCTTCTCTTCTGAGAAACATTTAATTTATTGTTAATTTGATGAAAGAGAAAGGAAGCATTCTGTCATATGCAGATGCAAGGCTATCACCCAACTGCATTGATCCAGCTTCAAATACATTGTTCACTCCCATTAGAAACCAAACACTAACCAATGGTATGCAAAGACCTGTACTAGAAATCACAAAGCCTGACTCAAGATATCTGGAGGCCCCAGCCAACAATTCTCCCCTCAGGAAATGCCATGAAGGCCCTGCTAATTGCTAGCAGGCAGCTGGGTCTCTAGAGAGAGGTGTTATAAACACAGCAGGGAAAGGACAGAATGGTTATTTCTGAAAGGAACTGGAGACTCGGTTGATTGTAAGATCTTAACGGGCACTCAAGAATAGAGAGCCAAAGGAAGCTTTAGCTCTTTTGTTTTAATTTTCACTTGTGGCCAACATAGCCATATCTTTATCTTTGGTAGTTTGGGAGAGGTCACTTACTCCTGCTTTAGGCTTCTTTGAAGAAACAATGGGTCATTGACCTTAGTGTCCTTTGTGCAAGAGGGGTTCACTATGCTGCTGCCAAAAACAAAATAACAATTCTGTTTACATTTACTACTGCAACTCAAAGCTTGTGAAAAAAAAGTTATGTTTACCCACCTAAACTCTCATTCATTCAATGTGAAATAGCTAGGAAAGCAAAACTTCCTCCCAAGAGACATTATTTTTTTCTATTGGACAAAAGAAATCTTACCTGTCTAAAGTGTCTACTCAAATTCGTCTGGTTGGAACCACATATCAAATTAAAATTATTACAGGATAGTAGGAACAGAGGTTTGTTTTGGACTACCAGAATGGGAACTCTATTATCAGGCAGCAATATTAAATTGGATAAAAGATTGGGTTAAGCTAAAAGATACGAGAATTTTAATGCTAGACAGTCATGATCTCCAGTTAGGTTGGCATGTATTTTTGTGGGGAAAAAGGGGTAAGGCACATGCCTACTTTAATCAACATCTAATAAAAGACTCACTTATACAGATCTGGAGGGAGATTAAAAAGAAACATTACATGAAGATATCTCGCTGGCTGTCAACCATGGAGGCTATGATCCATCCAAATAGATCAGATCTAAGAAAAATGGTAAATTATAATGAATTTTTAGATAATCAAGGGAAACTTAAATTGAATCAAGAACTAAGAACTAAGAAAACAAGGAATTATAATTGATTGGTGGCCATACTTACAAATTTAAAATGGATTCAAAAAAGACTTAGATGAATTTGGATTTGACAAAGGGCAAAATCAATTAATTAGATAAAATCCTAGTCAGAACAGAGGAAAATTTATATTTACTGAGATTTATATTTACTGGGATTTAAAATGGAAGAAGTTGTGAAAAATACCATGATAGTATGGGCCTGGAATTTTGGGTACAATATTGATTTAGATGAATGGGAGAAATTATGGACTATAAATTATAAATTAACAACATCTACGGTATACAAAGAAAACTTATACAAAATGTTTTACTGGTGGCACCTGGCCCCAACAAGATTGACTAAGGTATACCTTAATACAAGTCCAAAATGCTGGAAATGTGAACAAAATGACGTTACCTTCTATCATATGTGGTGACTATGCCCCGAGACCAAGAAATACAGGATTAGAATAAAAGATTGGCTACATGAAATTAACAAATATCAACTTAAACTGGAATTTTTCCTATTAGGAATAATTACAGATCAATGTCCAAAAAAGATAAAATACATTATTCTCCATTTTCTGACGGCAGCCAGAATAGCTTTTGCACTAATGTGGAAAGAACCCAACATCCCCGCCAGACAAATTAATTATATGTAAAATATTGGAATGTGCAGAACGTTCCAATGCTCATTGGAAAAATGAAAAAGAAGGAAAACGTTAAAAATTGAAGAGAAGGAAAACTCTGAATATTATGCAATATGGCATAAATGGTATGAATGGTTAGAGAACAGATATAAAAAGGAAGAAGATTAGAATAATCTAACCAATTTAAGAGGCCTTAAGAGAGTAATGTGATAGAAACAAATATAGATAAGATATAATAGATATGTGTTGATGTACGTAAATAAAAATGTATATAATAGGATTTACATGACATATATATTTCTTGATGCCGATGCACTATTTTAAATATGAATGAGATTTGTATTTGTAGAAAAACACAATAAAAATCTATAAAAATAATAAAGTGTCTAAGCAAGACTTATTCAACAATGTCATTGTGTGTTTCTTAGTTTCAAGACACAATTATATCTTGCATACAGATGCAGATATGAACAACGTATCCCATAATACTTACAGATGCCCTAGGGCAGTAATTTGTGCCTTAGTATATCAATACTATTTGCTGCATTTTCCTGTAAAGCAGAACAGGGTGAGAAAAAAAATCAACTCAGTGTCCAAGTACAGTCAATATTATAATTGTTGTAATTTATTAATATGAGTTTGGCTTTGTTGTTTTGAACTGTAAGCTTCCCAGAGTTAGGTAAGTGAGATTGCATTAATCAAATGAAATAAAATTAATAATGTGGTTTTAGACTGATCCCAAAGTGGTACAAAATAGCAAACTGGAAGAGTCCTTAGAGGAGATGCATTGAAATCATTATTTAATCATCCCACTGTTTTGAATGGGCTTATCCTAAGCACAACCATCTCTGGATTTGAGCCATTATAAATCGTTGTTGCTGCTGTTATTGTTGCTGCCTAGATTTATTTTAGCTATGAGGAATATACTGACTTTTTAAAAAAAATAAAGATTAGTATATAACTAGTATTTAAAAAGAAAGACCCAACCACCCACAAACAAGTGTGTGTGTGTTGTATGTGTATATATTTAAACTGGGGTTTAATCATACTTATTGTTTACTTAAACATGAATAAACTCCAGTTTAAAAAAAACATTTTGTAGCCTTTTCTACTTATAAGAAAAAGAGTAGCTTATATTTCAACATGTTCGTTTAATCACTTACCCATATCGCATAGACTTGAAGACATTTTGTTTCAAAGAATGGTAATTTTATTTGCTTATTGCTTTCATTTAGAATCAATGTCTAATTTTTACAAAAGAGTTGGTGATTGTAAAAGTGCATTTCACCATCAGTTCCATAGTTAACCCACTCAAAAAATAAAGTATGTTTCAATAAATATAAACAAATTACAACAGCTTTTAATTTCCCCCTTTAACTATTGATTTCCCAGGGAATAACAACTTGGCATAGCAAATGTGCTTTAGGGAATATGCTTGAAATCCCAATTTATCAGAGGTGGGATAATTTAGGCCTACAGAAATAATGTGTTTCTGCAATTCATGCTACAACCCAGCTATACTTTGTGGTAAAAATTTAATTTTCGCACTTCCTCCCAACTGCAGCAGTGCAATATCTAGAACTGAAAATTGTATTCAGTGAGAACCTCTTGAACCTTTTTGATATGTTGCTTGCAGAGTCCATTTTGATTTTTAATATTTTATTCTACTAAGACTAAATTAAAACTAGAGCTATAGTGGCACAGTGGTTAGAATGTAGCAGTGCAGGCTAAATTTACTCGTTGCCAGGAGGTTGACTCAGCCTTCCGTCCTTCTAAGGATGGTTTCTAACTGCCGTTGGCTGACTCCCGCAGACACAAGAAAGAACTCAGAACACTCACATAGATGCAGGGTTTCTTTTAATCCACCTTGGTTTGCAAATAAAGCAGCAACAACAGACAGAGAGTCACATATAAAGCTACCACTGGGAGCTTTGCCTACCAGTGCTGCTTTTATGTCTTTTCTCCAAACACCACCCATCCAGCAGTCCACACACTCAGGACTGCAGGTTGCGTAGGCCTCCTCCAATCCCCATCAGAAAACAAAGCCAACATCTGGACCTGTGGAAGTTTGCAGGATCGGTCCTGCCACTTCAACCACTCTCTTTGCAGCACTCCCCCAGCAGAAAACAAAGCCAAAATCCGGACCGTATTGTGGCGAGTCCATGACCATAAGTCAGGCTCGACAGATGGTAAAATGAGGACCCAGATTGTTGGGAGCAATATGCTGACTCTGTAAACTGCTTAAAGAGTGCAGTAAAGTTCTATGAAGCTGTATATAAGTCTAAGTGCTATTGCTAGAGGATTCAGAAATTATCTAAACAAGGCCTTATTCTGTGGTTCAATAGTGGTTGGACAGTTGGGTGATCTGCCTTATGCAATGGCCCCTTTCACTTTTTTCTATATAGGGAAAAAAAGGAAAGAAAAGCAAGAGACAGACTAGCTCAACCATACTCTTCTCCAGTTGCATTATATTGCAGGGCATTAGATAAACAGGGTATACAACAGTTAGTCACTGGTTTCTATGAATAGCTATGCTTGGTATAAAAAATGGAAGTTGGAGCATCATTCAGCATGTGGGATAGGTTTTTGGATGGCCTTCTTAATATACCCTATTGAAGGATTTAGTTTCAGTGCCTGTGTTTTTAAAGGAAGGGTGGTATGGTGCTTCAGTGGTTAAGATACTGGTCTTATCAGCTGGAAGCAGCCTAGGTTCGAGACCCAACTGCCACACAATGGGGTGACCTCCCGTCCTTGTCCCAGCTCCTGCCAATCTAGCAATTTGAAAGTGTGCTAATGTGAGTAGATAAATTGGTACCACTTTGGTGGGAAGGTAACATTGCTCCGTGATGTCACGCTGGCCACATGACTGCAGAAATGTCTTCAGACAGAGCTGGTTCAATGGCCTTGAAACAGAGATGAGCACCATCCCCTATAGTCAGTAACGACTAGCCAAGTAAAATCTGCAGGGATTCCTTTACCTTTTTTTTTTTTTTTTACTTTTTTAAAGGAGAGCTGGGAGTTGGTGTGTTTCTTTCTTTCTTTGTCTTACTTTTCCTCTCCTTTCTTTGCTCTTATTCCCAATGGCAACAAATGGCACATGCAGTAAGATATAACAGTCCTAGCTTACCTTCTCCTGTTTACAGCTTTCATCTTTATAACATGCAGGGCTGTTTCCTAGTTCCCTTTGCTGCAGACTCATATTTGTTCCTGGCTGCACATACAGTAGGAGGCAAAATCAGTTCTACTTAAATGATGGAGATACTATCTTTCTAGGCAGATTCCATTTTATCAAGCAATTCTGTAATATTTTCCATTCCTACAAATGGATTGATATTTGTACAGGTCGTCCTCACTTAACTGGTTTGATGTTATGATGGGTTTATTTTATTTATTTATTTTTATTTGTCAATTGCTTACAAGATAATAGGTATAAGTAAAAACATAGTTATGAATACATGGATACATATAGGAAAAATTAAAAAAAATATAAAAGAAACAATAGGGCAGGGATGGTAGGCACGTTGGTGCGCTTATGCATGCCCCCCTACAGACCTCTTAGGAAAGGGGTGAGGTCAATAGTAGACAGTCTAAGGTTAAAGGTTTGGGGGTTTGGGGAAAAAATGCAGTCAGGTAGAGTATTCCAGACATTGACCACTCTGTTGCTGAAGTCGTATTTCCTGCAATCAAGTTTGGTGCGATTAACCTTGAGTTTGTATCTATTGTTTGCTCTAGTGTTGTTATGGTTGAAGCTGAAGTATTCATTGACAGGTAGGACATTGCAATGTATGATTTTATATACTATACTTAGATCGGACTGAAGGCGACATAATTCTAGGTTTTCTAGGTTTAGAATTTCAAGTCTGGTGGCATAAAATATTCTGCAACGAGTAGAGGAGTGGAGAACTCTTCTTGTGAAATATTTCTGGACTTTCTCAACTGTGTTAATATCAGATACGTAATGTGGGTTCCAGACTGATGAGCTGTATTCGAGTATTGGTCTAGCAAATGTTTTGCATGCTCTAGTTATTAGTGTAATATTACCAGAGAAAAAGCTACATAAGATTGGGTTAACAACTCTTAATGCCTTTTTGGCTATGTAGTTACAGTGGACTCTAGCACTTAGGTCATTTGAGATGAGTACTCCAAGATCCTTGACAGAGTTTGGATCATCAACAAGGTCTTGACTATTCAGCCTGTATTTTATTTTCTGATTTATTTTTGCCAATACATAAGACAGAGCATTTATTTGTTGAGATTTGAAGTTGCCATTTGTTTGACCATTCTTATACATAGTCAAGGTCTTTTTGAAGGGTAGCAGTATTGTCTGTGGTGTTGAATAGCTTTACATCATCAGCGAAGAGAACACAGTTGCTCTTGATATCATCACAGAGGTCATTTATGTAGAGTATGAAAAGAGTTGCTCCTAGAACACTGCCTTGGGGGACACCACTGTTGACAGGTACAGAATTTGATAGGACGCTCCCAATTTTGACCATTTGTTGTCTGTTTGACAGGAATGCTTCTATCCAGTAATGCAGGTGTCCAGAGATACCATAAGATTTTAGTTTTAGGAATAGTTTGTCATGTACCACTGAATCAAAGGCTTTACAGAAGTCCATGTAGATTGCATCTATTGCTTTGCTAACAGTTCCACATAGCTATTTGAACCCTTTTTGAAATTCCAACTTCCCTCTCCTCCCCCACAAATACACATTCTTTGTGGTCATGTGATTGGAGCAACTGACCACATTTCCAACTGTTTGCAGTGTCCTGTAGTCATGTGTTTATGATTTCCAGTATTTACTTCTGATTTTTGGCAAGAACTGTCCATTGTGGAGTACGGATTCTTTTAAGAAATGCTACGTTCTCTTAACAACCATTTCCTCAATTAACAACTGCTGTGTTCGCTTAATGATCTCTGCAAAAGAGATTGAAATATTGGGTGTGATCCTGTGGTGACACATGTAACAATTGTCATGACTTATGACTGTAAACTGAGCTCAGCTATGGTTGTAAATCAAGGTGTCAAGGTTCTGACTAATGAACCAAAGTGAATCAGAACCCTGAGGTCAGATACTTCCTCAAAGAACTTCTGTATTGAGTAAATATTGGCACACTTGATTCAATACCAACTCTGAATCTTTCCCGTGGTTTTTGTATAATTAAAACCAGTAAACCCCCTTTCCCCCAATATCACTGGTCATGTTGGACAATTAGATTAATTGGCAGGCTTCTCTTCTCCTTTTCCCTCCATCACTAGGGAGATGTCCTTGGTTCTCAGGAGAACATTCAATGTTGTGTCTAGTAATGCATTCCAACCTCCTCCCCCTTCACATATAGTGTGGCAATGATGAACCAGGAAAATTGCCTACCAGATTCAGTTCAGCGTCGACACAAAGACTATCTGTAGTAGCCAGTAGACAAGTGGGCAGTGGATAAGTAGCATGTTCTATATGCTCAATGAATGATCAAGTAGAGAGTGAAGATCTAGAGGAGAGCAATACTCATGCTCAACGAAACATAGTGACAGCCATTTTTCAGGGTAAGGGACCTGTACACCAACAGCATATTTTATTACGAAAAAATTGTTTGCAATAATACTGTAAATATTAGGAAGATATTTGGAAAAATAAAACTATGATTTGAAAAAATGTAAAACTAACTATTGTGGAACTAGACCATTTTCCTCCAATTTCTTCTCAAAGTGATGCCAAACAAAACAAAGGTGCTTTTGTTCAACAATGGACAGTTTTGACCTTTTCTCTTTTACCCTTCATGCCCAACAAAAGAAGCCTAATCAAACAGTCCAGCTCTGGGAAACATGATGACATATTTATAGCAAGAGGAAAACCTTAAAGAAATTCTAGAGACTAAAGCATTAGTGGCAGTACCATTAAATCAACACCATTAAGCTTCGTGTATAATCAAAGATCTTTCCATTAACTTTTCCCCCCTACCTCATATAGAATATATTATTTTCCACATCTTTTCCAAATATATCCATCTCAGCATTAGTATCTCTGATTTCTGAATGGTTTTACATTGGCTGAATTTATGAATCATAGTTTAGCAAATGGAACCACATCATAAGTAAAACAGATACTGATCAGTGTAACTATCTTGTCAAAGAGGTTTGGACATTGTTTGGTGTCAGAATGAAACATTTAAATGGATTAATGTGGGCAAGAGTTAAGGAAAGAATTAAAATTAAATCCTGCCTTGGGTATGTGCGTTGCAAATGGGGTATTTACATTTCATTCAGAAATTAAAGGATCAAAGTACATCCTATCAGCTCCAAATGGTAGAATTTGATGCTTAGCTCTTTAAAATAAGCTGTGAATTGTTCTGTAATTAATCTGATGAAAATAATAAAGTCTATTGGATTAAATTCAGGATTGTTATAAATTAAATATATACAACTTTTGAATTAACACATTATACCGTATTTGCCGGCGTATAAGACGACTTTTTTACCCTGAAAAAGATGCCTCCAATTGGGGGTCGCCTTATATGCCGGGTCGCCTTATACGCCGCAAATAGTAATTGGGAAGCACTGCGGCTGCCCGCGGCTGAGGCATCTTTGGGTGCCGTGGAATGATCCGTGAAGCCGAAAGGAGCAGCCAGCCTTCTCCCAGCTCCCAAGGAAGAGGCTCGCACGCCCGAGCTCCGCTGAGGTATCCGGCTGGGGCTGTCAGGAGTTGTTACCGCTGGCGCAGCTCGCGCGGCTCCAGTCCCGCGTTGCCTCGGGAAGGAAAGGCAAAACCAGGAGCCGCTGCTGCCATTGCAAAGCGCCGCCGCGGCTCTTCCTTTTGCCTTTCCTTCCCGAGGCAACGCGGACTGGAGCCGCGTGGAGCCGCGCCAGCGGTAACAACTCCTGACAGCCCCAGCTGGATACCTCAGCGGAGCCCGGGCGGTGCGAGCCTCGTTTCCTTAGGAGCTGGGAGAAGGCTGGCTGCTCCTTTCAGCTTCACGGGATTCGCTTCCACGGTAGACAAAAGTGCCTCAAAAAAAAAAAAAAGTGCAAAAGTGGAAGGCGTGCGGAAGAGGGGCGAGTATATAACAAACTATATTTTGAGTGGAAATGTTGGGGGGTCGTCTTATACGCCGGGTCGTCTTATACGCCGGCATATACGGTATTTCTGGTTTCATGTCAAGGCTTTCATTGACCATCTTTAAAAATACAGAAGAAGCTTCCATATGAACTGCCAGAAATGATGAGGCACATATCATTAAGATATTGGAATGTTTCTTCTATATTCTCTTAAAACCTTTTTTTCCCATATTTTGGCCTCCAATATAGCTTTTCTGGTAAGCTGGCATTCAAATTTGCTTTTAAATGACAATCTATTATTTAGTAACCTCTTGCAGTGAAAAGCCCTTTTGGATTGAGTGTCTGCAACAACAAACAACAAAATAAAGGGCAAGACATGGAAAAGACTGAACTTCCAAAATTAGATGGTGGCCTGACTTCCACATAGTTGATCTTAGTTATATAATACGTGCTTCCTTTGTTTGCTATATTTATCCTTCTCAATAGCTCAAACGCTCTGGATGAATCACAGAACAGAGCTCAAAGCTTAATTTATATTGTACTTCAGTTCCAGATAAGAGGGCATCACATTTTAATTGAAATACTACTTATTGGATGCCCATTAGTGTAGTGTGGCTTGGGAAAGAACAATTTATAGAAATGGCTTCTCGTTATTTTGTCTGCAATGAATGGTCCTTGAAAAGTCAACCAACAAAGCTGGTTTTTATGAACTGAAGTTAAACTCAATTATTGTTGAGCTTATCCAAAGACATTCTTCTGACCTTCCCACCCCAATGCCTTACAGAAAAGATGACTTCTTTCTTTGCACAGTCCTAGATTACATTTTATTCAACAAAGAAAACAAATATTTTGGACTTACAGGACAACGTTGTGTTTATATAAAAAGCATCTGAGTAAACCATCCTGTTGATGGAGATGTAATGAGATTAATGCTTCACTGAAACATATGTTTGTGCATATGTCATGCTATTGTTCCATTTGGGAGAAAGTTATTACATATATTAAATTAACTTTGAAACAAGATTTAATATTTTCAGATATAGGCTATATTCTCCTTGCATGAAAGTTGGCATCTGGACAAAAAAGGGTATTCTCTGTGTCCTACTTAAAAGATTTTTTTCTTCAGCACTAGCCGCATGGTCTGCAGAATTTTTATGAACAATATATGATTGAATCACTAATTGATATAGATTAGTTATGGAGCATTATAATGAAGTATTTTTATCACTCACTGAAATGCTTATGTAGGATTTGTTATATACGCAGATTTAATTGTGAATATGTGCCCTCTATTTTTATTTTTTCCTCCTCCCTTATTTCTTTATAATTTGATGTAGCTAGCGGGGGTGGGGGGTGGGGAGGTAATTGATTTTCAGATTTTGTTTTTGTTTGTTTGTTTGTTTCAAACCAACAATCACTATTTATAAAACAAGGATTGTTATCATTGTGTATTGTAGTATTCCAGATTTTTTTTAAAAAAACCTCTAGAAGACTTTATACACTAGCAGGGATATAAGAAAGCAATTTTACATGAAAGCCTGCAGATATGTGTATTTCAGCACTTTCACTATGTATATATATACATAGTGAATATTATATATTCACTATTATTATATATAATATATGATTATATATATATTATATATATACAGTATAATAGGAGGCATGCATAAGCGCAACCAACGTGCCTACTGTCCCTGTCCTATTATTTCTTTTTTCTTATATGTATCCATTTCATATATTCATAACCATGCTTATACTTATTCCTGTTATCTAATAATTGCTTGACAAATAAATAAAATAAATGTAATATATAATATTATATTATATACATACATTGTGAATATGCATATATACAAATTGAATATAATATATGCAATTTTTGCAAACAGATGCATGTGTGGCAACATCTTTTTTTCCTGTCATGTCCCCTGACATTGTCTTCATCCCATCCCTAACTTGAGTGAGACAATCTTAAGACATCCTAAGTGTACAAGTAGTAAAGTAGTATTTTCTTTATTTTGACAATGTACAAGGGTGGTCTAATGGTGTATATTTATTTCTTTATTTTATGCTTTGTATTTCTACACCATCCTCAAGGAGGACCTCCTTATCATGGAAGGAAGTTGGGCAAATGCTGTGATTAGAAATGGAGGAAATACAGTTGGTATAAGAGTGGCAACAGAGACATCAAATTTCACATCTGTGTAGTTTTCTGTCAACACAGAGTTGGGTGCATAGCATCAATCTACCAGTGAGAAAGGCCTTCTGTATCTCTGTTCACACTGCAAAGTCCTTCCTGCAGAAAATATGATTTTGTATATTATTCAGTGAATATGTACAATTCTCCCTCTCTCTGTTTTGACATTTCCTTTGTTTTGTTCGATAAATCTTAATAATGCTTATTTCCAGCATTTATGAAATATACTTGAGAGGAATAATTTAATGTAGTGAATAAGACATCAAACTAAACACCTGCAGATTGAGTTCTAGTTCTGCCTTGGGCGTGAGGTCAACTGGGTAAGACACCAGTTTTGCATTTGGAATACTGCATCCAGTTTTGATCACCACTTTACAAAAAGGGTGTTCAGATTCTAGAAATAGTGCAGAAAAGAGCAACACAGTTGATTAGGACTGGAAGCTAAAGCATATGATGAATGGTTGCAGGAACTGGGTATATGCAGTCTAACAAAGAAAAGGACTAGGGATGACAAGATAGCCATCTTCCAATATTTGAGGGATTGTCACAAAGAAGAGGGGGCTGACCTATTCTCCAAAGTAGCTAGCGGCAGGATAAGTTTATCAAAGCTTATCAAAACAGATCCAACCTAGAATTAAGGAGAAAATTTCTGTCAATGAGAACAATTAATCAGTGTACAGGCTTGCCTCCAAAAGTTCACTGGAGTTTTTTCAGAAGACATTGGACAGCCATTTTTCCAGAATAGTATAAGGTCAAACAAAGGCTAGAAGATCTACAAACTCTCTTCTAACTTTCGTATTCTGTATTCTCGGTGACCTTGGACCATTCACTTTGTCTCAGCCCTAGGAAGGAGACAATGGTTAGCAATGTCTGAAAAACATTGCCAAGGAAATAGTAGGGACTTATCCAGGCAGTTACTGAGACATGACTGAATGGAAGAAAAAAACTGTACAACATTATTTTTCATGGAAGATATTCTTTTCATATATTTAGTGGAGTTTCTGTTTAGCTTTAAATATGCAATGAAACATGGTTTTAAATTCTTTAACTAAATTCAATACCAAAGGGAATAAATATTAACATCTTAATCAATCAGGGCTTTTAAAAGTTAGAATAAAGAAGAAACCAAGATAAAGCAATAAAGTATCTCATATTCATGTTAAGTATACCTCCTTGTAAGGCATTAAAATCTTTATTGTGAGTAAATTGTCTGACTATAAAGATTAAGAAGACTTTGAGAAGGTTCACATCTCACTTATCATTTCACTCTATCAGTTTGAAACATCGGCTCTGAACAGGATCATGGAGATATGCATTAGTCTGCCATCTGAGTTACTAGAACCTTCCTTGTTGAGTAGATTTGAAGAGAGCTTTTATTTACTTTCAGTTGAATGAGAGTCAAAAGAGTGGTAAAGTCTGAGGAGGTCCAGTTTTACATCACCATTGAGATTTGACCTTGAACCAGTCATTATTTTCTAGGTTAACCAATGTCAGAGGATTGCTGTGAGGTTAAAATTGGATAGGGAACACTCAGCATGGTATCTTATACTCTTGGGAGCAAAGATTGGATGCAAATGCAACTAATAATTAACTATATGTCTCAGCCCTTAGGAATCAAGTTAAAGCAGGCACAAAGTTTGTGAGGAGGGCAAGTTCAAGTTACTATGTGTGGAACATGCCTTCAGGCCTGGCCCCCCATCTTGGCCAACCAAGGAAATTTGAAAATAGGGGAACTTTGAGAAATAGCCTTCTTATTAACATCTTTGTATACCATGTTTGTGCACTGTTCATGAGCAAAGGTCCTCTCATCCCACAAATAAATTTAGTGATTATTTTGTTACTATTTGGGTGTTTGTGCACAAATATTGCATCTCATTTCAATATACAAATGATTCTATCCTGGCTACCCACTGATTTTGTCTCATCTTGAAAACTATAAAGGTTTTTGCATTGAGTTTAGCCCTGTCTGCCTGTTTATTTCCAGTCTTCCAAATTGCTGTTTTTTTTATTTCTTCAAGTGGCCCAGGGTCCTAGCAAGGAACAATGCAGAACAACTCTTTCAGGATGGACTATAACAGTTACAAAACAGATTGTTTTGGGCTAACTCAAGGGGGTGAATACATTGCATGCATCATATTCTCTGTGTGGTATATATGGTATTCTGGACTTCCCATTTTCCTAGTGGGTGAGAAATTTGAGGACAGTCATCAATGTTTGATTTCCATCACAGGAAACAAAGCAAAGGTTTTTTTTACAGATATGAAGGAAAAAGGAGAAGAGAAACCTGGATGGGTGTTCTTTTAAATTTACAAATATACAAGTTAAATATAATGGAGGTAGACAGCATAGCAGGTCTCTGAGAAGCCCATGCATATAATCAAACACGCAGCCCAGTGTCACAAAATCCCCTTTGCCTTCCTTTCTGTCCCCTTTCCTTTTTCTACTTTTTCAAAGCCTCTTAGTTTTAAAATGCTGTTTCCTGGTATTCCTGTTCTAAGATGTGCCTGAATTGATGTTTTTTTTTTTTTCACACACAGATCTAAATTTACTTCTTCCTCTTTGGGTGGGTGGGTGAGTGGGAGAGATATCCAACTTCAGAAAGATTAGGTACTCATTCCAAGCCATTAGCATCTCTCTGCCAATTCACAGCTTCTGGCCAGGAATTGCCTTAAGGCAGAATCAGAGTGAAAGTCCCAGCCATAGTGTTCTCCTTTAATAATAGTTTTGTTTGCCCTGTTCCAGGGAATAGTGATCTGTGAACAGGGGAAAAAAAACACAAAAAACCATTCAACTCTTTGCAGAATATTTTTTTTTTTTGCTGAATTTTTTTTTAAAAAAGAATCACATTTATGTTAAGGACAACAAAACTATTTTAAACAATTTTTTGGAAACAAAAGGAAATTTTATTAATACTTCAGCTGTCAGCTTTTTTCCCTGTTAACTGTCTTTTATTCACAAAGATGTACATTGTCTTGTTCATTATATTATTTCTCTTATGATTTCCTTGAAAACAACTGAAGGAGTTGCTCTTTTTTAGCACCATAACTGAGGGCAAACAAAATGGTTGTAGAATGAGGGAGAAATAAATATTCAATAAGAAGAAACCAAGCACGCACAGTTGCTTTCACACCAAGCACATTTAATCTGCTTAATAAATTCACCAGTTTTTAAAACAATAAAATGCTGAAATTAGCTAGCTAGATTCTCCCTGAATCTAATTCATGAAAATATGACTGAGGTAATCTATTTTTGGGATATTATAGGAAAGGAGTTGCTTATTGTATCTCTAATAGTAGCTTAAATGTGTCAAACAGAGACAGAGTACTTTTTAACTTCCTTGTCAGATAATCTCAAAATGTTGAAATGCTACAATTAAATGTTATGGTGAGAGACTGAAATGATATCTTAGGATCCAGAGGGTTAAACTTTACCAGACTGGTTCTCCCCTACACAGAACTATTTGAGTAATCCCAGATCAAAGATTGTAACCTCATTCTGTTGGCCACTAGTGGCTTATTAAAACCCAACAAGGGGCACATGAGAACAAGAGCTTCACTTCCATTTAAGGCAGAAATCCTTTGATCCTGGAGATATATGTGCATTTAAAATACTGTTAGGCCATCCTGCAGAATATGACACCTTCTCAATGTAATTTGGAAGTTGCCAGGATTCAAAATGGACCCAAAAGTACACATGCACAAGGAAGAAAGAAAGAAAGAATGAGAAAGTAAAAGGGAGGGAGGGAGGGAGGGAGGATCAAATCAGCATGTCAATGTTACAGACCTGTCAGTTAAAAAAAATGTCCAGGAAAAGGGCCCTCTTGTCCCCACTATCTGGAATATACTCCCTCCAGAGGTGAGACACATCCTCACTTTCCTGGTGGTTTGAAGGTGTTTGAAGATCTGGGATTGGCAATTCACATGGGGCTGATTGAGCACTACATAACCATAACTGTGAGGGGTGGAGAACTAGCACCTTGACAATCCTCCTTGGTTCAATAGGCACCTATTATTTTTATTTTTTTGATGTTCCATATGGAATGAAAGAAAACAGCTTCCTCAGAGAGCTCAGCCCAACACATCTCACAGGGTTATTGTGCTGGGGGAAAAAGAGGAGGAAGGAATATTAGGTATGTTTACTGTCTTAAGTCACTTATAAAGTAATAAAAGTAGGATAAAAAAATCAAATAAAAATTGGCTGCCATGCTAAGTGTGGTCAGTGACAAAGGGAATTTATCAAAAGAAAAAGTAATGACGCTATTCTCTGCCACATTCTCTAGCCCTCATAAGTATATTCATCTCATCAAGCTCTGTATTTGGGATAGATAGAGGCACATTTACAAGCACAGGAGAGAGCTGCAGTCACCATTTTTTTAATTTCTAAGAATGGGTATGGGGCTTATCTGGATATCCAAGAGTGGTCATAAAAATAATAATGGTTCTGGAAGTTGTGCATGATTTGTCACATACTAAATTACTTCATAGGTTTGATTAAAATGTTTTTTTTAATAAAGGTACAGAGGGTTGTGTGTGTTGGCTACATTGTTGGTTCTAGATTTAGGCTTAAGGGAAGATCCATTCTTTCCCTTACTAATTCTCACAAAGATCTCATCCTAACTTTAGTTGTGATATATTATAATTTATGCTTCAAAGGAAGGACACTTTGTTTATAAGTAAGTTCTTGAGAAAGAGCAATATCAAATTCATAAAAAAGTGTGTAACTATGTCCTTCAGCTTCATTCACAAAGGGGTTGATATACCTTGAAGAAGGTTGATTCAACATTTTATGAACCAAAAATGATTTATTAGGGGCTCTGAAACCATGCCATTAAGTGACAGAAGATGACATGCTTATGTGATTTGTAGAGATTTCCCTCACCACCACTTCTCTCAAATAGTATTATGATTATCAACTTTATGGTGCTGATATTGTTGTAAAAATGAACAAAGAAACTATTTTTTCTAAAATCAAGTTAAGTGCTAAGAAAGGCAGGCAAATATTTACAGCACATTATGATAGGCCAGTTAACTAAAAAGAGATGTATCAAGCCTTTCACAGTTTAATGCATGTATAACAAAGCATGTATAATAGACTCATCAAAATATTGCACTAAACTTACCTAAGTCTATTTGTCAACCTATATAATTAATGGCTGAATGATTCTCTCTGATTCTGTTGAGTAACAGGATACTTCAAAAATAAAAACAACACTGTAATAGTTGTATTGGCTATCAGGAAAAAAAGGTGCCCAAATCTCTAGAAACAAGACTCTTTATGAAGCAGGTTATATTTTTATATATCAGTGTAGCATTTTGAATTTCAAGAATTTTACATTTGGGGAAACTGCCTGCTTGATGAAGGGGGCTTAAAACAAATTTGTCCATTTTCAGTTGGCTTAATTAAAGGATTACTTCTGTGGACAAGATAGATAAGGATAAGAGAAGAGGACAGTAGGTGGTATTCCAGAGTATGGAGTACATCCATTTAACATCTGATTAAGTTTGGATAACAAGTAGATGGTAGCTCTTTTCCCAGACATAAAAGGGTAAAATATTTCTTGCTTGGGTTATTACTGTTTCTTAAGATCAAAGGACAAAACCAAACAAACTAATCCCATTAGGCTAGCCAACTGATTGAAAACATCTCAATCTTTCTTTCACTTGCTTAAGTATATGATTTCTGTCAAAGCAGAAGTTCATCGTAAAAGCAAATTACAGAGTTTCTACATCAATATGATCAATGCATTTCTCTAAAACAAACATATTTTTTCTACTATGTCAAGTGCTTGAGAATCTGAGATAATAATAAAGGCTCTCTTTTAAAAATGAAAGGAATGAGTGGTTATATAATCACTCAGAGACCATGGAACTGTGGTTTATACAATTTGTCACAGGGTGCATGAGAACATTTTGTGCAGAGATCCCTTTTTTAATTTTTTGTATCAAGTCTCTAGAACACCTCTGAATAATTCTGCATTTATTGGCAGTAATATCATGTATACCCTGAGAACAGATGCTTAGTTTGTGATTGTACAAACATTGTTCTTATGGGCTATAAACTATTTAAATACAGTTGAAGTCAACAGGATTTCAGCAGTTTCATTCTATGTAGGTTTGCAGCCTATATGCATTGATGTTCAAAGGACAAATTTTCCTTCATTAACATTTCTATGTCAGTATTCTTCAATGTCAGTATTCTGGACAATTTTCAGGTGCATATACTCAATTCCCAGAATTCCCAGTGGCATAGACACTGCAGAAAACTGAAGTCCAGACATTGGAGAGTTGCCAAGGGGAAGGAACTCTATTCCATGCAATCATAATTTAGCAATGTGATCTATCATACTTGATATCCCAAATTGCTCCTTCAGCTTTTCTTCAGAGATAATTTTTTCCTCCTTTTCCTATTTTTAAGAGAGGCTATATCCTGACTCAAGGACACCTGTTGGCAAAGAAGTCCTAATAAGGCTGCTTGTTTCTTACATTTGGGTTTTTTCTTCTAGTACCCAGCCGATCTTCCCTTCCATAGGATGAAACAAGCTTGCTGCTTGTTATAAAGTTTGAGAAGGCAATTGAAGCTAATGTTATTGATGAATTTTACATACTTTACATACACAGATGGGTGTAAATAAGACATTTGGTTTCCAGAATGCACAACAAAACTCAAGAAAATACATTTGATTTTAATGACATATAATTGTCTTAAGGGCTTTGCCAATACATTTACAGTATGTAGAATTAACTTTCATTGAAATGTTCCTTATTGCTATGAATGGTTATAAGTATAAATCAGATAATTCAAAGCTAGATGGCTGATCAAGAAGGTTCTTTGCATGCTTAAAGGTTTAATGCTCAACATCTCCAAGTACAGCTTATTATAGTGATTATAGTGACTAGAACTGTGCAAAGCTTCAATTTAATGTTTAACTTAAACTTACTAATGTCCTGAATTGCATTATCAAAGTGAAGCTTATCAAAGGTGTACAAGACGTAGAGGAAGATATTATCCATTCAAGTATTGAATAGCCAGAGCAATGGTCAGATTCAGTAAAAGCAATGTGTTTATTTCCAAACTTAATGAAACACAACCCTACTTCTAATTTTCAGGATCAGTATAGGACTATTATAGAAAAAGACAAGGGGAAAAATTATTGTAGAAAGCATGTAGAAAATGACACTCAAATTTTAGCAATCCATCCATCCAATTTATAATTTCATAATTAAGTGACTCTGAGTGGTATACAATAAAGTTAAAAACAATATATACAAACTGTTAACACAAAAAAATTAAAATTATAAAAGAAGCACAAAACAAAAACAGAATAAAAAAGAGATTGGACAAAGATCAGGTTGTAATTACATGGGAGTTATATCAATATTTCCCCAGTCCCCTGGAGTCCCCAAGTCTGCTGATGTAACCAGGTCTTGAAAGGTCACTGAAAAGTTAAAAGAGATGAGGCCAGCCTCACTTTAAGGGGAAGGATGAGCCATAAAGCAGGGACCACAGCAGAGAATGCCTATTGCAAATGGAGCTTGCTAACCATTGGGATCTGCCTTCTCTACAGAGGAATTATTGAGTCTATCATCTGCTCCTCTATAACTGTCTGGTTTGGTTCTGCAACCCAACAGGACAGACACAGACTTCAGAGGATAATTAGGACTGCAGAAAAAACAATTACTACCCACCTGCCTTCAATTGAGGACCTGTATACTGCACGAGTCAAAAAGAGGGCTGTGAAAATATTTACAGACCCCTCACACCCTGGACATAAAATGTTTCAACTCCTTCCCTCAAAACGACGCTATAGAGCACTGCACACCTGAACAACTAGACACAAGAACAGTTTTCCCCCCGAAAGCCATCACTCTGCTAAACAAATAATTCCCTCAACACTGTTCAACTATTTACAAAGTGTACACTACTGTAAATCTTCTCACCACTCCTTATCACCCATCCCTTCCACTTGTGACCGTATGACTGTCGCTTGTATCCTTACAATTTATATTGACTGTTTCCTAGTATGATTTGATTGCTTATTGTACTCTCTGACTATTATTAAGTGTTGTACCTGATGATTCTTGACTCTTGATGAATGTATCTTTTCTTTTATCTACATTGAGAGCATTTGCACCAAGACAAATTCCTTGTGTGTCCAATTACACTTGGCCATTAAAGAATTCTATTCTATTCTATTCTATTCTATTCTATTCTATTCTATTCTATTCTATTCTATTCTATTCTATTCTATTCTATTCTATTCTATTCTATTCTATTCTATTCTATTCTATTCTATTCTATTTTACTGGTTCTGGTAGATGAGTAAATGTGATTGGAATGATGGAATCTCTATAATTTATTTTATGACTGTAATGTTTATTGGGGGGCGGGGGGAGGAACCAGAATTGCAGAGATAGAAGCAATAGTAGAATAAAACTTGGGATTGGAGTTACTCTTTGTCTTATTTGAATTTAGTTATTGTATTTAAAATATATAAACCCCACTTTTGCATCTTCTAAACAAAGATTCATTACAGCAAGCCATGCTTAGCGTGAACTGAGCTATGTTATTACAATGACTGGGACTAACTTACTGAGTTGAGCAATCATGTCATCCCTACGAGTATGCTTTTACTGTCTCCTATCTAGCAGAGGTTGATTGCCAATCACTACTATACAGAAAAAGCAAAACACCCTGCAATTGGGGACCAGCAAATATACACATAAAAAAGAATAAATAGAAATCTATGGAGTCAGTAGGTTTTTCTGAGCTTCTAGCCCTCCTCCATTGCTTCTGAGGTCAAAGTACTTTGGAATAAGTTTAGGTTGAGCACAGGGCTGGAATGAGATTGGAAAACTGGAAGGTTTTAGAGATGGTCTCTTTGCACCAATGAGCCATTTTGACTACTAGGACAAATATGAGAAATGGTTTAAGGTCTTTGCAGGCTTTTCATCAGGTGATCTATTAAATAACTCTCTGGGTTTAACAGAAAAAGCAAATGTCTTGATTTTGCTCCCCTCTCTTTAAGATGTAGTTTAGGTAGAAGGGAGGCTTTTCAAGCTCATGTATTTATGATAAATCTATCCTCTGCTTCAAATATAATGAATATCTCTTAACATTAACTGGCAGTTGGGTTAAGTCCATACTTTGTACCAAGATAACTATATTATGAGCATTTTATATTTTTGTAAGGGGATGTTCTGCTCCTTAGTTAATATTTTTTCAGCACTTGGCTTGTCTTTCGCATATTGTCTAACAAGGGCTCCTGCTGAATTTAAATCTCTGACAGAAAGATTTGGCAGAGCTAATGTATGCAAGCAGAAATGCTTTCCTACTTGTGAATTCAAGACAAGGTCTTTTTATCAAGTGAGGGGGGGGAAAGAGACATTAACTGTGGTTGCTGTTGAGTTTGCAGTAGGAAAGAGTCAATCTTCAAAAGATGCCTTTGCTGTTGCACCTATTATTGCTTCTCAGCTTGCCAATGAACTATGGGGGGAGGGAAGAGGGAGATAGAACTTAGGTTCTAGACATCCAGATGCCAGCCATGAGAACCAAGGACATTTCAGCAGGTGTTTACCAGAGCCAAAAGACTTTCTCAGAACAACACCAGAAGTCTCCATTAGACAATGTGACCTGGTCTAATTGGGGGGGGGGGGGGGTGGGGGAAGGAAAGACCTGAACTTTAACTATATGGGTGTGCATGGGAAATAGTTAGATCTGGTTTTGCCATCATCTTTCCCAATATGATGTACTCAACAGAGTTTTGCATAAAGAGATTGGATCATCTTAGCCATGCTTGCTTTGGATGGGTTCATCAGTCGGAATGTTGACATAAAGTTCTTTATGACAATGAGGATAGAGACATTAGAAGATGTGCTGATAAGTTAGATTTTCCCCTACCCTTTTGTTCAATGTAAGATCGAATGATCCCACACTTTCTTTTCTTTTTCTGGCAGGACAGAAATTTACTTTGTAGTGGATTAATTGTACCCTTCGTGATATTAATTTCATCTCCACAATTAAAGTTGCTCTTACTAAGCACCTTTTAGACCCTGTTAAATCTGAAGTCTAAAAACCAAAATGAGAGGATGAAGAGGGGGAAACCATCACCCCCAGAAAAAGTCTCTTGGAATATCAATGATACTGCAGTTTTATGTCAATGCATTTCCTAGCTCATAAACATAGTGAGAAACTATTGTACATTTCTGATATGCTTTAAATAACTTTTCTGTGTGCTTCAAGTATTTTTCAATCAATGTAGTCTTTGTGCAGTTGTGCATCAATACACAGTTTCCACAGGTTTATTCTTCCCTGTTGATACTTATATAACCTTGTATTCGTCCAAAGCATTGTGATCATTTTTCATAAAGTGCCTTTCCAGCTAAAACACATTAAGCATCAAATGGGCTCAGAAAACATAGAGATGCTTTTTCTTCAGCTGCTGCTGTAGTCTCTGTGGAAAGACAAACAGGGGCAATTTTAGACCAACAATAAATAGTCACAAGGTAAAGCCTATGGAAAAATAGTAAGAATGCTTCAAACACCACCACCACCACTACATTAGTCCGGTTTGTCTCACTGTGGAGTGTATTTCTCAAGATAGTTCTGGCCATGATATCTTGAGGTGAAAAGCAAGGAGATGACACTTTCCCATTCCTTCCATAAAAGGTGAATGGATTGATGGTAGAATATAAATTCAGTACAGGTAGTCCTCAACTTACAACAGTTCATTTGGTGACCATTCAAAGTTACATTGAAAAAATTACTTTATGACCCTTTTTTCACACTTATGACCATACACTTTTCACTGTACGACCGGGTTACTACCGTGTTTCTCACAAAATAAGGCCGGGCCTTATTTTTTTTTGACCCCCGAAAAAATGGCTAGGCCGTCTTTTCGGGGGTGACTTAATTCCCCCCCTTGCATCCTCGGGTGGGCAGGCAGCGGCAGCTTGGATGTTGACCTTGGCGTTGGTGGGGCACTTCGTATCGGGAGACCTTCCGCCACCATTGCTTTCCCTTCTCCCTTGCTGCTGCGGCGTTTAGAGCAACGCCGTGGCATTTGGCGCAGCCACGTGTGGCCAGCCAGGGCTCCTCCCTGCAACCTGAGCCCGGTGGAGACACTCGGCTTCAGGCGCTCCTGTCGCCGCTTCCCTTTGCCTTTGAAGGTAAAGCCAATTATTTTAAAAATGACAGCCTACTACAGCAAAGACTCCCCTGCCTGAGAGGGCAGCCCAACCCTACGTGGGAAGACGAATCTCCTGGGGCTGTAGCGTGGGATCAGCCCACCTCGGGAGAAGTGCCCAGCTGCCATCCCTGCCTGGCGCCGGGCAGAGTGAGAAGAGCTTTGCCTGGGGCGCCCAGTGCAGCTGACAGGCGGGCCCTCCTTCCCAGCAGCAGAGCTCTCACCAAGGCAGCGAGCACCTCCCCTCTGGACCCTCCGCTCATCCCGCCTGGGCCGCGCCAGAGCTGTGTGGGCTGGGCAGAGCCAGGAAAGTGAGCCGCGGGTGCGCGCCCGCCTGCCAAGCAAAAGAGCCGGGCTGACCTGAGCTTGGCTTCCTTCCCAAGTCCCTCCAGCCCGAACCCGAAGGGGCCACTGGGAGAGGCTGCCTGAGGCAGTGATAGCGCCCACCCATCCGCGGACAGGGAGGCGAGGTGATGGCAGTGCTGCTTCCCTGGCTGGCAGCGAGAGCCCAAAGCCGCCCGTCCTTTCAATCCCTTGCCCAGCCCGTACCTATCCCCATGCAACTCCAAATGCACTGGCAGCTCCAAACGCTGCAGTGGAATGGGCATCAGGCAGAGGCGCTGACTCGGCGGGGCTCAGCTTGGAGGAGGATGTGGTGCAGGCCGTTGCCTTGCCTCCCTGTCCATGGATGGGTGGCGCTATCACTGCCTCAGGTGGCCTCTCCCGGTGGCCCCTTTGGGTTTGGGCTGGAGGGACTTGGGAAGGAAGCCAAGCTTGAGTCGGCCTGGCTCTTTCGCTTGGCAGGCGGGCGTGCACCCGAGGCTTGCTTTCCCAGCTCTGCCCAGCCCGCACGGCTCTGGCGCAGCCCTGACGGGATGAGCAGAGGGTCCAGCAGGGAGGCGCTCACTGCCTTGGCGAAAGCTCTACCACCGGGCAGGAGGACCGGCCTGTCAGCTGTGCTGGGTGCCCCAGGCAAAGCTCTTCGCACTCTGCCCGGTGCCAGGCAGGGATGGCGGCTGGGTGCTTCTCCCGGGGTGGGCCGATCCTGCGCTGCGGCCCCGAGAGATTCGCCTCCCCACGTGGGGTTGGGCTGCCCTCTTGGGCAGGGGAGGCTTTGTCGTACTGGTAGGAGGGTGTCGTTTTTAAAAGAATTGGCTTTGCCTTTGAAGGCGAAGGGAAGGCGGGGACAGGAGCGCCTGAAGCCGAGTGTCTCCGCCAGGCTCCGGTTGCAGGGAGGAGCCCTGGCTGGCTGCGCGTGGCTGCACCAAATGCCACGGCATTCCTCTAAACACCACGGCAGCAAGGGAGAAGGAAAAGCAATGGTGGAGGAAGGTCTCCTGATATGAAGTGCCCCACCAACGTCAAAGTCAAAGCAGGCAGCACCATATCTGGGTATGCAACAAAAGTACTTCCTAACGGCAAGCCCCCCCATTTTCGTATGTTTAATATAGGCCTTAATTTGGGGGGAGGGGCTTAATTTGATTTTATGCAGATAAAACATGCTGGGCCTTCCTATTGGTGGAGGCCCTATTGTTGGAGAAACACGGTAACTTAACAACTGCAATCATTCACTTAACAGCTGTGGCAAGCAAGGATGTAAAATGGGGCAAAATTCACTTAACAAATGTTTTACTTAGCAACAGAAACTTTTGGGCTAAATTGTGGCCATAAATTGAGGACTGCCTCTACTGGTAACAGAACGGTGTGCTCCAGGACATATAAAGGCAGCATACAATTTTAAAGAAGTAAAGGCCAAGCTTTGGACACATGGATTTGTTGTCCAGACCCTTCCTGCCAAGCTGCTCACCTCATATTTGTTCCCAAAAGCAAGCCACTTCAAACTTGCCTTATGACATATCCAACATTGACTCATGCCTTTATTAAGCCACATAAAAGACTATTAACAACATGGACCTATTCATGCAGTGAACAGAGTTATGGGTGTCATTGGCTCAGTCAGTAGCATTGTTAGTTTGATATCTCAGTGGCATATATTCTGTTTCCAAATTAAATGTGTTAGAAATGTTCAGATCTGGCTTTTTGAAACCACTGTTTTCCATGTATGCAGGCTGAATATCTAAGCTTTAATTCTTCTTTTGTATCCAGGAAACACATCTTAAAGAACGCCACATTAAAGATGAATCTAGGTCTTGTATTTATGTGGACAGCAAGTAGGTCCCTTAATACTTAGCATCAAATGTAATATTAAGCATCAAATTAACACTTTCCATCATGATACGTTTTTCCTAATATATTTAGTTCAACATTAATTCTTTGAGGTAGAAATAAAACAAAGATGAAAGATCATTAGCATCCCCTGTTAAAAGGAAAACAACAGCAGGCAAAGATGTTATTGTTTGATGTACCATTTATGCCTTTGTAGTTTATCCCAAATTTCAGTGCCTTACCCTGTCAACAGCAAACGAGATGCCAAAATATAGGGGAAAGAATTAAACTTCTTGGCTTACAATTATTTGAATATTTGGTTTATTTCCCAAACTTTTTTTAAAGCCTTCCTGTTGAGTAGGATAACATTTCTCAGAGATTGCATCTTCATAGTACAAGCTGAAGCCCTGATACCTACACTCATTGCTGGGATTCAGTGTTACACTAAATGTCATGTTGATTATACAAGTGCAATTAAAAGAAGGAAGAAGACTGTGAAACTCCTATATCTGCACTACTAAAGCTCTGGTACAAATATTTCCCCACTGTAGGAGTTACCTGTATTTTTGCAGTCCAGATTCAGCTGCCTAAAACAGAAGGAAGTCAATTTGTATCAAGGCCCAGGCAGTATAGGTGAGGATTAAAAGTATCTCCACATTTTTTTGATAATCTCTGCTACCATTTTCATAATTAAAAGTTTGCATCTTAATTGCATTCCAACAAACCAACATCATATATAATTGTCTTTGTCACAGCCAATCAAGCTAACACAATATACCCACTTATCTTTCCCTAATCAGGTTTCTTCCAGATGTTTTAAGACCCAAATCTTATATGGGGATACTGAGTGTTATGAACTAATAAAAACTATTTAATAAAAACTTGTCAACCTTACGAGAAGCAGGCTCGTAATCCTGCACCTTTGATTGGCCCATGAATAGCGAGCTGGGATTGGTCCTTACGGAGCAGCCTGATTGGCTATTAGCTGAACATCTCTCATTGGATACAATTTAAACGTTTGAATGCAAATCATTGGTTAACGGGTCAGCAGCCAGCTCTATAAAAGAGCTGCTGCTGCCCAGGGTTTTTGCTCTGTTCTTAATCGTTAATAAAGAGTTGAAGTTCACTAGTTCTCTGCCTCGTCTCCGTTCCTTGCGCCCATGCTCAGAACTTAACACTGGCGACGAGGATGGGATGCGGAGACAACAGAGCTGACTGAACACTACAGAGCGCCAAACAGAGCACGTGGCTGAAGGCGCACCAACAATGGCAATATGGCCAGCGGTGCTATACCACCCGCTCCATTTGACCCGGCAAATGAAGACTGGGACTCGTATATGGATTGGTTCCAGATGTTTCTGGAGACCAATAACTTAAAGGACGCTACGACCGGCAAGAAGCGAGCAATATTCCTGACCCATTGCGGGCCTGCCGTATTTAAGATGGCGAAATCACTTGCAAAACCGGCTGAGGTGAAAGCGATGGATTGAGACACACTCGCGCCCCTTCTACGGGCCCACTATGCACCCGCAGTGCCAACACTTGTCTGTAGGCACGAGTTTTACCAGAGGACCAACGGAAAAGCGAAAGTCTTTCAGACTTCATCGCTGACCTCCGGAACTTGGGTGGCCTCTGTGGGTTTTCAAACCTCGAAGAAGCCTTGCAAGACCGCATAGTTCTGGGATTAGATGACCACACGGTGCAGAGCAAGATCAAGGCCAAAGGGGACATCGATCTTGCTGATGCCATCGCAGACGCTACCGCAGCAGAAGCAACCAGGAAGTCGGCCGCTCGAATGCGCCGCACCAACGCACCGCTCCGTCAACTCGCGAATGATAGCTCGCCTCGCCCGAGAGGCACTCAACAATGGCGCACCATGAGGACCTGGAATCCCCATCAGAAAGTGATGAGGAAGAGGTCAACCGACTCCGGTCCGAACGAGACCAACAAAACCAACGATTCCCGCGACAATGCGCGGGTTGTGGGGCAAACCACTCACGATCCGATTGCAAATTCCTCGACGCGCTCTGCCATTCCTGTGGAAAAAGAGGCCACATCGCAAAGGTCTGTAGAAGCAAGCGGGGTCCAGCCCAAAGCGCAGGGGAGAATAACTGCAGCCAGTCTACAGGATATCCTCCTGCGAATCGAAACCGCCAGAACCACCAATGGAACAACCACTCCTACAGAAATAAAGCACCTGCCACTTCAACGAGACGAGAAGAGGCACACCAAACCATTACCATCGGCCACGCTTCATCCTTAGATGCAAGAAAGATCCGAGTGAGGTCGCCATCGAGAATCAACCTTGCGTGATGGAAGTCGACTCGGGGTCGCTCTCTTGATGGTTTCCTGGAAGATCCTCAAAGAACTACTCCCGGCCATCCGTCGTCAGGACCTCAGCCCCCAAAGGATCATACTCAAGGATTACCAGGGCAACAGAATCACGGTCGTCGGTTCCAGCCAAGTCCAAGTCTCCTTCAAAAATCGTACCGCATCACTACCGCTGACCGTCGTCGACCGTGACCGGCCTAGCTTATTAGGCCTACAATGGTTCGCCCGCTCGGGATCAAGGTATCCGGCGTCCACCAAGCCGAGAGCAACGACTGGGAGGAGTCTCTCGTCCAAGAATTCCAGGACATTTTTCAGAAGAGCTAGGCAAGTACAAGGGGACCCCAATATCGTTTAACCTTAATCCCATCCGCCTTAAGCCTCGTTGGGTGCCTTTTGCACTAAAACCAAAGATTGACGAGCAGCTCGATAAATTAATAGCCCAGGGTGTTTTAGAACCAACCGACCACGCCGTTGGGAAACCCCAATTGTAACACCCGTTAAACCAGATGGATCATTAAGAATTTGTGGGGATTATCGGGCCACCTTGAACCACGCACTTCAGCAGAGTGCTTACCCAGTGCCGGTGGTTCAACACCTTCTCCACTCCTGGGTGGTGGGAAGATATTCGTTAAATTGGATTTAGCACAAGCGTACCAACAGTTGCCCGTAGATGCGGAAACTGCGGAAGCACAAACTATCGTTATGCATAGAGGCGCTTTTAAGTGCAATAGACTCAATTCGGAGTGAGCGTAGCTCTGGGAATTTTTCAAAGTTTGATGGAGAGACTTTTACAAGGCATAAAAGGGGTCGTGCCATATTTTGATGATGTTTTAATCGCCGCCCCTAATAGAGATATCTTAGAAAAGCACCTCAGAATGGTTCTATGGAAATTTAAAGACGCCGGCCTGAAGGTTAAAAAAATAAATGTCAACTGTGTACTGAGAGGGTGGAGTTCCTTGGATACCTTCTCGATAGTCAAGGAATCCATCCCACTGATAACAAGCTAAAAGCAATTAAAAACGCCCCAACACCTAAAAATAGAACAGACCTCCAAGCCTTCCTGGGGCTCATTAACTTTTACAACATCTCCTTGCCCCAGAAGGCGACCGTAGCTGAGCCCCTACACAGACTTCTTGATAAAATAGCAACCTGGTCTGGGGACATCGAGAGGAATGTGCCTTCCAACAAGTGAAAGACTTACTAACCTCCGATGCTGTATTGATGCAGTACAACGAGACTTTACCCTTAACTATTACATGCGACGCTTCACCGTTTGGAGTGGGAGCAATCTTAAGCCATGTACTACCAAATGGAAATGAAGCACCTATTGCGTTTTTCTCACGAACATTATCAAGGGCTGAAAGGAACTATAGCCAACTCGATAAAGAGGCCCTTGCTGTTGTATCTGCTGTGAAGCGCTTTCACGAATACGTGTATGGACGAGCATTTATGATAATCACGGATCACAAACCATTGCTTGGTATTATAGCGGGAGACAAGCCAACCCCCTATATATTATCGCCAAGAATGACTCATTGGTCTGAGTTCCTAGCTGCCTACAATTATCTGTTGCAACATCGCCCGGGGAAAGCCATTCCCCACGCTGACACTTTAAGCCATTCCCCACTTCCAGAAACTGTCAACGACCCAGCTCCAACCCTCACGACACTCCAAATTGAAACGCTGCACTCACCGCCACTAACAGCGAGAGACATCGCCATCGAGACCAAACGGGATCCTGTCCTGGCACGAGTTCTCAGCTGGGTCGAACGAGGATGGCCCGCCGACCAACTCCATGACAATTTCGTGCCATTCAAGAATCAGCAGACAGAACTTTTCTCCCAGAAAGGCTGCGTTCTCTGGGGGATAGAGTCGTCGTCCCAGAGAGGCTACAACAGACTGTTCTAAAAGTATTGCACGATGGACATCCGGGCATCATCCGCATGGGCGCTCGCACGAAGCTACGCGTGGTGGCCGGGCATCGATAAGCAGATCGCAGCCTCGGTAACCACGTGTTGGAAGTGCCAAGACGTTAGCAACACCCCACCTAAAGCGACGCCAACTGAGTGGAAACCCTCGGGGTCCATGGTCCCACATCCACGTTGATTTTGCGGGACCCACCAAAGGACACGTTTTATTAACAGTCGATGCCTATTCAAACTGGCTAGAAATCCAGAAGATGAAGACAACCACAACGGAGTCAGTCATTAACAAACTGAATCAATTATTCACGCATGGGTTACCAGACGCTTTTAGTTTCTGATAACGGGCCCCAGTTCACTGCCCTGGCATTTGAACAGTACCTAGCGGACCGGGCATCCGCCATGTGCTAACCTCGCCAGCGCACCCTGCAGCCAACGGAAGGGCGGAGCGAATGGTACAATTCGTCAAAAAACCTACATAAAATGGACTATGGGGACATCGACGACAAGCTCAACCGAATACTCCTGCTTCAACACATCACCCCACATAGCATCACGAATAAGACGCCTGCCGAACTGCTAACAGGGCGGAGACTTCGCTCCCACCTCGACCGTCTACATCCTTCTTATTCACCAGAAAAACCTTTCGGATCTAGCGGGAAGTGCCGCGAATTCAAGGTAGGCGACTTGGTGTTTGCTAAAAACTTTTCTGGCGACCCATTATGGGTCCCTGCAACCATTACCCAACCCACCGGCCCCAGATCCTACCGCCTACAGACTAATGACGGGAGAGCATGGAAACGCCATATAGATCAGCTTCGATCCAGATTGCCACCCACCTCCCGTGACTCCCCTAATTCGCAAACTGAGGGGGAAGGGGATATCGAGGAGGCCGAAAATGAAATAGGTGACGACGTAATCAAGGGGACCCAGCAACCCAACCAAAGAAATGCGCAATCTGAAGAAGAATCAGGAAGCGGGGTGGCATCACCGTGGGGAAATAGCACGAGGGAGGCAAGCCCACGGGACCCGGAAGTAAGCCTAGGAGACTGGGATAATAACAACGATAGCCGCGCCGAGTCCTCCCGCACAGAAACGGAACTAGCCGTACCAGAAAACCTTGAAAGCGCTCCACTGGAATCGGACTGCAGACAAAAACCGGTGGAGCAGCGAAAATCAAACAGGCAGGTAAAACGACCTGCATATCTACGTGAGTATGTTACCGCACCCCTCAAATGGAACCTAGGGGGGAGGGGTGTTATGAACTAATAAAAACTATTTAATAAAAACTTGTCAACCTTACGAGAAGCAGGCTCGTAATCCTGCACCTTTGATTGGCCCATGAATAGCGAGCTGGGATTGGTCCTTACGGAGCAGCCTGATTGGCTATTAGCTGAACATCTCTCATTGGGTACAATTTAAACGTTTGAACGCAAATCATTGGTTAACGGGTCAGCAGCCAGCTCTATAAAAGAGCTGCTGCTGCCCAGGGTTTTTGCTCTGTTCTTAATCGTTAATAAAGAGTTGAAGTTCACTAGTTCTCTGCCTCGTCTCCGTTCCTTGCGCCCATGCTCAGAACTTAACACTGAGTACAGTAGGTCTACATTTCAGAATGTAGGGATTCAGTCCTAGGTTTGCCTACTGAAAAGTAAATTTCAATGAATATTGAATACAATGCAGTCCTCTATTTGTCTTTTAAGTCCTCTGGAACTGATACTGCTATACTACTTGTGATTCTTTCAGTGATAAGGCCAAGCAAAATTTTGTCAGTTGCTATTACACAGCATTATCAACACAGGCATTTTTTTAAATTTATGAATAAAAAAGCACCCAGTAACATCCCTTGCAGACTGATGCACATGTACAATGTAGCTGTATTCTGAGGTATGTGTTTGTACATGTGCAAAGTTGAATTTATGTGTGCAAAGGGGGGAACTGGACTATGTAATTAAATCCAGGATTCCTGGGAGATAGTACATTGTTGAAAGACCTCTTTCAGAAAATAATTGGGGTATGTTTTTGCAACAGTATGGCTGTGCTACATCACTTACAGTCTAGAAATAGCTGTAATTCTGTATAGTGGTTTAGTCATTTACTAAATTTAGTATCCCAAGAAGAGTACAAATTAAATGAGTAACACACTTGACTTTATCATCTTATCAGTGACTTCAGTCCTGGGAGGATCTTTGTAGTTATAGTTTCATCTTCCTCTCCTTGAGTTTTAAATCAAATTTAAATTGGAGAATATGCCAGAGATTAGGAGAGTTAACAACTGGTTTTTATAAACAAACTGATTTGATAGGACTAATGTGGAGTCTGAATAGATAATGTTGAAGCTAGATTCAATTTTAATTGCAAGGAAAAATGTTAAATCATTAGAAAGGAACTATTCCATGCAGACATAAACACAGAATAGATTACTGATGCTGCCATTATTATTAGTTCTAATGATACTAAAATAGGGATAAAAAAAATATATTGGCAAGCAAGCAAAGACTGTTTCTTTTTTAAAAATAATTATTCTACTGTTGAAATTATATTATTTCACATGAATCATTTGAGATTTAAATTATGTATTTATTTACATTTAGGTCATTAGAAAGCTAAATATTAATTCTGGAGGAGTCTACTCAGCAGACAAAAAAAGAATAGGATACTAGTGAAAGTAGAGAAGGAGGGAGAACTGTATAGCCAGGGGCAACAAGCAAACAAAGAGAAACAATGGATGGGCAGTTGTAGCAGAAACCCCTCCAAGAAACCAGAGGGAGGAGGGAGCAGTTTGAAGGAAGATAATTTGAAGGCAAAATAGAAATGGGGCCAACAAGTGTAGAAAGTTGTATGTGTGTGTGGGGGGGGGGAATTGAGGAAAGAGAAAAAGGAGAGTTAGGAGCTTATATTATAGAACACAAAGGATATTCCCTCATTTTTTTAAAGGAACTATTAACCTAGCTGGACATCTTTTCCTCGCCTCATCATTAGATCAACAGATGGTTCTTCTATGTTCAAGTACCCACCCATCAGCCACTGACAGAGTTGATATATTAATAGCAACCTATCCAAAGAAAAAGTAGTTGAACTATGAAAGAGAGAAGAATTTTTTTGTCACCTGACCTGGATATCTGGTATCAAAATGGAAGATATTTTATAATTATTAAAAAGCCGTGGTGGCACAGTGGTTAGAGTGCAGTACTGCAGGCTACATCTGCTGATCACCGGCTGGAAGCAGTTCGGCAGTTCAGGTCTCACCAGTTTAAGTTGTCTCAGCCTTCCATCCTTTTGAGGTCAGTAAAATGAGGACCCAGATTGTTGGGGGCAATATGCTGACTATAAACCACTTAGACAGGGCTGTAAAGCACTGTGGAGCAATATATAAGTCTAAGTGCTACTGCTATTATAAAAGAAAACAGTCTCTGTTAGAGAATCCCACTTTCCACAGTTTGAATTGCTTCTATTTCCTGATGGTAAGAATGTTTATTTGTTTGTTTATTTATTTATTTATTTATTTATGCCAATTGCTTACAAAATAATAGGTATAAGTAAAAACATAGTTATGAATACATGGATACATATAAGAAAAATAAAAAATAAAAATAAAAGAAACAATAGGACAGGGATGGTAGGCATGTTGTTGCGCTTATGCACACTCCCTACAGACCTCTTAGGAAAGGGGTGAGGTCAATAGTAGACAGTCTAAGGTTAAAGTGTTTGGGGTTTGGGGAAGAAACCACAGAGTCAGGTAGAGTATTCCAGACATTGACCACTCTGTTGCTGAAGTCGTATTTCCTGCAATCAAGTTTGTTGCAATTAACCTTGAGTTTGTATCTATTGTTTGCTCTAGTGTTGTTATGGTTGAAGCTAAAGTATTCATTAACAGGTAGGACATTGCAATGTATGATTTTATATACCATACTTAGATCGGACCGAAGGCAGCATAGTTCCAGGTTTTCTAGGTCTAGAATTTCGAGTCTGGTGGCATAAGGTATTCTGCAACGAGTAGAGGAGTAAGTAAAGTAAAGTAAGGTGTTTTTTTTCACACTTGGCAACTTTTTAAGATGGGTGGATTTAAACTGAATGGCAAACTGGCTGGGGAATTCTGAGAGTTGAAGTCCACACATTTTAAAGTTGCCAAGTTTTTTTTTAAAAAACACTGTTTTAAACTATTTTTTCTTTTCTCTTATCTCCTGCCTTTACATTTTTATTTTTTTTTGCTTACTATTTCTTAAGCTTTTAAGCATTTTGGGTGACATTGCAATGTATGATTTTATATACTTAGATCGGACCGAAGGCAGCGTAGTTCCAGGTTTTCTAGGTCTAGAATTTCGAGTCTGGTGGCATAAGGTATTCTGCAACGAGTGGAGAACTTTTCTTGTGAAATATTTCTGGACTTTCTCAACTGTGATAATATCAGATACATAATGTGGGTTCCAGACTGATGAGCTGTATTCAAGACCAATGACAATTTCTTTCAAAAATCCTCTCAGAGAGAAACTTACACTGCATTTGAGACTTAAGTTTCTATTCAAGAAGATAGCATCTGACTAGTTCTGTTAAACAGAGCTCACCTAACAAGTCAGATATTCCTTCCAGATGTTAAGATATAAACCCTCTGACTTAATACTGCCCAAGTTTGGGAAGGTTGAGCTAGATTGACTTCATTGATTTAATTTGAATTCCTATGTCCTCACAAAACTTTTCTGACACTCTATTTCTTAAAAAAATATTCTGTCTGGACATTTGTCTATATTGCTTTTAAAACAGGAACTTTTCAGTAAAGCATTTATCATGTAGGAAATTGTATGATTGCAAAATTACCTCTCTGTTTCCTCAGGATTTCTACAAGATTATTTTCCCTAGTGTTTCTGAGCTTTAGGCAATAAATTCTGAAGTGCCTTTTAAAAACACAATATTTTCCTAGAAGATGATGAGAGTATTTGCATTAGAGTTAAAATTGGACAGGTCACAATTATTTTCCTTTCAAACTAAGCAATGTCACCCAAAATGCTTAAAAGCTTAAGAAATAGTAAGCAAAAAAAAATGTCAAGGCAGGAGATAAGAGAAAAGAAAAACTAGTTTAAAACAGTGTTTTTTAAAAAAACTTGGCAACTTTAAAATGTGTGGACTTCAACTCCCAGAATTCCCCAGCCAGTTTGCCATTCAGTTTAAATCCACCCATCTTAAAAAGTTGCCAAGTGTGAAAAAAACAACCTTACTTTAAAGTAACACCGCACACTGTACTCTGTACCTTTCTATCCTTGAAAACCATTTTAATTTCACATCTGTACATTAATTCATTAACTTCTTGTCTTTTTCAGGATTTGATTAACTCCTTCCACCTATGTCTTTCTTGGTCTTTCCTTTCTTCTTAACCCATCCCTCTTCCTTTATTTATTTTACAATTTATTTTATCTATATGATCCAATCTCAACAACGTACAGTATCTCTTCTGTAAATTTTGTATTTTTTTACATTCAATCATTACCTATTTATTCTTCCCTCCATCTCTCCTTGTTTCATTGTATGTACTTCTTAAAGTATCCCACTTTCTCTGCATTCAATTGTTTCTACTAAAACTCTTCTTTCTATACAACCAGGTGGACAGAAGCACATTCGTATGCACAATCATTAAAAATGCCCCACATAGTTCATGCAACAGACCATCTATTTTATCTTTTTAGTAGCATTTGCATATCTAAATGTTGTTTAAGAGCCAGCATAGTTAAAGAATGAAGCTAGAAACTAGGAGACTATTCATGAGCCATGGCGGTCCAGTGGTTAGAGTGCAGTACTGCAGGCTACTTCTACTGACTGCCAGCTGCCTGCAATTTGGCAGTTTGAATCTCACCAGGCTCAAATTGACTCAGTCTTCCGAGGTGGGTAAAATGAGGACCCAGATTGTTGGGGGCAATATGCCTAACTCTGTAAACAGCTTGGAGAGGGTTGTAAAGCACTATAAAGCGGTATATAAATCTAAGTGCTATTGCTATTGCTGTTTTAGTCCTGACTGAGGCACAAAGCGAGCTGTGACCTTGGGCCAGTCACTCTCTTTCCAACTTAGAAAGCAGGCAGTGGCAACCCACTTCTGAAGTGTTGCCAATACAACTGCAGGAATTTGTCTAGGCAGCTACCTGGATTAAACAATTGATTCAAAGGAATAAGAATTCTCCATCCATTTTCCATCTTCAGTCAATTTTCTACAGACAAGTTCATCTGCTTGTACAGTATTTCTTTATTACTTGCATGTAATTTGTATCTATTCACTCAATTTTCCCTGTCAAAAATAATCATTTTGTCCTTGATTTTCAAATTAATACTCCTCATTGCATCATCAAATTTATTCATCATTTGTTCCACATAATTTGGGTTCTCAGACAAAAATGACATCATTTGCATAGAGAAACTCATTCATGTTCCCAATGATCAGCTCTCACAAGAATTCCTTTTACATTTTTGAACAAATACATAAACAACTAAAGAAAAATATTATCTTCCTTTCTGTTTAGTAGTGATTCATTTGTTAAGAATTGTATTTATTCTCACTATAATATACTGCTTTTGTTGCATTCAGAAGTAATCTTTTCAATGCCATATTCACATACAATGTTCCATAAGTCAAGCCTATTCACTTTTACTATAAACTTACTCTACAACAACAAATACACAAGTACAATTTCATAATTTAGCAATAACCTATTTAGGGGCAAAAATCTAGTCTATGCATCCTTTAGCTGATGTAAAACAAAATTCCATTTTATTTGTTTTCATTTATTAATCAAATGTATATAGCAAGTCATCTTACCTAAAATGACTTTGGATAATTTTGCTTATTAGCTATTTCTCATATCCTTTTATTCAATATTCTGTTATAATAACTTTGCTGGGAACACTTAACAAACTAATTCCCCCACCTTATTTTTCTTTTGTATATTTGAATAATGGCATTCCTCCAATACATGACATAGACGAAGTCTTCACATACACATTAAACAAATTGCACCACCATTCTGAAGGCAAATTACATTCGTATTTTAACTTTTGTTTTCAGTTATTCAGTTATATATGTAGCCATACCATTGTCAAACACCCTCAAATAGTATTTATGATTTCTTTTCCAACATTTGTTCTCGGAAAATAGCATTATTGTTTTAAGCATTTATTTTTTCACTTAAATCATTGTTTGACATTCTGCTATCATGCTTGTACAAATCTCTAAAATGTTTTCTCAGCATTGCTTTATGGCCATTTCATCCAAAATCAATTCATCCCTTTCGTTTTTGATTCCGTTCACTCTGCTAGAAGGGAGATTTTTTTTTTTTGTTTAGTCCTTTTCATTCACTCCCAAAATCAGAGGTCTCCAAACTTGGCAACTTTAAGACTTGTGGACTTCAACTCCCAGAATTCTTCAGCCAGCATAGAATTCTGGAAGTTGAAGTCCACAAGTCTTAAAGTTGCCAAGTTTGGGGACCCCTGCCCAAAATGGTTCCCACAGTAAATTAAATAATGATGAATTATCTTTTGAGAATGATAAAACGGGTTTTTCTAACCCCTCCCCCAGATTTAATATCAGGGGTACCTGTCACATTCCTAGTTAGGAAGTACACATTGACTGGTTGACTCTTTGCAAAGTAAGTGGTCCCAAAGATATCTGGGTTCCATGCCATGCAGGGATAACGGCTACCATACAGGTAACGGCTACCATTTTGAGTTGCATTGAGAAGTCTCTTGCCATCCAATGCAGTACTTGCAACTCCAGTTATGTGTTTCTGGTGGCTTGTACCACCAGCAGCCAGATTACTGTATCCTGTTTCAACTGCTACTTTCAAATAGTCTCCAAGGCAGCCACATGCAAAATGCATTGCAGAAGTCTAGCCTAAGGATGCAATTGACATGTTGTTGCTTGTATCAGGTATGGCTGAAACTAATACAAACAGAAACAGGGCAAAGCCCCATCTCTGCCTATATAAGTATAAACAGGTATAAGCAATACATAATAAATGAGTATGAATCAGTGGTGGGATTCAAATTCTTTTACTACTGGTCTGCGGGCATGGCTTGATGGGCATGGCAGGGGAAGGATACTGCAAAATCACCAGTCAGAGGTGGTATTTGCCAGTTCTCCGAACTACTCAAAATTTCCGCTACTGGTTCTCCAGAACTGGTTAGAACCTGCTGAATACCACCTCTGGTACGAATAAATGGGAACAGTAGGACAAGGACGGTAGGCACACTGGTGCCCTTCTTCATGTCCCCTTACAGGCCTCTTAGGAATGGAGTGAGGTCCATGGTAGACAGTTTAAGGTTAAAGTTTTGGGGGTTTGAGCAGTTGTGGGATTCAAATTTTTTTACTACCAGTTCTGTGGATGTGGCTTGGTGGGCATTTGCAGGGGAAGGATACTGTAAAATCTCCAGTCAGAGGTGGTATTTGCCGGTTCTCTGAACTACTCAAAATTTCTGCTACCGGTTCTCCAGAACAGGTCAGAACCTACTGAATACCACCTCTGGGTTTGAGGATGTAACAACAGAGTCAGGTAGTGAGTTCCAGGTGTTGACCACTCTGTTACTAAAGTTTTTTATATGGGGTTTTATTTTCTGTAAGCTGTCTTGAGTCGCCATCTGTGAATAGGCAGCAATATAAATTCCACAAATAAATAACAAACAAACAAATCCATTGGGAATATGCAGAGGTGGTATTCAGCAGGTTCTGACCAGTTCTGGAAGCCGGTAGTGGAGATTTTGTGTAGTTCAGAGAACAGGCAAATACCACCTCTGACTGGAGATTTTACAGTATCCTTCCCCTGCCACACCCACCAAGCCACACCCACAGAACCGGTAGTAAAAAAATTTGAATCCCACCACTGGGAATATGGATACTTTACGCATGCTTGAGTGTCATGAAAATGCAAGCCTTAGCATGGCAGTTGCCACAGAAAGAGACCCAAACAGTGTTTGCAAAAGACGAGCTTATCGTTTGCCAGAGAGGCTGGATTTAGATCAGCTAGAAAAAGCGAGAGTCCGGCTGTTTCCATGTGGCAGCACAGTGGGGGTTTTCCTTTCTTGAATCACCCGCAGAACTGTTATTTACTTAACAAACTTGACTTTTAAGCATTACCAGGCATCAGCTTAAAGAACAGGGAAGTAAGGTCAAGGAAAAGAAAGGCCCAGAGAGATTAAAAAAAAATAAAGCAGGCAGGTGTTGATTCAGTCTTGTCTGTTTCATCCAGAGTGAGACAGTATTTCAGGTCAGGCTAGAGAAAATAATAATAATAATAATAATAATAATAATAATAATAATAATAATAATAATAATAATAATATTATTATTATTATTATTATTATTATTATTATTATTATTATTATTATTATTATTATTATTATTATTATTATTATTTCCACTCTGGATTTTATCACTAATAGGTCTCAATTGGCTACCTGATTTAATTGTCATTTTAACAAGGTAACTTAGAAGAAGGCAATTCTAAAATTCAGGCTACCAGAAAAACTAGATGACCATGAAATAGTGGAAAAGAGGATGCCTGGTGGTCCTAAGTAAATTTAAAGAAACACTGAAGGAGGAGGAGAAGATCTGTTTTTTAAAAGCACCGTTGTAAAACTAAGCAATTAAAGATTTAATTACATTTGGCAATATCTCCAAAACCAGGACTTCTTCCTTTGATGAAGCTAAAGCAGTAAGTAGAGCACTAACAATCTGGATGGTTATCTATGTCTTTTTGCTGCTATCTACTGGCCATTTGGATATTTGCAGCCCAGTAGCTCTGTGCTTGTGGCACAATTGCCAGGTAAACCTCCACCTCACCTTTGCACACCAAAGATGCACCAAGATTATTCAATGGGGCTTGGTTGTGAGAAGCTGTTGATTATCTGCACCCGAGATGATTATTTTCACCCATTTTGTCTTCCTAATTATACAACTTATATTTCCAGCAACTGTGATTGTCTTTGGATGGCATACTATAGTTTTATTTCATGGTGACAAATCTCCCATATCCATTTACTTGTGGGGGTGTGGTTTTCTTTTTATAGATCCTTGATTAGGATATTGTTTTCTGCTTGATTGTTTGCCTGGTGTCAATCCCTGCTCCTCTGGGATGGTGATAGTGTTCTGGGTTTTTTGTTTCCTTCTTAGCTTTAACTAAAGAGCCGAGGTGGTGTAGTGGTTAGAATGCAGTACTGTAGACTATTTCTGCGGACTGCTGGCTGCCTGCAATTTGGCAGTTTGAATCTCACCAGCTCAAGGTTGACTCATCCTTCCAAGGTCAATAAAATGAGGACCCAGATTGTTGGAGGCAATATGGTGATTTTGTAAACTGCTTAGAGAGGGCTGTTAAACACTGTGAAGCAGTATATAAGTCTTATTGCTATTGCTAAAACTGGCAGGGAAAGTTCCTGTGTATAAACAGGGGGCAAATCCCACACTCACCAACATTGGTTTATTTAGTTGTGTAACTAAATGTCTGCAAGCAAACAAACAACCTCAGAGAACTCCAAGGTTTCCATAACTTAAGTTCTTGTGTGATATATGGTTCTTATTACATAATTTGTGTGATGACATCATGACATATTTGCCATTAATTTGACACTATTAAGTCTTATTACAATTATTGCCGGATGTTCTCAGAATTCCCAGCCAACATGGCTAATAGGTGGTTTAATGAAGCTATAGTAATTCTGATTAGTTTAAATTTTAAATGGTGACATGGCTACTTGCTTTTTTCTCTTTACCATATGCAGGAGGAAGAGAAGAGAAATAAAGGTACTCAAATCTACTGGTAAGACTTTAGAAAGCTTATTTACTTAATACTGAAATATGGCTTAATGTTAACAGCTGAACTAAGCCTGTATTTTGTGAATCACAGTTGGGCTGAAATCTTCACAGCATTTATTGCTCTTAAATATTACAGAGATGACTGTTGGCACACAAAAGATTAACTAATACTGTTAATGTGCAATGCATCTATTAAGACTGCTCAAAAAGGGAAAAACAGCTTTGTAAGAGCAATATTTTGTTAATATTCAATGACTTTTCCTTATAGTGTTTTTTGATGGAAAACACATGGAAATATTTCATATCTTTTGGCATGCATTTCAAGAGAATGAGAGAGAGGAGAGAGAGAAAGTGAGAGAGCAAAGGAAAATATGCAGGAGTTCTGAGTAAAACAGCTGCTGTGTAGAAACCATTGCTTAATATGCTCTGCTTTATTGCATATTTATTTCTTTGCATCCATCTGTTTTCACTTGTTGTCTCTTGTTTTATAATTGGATTTCAGGAAATTTGGGGGCAGGGAATAATCTTCCTGTTATTTGTTATCACAATACATTGTACAACGTGATCCTCCAATCCAAAACAAATGCAATCATAAATGTTCTTCTCTTCCGTTAGGATAAGAAATCAAGGTAGGAAAAGATGCATCTAGTGTACCTCTGTATTCCCAGAAGATTTTTAAGGAGGGTTCTTTATATCATACTTAAAATGACCAGTTTCCTACTTTCTTCAGCCAAACACATGATTGTGGTTTGTGGGGGCTTTTCCAGACAATAATTTTACTGTTATTATAGATGCACAGCTGTTCAGCTGCTACAGAGGAATCCAGCTCCGTCCCCCTCAAATTTTGTGTCTGATGCAGAGGAATCATATTTTCCTGAGACTCACAGAATGATATTTTGTGTCTGGGAAAATGAAATATTTTGCTAGCCTGTTTATGCCTGATTGAAATAGTGCGTATCAGCCCCAATGAGAAACATGTGCAGCAGGTTTTTCACCCTAATCCTTGCTAGTCTGTACCGATTAAAGCAATATTTTCCTTTCTGTGCATTTGTTTTACCTTGGTAAGACATGATCTCACTTGTTTTACAAAGAAACATACGGATCGGGGTAGAGTCTTAGCAAGCAGTGTGAATCTACATGTGGAAGCTGAATGACAAACCTAGAAATGCTGCTTTGCTGAAAATGTTTCTATGAATTGATGTCTTTTTTTCCCCCTGAAAAAGGAAGAAAGTGGTTGGAGCACTGAGGTTTTGCAATAGTCCTGGTATCTTCAGAGGTCATCTTCCAATTTGCCCTTCATGTATTGTCTCCCATGAGATAAATTAAAAGGCTAGTTTGGACACAGTTCACAAGTAGACCTTTCTCTGCTTGCTTAGGCAAATAGCAATAGCGCTTAGACTCATATACAGCTCCACTCTATAGCCCTCTCTAAGCAGTTTACAGAGTCAGCATATTGCCCCCAACAATCTGGGCCCTCATTTTACTGACCTTGGAAGGATTGAAGGCTGAGTCAACCAGTGAAGCCAGTGAAAATTGAACTGCTGACAGTCAGCAGAATTAGCTTGCAATACTGCATTCTAAATACTAAAGCTTGCCATATAGGATCTTTGGGTAAATCATGCCTTTGCCTTATTTCCTCCTCATCTGAACCAATCACCTGTTGTATTTTCTGCAAGTTGGTTCAATTACACTAAATATTACAAATAACTGTAACCTCTCCTGCCATGTTTGCATAAAGCTCATCTTGGAAGATAATCTAAATTCTGCACCCATTAATTTGAATTTTGGCAAGCTTTATCTTCTCATAGAGGTTAATATACAGATAGAATTCATCTGGTTCTCTCAACTGATAAGGACAAAATTTACAGATATAAAGGTTTATTCCTTCTCTCTTCATAGCCCCAAAGCTTTTCATAACAAGGAGATCTTCTGCAATGGATCTCACATGGGTAGGACTACTAGTTTGACCTGAAGTAAGTTGCAAACTTTCTGTTCTGTACAATCATTTACATACTCGTAAACGCCACGCGGTGATTGGACAAGACGCGCGGCGAGCTGATTGGCCGAGCGAGCGGCAGTGATTGGCCCGCCGCGAATCGCCCGCGATTGGTGGAAACTAATCGCGGGAGATTCAAAGTGGTGTCATTGGCCGCGGCCGATGGGGCATTGGCCGGGGGCATGTGTGGCTTTACGGACATGGACGAGGCGCTCCGAGACTGCGTCGTCCTAGGGCTCAGAGATCCGGTCCTGCAAAGCCGACTGATGGCAAAAGGCAACATCGCCCTCGCCGACGTCCTCACAGATGCCACCGCCACCGAAGCGACCCGGAAATCGGCGGCTCGAATGCGGAGACCCACCGCGGCCACCGATGCAGGCACGACAACCGAGACATGCGCTGAAGCAAGTCTCCGGGAGGCCACCACCACGCACCATGGCGACCTCGACTCCGGTTCCGACACCACGGACGAGGAAGAGGACATCCATCGACTCCAGACGGAACGAGACCGGCGCGATCGGCGGAGTCATAAGTCGGGGCCCCAATGCGCCAGGTGCGGAGGCGACCACCCTCGATCGGAGTGCCGATTTTTTGATGCGATATGCCGGCACTGCGATAAAAGAGGCCACATCGCCCGAGTCTGCCGACTTAAGAAAAACGTCAGCCCCCGGCGGAGAGAGAGCAGCAACCGGAGACGAGATGGCACCCCCACGGCCCAGAGACCGCCAATCTGAAAATCGCTGGAGCCGAGACGAACGGGGCCGCCGAAATGGAAGGAACTGGCAGAGAGAGGAAACCCACCAGACGGTCGTCATCGGCCATTCATCCAGCGAAGACGCCCGGAAGGTATATGTGGAAGTGAGCATCGAGGGCGAACCATGCAAGATGGAGGTGGACTCCGGATCCTACCTCTCCATGGTTGCATGGCGGGAAATCAAGCGCCTGGTGCCCAGAATCCAAAGAAGGGGACTGGAAAGCCAGAAACTAATCCTCAAGGACTACCAGGGAAATCGCATCCCGGTAGTCGGAACAGGACAGTTTGAAATAAATTTCAAGGGGCGAAAGGCAAGGCTCCCATTGACAATCGTGGACCGAGACTGACCCAGCCTTTTAGGACTGCAATGGTTCGCGCCACTCGGGATCGAAGTGACGGGCATTGATCACATCGGGGAAGCCAATTGGGAAGAACAACTCGCAAAGGACTTCCAGGAAGTGTTCGACGGCACCCTAGGCAAGTACCGAGGGCCCCCTATTTCTTTCAGTCTAGACCCCAGCATTCCCCCAAGATGCCTAAAACCACGGCGGGTACCTTTCGCACTCCGGCCCAAGATCGACGAGCAAATAAACAAGCTCGTCAGTCAGGGGGTTCTTAAACCAATTGACCACGCCAGGTGGGAGACCCCCATAGTCACCCCAGTCAAGCCCGATGGGTCAGTGAGAATCTGCGGGGACTATAAGGCCACCCTCAACTGCGCATTACAACAGAGCGCCTATCCCGTCCCAGTGGTTCAGCATCTCCTACACTCACTGGGGGGAGGCAAGGTTTTTGCAAAACTCGACCTGGCGCAAGCATACCAACAACTGCCGGTCGACGCAGAAACCGCCGAGGCGCAAACCATAGTAACCCACCGGGGGGCTTTCCGATGTAAGAGACTCCAGTTTGGAGTCAGTGTGGCACCAGGGATATTCCAGAGCCTCGTGGAAAGACTCCTGCAAGGAATCAAGGGGGTGGTGCCCTACTTCGACGACGTACTGGTGTCGGCAGCCAATCAAAAAGAACTGGAGGGTCGTTTGAGGGAGGTCCTAACGAAATTCAAAAATGCGGGGCTGAAGGTTAAAAAGGAAAAATGCCAATTACATACCGAGAGGGTCGAATTCCTAGGGTACCTTTTAGATCGGCACGGAATTCACCCAACCGAAAAAAAAATCAGAGCAATCAAGGAAGCCCCCAGGCCGAAGAATAAAACGGAACTACAGGCATTTCTAGGGCTGCTTAATTTCTATAATGTTTTCCTGCCACAGAAGGCGACCGTGGCGGAGCCTTTGCATAGGCTCTTGGACAAGGCGGCCCCATGGACTTGGGGGAAACGCGAGGAAGCCGCCTTCAACAAAACCAAGGACCTACTCAACTCGGATGCTGTCCTCATCCAATACAACGAGACCCTACCGCTAGCTGTCACATGCGACACATCAACCTTCGGCGTCGGCACCGTCCTCAGCCACACTCTCACCGATGGAAAAGAAGCACCCATCGCCTTTTTCTCAAGGACCCTCACCAAACCAGAAAGAAACTACAGCCAGCTTGACAAGGAGGCCCTGGCTATCGTTGCCGCTGTCAAAAGATTCCATGAATACATCTACGGCCGGACGTTCACCATCGTCACCGACCACAAGCCGCTGCTGGGAATCCTGGCAGGAAACAGGGCCACCCCGAACATTCTATCTCCAAGAATGACAAGGTGGTCCGAATTCCTTGCCGCCTACAGTTACCGGCTCACACACCGACCCAGTAAGACGATCACCCACGCAAACGCCCTGAGCCACACGCCGCTACCTGACTTGGACACCGACCCAGCACCAACGACGACCACCCTTAGCATAGAGACTCTGCCCGATCTACCCATAACCGCGTCAGACATTGCCCGTGAAACTAATAAAGACAAACGTCTGGCGCGAGTGTTACATTGGGTAGAGAAGGGGTGGCCCGAAAAAGACGTCGACGAAACATTCAGGACATTCCGGAACCGGCAAACAGAACTGTCATTACAAAAAGGTTGTTTACTGTGGGGAGATAGGGTTGTCATTCCGGAAAAATTACAGGGAAAGGTATTGGAATTGCTGCATGAGGGACACCCAGGCATCGTGCGAACTAAAGCCTTGGCCAGAAGCTACGCATGGTGGCCAGGGATAGACAAACAGATCGAGGCTTGGGTGGCAGCATGCAACCGATGCCAGGAAACCAGGCCTAGCCCCCCTGCTGCCCCAATCCTGGAATGGGAAACCCCCAGGGGACCATGGTCCAGGATTCACATAGACTTTGCCGGACCCACAAAAGGACACACCTTCCTCATTATGGTAGATGCTTACTCCAACTGGTTGGAGGTAAGCAACATGAAAACTACCACCATGGAGGCCGTTACCAAAGAACTCAGCAGGCTGTTCGCAACCCACGGCTTCCCAGACGTCTGAAATTTGAAATTTGAAATTTACTTTTCAGCCCCGACTACGGGCCCCAATTTACCTCGCTAGAATTCAAAAAATTCCTAGCAGAGCAGGAGATACGACACGCATTAACAGCGCCGGCACATCCGGCGGCGAATGGGAGGGCGGAATGGATGGTTCAATTTACAAAAATAACAATCCAGATAATAGAAAACGGGGAAATCCAAGACAAAATAAATAAAATGCTTTTGATACAACACATAACCCCGAACACAACAACTAACAAAAGCCCGGCAGAACTATTAATGGGGAGGAAATTAAGGTCCCCATTAGACAGACTGCACCCCACATACAACCCAGAAAAAACCCCAAACTCCTCAAGCAAAGACCGAACATTTAAACCAGGCGACACAGTATACGCAAGGAACCTTACCGGGGACCCACTGTGGATACCAGCAACCGTAACCCAAGTGACAGGTCCCCACTCGTACCGTTTACAAACAACCGACGGGCGAACATGGAAACGACACATCGACCAATTAAGGTCGAGAACTACCACGGGAAACACAACTGACACGCAAACAGACACAGACACATACCCAAAAAAAAGAAGGGGACCCCCCCAACACAAACCAAGAGGGGAGGGAAGACCCCAATAACCAACCCACACCAGAAAGAAACTGGGAATACTCACCAACAAACAGCCAGCTCGAAGCCTCACCAGGAAGAAGCAGCCAGGCCAGCTCAACCAGCCCAGAAAGACCAGGCGGGAGCAGCAACAACCGCAGCTCAACCAGCCCAGATAGACCGGGAGGGAGCTGCGACGAAAGGCCCGGCTCATCCTTCCAGGCGGTTCCATCGACGAGGCAGAGAGCAACACAGAACCCGACCGAACCGGCCATGAGCCAAGCACCAACTAACCTGCGCAGGTCAAGTAGGCAAGTACGAAGCCCCACCTACTTACGGGACTACGTTACGTAGGACCATACCAAGAGGGGAGGGGTGTTCTGTACAATCATTTACATACTCGTAAACGCCACGCGGTGATTGGACAAGACGCGCGGCGAGCTGATTGGCCGAGCGAGCCGCAGTGATTGGCCCGCCGCGAATCACCTGCGATTGGTGGAAACTAATCGCGGGAGATTCAAAGCGGTGTCATTGGCCGCGGCCGCCGCAGCCAAAAGAATAAAAGCCGCCACTTTTCCCCTTTCAAGCCGAGCTGATCTCGGACCAAATAAAGAGCTGAAACTAAGTCACTGGCTCCGAGTCTTCTTCCACGACGGACACGACACTTTCTACACAGGATAATGTACCAAAGGCATTTTTTCCAAAAGGCATCTGTTTCCTCCACCCTTGAAAACATTTCTCTTTTCATTCAGAAGGAGATTCACTTCTGCAGAACTGAAGAAGCTTCTTGGATAAGAAGCAAAGCATTTTGAAGGAAAAAACAACAACCCCAAACAGTCCAGCTGCCTTTTGAAAAAGTGCCTTTGGGGCAACTATGACCTGGATGATTGAGAATCCCCATAGACATTTACACAGAATAATGTTTGCAGTGTGCTTTGAAGGTTTAAGCAAAGAAAGCATGGAGAGGGGAACCTCCTGGTTCAGAATTGTGGAAACAAGCAATTGTGGCTAGGTGTGGTCTGGTATTGCACTGCCTGTGTATGCTTTATATCCTAAATTATTTTATTGGCAAGTTTGATGTTGATTAGTTTTGTTATGAAATCATTGTAATTGTTTATTTAGCAATCTCAGGGTAATTTTTGGATAATATATCAGATTGCAATCTTGTTTCCTGTATTAATGGAGAAATTATTAATCAGTAATAGAGTGTCTATTTTGTCTGCAAGCTTTAATTTCCCACCAGTTTCCTGCAAACTGACTCCCTCCAGATGTTCCAGAATTCATAGCCAGATTGAAAGTCCCACTATATCTGGAGAGCAATCAGGCTGGGAAAGCTTGTTCTACAATTACAAGTTGCATTTTAGAAATTAAAAGATACTTATGTTATCTCACAGTTATCTAGCATGTTCAAGAATTGATTAAAATCTCAAGAACTCTTTTTAAATAAGTGATTGAGTCAATTGTGTGAAATGATCTGCAATTTTAAAACATTCGTAGTTATTTTACTGAAATAGTACAGTATGATTTGATGTTTTTTTGGGGGTAAGCTGATCATGATAGTTCTTTGAGATTGATCTAGAAATAATATAAATGAGGGTGAAAATATTTTCTCCAAGCATATGGGTTGGTTTCTGAATGTTTTGTTACCGGGCTAGAGTTTAAGGGATGTCAGTGTCATTATTCTTCTGTTTATAACAGCTTCAGGTGTGGGTATGTCACGTGAGAGTCTTGCAATGGGTCAGGTATAGAAAGGTGGGTTTCAAAAATTTTAGGGTTCTCTGCCCTGTTGCTGTGTAGGTGTAGCCATGGTGGCCGTAGCTTAGTCAGCCTCCTGCATCATGGCAGGGGGGCATTTTTTTGCCCTCCTGGGGCTCCAGAGGCTTTCCTCAAGCCTCCAGGAGGGTGAAAATGGCCTCCTTGGGCTCCAGAGGCTCTCTGGAAGCTGGATACGGGTCCATTTCTGGCCTTCCCGAACTTCCAGGAGTCTCACTTTTTGCCCTCCCTAAGCCTCCCCATACCCTGCACTTATCTGCATCCAAAACAGGCCACCTGGGAGGGGTGGAGCAGGGTGGATGGGGCAGGGCCAGGGAGGAGTTGGGATTTGGAGGTTCTCCAAATAGCACAGAATCTTAGTTAGGGGCTCTCCCGAACCCCTGCGAACCCCCGCAGCCCACCCCTGGGTGTGAGTCATTGACTCTTACTTCCCACTATCTCAGGACTTGAAGGCAGCAAGCCTTATATATTATATAGGGAAAAGAAAGGATGATCACTTCTCTTATGGGTTATTTGTAAGCTCTCTGAATGCATTTGATCAGCCAATCAATGGCCAAAAGGCTGGAGTACAATAGAGCCAAATCCAGTAAAAATAACAGGGATGTGAGCAAACGTATTTTTGCATGAATTGCTGGTTGTATTGTGCAATCAGATCTTAATATAATTTTTTTAAAAAAATCAAGGAATGTCTGCAGACATTTCTATGGATTCTACCTACTTTATAAATTAACAGAAAAAGCAATCAATACCTGTAGTGTAAAGTGAATGCTGGTAGGTAATTATTGGATTTACAAAGATTCTTCTAGACACGAAGCATTGATTCAAAAAAGGAAGGAAAGGTGGGGGGGAGGAGAGGCAGAATCTTTAATGTTTCCAGTGTTAGGGATAATTCAGCTGACTTGATGAATCTTTCTTAGAATGTAAACTAAGTTCTGTTAGCACTTCTCCCCTAATGGAAAAAAAAACCTGCCTTGAGGTTTTAAAAGATCAAATGTAAGAGAAACACATATTGACATCTTAGTTCATACCTAATTCTATCATGCCAGGTATAGTCTTTACACAAGACATAGTGACTCAAGAATTTTAAACCATGTCTTCAGCCACTTAGTTCTTCCTTCTCTCTGTGATGCTTTACAGTCAAGAAAAATCTTTTGCCATGTTTTGGGAAGTTCTTCCTTTTGATTATAATTGTGTCTGTGAGTGGTACTTTTGCTTTGCTTTGATTTAATAAGTCTATCACTACCGTTCAAATAACATTTGTTAAAAAGAAGCTTTGTTTTCAAAAGTGTCCTTTAATCCAGTGGTTGCCAACCAGTGGGCCGGGGGAACCACTGGTGGTCCACGAAAATTTTTTGGTGGTCTGCAGAGAAATGTTACCCCCAAAGCAACTAATCCAGGCTGTGTGGGGATATAAGGCTGCGCTGCCCACATGGCCCGTGGGAACACAATGCTTGCTTCACTTGCATTGCAAACAATATGAGGTAGTGAGGGGAGGGGGAAAGAGTGGAGGAGGGAACTTGCCCCATGTACCCCACATCCCTGGCCTGGCCACTGGGCTGCTTCTTTCTTCTTCTTTCTTCTTCTGCTTTTGGCTGCACACAAGGAAAGCAGCAAAAGTCTTTCTTTCTCTCCCCCAAACTCCACCAGAAATGAATCTTTGGGACCCTGCAATGCATTCTGCTCCAAGAGGCTGCGCTGGCACAACAAGTCTGACAAAGACTCATTTCAAGCAGAGTTTGTGGGAGAAAAAGAAAGACTTCTGCTGCTTTTGCTGCTTTCCTTGCATGAAGCCAAAAGTCTCTCTTTCTCTCCCCCCCCTGAGAATGGAGCTGGAGAGGGTATCCTGTGATTCCAAATAAAGAATGATCGATCGGTAGGAAAACAAGGTGGGGAATTTTCCTGCAGACTTTTTGGGGGATTTTCCCAGGGTCTTTGGTCCACGGGATTTAAAATTATGAGTTTGGTTGTCCCTGAGGTCCAAAAGATTGGCAACCCTGCTCTAATCTTATCTATTATGGAAACATGGAGTGCAAATAAAGGGACTTGCAGCATGAAGGGAAAATTTAATATGATACTTGAGGTCTTGAAGTCAGAACTGAAGTTCCTGGTGACTGCCTGGACAAATCCCTGCAATTTTCTTGGCAATATTTCAGAAGTGGTTTTGCCCATGCCTACTTCCTCAGGATGTTGAGAGAATAACTGGCCCAAGATCACCCAGTTGGCTTTGTCTAAAGTGGGACTAGAACTCATGGTTACCCAGTTTTTAGCCTGATACTTTAACCACTATACCAAACTGGTCTCTAAATATTATAGGGTAATCAAAAAGGAAAGCCTTACCTTTTAACACTATTAGTCTGAGAACTGAAAGTGCTACATTTGTGGACATAAAAATCCAGAAAACTAATAAGTGGCAGCTAAGACTTAAGAGTTTTCTTTATCTTTGTACTGCTGTCTAGTGGCTGTCCATGGTGTTACAGTCCAGGTAGGGTGGTCCTATATCCCAGGTCCTTCTGCTTTAGAAATCAGATTTAAAGAATAAAAACATTAGAGATCTCACCTGCAGTGAAGCTCAAATGTGTTTGGTTTAATTTCCTTAGTGAAAGACAACAAATATGGAAAGAAAGTGGAGAAGTTGGACCTCAGCCAATGAGAGACTGAGCGGGATGAAGGCTCAGTGGGGTGTTTTTGAACAAACTGGACAGATAAGTGACTCAAGACTATTATTAAAAAACTGCATATCAACTAAAGATAATGTAACCAGCTGGAACAACAACCAAAGATTGGTGTGAGTGAATGAGAATGCCAATAAACAATGCAAAGAATTAGTAGCAGACAGCAAAAGCAAGCACAGAGAATACTTAACAGGATGAATAACAATGTAGGGTGGATTTATTTCCTTTCTATTCCTTTCCTTTCCTAGATCCAATCAATTTACTAATTAATCCATAGGATCTATGTTCCCAGTCAAAGTATTGGATGAGAAGCTAGTGATTAATACATTATCCTGCTAAGTTGGAAGCCTCATTATTTGAATTAGAAGTTGCTTTTGCAACACAATACTCAATGTGCCATTGTGACCGCTTTAAATGTTACTAAGAGGTTTGGGGGTTTAAAAATGTAAGTTTAAGTTTTTATGTAGAGTGTACAGAAATCTAAAAAGGAGAAGGTCCTGGAACTGTGTATCCCTTATAGAAATAATTGAAAGAAATGCATTTCAAGCTCCCCCTACTCCATAATGCTGGCCACCATGACAACTCTATAAGTGAAATTAAAGATTTATTAATGGAAAAGGTAAAAGATTGCTCAGTAGAAGTTCCCAAATGAGTGCGAACTCTATCTTTGAGAAGACACTTCATATCCTTCCTGAATCTCTCTATGAGGTATTCATTTTTTAAAAAAATCTGAACCATGATAATGCAACAGAAGACTCCTAAAGTCTTCAGAGGGGACCTTTCTTCAAAAAAATGGGCATTTGAGATTTTATATTCCTGGTTCAAGCTGTTGTATATGCAAGGAAAAAAAAACCATTTCCATTTTTACTGTTACATTTTACTGATACATTAGTCTACAATAGAATTTTACCATTTTGATTTGTCTTTGCCTGATTTAGCTGTCTTGATTTTCTTTAATTTGACTAAACTGTCTTGACTGGACTCCACCAGAATGTGACAGGCTGTGCTTTATTTAAAATAAAGATGTTATTCCTTTAAAATAAAGATGTTATTCCTGCACATGGTCTCATTGGATTTGTGCAGCACACTGAAATACAGATTAGTCAACCACATCGCAGCATGACATGTTATGAAAATGTCTAAAACTAATTCATATGAGTGGAATATATGAATCCCCCGCCAAACCTGGATTAATAACTGTATTCAAATTAAGGATTAGATGGCTGGGTTGAATCTGCTGTAGTCAGGAACTAAGCTATTTTCAGATAGTGCCAGAAGTGTGAGAATCTGAAGACATGCTTTTGCTGTGTCAAATTCACTTCAGCAGCCTGCACTTATCCAACCGAAGGACACAAAACAGAGAAGAGCTAGCTTTCAATTTAGGAAGTTAGTTTTGGGTGATTTGCTTAATTCAGCCTGAGGGATGGGGCATAGAGCAAATATAATGGATTAAGTGATTCATCAAGCCTTAATCCACCACTTGCCTTTGGTTCGATACAGGATAGCCTCCTAAACCAGAATATGGTTTGTTTGATTTTGGTTTACTGTGTTAGGCAAAGACAACCAATGGTAGCTTATTCAGTAAATTAAGATCAAGTTAGAGGATTATGTGATCATAGGTTCTATAAGAATACAATATTAGTTTTTTATAATGCTTGACAGGCCATCCTGAGCTAGTGGTATGGTGGTTAGAATGCAGTATTGCAAGCTAAGTCTGCCAACTGCCAGCAGTTCAATCTCAGGTTGATTCAGTTTTTGATAAAATGAGGACCCAGATTGTTGCAGGCAATATGCTGACTTTGTAAACCACTTTGTGCTGTGAAGCGGTATATAACTCTAAGTGCTGTTGCCATTGCTATCCTTGATTACAGAGAACAAGGAGAATAAAACAGTTTTATGTTAATGTGTGTAATAAACTCCCATACTGATGGGATTTTCCAGAGTCAACTAAATTACTGGATTAACACAATATGCTATATACTCTTATCTCCACCAGATTATTATAAAACAACTCTTGTCTTAATCCTCCTTGATCTTGCGGGCCCCATGACCATGGAGATGCCGGTCACATGACCATGGAGATGTCTTTGGACAGTGCTGGCTCTTCGGCTTTGTAACAGAGATGAGCACCAGCCCCTAGAGCTGGAAACGACTAGCATGTATGTGCAAGGAGAACCTTTACTTTATGGCACTAGGCCTTTCGATCCTCTCCAGAGTTTTGTATTATGTTTTATTTTGTTGCTCCTCATTATGTACTTGCAGGGGTCTATACATAGGGGGTGGATTATACTTCTTAAAGTAAATAGGTAAGATAAACAGAGGAAACGAGAAACTGAAAGACTTTCCAGTTTCCCAAGTCAGCTGCAGTGGGTACTCTGAAGAGGGCAGAGCTGGTTCTATATAGTGCTAGGAAGACTTTTTATCCATTATTTTTTGCAACCAGAGTAGGACTGGTGAGTATCAAGTGTTTATTTATTTTCATTCTTGTGCCAGAATACAAATACGGATATGTAATGGGAAGGAATATGATGGGCATTTTGCTGAAGAAGTCTTTTTTTAGTAACGTTTGTTTCTTTTGTTGTCTTAGGACACTGTGTGAAAATGCTGTTCCTCATGCCTCCTCTCCAATGAACTTGATTTTCAAAAAAGGAAGGGGAAGACGTCAATCTTGCTCTTTCAGATAAATCTTTCTGCCCTCCAATAAATGTCATTGGTAACATACAGCACTGTCATTTTTTAGCTGGTTTCAAGACATTGCTCTGTTCTACCAGGCAAAACTGAGGTCATTAGTCCGTTCATTGATTCTCTCAGAAGATGAACTTTGTTGCAGAAGAAGATAATCACCCAGGAGTTGGGGATCATACTATATAAATTTAATAACTAATAATTATTACAATTAATTTCAGATATAGTCAAAACAACTGGAGAAGATTTTGAAAAATGAATGGGTTAAGATTTAAATGGAACTTCAAAATACAAACAGACAGGCATCTTGTTCATAACATATCTGATATAACAGTTATTGAAAAGACAAAAATCAGTTCATTGATGTTGCTAGGACTGAGGAAAAACAACTGGAAAATTTACAAAATACTGGGACTTGCAAATCAAAGCTGAACCCTATGGAAAAAGAAATCTGTTGTTGTACTAATCGTGAGTGGAGCCCTTGGAGAAATATCTGAAGGACTTCCCCAATATCTGGAAATACTGAATTTATCTGATCTGAACACTAGTTCTAAAAAACAACAACAACCCACATCCTCCTTGGAACGGCCTAAATTCTTAGACACTGCCTTAATAATTCTTGGTTAGGACTTGAATTATGATGAATAATGAATCTAATTGTAGATTATCCACACATAATAATTACATTGCTTTAGTTTGGATTCTACCCATGTGTGCGTCTATGTGTATGCATGCCTGAAATGTGATGCAGAGCCCCAACATTTTACAGCATATTTTCTTCAGGGTTTGTTTAGTTCCAGCAACAGAAAAGACAAACAACTCTCTTCCATTTGTGAGCCAAGAGTGCTTTAAAGGATAGGTCACTGTTCCAAAAAGAGAGCATGCCAAACACCAGCTTCTCATATGGTCTCATATCAATTCCAAATGAATAGCTTCCAAGAGGATAGTTTGAGTGCTTGGGACATCTCTGCTTTGCTTCTTTGATAGTTTCACTTCATTTCCCCTCCCACTGGTTTACTAAACCCTCGTATGCTACTAAAAAAGAATACTATCCATAACTGCTCCTAAGTCGTCTTTAGGAGGATGCTAGCATAGAAACTATCCAGTTAAATTAGAATAATAAGGATATCATTTTATCCATTTATTCATACTCATTTATTATGTATATACTTATACCTATTTATACTTATATGTTTATATGTTATGTTTATACTTATACTTGCTTTCTCATACATGCTTGACAAAATAAATAAATAAAATAAAAAATAAAATATTATGTAGGACAGAGAGCCCTTCCTCATGGCTGAGTTAAAGTGCTACTCACCAGTTCTTGACTAAGCAGCAAGCTAGACTTGAATGGTATTTACTACTCCATTGGCAATCCCTATCCTGCCACAGATACAATGTCCAATTGGCAGCGATGAATAGATCTGTCCCATCCCCACCGCCTTTGGTTTCCCTCCACTCTCACCAAACATAATCAATTAGCAGGAAAACTTCCCATATCAGAAGGAGAGGAGGAGGCAAGATTTGACTAAACCATCAGGTTTGGCCAGTGGTGGGATTCAATTTTTTTTACTACCGGTTCTGTGGACATGGCTTGGTGGGCATGGCAAGGGAAGAATACTGCAAAATCTCCTTTCCCACCCACCTCACTAACCTGCTTTCCAGCTCCATTCTCCCAGCCAATCAGCTGGGACTCAGGAGGCAGAGAATAGATGGGGGCGGGGCCAGTCAGAGGTGGTACTTGCTGGTTCTCTGAACTACTCAAAATTTCCACTACCGGTTCTCCAGAACTGGTCAGAATCTGATGAATACCACCTCTGGGTTTGGCTACCTGTGAAAGCCCACTCTGGTTTGCCCAATTGTGCAACAGTCAAATGATAAGATAAGAAAGTTACACCTATTTCCATTCTCTTTTATCAAGCTTTTTAGGGAGATAAAGTCCAGTCAAATCTGGTTCTAGGGGGTGGGGCTCATTTCCATTTCTTAGCTAAGGGAGCCAGTGTTGTCCGAAGACATTTCCATGGTTAAGTGGCCCATATGGCTCTACACCAAAAGGCTCACAGAGTGCTGTTACCTTCCCACTGAAATGGTACTTCTTTATCTACTTGCATTTGTATGCTTTCAAACTGCTAGGTTGACAGGAGCTGGGGCGAATAACAGGAGCTCACCCCCATTATGCAGCACTCAGGTTTTGACCCGAGCTGTCAGATGACAAACTCAGGGTCTTTAACTGCTGAGATACTCTATATCAGGGCTGTCAAACTCCCGGCCTGCAGGCTGGATGTGTCATGCCCTAGCCACGCCCATTTTAGCGAAGGGGGAAAAAGTCCTGAAACATCATGTGATGCCGCTGTGATGATGTGAGTTTGACATCCCTGCTCTATATCAATGAAACCCATTGCTTCAATCTAACAATGTAATTACATTTGCACATTTCTACTTCTGGCTTTAATGCAGCATTGTCATTATATAAGCAGGAGAAAGAACAAAAGCACCTATGTGGCAGACAACTTTCTTCCTTCTGGATGTTCATTAAAAGAATAATTTTGAATGTAAATAACAGAAACAGAAGTTAGTTGTTGTGATTAATGAAAATTGTGCTTTCCAAACAATTTGCTCTCAGATAAAATAAGCACTAGACCATTTGTGTTTGTAAATTAACTCCCCTAATAATGATTCTGAATGGTAGGAATCTAAGTATCCTTAATAGAAACCATGAGTAAATTACTGCAAACATTAAAAATGACAAAGTGTGCCATGTTATCCTAAGTTGTATTAACAGAGGGATACAGTCAAGATCAAGGGAAGTACTAATACCAGTCTATAAAGTCTTAGTAAGACCACACCTAGAGTACTGCATCCAGTTTTGGTCACCACATTATAAAAAAGATGTTCAGACTCTAGAAATAGTACAGAGAAGAGCAACCAGGATGATTAGGGGACTGGAGGCTAAAACGGTTGCAGGAACTGGGCTTGGCTAGTCTAGTAAAGAGAAGGACCAGGGGAGACATGATAGAGGTCTTCCAATATTTGAGGGGCTGCCACAGAGAGGAAGGGGTCAAGCTATTTTCTAAAGCTCCAGACAAGGAATAATGGGTGGAAACTGAACAAGGAGAGATTTAACCTGGAAACAAGGAGAAACTTTCTGACAGTGAGAACAATCAACCAATGGAACAGCTTGCCCTCGGAAGTTGTGGGAGCACCATCAGTTGAGACTTTCAAGAAGAGATTGGACTGCCATTTGTCAGAAATGGTGTAGGGTCTCCCACTTGGGTGGGGGTTGGACTAGATGACCTACAAGGTTCCTTCCAACTCTGATTATATGTAATCTGTTATATTATTTACTATATGTTTCAATCAATTTATGTGACCAACCATCTCACAAGGCACTCAGTATCTAGCATTTTTTTTAAAAAAAGAATCAATTAAACAGTCCCAATAATATACCAATAGTAGCAGCTGAGGACAGCAACAATCAAAACTCCAGCAGCCATCCCACGTGCCCCCTTAACCTCCTGGCCTTAACAACTGGGAAAACAGCCAGAGCATGGCTATTCTGTTGGAGGTAGTGGGGCAGATAGAAACAATTGGAAACAACCAATCCTGCAAATTATTTGGTCCCATGCCATGAAGGGCTTTACAGGTGACAATCAGCACCTTGAACTGTATCCAGAAGCACTGGGAAAGCCAGTGCAAGTCATAGAGAAAAAGCATAACTTGGAGGTAAAGAAGTGCATCTATTCATGCAGGAATGATCTTGGGAGGCAGGAGGAAGACCATACAATGGTCAGATAAGAGGTAGCTGATCCTGCAGAAGGAATGTAGATGTGGAAATGTCTTGGAAATGAACTTTCTTAGTTATTTTGCATGGTAAAGGTGAGGGGGGAGAGATGCCGTACAGGAAACATACCCAGATAAATTAATTCTACTTCACTGTAAATTTACATTAACAGAATCTTTTAATGTATTCCAGTGATTTTGTACCTATGTACTATTATTAAACAACTTTGTGTATGTATTATTGTAGACAATCATTGATTGGAGCTTCTAGCAAATCAGACTTAAGGTCCCCAAGATGCTATTGCATAAACGCTCATATTAAAGCTTAATGAGATGATGTTATGTTTCAGGTTTAGCTTCTTCTGTTACATGTGATCTGCCACGGGTTCAACTTTCAAAGTGTGAACTTTTATAATTTCTTCACAAAACCATGCTATTCTATTTTGAGAGGTTTTCTCAAAAAAAAAAAAAAAAAAAAAAGAATCTGGATGCCATTTGTGCTGAATAGGATTTCATATAGCCCTAAGTAAATAATTACAGCTCCCAATATCTTCTTCTTGTTATTTGATATAATAGATGTTTAAAGTGAATCTCAAAAACATAAAATAAATCAGAAAAAAATAACTAGAAAAGAGATTTGCAAGTAGTAAAAAAAACTGAGTAAAAAAATTAAGATAGCACTAGATTAAGGTTTAACAAAACCTTATGTTAAGAGAAACTCAAATTTTGGATGTGGCGCAAGCCCACATGTAAAATTATAATTAGCAACAACCTTTCTTGAAGTTGAATTTAATTCTGTATTAAACAGTTGTTTTTGACACTATACGTCTTTCCACTGTTTAATGCCACTCTTTTAAAGATATTTCAAAGAAGCTTGTAAGATTGTGTGTGTGTTTTGTGTGAATATATATACATTTGTATGAAATAAATAAAAATGCCAGAGACCTACTATTGAAAATCCAGAGTTGGGAGCCTGGTAGTATACAAATCATGATGATGATCATCATCATCATTTTTACCATCACCATCCTGGCTTATATGTATTCATACTACATTTATCTAATTGCTTTATTTAGTTGGAAATCAATATATTTAAATCATGTATTTCTAAATTTTTATTTTTATTTAAAATCAGGGTTTTCTGGGATGATTTAAATTATTTTGCTTCTACTTGCAATACATTCTTTGCATAACCTTTTGATTTCTTTTAAAAAAAATAAGATTTCTAACAATAAAAATGGGAATATAAGCAACCACATAACTCTTTTCTTTCTGAATTCCAATATGACAGAGATAACCTATGATAAATGATGATGTGACTTACACTGAGAGTAGACATATGGGCTCTTTTTTATTCATTATCAGGAAATATTTCAGAGTCAGGATGAGACATATGAAACAGTTTGTAAAGCAATCAATGTCTATTAATATTATTCTGTTACGTGGAAGCCTTTTTTGTGGGCATATTTTCTGCATGGTGAAAGAAAAGTCCAAACTTTTGCTCTCAAATGATGAATAAATACAGGGCCCCCCAGATGTCTGATAGAAATGCAGCATTATTTACTCTTTTGACTGACCCTACGGTGGGAGCCTAATCTGGAATGAGCAATGCTCGGCTTTTAAAAATAACAGTCGGAAGACTGAAACCCTACTTGAGGTAGAAAAGGGTAATGGTTCCCTGGGGTCAAGGAAAGTTATTGTGAAAACTAAGTTATGCCTTCAAGGGTGGGGCTTGTCCTCAAAGGTAATCCTAGACAAAAGTCCTCTTGTGCTTCTTGACATGTATATGAAACTGTGGTTTAGCCTGTTTAGACAAACTAGGAGTTGGTTATTTCCATTCTTCATTGTTTATATTCTGCATTTTTTTCTCTTTTGGAAACAGGGCAACAATCTTCCTATTCTTGAAGCAGAGATTTGTAGGGAGTGCATATGATTATATGCTTCCTGATATTTGTATTTAAGAATTCCAAACAGGCCAGTTTTAATCAAAGGTTTTACTAACGCTGGTAAGAAATCTTAGCTGGAGTGTTTTCTGTTCTTTGTTGCTTGCCCCTCTCTCTTCTTTATGTTTGCCCTTCGATTGACGTCTCCTGGGAAGTTTAAATTGATTCACTAACACAAATATGTTTGCAAAGTGTAAATAAGATGCCAATTGAACAGCTCATGCTCTAGTGATACATATAACTTTGGGTGCTAGTTGCCCTTATCTGAGTAATTTTTACAAAACATTCTGGTTTATTTTCCTCTCTCTGTCTTCCCCTTCTCCTCACTCTGTGTTCTAGATTGTTCTTCATTGTTAAAAATTAAGAGAAAATAAATAGCAAGGCCTTTCAACCATAAGTATGGTAAGTGAATGGTAGATATTATATAAGCTATACTGTTAATCAAGATGACTAAATTGTATTGTTTAATCATTTCAAAATGACCAGCACTTTAACAATGAAAGCAACAAATGAATTGACACACAAAAAAATTATTTACAATAATAGTTTTAGAGAAAAAATGCTGAACTAATCTTTTGTCTTTTTTTTTAGAGTAGCATAGGGATTTCCCATTTTTATCCTAAGGAGACCATTTAGGTTTAAGTTCTGGTAGAATATCCTGATTGTTTTTGGACTGCCTTATATCTATGTAATAATGTTAGCTGACAGCACTTGTATATGTGACCATGACAACACTTTTAGATTAATACCATAACCCTGTTATTTCATATCTTCATTGGCAATTGAACTAATATTGTTCTATCTTGGTCACAGTGAAGCTCAAATCACAAAATGGAAGTTGTGATGCTATAGTTTCATCATGTTTGTGGAGTAGCATGGTTCATTTTGTCTGGACTCAGATATTGGCTCTGAGCATTTCCATTTCTCCACAGGAGCTAGTTGGCATAATGCCCTCATGTATTCACACCACATTTTGGAAATGCTTTGCAGTTAACAATCAATATTTTGTTTGTCATTTCTACATACACACAGTGATAGAGAAAAACCAACACTCCTATGTACACAACAGGAGGCAAGGACAGTTGAATATGGCTATTGATTGAAACCAATTTTTATTGTCACTGTTACTAAGATCATACTGAACATGAATGCTTTAAATTGTTATCATGTAAGCCACTGAAAATCAAACTGATTGTGGCAGGATATAGTTGCCATACATACATAGCCATTAAATAAACAAGCATGTTCTCTCATTGATTAGATGTAGGAGATGACATCTGAGCCTGAGGGTGGGGTGAAACACGTCATCAGTCTTGAGTCCCTACATGCCCATAAGAAATCTAAGTCCATCTTACTTTGAATTCTATTGACTCTTATCTATTCCAAATTTGTTTTGTTTGTTAGTAGTCAAAAGGCTTTTCTCCACCGTTGAGCTGAAGACCAATTTTGAGTCAACTAAACACTATTGAAATGTGTTAAACTTTGAAAGTTGTTGAACTCTGTCCTGCCTCTAGTACCTGTTTTCTCCTGCCAGTCATCTGATTTTTCTCCAAGGTAATGGATTTCACCCTTTGTGTAATTTCTAGAATAGTTACTTTACAATAGAAGGGTATGATAACAGAATTTTGAAAGCCTGTCCAAGTTTCTCACTGTTACACTAAACAAAATCAAGGCAGAGCTATTTTGTACTTTCTCTCATGCTTTCTTCAATCTCTGGTTTATGTAATCTCTTGTCTGTACCCTTCTTAAGTGCTCGCTCACCTTTCCCCAAGGTCAGTTTTAAATTCCTTTGTAATGGGCTATACAGCCTTATGATTATATTCTTTGAAGCTGCCCAGAGATGATATCACAGGAGATATTATTTTAGAAGGCAAAACTCACAGAAACATGAAAAGAAAAAGATGTTGGCAAAGCATGTTGTTTAATGCAAATAGGAAAATCCCTTCCAGTATAATCTGCTTACAATATCATGCTGTTTTTTTCCTCTGTAAATTACATATTAAGGTATTTCAGTGTTATCTAATATTCTATCTAACATTTCCTGCTGATGCTACTATTCTGGAAATAATATAAATTGTGTGGGAGAGCTAGTGAATTGGCATTCAATAAACCAAATTGCTCTTATGAATATGCTGAGAAATGAATAATATATTGTTTGTGTTCTGAAACTCAAAGTACAGGAAAGATTTTCCCTTAAATAATAAATCTGATTCAGATTACTGTATCGCCTTTACAGTGGGGTACCTTTCCCAGTTCCCATTGTAATTACATTTAATATTAACAATTACTTTTGGCTTTTCTATGGTTGGATCTATATTATGGAATGATTTGTCATTGGAAGTAAGACTTGTCCTCTGGAGTTAAAGCTGATGCAGGAGCGTATCTTTTTATCAGAGCATAGACTTCAAGGTTTTTATACTGCTGGTTATTTTATTTTAGAGAGAGCTATTAGGACAAGCAGCACACAACATCATTAAAGCCATTAAACAATAAATAAGTGTCAGAGTGAGCAATAGATGGAATTTTATATTTTATTTTCCAAAGAGCCAATTTGAGTGGGGAATTATGATTAGTGTAGCAAAGAAAGGAAATGAAGATAGAATGCTCAAGTGACTTGGATGAAAGTAAAGATGCAGGAATCCAAATATTTTCCATAATTGGACCTAAGGCTGTCCAGCTTATAGAAGATATGGAATGTACCAATTCTAAGAGAACTTATGACGGAAAGCTTTTATTGGAGAAGACTTGTCATTTATTGACTGGAGGCAGAAGATAAAATTTAAGGTATAAACTTAAATCTACAGACAATAACTTGGCTTGGATTGCAAAACTTAAGACAGAAACTTCAAATGATCCGCTTGAATTTAAATATATCTCACTATCTGAAATAGCTATAGATTTGAGTAAATGGACTGTACTCAAGTTGAATATTTGGCCTAGACCTAATAATTTAAAAATGAATTTGCTGCAGGTAGTCTATATCAGGGGTCCCCAACCACCAGGCCGCGGACCGGTACCGGTCCGTGGAGCACTCTGTACCGGGCCGCAAATAAAAAATAAATAAAAAAATGGCGACTTTCTTCGCCTTCGGTGAATGCTGCTGGGATCAGGGATCAAGGACACAAATGAAAGAAGGGGAGGGAGGAAGCAACCAAAGCCTGTCCTGCTCTCCAGCTCAGCAGCTTCGGTTTCCTCCCGCCTCGTTCCTCTCTCAGTCGCTCTCTCGCTCCTCCACCAGCCCAGGAAGAAACTGCTTCAAAGGAGCTGGCAGGGTGGCTTTTCCTGTCGCAGCAGCTCCTCCGAAGCGCCCGTTCACCCCACCCGCCCGCGCCCGGATTCAATCCAGTGCTCCATTCTGCCTGTCTGCCTGCCTTCGTTTCTGGTTGTTTGGGAGCAGCTTCGGCTGATAAAAAGAGGCGAATAGTTATTATTCTCAGCCGAAGCTGCTCCCAAACAACCAGAAACGAAGGCAGGCAGGCAGGCAGGCAGAACGGAGCACTGGATTGAACGCACGCGCGGGCGGGCGGGGGGTGAATGGGCGCTCGGAGGAGCTGCGGCGACAGGAAAAGCCACCCCTCGGCTTCTTTGAAGCAGTTTCTTCCTGGGCTGGATGTTAGAGGTCCATCGTAGCTCTGAATGATCCCTAAACAAGGACTACAGGAGCTTCCTAGGGAAAACACACTGACTAAATGCTCCTCATTCAATTCCTGTTTTCACCAAACAGAGATAAGAGAAACATCTGCATGAAATTTTGTAGCTACACAGCTGGGCAAGACCTAGAACTAGAGAGACTGCAGTCAGGTGTCTTTAATGCTAGTTGTAGGGTAAACATAAAGTTTTGGGAATGGAAAATAGAATCTCCCCCCCTCCCCCTGCCGGTCCTTGAAAAAGTGTTTCTGCTTGAAACTGGTCCCTGGTACAAAAAAGGTTGGGGACCACTGGTCTATATCTTACATGGTATTCCTCTATGCAGTATATTTCAAAAATATGTTTTCAAAAATTGTCTATTTTAGGAACTTATCCTCTTCATTTTTCACCCAGGAAAGTGATTGCCTGTTTGTGAGGTAATTTTTAATTTTCCACATTTGAATGTCAGAAATGAACCACATATTTTTACATAGAGAACCTTCTGAACATTCACAAAGTACAACACTTTAGTAGAGTCTAACATCACACTGCTGCTGTTTTCTTTTTGCCAAGACTCTTGTTTCTTCTGAATCAACATCTGTAAGAGTTTAAGCTCATGCAAGAGGATTAATTAATTCTATTCACAAAGGAATGTTGATGGATAAATGCAAGGAATAAATGTTGGTAATCACATCCTATTTATGAATGTATATACCCTATCTTGAGTTCCCCCCTAACCATAGGAGAATTATGTCCTTCAAGTCCCTTATTCCATTTCTCTCAATCAAGGATATTACTCCTGCACTTTATAAAAACCTAAGTCATTGCATCATGAGCAGCTCATGTTATTTGGATTCCCAAAGCTGCAGTTCTAAATTTTTGTGCCCAAAATTGTATTTCTACTCTTTATGAAAGTGCTGTAATTGTTTGGAGAGGTTATAACCTTGTAATGCCCCACTTTTTTCTTCTCTTTTAACCATTTGCTACATGATCCATGGACACTGACTGACTGTCTCTTAAGGTTCCTACATTGACTTAATTCTCATTACCAAATCCCCTAACCCAGATACTAGAATGACTAGTATTGAAATCAGTGAACCCTTGCTCTACTCATGATAATAATGATAGTTATGTTTTTATATCATTACTGAGGATAGGAAAAAAACAACCCAGACAAATATGTCACTAGAGTTTTCTGGCCTTTGTCTACATGATGTTTCTTTTATATGAATTGCTAAATTTGCAATAATACGTAGAGACTTGGATGAGTTTACTTTAATTTTACCCATCTTGGTCCAAGTATGTTGTTTAGACAGCACAGCTTTAGGAGTAATTTTGCCCTTTCAGATGGCTAACTCATGTTTCTTTTTAAATCCCACTAGGAAACTCATTTTTCACTGTTAGTTTATTGTAAACAGGCTTAACTTCTTTGTTTAATTTTCCCTATTTACTGCATTTGGATCTTAAATCTGAAGCTTGCTCCTATGCACATATATCAACAGCAGGGGTGGGATTCAAAATTTTTAACAACTGGTTCTGTGGGCATGGCTTAGGTGGTGGGTGTGACTTGGTGGTCATGTGACTGGGTGGAAGTGGCTTGGTGGACATGTTATTGGCTGGGTGTGGCCAACTCAATATCACTCACATTGAGGCACGCATCTCCTCGCCTGGCCTCTCATGACTGTGGGGGTGCTGCAACAGTTGTAAGTGTGAAAAATGGTCATAAGTCCCTTTTTTCAGTGCCATTGTAACTTTGAATGGTCATTCCACACAAGCAAAGTACCAGCAAAGGAGGGGAAAAAAGCTCCAGAGAAGTTCCTGAGACAGGAAGTCCAGTCCTGCCAAGAATGCAATAAGGGTTAATGGAGAGGCCATTTCTGTAAGCAACACCAGAATGTTTCCTTCCTGCCTTCCTTACAGGATTAGCCCAGTAATTTCTTCTACCAACCAGTTTTCCGAACTGCTTAGAATGTTAACAACCGGTTCTAGCGAATAGGTGTGAACTGGTAGAATCCCACCCCGATCAAGAGGGTAGGTTTAGATTTCTTTATATAAATAGTTCCAATACAGTCTGAATTCAAGTCTGAACATAGCCCTGAAACAGTCTCTGCTGCCATGATTGATGATATTTTAACTAAAGAGAAACAGGGTATTTACTATTATATTGACTTCTTGATCTGCCATTTGGAACATAGAATGTTGACAAAAAATTGATCATAGGACTTTATGTCAGAAACTTGATAAAAATTGAAAAATGGAGACACTGGGTTGCCTATTGGACCACCAGAAGGTCAATAGCAAATTCCTACCTGATCCCATTGTACTTGCATCATTGCAATTCATAGGATTTCATTATTTTACCTCTGCTGTTAATATCTTACCAGAAAATAGAAGGTAGTCAGCCACAAATTGGAACATGTATCAGCAATATGTTAATGGCACCAACTCTAACATCACCTGAGTGAATTCAGTTGCTGTGCAAGTGTTTTGAATTGCTTGGAGGCAAATGGATTATGTCTGGATGAGCACCAACAAATTCAAGTTCATTTGAGAGAAATGAGTACTGTGAAATTAAGAAGGAGGGGAGGGAGGAAAGGAGGAGGGAGGTAAAAAAAGAAAAAAGAAAGGAAGAGGGAGAGAAGAGAAAGAAAATAAAAGAATTATGACAAATGGTTTCTTAGCTCCAGGAATTATTAAGAAAGCCTGTCCTGGACAACATAATATTTATTCCGAGGGAATTGGATACTCTGTGGACTTTCATTCATTCCACTTTGTCACTTGGGCCCAAGTATCCTCAGTCCCAAGGAGAGAAGGTGCACAACTTTTGTTGGTAAATTGGCCTCTCAGGTAACATAGCCTCAGTAATCTATGCCCTAATAACCTAATAATCGGGTTAATGTGAAGTATTTATTTGGAAACCTCGAATATGGTCCATAAGCTGCAACTAGTAGAGAATTCACTAATTAAAATTTAAAATGTTAACATTAGCCTATAAAGACCTGAATTTTCAGGGCTTAAACATTTAAATTTGCCAGTCCCATCCAACCTGCATAAGGTCAGTGGGGGAATTCTGCTGGATGTCATTCTGATTGGCTCACATTACTATGTAGTAGTTTGATTTATTGAGTATTATTTCCTCATGAAAATAACTGATTCCCTCACTGCCTTTTTATTTTTTTCAAAATATACTCTCTGGCATATGTAGTATCACCAGTACTAGACTGTCTTTTTGATTGCCTTGGTTGCTCAGTGGTTAGAGTGCAGTACTGCAGACTACTTCTGCTGCCTGCCGGCTGCCTGCAATTTGGCAGTTCGAACCTCACCAGGCTCAAGGTTGACAGCCTTCCATCCTTCCGAGGTGGGTAAAATGAGGACCCAGATTGTTGGGGGCAATAGGCTGACTCTGTAAACTGCTTAGAGAGGGCTGTAAAGCAGGGTTATCAAACTCCCAGCCCACAGGCTGGATGCTTCACAAGCTGGCCATGCCCACGCCCAGTTTAGCAAAGGGGGGAAAAAATCCCGATTCATCACATGCTGCCGCCATGATGACATGAGTTTGATACCTGTGCTGTAGAGCACTGTGAAGTGGTATAAAAGTCTAAGTGCTATTGCTATTGTTCAGATTTCTGTTCTTGCCCTCTCCTCCTCCTCTTCTTACTCTTCCTCTTCACAATGATCCTTGTTTTAATATTTACTTTTTGATTTCTTTAAGATTGTTAATTTTTTATGGCTCTATTGAAAAGTGTTTTAAAAAGTTTACACAGCACAATCTGAGAAACAATTTTGCCCTTTCAGAGGAGACCTTTTAAACTGCTCTGGGCAATTCTGGAAAAGCAGTATATAACAAGATAATAAAGAAACAATAACTAAAATAAATAGAAGTCACACAATCAAACCGCTTCCTCAGCATTATGTTATTGATCCTCAAGCTGGAGCTTAAAAAGTACCGCTTATCCAAAATTCATGGTTGAATTTAATGGGAACGACTGCCTAGTAGCTGTGTTTATCAATATAAGTATATTTTTGTATCACTTCTGATATTAGATATATGGATTTATACACAATGATGGCAAATGTTCCTCTGTTCTTATAAGAATGGACACCTAATTTTCACCAGGCTTCTCTTCCTTTGCTGTTATAGTCTTTAACATCAACATACATGATGTTCTGGAGAATCAGTTTGGGGAAGCAATGGGGATTTAATAGATAAGGCAGCTCAGCTCCAAACTGGGTATTTGGCTCATGTAACAAGAGAATCTGGAACTAAGACAAATTGATCACCAGGTGTATGAATATCAAACAAACCCATCTGTCATAATCATGGCAAAACGTTCCATGATTCACATTTTTTTTTGTAACTTGCAGCATTTTATCATTGATATTTAAAGTTCTGAGTGATCAATTAAAATCAATTGCACATAATGTTCTGCTTGCCTTCAGATGATCCCAGAGCAACTGAAGCATAATTTCTCAGTTGTTTCTGCTGTGTTCTTGTTCATTGTTTAATTTGAACTTTATCCTTGCAGCCTAGCAAAGGAGATAAGGGGATAAATAGCATGAGAAGCATAAATTGGATGAGAAATAGTATGCTTTCAGAATAGTGCTGAGACAGAACATAATTTGCTCATTGGCTATATACTGCTAGGGAAAAAAATGGCATAGACAATGTTCTACAGTACAGAGAAATAGAAAGCTACCCAAAATTGAGGACATACAATTCCATACTATTTATCTGGGAGTATTATAACACTGGATTGTAAATCTGCAGGCGGTCACTCATTAGTTTTCCTTATATATAGTTGCGAAACCCAGTACTGTTACAATAATCGGTAACTGTCAATCATTATGTACCTACAATGGCTTCATCTATACCTGAGTCAAATGAGGCTGTTTGAAACTTGTTTACTGGCTCAGAATAGCTTTGCCTAGTGGATACTGCAACTAAGTTGGGTGTAAAAAGCCTCCATTAAGTTTTATTTCTGCATGAATGTCAGGATCAGAAACAGGAAGGTAATGAGAGGAGTTGAACTTGGGCGAGCAATAGAACCATACTGAAAAATGCTTAATATATTTGTTTATAATCTTTCTCTCCAGAATAAATGATCAACAACATCAGCAACCAAAAAAGTTCATGAACAGATCAATCTTAAACTCATATTAAAAGTTGACAAATGCACTAATCATAATTCCACACAAAGGATATTGCTTGTGTTCCAAAATCAAAATCTTTACTTTGCAGAATTAAACACTTTCCCAGAAAGCATTATTAATTCTGTCCAAAGATTGTGTCCAAATACTCACCCTACTCTGATTGTCTGAGAGCTATCTGATTTGATGAGTTCTGGCTCTGAACTCAATCAGGTAGCTTTTGATTTAGTTGAATCTGGGTCATTTTTTTCCTGAACTGCTGAACTATGCCTGAATCAAATCCTGGGGTAGATTCACATTTGTACTACTAATATTTTTCCACTTGCATGATTCATTAAAATGTATCCCCCCAGAACAGTTTATTTGTTATCTTCACTGTAGACTTGGAATGACACTTTCTGTATTATTTTCATTCAAAACTAATTTTTAACAAACTTTTCGTTTTTAAAAATTTTGTGGCATTATAATTTCTGCCTGTCCTAAGATCAGAAGAAGAGACCCCTGTTCAAATGACAGACAATGTAATTCATGGAATAATTGGAGAAAGTGCGCCCAGGGAAAGTATAATTTCCGTTTCTTCTTCTTTTTTGTTTTTTGCAAGGAGTATTTGTGTCAAATAAGACTCAAAATGACTTCAGTCATCTTCTCTTTCCTCTTGCTTTGCAATAGTAATAGATGGCATAATAATACATTTGATTATTTTGTGTTGATAAATCTACTGTTCACTGCTGACCACATTAATTTCTCTAGAGGCACCATGCAAGATTGCATTTCTTTTTTTCTATCAACATTTAATTAACACAGATAGAATGCCCAAGAAATATACACAAAAATCTCAGTGCATGCTGATTTAAAAGAGGGATTATATTGTAGCCCAAGACTCCTTAGTTAAATGTAATCAATACATCATTTATGCAAACCCCAACTTTCACCTAAACTGCTGCCAAATAGTACATTTTAATGTGAGAGAAGGAAAAAGTATGCATACATATAGAATATTATACATTAATATCAGGGGTGGGATCCAAATTTCTTAACAACCAGTTCTGTGTGTGTGGCCTAATTTGTGGGCATGGCTTGGTGGTCATGTTACTGGCTGGGCATGGCTAGGTGGTCATGTGACTGAGGTGGGTATGGCTAGGTGGTCATGTGACTGAGGTGGGTATGGCTAGGTGGTCATGTTACTGGCTGGGCATGGCTAGGTGGTCATGTGACTGAGGTGGGTATGGTTAGGTGGTAGGTGGCCCTGTGACTGGTAAACCAAATATAAGTGGTCCTCGCTTAATGGCCAGTTGCTTAGCAAGTGCTCTAATTTATGACTGACCTTCCCAGAGCTACTTGACCTGTTTTGGGAGTTTGAAAGCCATGCGCTCTCTCCCTCCCCCTCCCTCCCTCCCTCTCTCTCCCTCTCTCTCTCATGACCAGTTACAACATGCCACACAGTCATGTGACTGAGGTTTTCTATGTTTTTTGCCAGTTTCCAACAATTCCTTCTGGTTTCTGGTTAAAAATGCCCATTGGGGAAAAGGGACTTGTTTAACAACCAGTGTTCACTTAATGACCACAAGGTTCACTGAATGATCATGGTGTTTGCCTAACCTGGAGTTTGCAACCGTAAACACTCAAAGAACTGTTTTTCTATTCTCTTTTAAACAGATCTCTCTCTCTCTCTCTCTCTCTCTCTCTCTCTCTCTCTCTCTCTCTCTCAATCTCTCTCTCTCTCTCTGTGTGTGTGTGTGTGTGTGTGTGTGTGTCTTTCTTTCTCCCCCTCTCTCATCTTTCTCTCTCATCTCTCTTTTTCTTTCTCCCTCTCTTTCTTTCTCACCTCTCTCTCTCATTTTTCTCTCTCTCTCATCACTTTCTTTTTCTTTCTCTCTTTCTCATCTCTCTGTTTCTCATCTCTTTCTCTCTCTCATCTCTCTCTCTCTCTGTCTCTTCTCTCTCTCTTTTCCTTCCTCTCTTTCTGTCCCGGGAGTGGGGAGGAACATCTGAACTAGTGTTGGGTGGTGGAAATCTGATGAGCCAGTACTGAAGACCAGATGGCTGGCAGGAACGGGGGGCAATCCCGCAGTCTCCTCAAAAATAATGCTTCTGGTGAGGAGGAAGAGAAGTGCATTGGGAGGAGACTTGGCGGGTGTCAGAGGGGTGGTGAACGCTTCATGGCTCCTGAGGAGGTGGAGCCTCCAAGCTCCCAATATCTTCACATGAGGGTATCGCTGGCAGCTGCTTCCTGCTTCTCTGCAGCCGTGCTAACAGCATTCAGCCTGGCTGCTTCCCTCCTCCTTCTCAGCCTCATACATACAGAGCAAACACTCACACATGTCACAGTGCTGGAGGGACTCGCCCACGCACCGACTCCTTGTGGAAGATCCTCCCGGCGTCATGTGTGCACGTTCTACCTGAGAAGGAAAAGAGTTGCCAAACTTCTTCCTTCCTTCCCTTTGCAGTGGAGCTGCTCGGAAGGCAGCTCCTGTGGCCTGGCTGTCCCTTTATGGTCCCCCCCCTCACACACACACACACACACACACATCTGCATCGAAATACCTTAAAGGGACTGGCTGCAGTGGCTGCCTTCGTGCTGCAAAGGGAGAAAGAAAAGTTTGGCAACTCTTCTCCTCCTTCTCAGGCATACACACAGAGTGTGCTGTGCACACATTGTGTGTGCATGGTGCTGGAGGGACTCGCCCATGCACAGAAGGTCCCAGCCTCATGTGTCCATGCTCTGTGTGAATGCCCGAGAAGGAGAAGACTTACCAAGTTTTTCTTCCTTCCTCTCTTCTGACACACTGGCCAGGCAGGTGAGCATGGGGCAAGTGTCCTTCCAGCAAGCGCAGCCATGGGGCTCTGACCTCATACAAATGCAAGTTTGCAGATACCCGGGATTCCTGGCTTTGGCTGCAAGAACTGCAGACAGCCTTCCCCACCACATACTTCCTCCTCCCGCTGGCCCATGCGAGGCAGGAGGCCCGACAGAAAGCACCTGGCACAAAGACACAGCCCTCCATGACAGAGTACTTCCTGGGGAACAAAGCAAGAACTTACTGATCCATTCCGAAGGGGAGCTTCAGAGTGGTGGCAGCGGCATTCTGGGAAGACGGCCCTCAGGGCCCTGGGAAACTGTCTTGTGCAGTACAGCAAAATGTACTTTAGCAACTGGGAATTGCTGCTTTGGGCTCTGCAAGTCCTCTTCTCTTCGGGAAATGGCTCTGGGGGGCAGAGAGGAACAGAATTCAACCTGGCTGCTTCTTTGACACCTGGAGTTGTTTCCTGATGGGGACTTGCAGGACCCAAAGCTAAATTTCACTATGCCAAGAAAGACTCTCCCAGCTAGACCAGCAGGGGAGAGAAGCAGCTGCTGATCCAGCAAGAGCTGACACGGAGCTGCTCCATGTGTTCTCCCATGAAGGCAAGTGTGGGGGAAAGGTGACTAGTGGTATACAGGTAGGCAACCGGGGCTTGCTTGCAGAGCCTCACTCACCAATCATGAAGGCAGGCAGCAATGGCAGGTGTGGTGGATGGGGAAAAGGAGGCTGCAGGCAGCCATGTCACGCATGCGCGATAAGGACTGACTGGGCGGGGAGGGGAGGGATGGGTGGAGAGGGGTGGGGCCAGCCAGTGGTACGATTTGCCGGTTCTCCGAACTACGCAGAATCATAACAACCGGTTCTATAGAACCAGTCTGAACTGGTAGAATCCCACCCCTGATTTATATGTATACTTAATTTAAATTAAAATAAATTATGATTAGATTAAATAAAAAATAGCTCTTGCTCTGCTTTCACTCTTTCTTATCCTTTGACTTGGTACAAGTGGGCAAGAATCTCAGCTCTAAATAGTTGTGCATCCTTACTTCCTAATAAATAAGATGCCACCAACAGATTTAGTGGGTTCTCCAAACTTCTACAGGTATACGTTCCTTTCAAGGAAGTTATAAATATCATATACTGGTGATCAAAAGAGGAAGGGACCTGCTCAAAATTTTTTAGTACTTTATAAAAACAGTATAATAACTGAGAAGATGTTTAGTTTATAAAAATGCTAAGGAAAAAAAATCTTTGGGAATGATTCTTTGGGAATGACATAGGGTGTCAATGTTTCTGTTACATTGGAATTTATAGTGTGAAAAGCATGAGATGTATTTCATTGCAAATGCAGGACTACCAGATTCTGTAACAGCTTTGTTCCCTATGCCATCCATCTGGTATACTCAGAAGATTCATTTTTCTTGCCATGTACATGTATACATCCGAATCAGACTGTGTTGTTTCTCTGTGTCATATAATATATGTGTGTATATGCATAATTTTGTATTTACTTATTTATTTAGTCATATTTATGTAGTGTATATTGGAAATGGTAATCCTCTGAGAGCTGTATGCAACAAAATTTGTTGATTAGTGTTCATTCAAAGTGAGAATAAAGTTATTCTAAGTTCTCTCCAATAAGGGAAGTAAAGGCAAGTCCATGGGAACTGTTCTGGGACAAATATGACCCCCAAAATGTATACTACACTATGTGCACAATTATTAGGCAAGTGAGTATTTTGTCCATATCATATCATAGATATTCTCCTAAGAAAGCCAAAACCTTACTTTTACTTTCTTAAATGTTCAGGTTTGTGATTTATTAGCATTTTGGATTGACTGAGAGCACTGTAGTTGTTCAATAATGAAATTAATCCTCCAAAATAACAACTTGCCTAATAATCGTGCACAGTGTGTATAAGATGGTTATTTTATAAAATCAACAGTGCTTTCCTGTACATGCCCATTGAGAAACCCATTCATTGAGTTTTCAAGAAAATATTTTTGGAACAAAGACTGAGAGCCTTTCGTCACTTGCATTCAAGCATGGTAGAAATATGCCCTGGCAGTGCTTAATTTCTTTCTTGTTCCCAAGTTGTCATTTTCAAGCAGACTACTTGGAGTTTTCCACTCTCTTTGAACAAAAATAACCCTTTTTAAAAATCAACATTTAATAAATCTGCAGTCATACTTAGCTGTACTGGGGTTAAAGTTGTGTTTCTCCAGTGCAATACAGGAGCAACCTCAAAGTACATAATAAAATTACCTCAGAGAGAATTCAGGCAACTGTAGTTATTGTGAACAGAGGCAAGGGAGACAGACTATGGTGAAATAATGAGAGCATGTGCAAGATAGATATAGTTTTGGCTAACTTAAAGATGACTAGATAGCTCTTCAAGTTAACAGTGAGGAAGGGCATTGACTTAAATATTGAAATGGTGCCTCAAAAACCAGGCAAATGGATGATTTCCACTTGCCCTATCCAATATCCTGAATAAAACACAGTCACTAATAGTTCTATAAAGTAACGATAATATTTGAGATATTCACTGCTACTAAGGAAGTACTCAATAGGTGAACAAAAATATCAAATTCAGCCTAAACATCTGGCTGATGTGAAATGAACTATAATAAGAGAAAGAACTGTAAACGGGAAAGAACTGCAGAAGGTAACAAAATACAAAGATCTGCAAATAGAAATAGATCGGCAGTGGCAAAAGGAAACAAAGGTAATATCAACGGTAATAGGTGCCCGAGGTGCAAATTCCAAACAACGGGAGGACCACTTGAACACCCCCAGTACTGGCAAATCCACCATCAATCAATTGCAAAAGGTAGCTTTGTTCAGAACAGCTTACATCCTGAACAATCCCTCAATCATTATCAAATATTCAAATCTTCCTATCCCATGTCCTTAGGAAGGACTTGATTGGTGGATAAAAATGCCAAATCCAGCCTAAATATCTGTTTGATTGGATAAACAAGTGTAATAATAAAAGCTAGCATTTGAGATGAGGCATTGGTCAGAATTATATAACACAAATCTATATAAAAAAATTGAGGAATGAAAACTTAGAATAGCTGCTATACTCTTGAAAGTCCTTCTCAGTTTACCTGTATAATGGTCAGTGATTCTTGTTTTCTAATTTTATTATCTTACATATCTAAACAATGATGAATTACAAATGAACATGACAATAACATGTGTACCAAAGTACCTTCAAAATTATTGCATCTTGAGCAGAGAAAAGATGCAAGTTAACATTTTAAAAGCAATATTTGTTCCCAGAAAGGTAAACTAAATAAGACTTTCAATTCTAAAAAAACATATCTAATGTTTATTAAAATCTGAAGTCATTGATTGGACAACATGGGATATTCCAATTCTCTATTCGAGATTGCTTCAATCGTCAACATTCATTGTTTCTTTTAAAAATGATAATGGTTTCTGAAAGGTAGTTAAGGGTTGAAGATGTTAAAATTTAATTACTGTATCTCCCAAAATCTGGAATGTTCCAGTCCTTAGAACTTTAGATGTATTCAATTGTTTCAAAATAGATTTATGTACTCGTGGAGCAAACGTTTGTGGTCCAGATTCCAAAAGTTGGCTTAATAACGTTTGCTAACTCTTAGCTGTCAGATTTGCTTTATGCCAAAGAAGAGGCAAGACCAAACAGCATGATTCCATATGGTGTAGGTTTAATTCATTATTTAAACATTGAATCATAATGTCAAAACTGAAGAAAAAGATTTAATAGCTATATATTTGTGTGTGTAAGGGAGACAGAGAGAGAGGGAGAGAGAGGAAGAAAGAGGAAGAAAGAGTTGCATTATTATTTATAAAATATTATGAACCAATGACTTACACTATAAATAACATTTTAATTGCAATGTTTTTAAAATTTAATGAAATAAAAAATAGTCAGTGGAAAACATATTCTTTAGTAATTCTTTTATATAAAAAGTGGGTATGAATCATTTGTCCTTTGAAGAATAGAATAACTAGAATAGAGAGTTCTATTTATAACAATGACAGTCATGCACTCCAGCCCCAGACCAGTTAGTAACACAGCGGTGACAATAAACAACAAAATGAATTTATCCATCAGTAGAATAGGGTGGTACAAAAGATGATAGTATCTCATGTTTATATTTCCTCATGCTAAGAAAACAGGAAGAAGAACAATATGGAAATGATGCTTTTAAAAATAGGGAATGAACTAAATTCTCATTTAGCTCTTTGCAAATCACATTTTACAGTGTTGCTTTTATATTTTTAGAAGCAAAGAATATTGCTTTCTGGAATTATTCTGCATGGGAATAGAAACCTATCTTATGCTGGATAAAAAGTAATTTATCAAAAGAGAAATTAAACCTACATATCCAACAAATTCCCTTTCATGGTAGACAATATGAAGGAAAAGAAATTGAGTAGGAAAGTGTAAATAAAAGAAATGAATGGCACGAGAAAAGAAAGAGATGAGGAAATACAGCTAAGTGTAAGTTATACCAACAACATTAACTATGGTATATTTCCCTACACTTTTGCAAGACATTATTACATCATTTTTCATTCTTGTACTAATTAATTGTGTTTGTTTTGCCTTAAACGCCTCACTTTTCTCTTTTTTTCAGTTGAACTCAATCTAACCTGGGTTTTCTGTCTTCCCTGTTTTCTCATTCCTAAAATCTTCCATCACATTTTTTTATTTGCAGTTTGATCCTCCATATCACCAAGCCTCCTCAATGCCTCTCTTTCATCCTGGTTATTTTCAACTGGTTTTAATTTAGCTCTTGTTCATTCTTGATTCTGCCTCTTCATTATACCAAGTAAGTTTCCCAGCCCCACTGCATTCAACTTGACCAATTTATTGCCTACAATTCCATTAAAATCTCCCATCATAACTATATTAGCATAGTCCAGTTCAATTATTTTCATATGTAATTTTTTGTAGAATTCTTCTTGATTGTCATTTGGGGCATAAATTGCAATCAGGAGTGTTTTCGTATTATTGTCCATTATTTCCACCATTAGTATTCTTCCGTCATCATCGGTATAAATCAATTTTGCTGGGATGGTCTCTTTGATATATAAAACCACTCCTCTTTTCTTACATTGTGTCAAGGAAGTAAATATTTTCCCTAGTTTTGGCTGTATCAACAATTGTTCATATTGTTTTTTAATATGTACTTCTTGTAGACAAATTATATCAAATTTTAATTTCTCTAATTTATGAAAGGTTTTCCTTCTTTTAACGGCTGAGTTAAGTCCATTTATATTAATTGCAACCAGTTTTTTCTCTTCCATGGTTATATTTTGTAGTTAGGTTTAGCAGTTCTCATAGATCTTAGTTCACGTTGTTCTTTGGCTTCCACCTTTCCACCTACTGCACCTTCTTCTTTTTCAATTGCCATTTGGTAGTCCTCTTGGAATTCAATTAGTGAGATTTCTTTTTCTGCCTCTTCCTCTTTCCCTCCAAAAAATTCTGTATAAAATAATTCCGCTTTCTCAATTGAGTCAATTCTATGTCTCTGTTCTTGCCATGTGAATATTAAACCTTCTGGAATCAGCCATCTATAATTCACCTCTTTTTTAAGTAGCATTTTAGTCAGGAATCGGTATTCTCTTCTCATCTCTCTCACTCTTCTGGGTATTTGTTTCAAGACCACAATCTTCTTGTCTTTATATTTCAATGTTTTCTCTTTTGCCACTTGCAATATTTGCGTTTTAATGGCTTTCTTTGTAAATCTAATGTGAACTTCTCTTGGTAAGCTATTTCTCATTGCATATCTTGTGAAAACTCGATAAACCTCATCTATTCCATCCATCATCTTCTCTTGAGTTATTTCCAAAGCTTCAGCCAGTATTTCTATCATTATCTCAGCTAAGTTTTGTTTTTTGTTTTTGATGCATTGATTTTTCAATATAATATTAACTGCCAATCTTGGGGTCTCAGCAAGAACATGACACACCTATAGCCAAACCAGATCTTGTGTCATCCTAAGCATTCATTAGACTTTTAGTGATGACACATCTCACATCTTGCTCCTGACTGAACTATTCACTAAGTATTCTTTATATTCTTTCTCATATGTGCTTTGGTTCTATCATATAACAAATCTTATTGTATTCAAAAGCCAATCTTCAATTTCATATTAATGCATATTGACCCCTTAATTAAAGCTTATTCATCTTATCATATACAGTACTTAGGTAAAGATAAATATTTCCTCTGCCTGTCATGTTTAATTCTAAGGGGTGGTGCTCATCTCTAATGCACAGCTGAAGAGTCAGCAAGACACTTCTGTGGTCATATGGCTAGTATGATTATACACCAGGGGTGGGCAAACTTTTTGGCTCGAGGGCCGCATTGACTTTTAAAATTTGACAGACGGGCCGGGTCAGCACAAGATTTTTTGGGAATCGCCCCCACACTTCCCCTCCCCTCGGAGGCCCCTGAGTCAGGAGTTGCTACCGCCGGCGCGCTCCGCACTGCTCCAGTCCCGCGTTGCCTCGGGAAGGAAAGGCAAAAAAGGAAGAGCCGCGGCGGTGCTTTGCAACAGCAGCAGCGGCACCAGAGGCTCAGGCTCAGCGGCTCCTGGTTTTGCCTTTTCCTTCCCAAGGCAACGGGACTGGAGCCACGCGAGCTGCGCCGGCGGTAGCAACTCCTGACAACCCCAGCTGGACACCTGAGCGGGCCCCGGGCGGAACTGCCTGTTGCTGCTGCCGGAGCACCGCCAGGTCGCCTCCTCCAAGCAGCCCGCCCGCCCACTGGGCTTCCCTCCGCCGCGCGGCTCGTGGCCAGGCACGGCGCCCGCGAGTTAAAGGAAGCTGAAAGTTGCTGGGAAGTTGCTCGGGTTTCCGGGGCTTCCAGGCTTAAACTTTGCACAGGCAAAGTTTGCAGGCGGGCGTCTTCCCACCAAGGAGCGGGAAGGGTTCCGCCCGGTGGGCGGGCGGGCTGCTTGGAGGAGGCGACCTGGCGGTGCTCAGGGTTTCTCCTCCGCCATGCGGCTCGGGCCAGGCGCGCGCCCGCGAGGAAAAAGGAAGCCGCAAGTTACTGGGAAGTTGCTCGGGTGCTGGGAGCAGGCTTTTAAAGTGCCACCCGAGCAGGACCGCCGAGCCGGGAACGGGGCACCAAGGCAGGGCAAGGCTCCACCAGCAGCGGCCTAGCTTTAGGTGGCTCCAAGCAGCCTGCTCCAAGCAGCCCGCCCGCCTGCCGGGCGGAACCCTTCCTGCTCCTCGGCTGGAAGACGCTCCCGCCTGCAAACTTTGCCTTTGCAAAGTTTAAGCCTGAAGCCCCGAAAAAAGGGGATCGGTGGGGACTCACCTTCAGAGAGGTCGCACTCGAAGGTGATTTTGAACTCCCAGCCGAGGCCTTTGCAAAGTTCTTCTTTCTTTCCCTACCCCGAGAGCGCTCCGCACTGTTTTGCAGCTTTGGGGGCCACGCGGCGCAGGGCAATACGCCACGCCCAGCTATTTTTTTTTCAGGGCGGGCCGCATTGGACAGACCAACGGGCCGGATGTGGCCCGCGGGCCGTAGTTTGCCCACCCCTGTTATACACTGAAAGCATACGGGACCCAGTTACCTTCCTACTGAAGTGGTAACTATTTATCTATTTGCATTTACATGCTTTCGAACTGCTAGGGTAGCAGAAGCTGGGGCAAGTAATGGAAGCTCACTCTGTCACATGGTACTTATATCTCAAACTGCCAATCTTAAGGTTGGCAAGCCCAGAGTCTTAATTGCTCAGCCATCGTGCCCTCATCATATACCATGCATAAATAAACATGTACTTATATTTTAACCAACATCTTCCAAGAGCAGTTAACAAATGAATACCCCATAGCAGGGCTGTCAAAATTGTGGCCTGCAGCCAGATGCATTACGCGCTGGCCACACCATCGCCCGGTTTAGCAAAGGGGGGAAAAGTTGTGATATGTCATGTGATGACATTGTGACGATGCAAGTTTGACACCTCTGCCCTATAGTTTTTTTATTCACCTTTTTACCATTTTTTTTTTTGGTGTAGAGTAACATTAATGGTATCCTTTCAATTCACCAGAGATTAATACAGCCTTCACACACAATCACGCATACAGCAAGCCATGTAGCCACTCTTTAAATGAACCACATCCATCTTTAAACATTTCTCCTACTCCCTAGAGCTGATGCCTTACTATTTTTCAGGATTCTTATATTCAAGACTTTTTTTCTATCTGTTTTCCTTGGTTTTTTATTGCAATCTTATTTGTTGAACTCTTTCACATATTATAGTCATCCCCATACAAATATCCTTTCCAGTTTTTCTTCCCTTCTGTTTCATCAGGACTCATTTCATTCTTTTTATTTTAAATTTCATTTACTTGCTGGAGGTGCATTCTCATCCTTTTTTCAGCCACTATTCTCCCCCCACTCCCAAAACCACTTTCCCCTTTCTTTTAGTTTTAACCATTTTTTTTTGCTCTCTAAGTTCTTTGCACTATCTTTTCCACTATAAACCCATGGATAAAATATTTTTCTCATTCTGCTCTTTTGCAATATTCATTTACTTCATCAATAATGAGAAGAAAAGCAGACTGCTCAGAAAAATCATGATTCAAGGTCTACTCTTTTTGTACATGCATTATGACATCACAACAGATATACAAAAGGGACAGTGCTTGCAATACTCCATTGCCACCCCCATGGTCATTTTGACAAAACTTTGTGTTCCAGGGCCACCTCAGGCCCTTTGACCATAGGAAACGGCAGCTCCTTGTATTAATATTCAACCCAGCACAAAATTATTGGATCTTTTGAGTGGCCTTGTGATTTGATTGGTGTTCCAAGACTGGAGGCTCATTTCAGGATCCTCTTTTATAAAGATCAATTCTCTTTATTAGGGAGATTAATTAACTATTAGTGTTATAGGAGAACAGATCCCAGAAGTTAAAAAGAAAGAAAATCGCCATGCTGAAAGCAAGGGTTTTTATTTTTCAGATTGAGAGAGAAAGAAAAAAAAATCAAACATCGCTTTAATTTGAACTCACAAATGACAGTTTATTTTAAGAGAGTTTGCATAAAACAGGAAGTTAATTGTATTTCAACCTCACTCAAAGCCTGTCGATTGAGAAGATTGTTAAATTACTACAATAATAATGAGGCAGACTGGGTGAAGGAACTGCCTCCTGCAGCCAGCCATGTTAATTACCTTGCAGCTGGGAGATCAATTTGCATATGTGCTCTTTGCATCCCGTCAGGTGTAAGAGAAACCACTGAACAGTTACAGGAAATAATTTGACTCTCCAAAATGTATGACTAAAAGGTAGGCTTTGCCACACTATTCCACTCATTGTTCCCTTTAATTTGTTCTCATCTTAACAGCCTCTGCTTCTGACTCCTGGAACCTTCACATTAGCAAACAGAATCTCATCAGAAACTCCCGTTCTCCTAATTAGATATCAAAGGGAGGTGAGCCTATAACCTAGATGGTCAATGAGAAGCAAGACAATTACATTCAATGGCATTAGATGCTTTTACAATGGACCTGGATGGCTAATAAAATTGGAAGCTATTCAATAGTTTTGTAGGGTCTTCACACTTTTTGTTTGGTAAAGATCACACGATTTTATACATTCTCTTTTAGTGTCATGCCTGTGCTGGGTTAGATGTAAGGAATATTCCACAGGCTAATCTGAATATTCTTTATCCCTTAGCAAATGTCATCTCTAATGTAGATAGAGAAGAAACAAATGGGAGGAAAAATAAGCTCAACATTCACTTGTGCACATTGATGTTTAATCTTATTGTTTTATATTATCTTGTTCTTAGAAATGGGGTTTCAATCACAGGTTCTTGACTGTGATCTTGATTTTTGTTTAACCTGTCCTTGCATTGCTTTGTTTAAAATCACAACTGAAGATGTGCCTGTTCATAGAGGCATCTGCAGTGCTGCTTCCAGGATAACATTGCCTTTTTGATAACCTCACAACATTAATAATGTTTGCAACATTGATGAGGCTACAGTTTTGTATTATTGGAATTATTAAACTGCTTTCATTGCAGAAGATTTTATGGTTGTTTTTGTCCATTGTTCTTGGCTTCATTGAAAGGAAAAGAAATATAAAACAAATTATTGTTATTGCTGGTTATAGTAACTATATTGACAAAAACATCCTGGTCCTGTCCTAAAGTTTCTCATGGCTTCTTTTGAGTGGTTTTGATCTGTGCTCGCTGCTGGAGTGCCCCAATCCTTTGGATTCGGGGCTGAAGCCACCCCGTAGAGGTGGTGAAGAGGGGGGAGATTGTTAGCCAAGTGGAGGGGAGCCGCATCTCTCCTCCTTGGCTGGTCTAAACTCCCTTCCCCAAAGAGGGTTGCTGCGGTGGTCAGAAATGGCCACCTCAAAGAAGAACCTGACTGGATAAGATTGTGCAGGAGGAAGACAAAGAGGAAAGCAGGACAGACCAGGCTAAACAACAGAGAACATCTAAGCAAGGTATCCTGAATCTAAAAGTACCTAGAGGTACTTCTGAAAGAAGATTTTTAAGCGGCGAAGGAGAGAGAAAAGGAGGTTAAAAACCCTTTTTTACCTTTATATTGACAATTACAAATAGTATGGAAAGAAATTTATATTAATCTATATTAATCTATTTTGACACTAATAGGCAACCTTAAGCTGAAATCTAAGTGTCAAAAGGAGAATAAAGATTTTTTCTTGGTCCTTTGTGCAGAATGCTGTTTTAATGTTGTGTTTTTGGAGGATCTTGCTGATTTTGTCAAAATCAGAAAAATATCCACCATCCTAAGAAACCCTAAAGACAAAATCGAGTTAGAAAACCAAGGAGTATACGAAATCCCTTGCACCACCTGTCCCACCACATACATCGGACAAACTAACAGAAGAATAAGTGCATGCATTGAAGAACACAAGAACTCAATCAAAAAGAGAACCGACCTCTTCCCTGGTCCAACACCTCAAAGCCACAGGACATGAGACTGACTTTAAAAATACCAGAACTATCACCAAAACCGAACACTTCAACAACAGAATAATCAGAGAAGCCATAGAGATAGAAAAACACCCACACAGCATGAATAAACGAGATGATACCTCCTGCCTACCAGCCATTTGGAAACGCGCCCTCATGAACAAATGAGTACCTAACATAAAGAATGACACCAGACCCATACCCACGAGGGCCACACAAGATGCTACCACCACACTTCCATGTAGAAAGCAGACTCACACCCACACAGAAGATGAGACACGACCACGGACCAGAAGCCGTACCGCAGCTGCATCACTACCCGCGTCAAACTCCTCCAACCCATACATGAAGCGAACTGACACCCATCATGATGATGCGGCACGACCACGAATGTGAAGCCAAACAGCAGGATCACAGCTCACCAGCTCAAATCCCCCAGCTACTAAGACTAACCTGAGCACAACCAAGCCCCCACCTGAACAGAACACACCCCAGCAAATCAGAACACAGCCAAACCCCCAACCAATGAGAACACACCCCCACCCAATCAGAACACAGCCAAACCCCCACCCAATCAAGTCACACCCCCACTAGCAGTTAAAAGGAAGAAGCAGCTGCAAGCTCACATTACTCCGAGAAGCACAAAGCCGAAGACACAAGCCTGAAGATGATGAATGAGACTTCATCGAAACGTCACCTAGATACTTCCAATTTTACATGGGAGAAAACCCAAATAACCAAAGATCCACATACAAATAGTCCCCTGTGCATCATGCCCGGCCACATACATTGGACAGACCAATAGAAGAATAAGTACCCGCCTTGATGAATACAAAAATGCAGTCAAAAACCTGGAACACACTTCCTCACTAGTCCAACACATGGAAGCCACAGGTCATAGCATCAACTTCAATGGCACCAAAATCCTAGCCACTATAGAAAACCCCAGCCACAGAATCATCAGAGAAGCCATAGAGATTGAAAAAAGACCAGAAAGCATGAACAGAAGAGATGATTCCACCAGACTGTCAATCATTTCGAAGCCTGCACTCACAAACAAACAAATCTCCACACCACAAGCCAGGCAAACACCTGGGCACAAACAGATCCCCCCTGATACCTCCAGCTCAAACACACCCCAACCAGGCACCCAGATGAAACCTAGCTTCCTAACTAATGATAGCCGTCCATTTACCCGGAGCCAAGCTGCACTAAAGGCCTCCAATAAAGTAACACAATGTTGCCAGCCAATCAAGATACAAAAAGAGCCAAAAAAAACAGACAGAAGATATTAGAAACACCAATCAAGCAGAACACAGCAAACTCCAAGACCAATAAACACAGACCAAGACTCTCAACCAATCAGGATGAAGAAAAAACCATTCTGGCACAACAATAGGCTGCCCCAAATTCAAATCTGAAACCACTGTAAAAGCCTGACTCACAGATCAACACTATCAGAAGCCTGATGATGGCAGATGAGATTCTGCTGAAACGTCGCTACAACTTTAAAAGCACAACTGCTATGACGTGGGAAAATACCCGAACAAAGCTGAATGCCATACATGTAAGTACCCGTGAAAACTTAAGAAAACATATATACATACATACATACATACATACATACATACATACATAGTTTTTGCTATGTTTTTAGAATTTTTCTTTTTACATTTTCAAGGGGAAGTACCAAGCAGGGTCTGAATGATGAGATTTACATGATATAAAATAGATATTAGAAATTTGAATGTTATAATTTTAGAATGCACAAATTCAATGTTTAATGAGATTTCATATGATAATAACAATAAAATTTAAAGATATTGCACTTTGATTGTCAATCATAGGGGGAATTTTGTTTCTTAAGAATGTTGGAAGAGAACATATGAAATTGTAAACAAGACAGACAAAAGTAGAAGTACAATGAATAAAAAGATATAGAAATTTAGGTAAAAGAAATACAATTGAATAAGAAGAAAATGAGATAACCATAAAAGAAAATTAAGAGAAGTAAAGGGAGAAATAGTGAGAAGTTGGAAAAAGAGTAATAAGATATGAAGTTGAATACATAAGATGAATATGCATATGAAATTGTGTCTGTATGGAAATGTGATAACCCAGAACTATGCTGTACTCAAATAAGATGTTTTGTTAAAACTCAATAAAATTTTATTAAAAAAAGAAAGATAAAAAAGTCAATCTGATCTCCTTCTATTCCATGGAATGTGGAATGAATAGAATGATACTGCATTAAGGAATTGCATGAACTGCTCTGATGTATTAATTAGAATAATTTTCTATTATGATTCAACCAGTGAAACTCTTGTGGAAGTGATTACCACTGATGCATGTTTAATTTTGCTTTTGTCAGTGCTACTACCCAGCAACATTGGTTGCTTTATTTTCAAAAGTGTGAAAATAAATGTTCTTATGCTGCTTTGGAGTCAAAAAGAGGTATATTGTTGTGTGTTATGTGGATCATATATTTTATTTGATTTAGCAATCCAGACACAACATTTAAATGAAGACGTATAATGACAGAAGTAAATTAAACTGGCTAGGATGATTACACAATCTAAGGTTTAAGGCAGGGATAAAATCTTTCATGGGAACTAAAAGGAAATGAAAGTGCCAAATTTTTGCCCCTGCTCATAACTAGCAGGTTTTAAGTATTTTTTTTTATTTTATTTTTTGCAAAATGTGAGAAGTAATGGTTATAAAGACGGGCATTTTCATGTATGAATACAATGCACGGTTATTTGATAGGAAAAGTGGGATTATATTTTGTGGAATATTTTACACAGGATTCTTAAGACTTCTGGAAATATTAAGGGGAATTGCCACAAAGGAATTGATCAGCTTGTTATCTTGCTTCAAACAAGCCAGAAAATTGGGTGGGTGTGGGGGAGGAGGGTAAACACAGCTATTCTTTCTGGCAGTGTTCCATCAGGTTCCTGACACAATCTTGATTGCTCTGTCTATCTTCCAGTATTTTTTATTGTCAAATTCTAGAACACCCATCCAAGTGAAGAAAAAGGAAGATGTGGATGAAAACAAATTATGCTCCAAAAAAAAAAAAAAAAAAAAAATGATTTAAAAGCACATTGAAATTAAGGTTTTCTTGTATTATGAGCAAATGTAAAGAAAGAGGTTTTTTTCTTTTTTGTGTGGGGAAATGATTACTTCTACATCCCTTTGAAGTTCTGGATTTTGTACAGAAGTTATATTGCTTTATTATTATTAGGACAAAATATTAAAATTTCAAATAAACCATGTATATAAAACTATGCTTATTAATTAAATTCCTATCCTGCTTTTTAAATAAAAAATCATGTCCAGGATGGCTGCCTGTTGTGGTTATTTCAAATGTACCTTGGATGCAGAAAGGACAGAGAGATGCCTGCTAAGGAATTTAAAGCTGACGAGAAATGAGCTCTTTTAACAAAGTGAAAGTATATGGTTTGAAACATTGCAAGCATTTTGAGTTTACGACTGGTGGCCAGTGAAGCTGTTATAACATGACAATTGTATGTCCTCTCTAATTGTCAGGTACAAGGAACCAGAAAAAAGTACGAAGAGCTGACCAGAGTGGTATGTTTGTTGTTGCTTCACCTATAAGCAGAAATCTCACCAAACGAAGACACTCACTGCATAACTACTGGATAAAGACAGTTTTAAGGAGGATCTCCCTTCAGCCACTTCCTCCCCATAAGCAACTCAAGGCTAGTCAATGGTTCCACTCTCCTCAACTCAGCGGCAGATTCTACTATATCCGTTGGATGTCTTCAATACCTTGGCTGCATCATCATCATCTAAAGTTCCAAGCTCTTTCATAGGACAAGTACACAGAGGTAGGTAGCATGTCAACTTCTTTTAACCCAATTCAGGGGAAAGAGAAATGGCTTAGATCATGGCCATCATTTCAAGACAGATAGTGTGGGGTAGCAATGAACACTTAATAACAGTTAACAGTCTCTTAACTCCTGATATCTCCCAACATGCCAAGATTTAATAAAAGGCAAAATAGATGAAACAATATTATTCTTGTTCTCTATGTAGGACAGAGAGTCCCTGTTAAGCAGAATTTCTTTATTTTTGACTTTATTTTTGATTATATGGGTAAATAGAAAAGGCAGGAACAAGGACATTTTTTAAAAATCAGATTTTATATTTCTATATTTATAATTGATTCTATGTGGTCTGGATTAGGGGAAATAACTAAAGAAAGACATTGTCAACATACAAAGTCACAGACCCCGAATTTTAAATAACTGTATTAGTAATTTCATGTATATGCCAAATAAAATGGGACCTCCTAAACAATCCCTGTAGTTTCAAAAACAATTCCAGATTCCTGTTTAAAAGAGTTGTTTTAAGTTCAGTCCAGCCAAGCTGACCTCCTGCTGATCCATGATCATAATTTAAGACAAACTTTAGTGGCTCATCTTATTCAGGAAATGTAAGGTCCTACTTCTAATATTTTTTTCTCGAAAGGAAAATTTGAGACTAGAAGTTACTCAATATGGAAGCATTGCGTTTGCATGAGTTACTCGTGGTCCTCTTCAATATCTGTTTTAGAGCGGACTGAATTGTATCCTCTTTTAAAGAAGAAATTTATCACTGTGTATGTCCACTTAGCTAACCTCCATTATTTTATAAGCTTAGAGGAACAAGGGTCTAGCACATTCACCTCATCAAAGTGAAAAATATCTATTCTGCACAAGCAATCTTAAATCATCTGGATCTCTCTTAAGTATGGGTCAAAGGGAACACACATATGTGACTTTATCTGCAAAGTAAATAATGTTATCAATGAATTTCAAGAATTCATAGCTCAAAATACTCTACAAAATGAAAATAAATCATTTTATTTTATTATTTATAAGCAAATAACGCATTTTTAAAAATCTGCACCCAAATACATTCCTAAGCATTCAGTACAAAATAACAACAGCTGAAATCTTACAAGGAATGTCCTTGTTTTCTCATGATAACATGGCAGTATATTCCAATAGGCTTAATGTTGTGTCCTTCTAATTGTATCATGCAAAACTTGAAACATTGACAAAAGAACTTAAAAGACAGTTTTAGATTTAATTTAAATCTTTGGTTTTAATTAGACAAGCATTTAAACTACTACTAGAAAGTAAGAACACTGTCAAAGTAAAAGAAAAACATATTTTCCATAGTCTCCATGTTAAATTATCACAATGTTAATTATGTCATCCTGCAGATGACATGATTTTTACTGAAGAAGGTGGTAGGTTCTTCTTCACTGAATGTGTTCAAGCAAAGGCTAGACACTCATCTAAGTTTAATTTGGATTTTAAATAATTTGATTTGCCAAATTAATCTGATTGGATGATTTGAATAAAATCAATCTAATTTATAAAATCAATCTAATTTGTTTTGGATGTTGGAACTGAAATGGCCCAATTCACCTTTCCAATTTTTTTGTCTGCACATTCTTAAATTATCCAAACTTCACATTTATTTTAAGCTTTATCTGGCTTTGTGATTTATCTTTCCACTTTGATTTGTAAAGTAGATTCAGCTTGGAAATTAAATCACATCTACAAATCTGATTTTCATAGAGACCTAATAATTGATTCAGTTCTATAATATGTTTTTGACTTATATCAAATCTGCTGTTCTCTGCAGTTCCTCTCTACAACTCTGATGGCATTGGTGTGACTAATGCTATCAGTGCTACTAGACAAGCATTACAGAATAGCCATGCTAAATAATTCTAGTGCATTCTCATTCACTTATACATCTTATTTAAATAGTAACAGTTGTGGATTTTAGGTTAAAGCCAAGTTTTCATTGGCTTTCTATATTTAAAATGAATGATGGAGAATTATGTATAATGCCTTCATTTTTGGATATCTAGTCATTAAAATTATTTATGTAAATAATTAACTATTTTGAAAATTATTTTGGTGATTCTCTTCCAAAAAGGAGTGTGTGTGTTGGAGGGGAGGGGGCAGAGAAAAGAACAGAATTCTTAGTAAAGGATAAAGTACTTCAACAAACACTGATTATAATGGTTTTTGAATGATTTTAATTAGAGGGTGAAATGCACTTCAGATCATTTTGTTGATCTTGGCAATTTCAAAGCTGGCTTTTAGTGTCTGTGTTTTTCTAAAATTCTTGTTAAAGTATATTTTTAATTGTTCTACAAAATGTCTTTCCTGAGGCTTTAAAATGCCTCTTTGGCTTTAATTGCAAATTTGGCTTCAAAATAAACTGTTCAAATTATAGTTAGACATTGATACAACCCTCAATGGCAGGACATACTACACTGCAATAAGACTGCGTGGCACAGCCCTGTGTGAAGATATCCAACATAAATTTTTGATAAGGGGAGAAATATAAGAGAATCATAGGATGCATGTTTGCTGTTGCTTCCTTTTAAATGAACCTGCTCTCCCCCATCCAGAGAATTTTAAGTACCTTTGAATAAAACTGAAAAGCAAATGATAAAAAGTGGGAGACCCACTTAGTTTGAATAAATATTATTTCATGCCAATAGTTACATAATTCTTGTAGTAACATCAAATAACTAGAACAGTTTTCTGCATTCCCACTGTTGCATTATGAAAGAAGGATGTAGGCAAAATCTCAAGACAACAAACATCAAACTAAATAACAGCCCACCCTTCCAATCCTATACTAAATGCAGAATGTTAGTTAGTCTAATTGAACGTAGACATGCTCTTGATGAAGGATTGGAGGAGCCATTAAAGAAAGACAACCCCTTAATCAACGACTCAATAGAAAACATGAGAAAAAAACTCCCCAAACTTCAAGCCGATTTTGGCATTAGAGGAAGCAGATATAAAACAAAATCTAACAGGCTGTTAAGATTTTGTCATTATATTTTACAATAATAACATAGTGTTTCAGCAGTCCTTGTGATATCTGATTCCTTACCTAGCCTCCTGAAAGGGCTGACATCAAACCTGAAGGCCAGTCAGAGTTTCTCTTTGCTCTCTCTTATACCAAAGAGAATTAAGGTGGAGTTTCTTTTTTCATGCTTTTCACTTTCCAAGGATTACTGCCATTTCACCTCCCCAATGGCTCAACCATTCCTTCATCAAAGTTATCTCTACATTCCTTTTTGGTCACAAAGATTGGGAATTTGTCCTGCTGACCCAATGTACTCCCCCCCCCTTGATTTCATTAAGAAATAATATCAAATTTTGGTTTAGCATTATGAGAATAGGTTGAAAAATCCTTAGGAATGTGTTTCTAGTTCTACCATAACACCGAGATCATCAAAATGATTTTACATTTAACTCAGAAAGTCTATACAGAAAGTGGTAAGGACACCTGAGAAGATTATAGGAAGCTTGCTTCCCAATATTCAGGATACTGCTCCTTATAAGCAATATGTGCTTAGAACTCAAAGCATTGTTAGAGACCCCACACACCCACTTTGTGGTCTGTTTCTTTTGCTCCCCTCTGGGAGGAGGTTTTGAAGTATTTCTAGCAGGACTACCAGATTCAGTAACAGCTTTGTTTCCTATTCCATCTGTCTGATAAACTTCCAAGGTTCGTTTTTCTCATCATGTACATGTATACATACAAAATAGACTGTGTTGTTTTCAGGGGTGGGATTCTACAGGTTCACACCTATTTGCTAGAACCGGTTGTTAACATTCTAAGCAGTTCGGAGAACCGGTTGTTTGAAGAAATTACTGGCCTAATCCTGTAAGGAAGGCAGGAAGGAAACATTCTGGTGTTGCTTACAGAAACTGCCTGTGATGACCCGCAGTGTCTCAAAAATAACACAAAAACTAAAACATGAATCAAGTTCTTGCAATGCCTTCAACTTAGCTTCACTGTTTTATTAGTCACAGTTTAAATTCAAAAAGTAGATAATGAAGCAAAAGGAAACCAGAAACAAACCGTATTGAGAGTTCCAAGGCAAACCAAGATAATTAATCACACATTCCAGGAAGATAACCAGGGAGAGTCCATGGGAAGAACACCAACGAAGTTAAAGCTCATCCAAAGAAAACACTAATTTGATTTCAGCGTCTGTGAACACGCAGTTTCAAACTCCTATACCAAGCTCACAGCTGCAACCCATGAGGAGGATCTACTCCTCCCTAGTAGACCATGCTTTTCCCTGATCCTCTCCTCCCTGCGTGCCCTAGGATGGATAGAGGATGGGCCTGGATCCTCCTCTGATTGCTCAGCCGGCATCTGCCCTTCCCCAGCCTCCTCCACCACCTCTGGAGCCACACTCCCACTCCCTGTTGGCTGTTCCTTCTCTCCCTCAGAGTCAGTCTCCACCAGGGGCATGACACTGCCTCTCTGTTAACTCTTATTACATTCTTGGCAGGACTAGACTTCCTGTCTCTGGAACTTCTCTGGAGTTATTTTTCCCTCCTTTGCTGGTACTTTGCTTGTGTGGAGTGACCATTCAAAGTTACTTTAAAAAGTGACTTATGACCATTTTTCACACTTACAACTGTTGCAGCATCTCCACAGTCACCAGAGGCCATGTGAGGAGATGCATGCCTCGATGTGAGTGATATTGAGTTGGCCACACCCAGCCAATAACATGACCACCAAGCCACGCCCACCAACTAAGCCACATCCACAGAACCGGTTGTTAAAAAATTTGAATCCCACCCCTGGTTGTTTCTCTGTGTCATATAATATATATGAGTATATGCATAATTTTGTATTTATTTATTTTATCATGTTTATGTAGTATATATCGGAGAGCTGTATGCAATGAAATTTCATTTTAATGCATGCTGATTACATGCAAAGTGACAATAAAGTTATTCTAAGTCTAATTTATAATAAATGTTTATCATGTGAACTAAGAGTTTTATATTTCAAATCAGAGAAGTGTTGAGCTCTGCTAGTATGTAGCTTTATAGAATTGGAAGGGAAATTGTGGCTATTGAGTCCAGAATGCAGATCAGAAATCCAGATCAAAGCACTTAAATCCAAATTAAACTTAGATGAGTGTCTAGCCTTTGCTTGAACGCATTCAGTGAAGAAGAGCCTACCACCTCCTTCAGTAATTGGTTGCCCTGTCAAACTTCCTTTGCTGTTAGGATGATTCTAGTCCTGTGATCATCATAACTGCTTTTCTGTGAAGCTGGTCTAATTTCTCTGAATCCTTCTTCATATGTGGAGCCCACAACTAGACATGGTACTGTGTTCAGTGCAGCTTTTAACAAAGCTGAGAGATTTGTAAGAGGGATCTTGGAGTCCTAGTGGACAATCAGTTAAATACGAGCCAGCAGTGTGCGGCAGCAACCCAAAAAGCAATGCAATCCTAAGTTGCATTAACAGCAAATTCAGTATCACATGAGGTACTCTAGTACCACTCTTAAAGCCTTAGTAAGGACACACCTAGAATACTGCATCCAGTCTGGGTCACCACACTAGAAAAAAGATGTTGACACTCTCTAGAATGAATGAAGAGAAGAGCAACAAAGAAGATTACAGGACTGGAGTAGGGGTGGTTTTCTACCGGTTCTGTCCACCTCTGTAGAACTGGTAGCTCTGAAGAGCAACAGACATAGAACTGGTTCTATGTCTGCTGATGTTTTTGACCACCCACCCACCCAGACTGTTACCTGATCTTTATTTCCTGACTTTTCAACTTCAGCTGCCGAATGAGGCACAGCTGCAGTTAAAAAAGCAGGAAAAGAGGGCTGTTTCAAAGGCTCTGCACACAGCATGCTGATGACAATTTAAAGGCTCACAGCATGTAGAGAAGCTCGTAAATCCTGAACCAGTAGTTAACCCTGTCATATCCCACCCCTGGACTGGAGGCTAAAACATATGAAGAGCAGTTACAAGAACTGGGCATGGCTATTCTAGTGAAGAGAAGGGCCAGAGGTGACATAACAACAGTATTCTAATATTTGAAGATTGGAATGGAACAGCTTGCTTTCAAAAGTTGTCGGTGTTTCATCACTGGAAGCTTTTTAGAAGAGACTGGACAGCCACTTTTCAGAAATGGTACAGGAGGTTGGACTAGATGACTTACAAGATCCCTTCCAACTCTGTTATTCTGTAAAGCAACATAGGTTGGCTTTATTACTTCCTATAATTTGGAATTCATGCTTAGGTTGACACTGCTTAAAATTGCTTTTGCCTTCTTTTGTAGCCACTTCAATAATTTACTCATATTCACTTTGCAATCAAATATTATTCCAAAATCTTCTGTACAAGTACAATTATGAAGCCAAGTCTCTCTCCCTTCCCCCTTAAATAGGAAATTGATTCTCATTTGTCTATATTCTATTCTATTCCTGCAATCCATTTCTCTAGTCTAACCCAATGTTACTCAACCTTGCAACTTTAAAATGCATGAACTTCAAATTCCAGGCTTGCTGGCTGGGGAATTCTGGGAGTTAAAGTCCACACGTCTTAAGGTTGTCCAGGTTGTGAAACACTGCTGGATTGTATCATACTTATTGTGGCACCTTTAACATCTATCTTTGAAAATTTTGCTAAGTATTCTTCCACTTCTTCATCTAAATCATAAACAAAAATAGAGAGGAATAAAGGATCCCTCTCAATATTTCTCTCTGAATTGATGGAGAATCATTGAGGAGCAGTCTCTAAGTGCAATTTCTGAGCCAGCTGTGGATTGTCATGCTGCCCAGCTTGCAACAGTATTTTAGGAAAATGTAAATCTATCTAATGATGCTATTGCTCATGGATGCCTTTTGAGCATATAATTTACTCATACTATTTTAAGTACTCACATGATTACTGTCACATTTTTGTGATCAGAATAGCTGCCAATGTGTATGAGAAAACCCTTTCCCCCTTGAATAGGTACAATACTGCTGTACACTATATGTACCTCCCACTTGTTTTCAGTTGTGTAGTGTGTCTATGGCATGAAACTTTTCAAATCTCTTCCTTCATCCCATCTCCTAATATCTCCCCACATATCAAGAATATTATTGCTATGAGGTTCCATCATTATTGCCAAACAGATATCCAAGGATTTCCCTTTTTGATACAGTATATTGAATTTACAGATTATGCTTATTTCTGCCCTGGAATCAGTTTTATTCTTTTTCTTTTCTCAATTATCAAGGTTGACTTGCTTTCTGAGTAGTGTTGATAAGAATTAGTAAAGGAAACAGTGTAATGTTGTAACAGCAAACATCTGTTTAAATATGCTGTTTGCTAAAAGACAGAGGCAGAGGAGGAAAATTGATATTTATAATTCATTTATTTATAATGTCATTTTTTAAAAAATAAATGTCCACTTGTATAAGACTATGGGCAGCTAACAAGATTAAAACACAACTGTAGTCCAGTTAAAAAAGAACTCACGTGGGCATAGTAGGGAAATAAATCCATTGTTTTTCAATCACCCTAATGATGGATAACCCAATCCCATCCTGGGGGTCAAAGGTGGTATTCAGCAGGTTCTGACCAGTTCTGAGAACTGGTAGTGGAAATTTTTAGTAGTTCAGATAACCAGCAAATACCACCTCTGACTGGCCCCACTCCCATCTATTCTCTGCTTCCCAAGTCCCAGCTGATCGGCTGGGTCTTCTTTTGTTGCCGTGCACAGGAGAACAGAGCTGGAAAGCAGGTTAGTGGGGGGGGGGAGGGAATGGGGATTTGCAGTAACCTTCCCCTGGAGTGGGGTGGGAATGGAGATTTTGCGGTATCCTTCTCCTGTCATGCCTACCAAGCAACACCATGTCCATCAAGCCATGCCAACAGTAAAAAATACTGGTGGTAAAAAAATTTGAATCCCACAACTGCTGTGGATATCCTAATATACATATTTCAGGAATGTGATAACCTACTGTGTTTCTTTTTCTGAGTGTTTTTAAAAATATATTATTGAGGATATAATGTAAGGATATAATGTAAGGATATAATGAACTGCAATATTTATTATTTTAGGGGCAATTCATGGGCTCTTACACCAATGAAATTCATCCAATAATGGATTGACTGATCTTTGAGGTATCACAGGGCTTTATTTCTAGGTTCAATTATATCACATGACCTAAAATGGATACCTAACATCAAAAACGTCATCAAAAAAGCATGTTCTTTCTGTGTCAACTCAGAAAGCTCAAACTGCCCAAGGAGCTGTTGATACAGTACTACAGAGGAATTATTGAGTCTGTCATCTGCACCTCTATAACTGTCTGGTTTGGTTCTGCAACCCAACAGGACAGACACAGACTTCAGAGGATAATTAGGACTGCAGAAAAAACAATTACTACCCACCTGCCTTCAATCAAGGATCTGTATATTGCATGAGTCAAAAAGAGGGCTGTGAAAATATTTACAGACCCCTCACATCCCGGACATAAACTGTTTTAGCACCTTCCTTCAAAGTGATGCAATAGAGCACTGCACACCAGAACAACTAGACACAAGAACAGTTTTTCCCCAAAAGTCATCACTCTGCTAAACAAATAAATCCCTCAACACTGTCCAACTATTTACAAAGTCTGCACTGCTATTATCTTCTCATCACTCCTTATCACCCATCCCCTCCCACTTGTGACTGTATGACTGTAACTTTGTCGCTTGTATCCTTACAATTTATGTTGACTGTTTCCTAGTATAATTTGATTGCTTATTGTATCTTATGACTATCATTAAGTGTTGTACCTTATGATTCTCGACTCTTGATGAATGTATCTTTTCTTTTATGTACACTGAGAGCATTTGCACCAAGACAAATTCCTTGTGTGTCCAATCACACTTGGCCAATAAAGAATTCTAATTCTAATTTACTCAAAGGCGCTTTTTCAAGAGGCAACTGGACTTTCTGGTTGTTCTTTGAAGATGTTGCACTTCTCATCCAAGAAACTTTTTTGGTAATCTTGGATGAGAAGGGAAACATTTTCAAAGAAAAACCAGAATGTCCAGTTGTCTCTTGAAAAAGCACCTTTGGGACAACCATGACCTGGATGACTTGAGAATCTCCATAGACACATGGTTTCAGTTTTTTCAGCAAATATCTGAGCAGTACAGATAGTCTTTGGCTTACAACAGTTTCTTTAGTGACTGTTCAAAGTTACAATGGCACTAAAAAACTGGCTTTTGACTGTTTTTCACCCTTACAACCAGTGGAGCATCCCCATGGTTACATGATCAAAATTCAGATGCTTGACAACTGACTCAAATTTAGGATGATTGCAGTGTCCCAGAGTCATGTAATCCCCTTTTGCGACCTTCTGACAAGCAAAGTCAATGGGGAAGCCAAATTCATTTAACAATCATGTTACTAATTTAACAACTGTAGTGATTCACTTAACAACCATGACAAGAAAGGTCATAAATTCACTAAACAACTGTTTCATTTAGCAATAAAAATTTAGGGCTTTATTGTGGTTGTATGTCAAGAATTACCTGTATGTTCCGTTGGATGTTATGAACATTATCAACAATTATTAGTACATAACATTAATTTAAGTTTCTGTTTTAGGACTGAATGCCACAGATTGGAAAAATTAATTGGCTCTGGGAAAGTTTATATGATAGCATTCTTGATAGCATTTGGCATGCCACAGGACTGGATAAAGCCAAATGAGCCACAGTGGTGCAGTGGTTAGAGTGCAGTACTGCAGGCTACTTCCTGCTGACTGCTGGCTCCCTGCAATTTGGCAGTTCAAATCTCACCAGGCTCAAGGTTGACTCAACCTTCCAAGGTCAGTAAAATGAAGACCCAAATTGTTGGGGGGCAATATGCTGACTCTGTAAACTGCTTGGAGAGTGTGGTAAAGCACTGTAAAGCAGTATATAAGTCTAAGTGCTATTGCTATTGCTAAAGATGATGGCAAACAAATCCTTTTGAAAAAGTTTGAGGAAAAATAGTTACTTGTTTTTCTCTAAGTTGTTTTGCCAGACCTGGATATTGTCAGCTTACTTACTGAAGACTGGTTGTCTATTCATTCAGTATGCTGGGGAATTATGAGAACTGAAGTTCATCCACCTTAAAATAATCAAACTTTGAGAAACATTGACTTATAGTGGCCAGAATAGTGGAACAGATTCCAGAATTCATCACACTAATAGTGGTATATTCCTATTCTTTCTCTTTTAGGTATCTATTTCATTGACTTTTTGCCATCAATCTAAAATATTTTCATATTTTCAAAGCACTGAACTTTTCATTATAATTTTTAATATTTATATTACTATGTGCTCTGTTAGGCTTGCTTCCTAATCCCTACCAGTTGACATTCATTGGCTGATGAGACCTGTAGCAGGGCCAACCTGCCAGACTGAATTGGATAGATAGATAGAAACAACTGGCAGAAGACGATCCCTTAGGTAACTCTGTCCCAGGCAATGAAGGGCTTTAAAGCTTACAACCAACACCTTGAATTGCACCCAAAACACACTGGCAAACAATGTAATTCATGCATTCGTGATGTTACATCTATCAAATATCCAACATTGTTGAAGCTTCTGAATGTTCTCCAAGGGCAGCTCCATGGTCCATGTAGAGTGCAATAATCCATATGGGAGGTCACAAGTGAGATACTGTGAGCTGAGCCTCCTGGTGCAAGTATGGGTACATCTGGCACATAACCGAAGATTTGTAAAGATCCTCCTGATCACTTTTTTTTACAATTTTGAAGAACAAACACTTAAACATCACATTACTCCTTGTCATAAACCATAGTCCAATGCTCTTATGTGATTCGGTCCCACCTTTACTGGACTTTCTGATAATCCTCAAGCATTATAAAGCTCAATTCCATCCATTCATCCACTGCAATTGTAGGACCTTTAAAACAATTGCTGCATCAACTTCACAAGAGCTTTTCTTAGAAGTGGACTATGTACACCACATCTAGACTATATACAACACATCTAGATTTAGAATATTGAAAAGAAGCTTGCTTAATAACTTATTTTTGCCTATTGTTTTAGGACTTTGGAAGTAATATTCCTTTACTAGATACCTAAAGTTTTTCTGTTATAGGGCTTATGCTGGAAAGCAATTTTTGAACTGTAATTAGGTCTTGTGCGGGAGTCAGTCTAGTATATTGGCTAAAGAAACTGGGAGCACATGAATTCTAGTCCTACCTTAGGCACAAAACCTTGGGCCAGGTACTCTCTCAGTTCTAGGAAGTAGGCAATGGCAAACAACCTCCAAACAACCTTACCAAGAACAATGACACAAAGAGATGCATATGTGCATGCATACACACACATGGATGTACGTGCATGCACACACAGAGAGGTTTTCTGGATTTTGCTATACATGCCAGAACAAGCCATGATAGGAGGTCTGTGATCATGTCTTTCATTTGTTCAATGGGGTGAACATGACTGAAATTCCTGTATACCAGAGCAACAGTTTAAATGGAAAGGAATGCTCTCTCTAGTTGCTCCACAGAGCAAAATGTACAGTCAGTCTTGTCTTTGAATCTATTTTTGTACAAGCTTAGTGACCAAGCCCTTTCTGCTTTCTATGGGAACTGTAATTCAAAGATTTCACAATACAATAAGATTGAGTACACAATACACATAAGTGGAAGATTCCAAGACCTTCTGGCAGCTGGAGGTTAGTAAGAGTAGATTCTGCCTCTCTGCAACCTTTTTCACTTGTGAATTTGACCTACTACCATTGATCAGGGAAAAGTGAGATACATTTAACATGCTGGGCTATTCTTCTAAGTGTCACTTTAAGCTGCATTTTTCACATTTCTAGGTATCACACTCTCTTAAATGCATTCTGTCAGGAAAAATGGTACTATTTACGTCATTTATCTTGAATGCTGTTCTTTTTTCAGAGTCATAACCTTGAACTTTTCATCCAAAACATACTATTCATGTACTTGTTTTGCATTGTTATTTTAATCCTTCTATCCTGGTGTTTAGAGGTTATTGGGTTTTTTTTGGTACTGTTTGTCTTCTCAGGAAATATTTAACTGACTTGGTTAAAATTAGCCTTGTTATGTAGAAAGAGTGCTAGGCTACTGGAATTTTCCCCTATAAAGTTAACTTGATCTTGATCTTGATCTTTATTGCTTAATATCTGCAACACAAACATAAATCTGCAGTTTTGTGGCCAGCTTAGACCCAGAGTGCAATATGTCATTCAGCAACAGAAGCTGAAATAACGAAATGGAATTGTTTCTTCTTCTCAAGAATTTATTTGGTTTAGAACTTTTTTATGTGGTATCTCATTGGTTTAATGCAACTTAGTAAACAGACTTTTGGGGGAGTATCTCTACATTGGAGTCTCTTTCTTTTCTTTGGTGTGTGTGTGTGTTTGTACATATAGTAAGAAAGTAGAATGAACACTGAATTACAGCAATTAACATGCATTACACAGCTGCCAGAAGACCCTGGAATCTTCCCCTTATGTGTGTTGTTTGGTGGCAAACTTGGTTTGCATAAAATTGGTTAGGCTGAGACCAGAGCAATTGTTTCTGATCATTCATTTCCAGGGGTAGTCTTGCTATATCACATTTGCAAATTATTGGGGAAATGTTATTGTACCAATATGGATTCCAGAGATTGAAATAAATGAATTTGCAAAAGTGATTTGCAATCATTAACTTCACACACCTTGTTCTCTAGACACTTGCAACAGAATTAAAATTATGAGAATATAGACTTTATGGTTCCAGCTACTGAAGAATTGCCCAATTTGTCCAGTCTTTCTTGATAATGACAAAACTCTTCTCTTCATCTATCTTCAAAGATAGTTTCTTTGAAGTATTATTGTAATTATTTTTGCCCAGAAACTAGGATTAAAGCAGCACCCTTTTAATGAAGTTGTTATGGACTAGTAAAACACTGGTTTTCCTTAGTTCTATAGTGTAACAATTCCTCTCACTATACAAGACTCTCCATAATAGCCAGTCTATCAACTAGAATCTTTGTGAACAATTTATAGTCATTACTTGATAATATTGGCCTATGGTTTCTTGCTAAAGTCAAATCCTGTCCCTCTTTAGTTATTAATGATACATTGACCTTTTTTTTTTTTAACTCTCTGGCATTTTTCCTTCCTATAGGATAGAGTTCATCATATTTTATAAAGGTTGTAAAAGATCATCCTCAAAACATTTATAATAATAACCTGCTCATCCATCTTTCTTATAGCTTCAAAATTTTCCCTTGTTGTTATAGGTCTGATCATTATTTCTGTTCCTCTGTCATTCTTGATAAATTTTGCTTCTTTTTAAATATATGTTTTTAAATCAAAACAGTTCTGATAATATATGTTTGTGAGGATTTTAAGTAAAAGTAGTTACTTTTCTGCAGTTAGGTCAACCACACCAAAATATTCAGACCTTAAAATGGCTCCTATCTTTTATGTTGACAAGCTCTCTTTGAATGTTTCCCAGTGATATCTTTGCTGACTGGAGCTCAGAGTAGAAAGAACTTTAAGGATTCCATATGCCTCAAAAATTTAATCTTAGCCTGCTAAATTTTCAAAAGAAGGACTTAAGAAAAAATAATTGGATCACCCTTTTTAAAAGGGGGGGAAATATAAAATTGGAACTTTGAAAAAAAGAGATTTCTTGTTCATTGTGAACTGATATTCACCACACTTTTTTTTTTTAAAAAAATGTAGAATTCTGTTTTGCTTTCTTAGGAGGTATGGGTAGATCAGTAGCTTTAATTACACATTCTCCATTATTAAACATTATAGCAAAACTCTTCCCCCTTTCATTTCTTAGATGCAATTCTGGGTGTCCTTTTTCAATCCTGCATGAAAAGCAAAGAAATGTTTTCCTTTTTAATGTCATATGAGAGGATATTTGGTAAATGTGCCTCCATATAAAACAGCTGCATCCATTGTGAGTTAAAAAACTGAAGCTGAACTTTTATCCAAACTCAATTTGGCTTTGCTTTGGCATTCTTAAGCAAGCCTAATCTCTTGTGATAAGGGTATATTTGAATTGAAATGAAATGGAAGTATATCAGATGAGGGTAATAGAAAGTGAGAATATTAGTTACTATTTACTAAATCTGTTTTAAAGATACTTATTGTCACTAGTCATTGACTTGGAAATGGTAAAATGGGAAAGCACCTTCAGAGTTTGATCAGATACCAGTTGAAGAAAGAAAGGCTTATTTCTGTTCATAAGTTGGTTTTGGAAGAATGAGGGAAAGGAAGGGGAAAGACTCTTTTTCAACACAAATTTGAGAGGATAGCATGAAGAAAAGGGTGATGAGGACTGGTTCGAACAGAGTTCATATATGGCATATTTTCCTTTTATCTAAGATTGAGAGGGGATTATGCTGATAATGGTTTGAGATGAGGAATAATACCTATCCCTTAGAAATTACTTGATCACCAATGACCCATTGGGCTATCTGACCTAATCAGAGAAACAGAATGACCACAGACAACCAAAAAAGAAAAAAAAACCACTGGGAATTGGAGTGACTCTCAACTTCCTGCTGGCTTCCCCATTGGCTTTGCTTGTGGGAAACAGGCAGGGAGCATCAGAAATTACTACTTTATTTATTTATTTATTTATTTGATTTGCCAATTGTTTACAAGATAATAAGTATAAGTTTATACATAGTTGTGAATACATGAAATGGGTACATATAAGAAAAATAAAAGAAGAATAAGAGAAACAATAGGACAGGGACGGTAGGCACGTTGGTGCGCTTAACTGACCATTGAATTGCCTGCCTCTTTGGGAGAGAGAACAAAAGGAGCCATAGATCATGAGGAAAACTTAAAACTGGCCAGCTTTGCATGTCCCTAAGAGCCCCCTCCCTCCACCCATCAACCTTTAATGCCTCCAGTTATCCCTATCATAACAGCAGGGATGGCAGTCGGAAGTGAGGAAAGAGTTCTTCCCTCGTTACCCACCTACTACTAAGAGATTTCAAATTTCAGTCTTCACTTCAAAGCAGTCAATTGCTACTCTCCTATTGGACCTTGATGCCAGCCAATTATGTGTAGTGACTCAAGGGAAGTGGAAAAGAGGGTGGGGATATGGTTGTCCCATTTTCCCTTGAGCCACACATCTTACAGGTTCTGGGAAGTATATTCGAAAGTCCTGGTGGTACTAAAGTGGTGATAAATTTATCAAATTTCATTCTCACAGGAATTGTGAGACCTCATATTCTAAAAGTTAACCCATTTGAATTATCTTGGTTCAATAAATGGTGCTCTCAACCTTTCAGTTTTGCCCAATTGAAGGTTATAAATATACAGATATGAGAGTTTTAGTCTATTTCTTTTTTCTTCCCTTAATTTCCTATTTTTATTTGTATTTTACACATTGATAAAACAATAAAACTTATTGAAAAAAAAAAAAACTAGAGAGTTTTAGTAGTATATACATAGATACTTAAGGAAACTATGGGACAATAATATTTGCATACAAGCCATGCCCACCCAGTCACATGACCATCAAGCCATGTCCAGTCAGTAAGCCACACCCACCCAACCACATCACCACTAAGCCACACCCACAAATTAGGCCACACCCACAGAACCAGTTGTTAAGAAATTTGAATCCCCTGGTACAGATAAATTAGAAATAAAAAACCCAACACAAAACACAGTAAAGTAATTAACATGACAGACCAGGATAATAAATTGCAGACTTCCAAACGATAATGAAGCACACACAGTCGGGAAGATACCAATACCCAGATAAGCCTCGACCAAGATAATGCATGCTTTGCTTCCAGCAAGGTGCTGTTTGCAAACGCCCTTCTTATATCCTGTTCTCCCAGCTGCAACTAATGAAAGGGATCAGGGCCTTTTTCTCTTCCGTAAGCCACATTGCTCCCTTCTCCGTTCCTCCCTGCGTGCCCTAGGATGAAGAAGGGGTGGCCCTGGATCTTCCTCTGAATGCCCAGCCAGACTGTGCCCTTTTCCCGTTTCTTCCACAGCCACCAGAGCCACACTCCCACTCCCTGTCAGCTCCTCAATCTCCCCCTCAGAACCAGACTCCAACAAGGGCATGACAGGGGCCATCATAAAAATGAGGCTTGTAGAAGACCAACAGTTGTCACTTTCAACAAAGATTTATGTTATTTATTTATTAAATTTATAACATGATCCAAGATTGTGTGGTGCAGAGCAAGAAAGCAAACAAGAAAGATCGACTGGCTTCAAGCAAGAAAGATCAACTGGCTGTCATAAGTAAGAGGACGGTTGAGAGTGGCTGGAGCAGCTTTTTCTGAAGTGTGTAAAACCTTTCCATTTATGGATAAAGATAGAAATAAGTTTAAACTCCTATGGCAGAAATATGATTCCACTTGTGCACTATGAAAGATTTGTTTCAAATCATGCCCACAAGAAGCTTGAGATGACTGAAGAATTTATAGCAGATCTGAAACTAAGATATAATATCTTGCAACTTTGCTACATCAGCTGAATCTTTGATCAAAGATCAAATTGTGTGGGACATAAGAAAATGGAGAATGCTTGCTTAGAAAGGTTGAACTGATGCTTAGAAAACACTGATACCTGCAAAGTAACAGAAATCACTCAATCACAACTGAAAATTGTAGGACTCGGCAGTGATAATAGACCAGAAATGCCATCACCTGTGATAAAGGTCTAGAGAAACATGCTTTTGGTTCTAACAAAGGAACCAGCAGGCAAGAAAGCTTGCAGATGGGGAAAATCATACAGTCAATATGTTATCAAGCATAGCTACAACATTCTATAGCACAGCGGTCGCCAACCGGTAGGCCGTGGCTCACTGGTGGGCTGTGAGAAAATTTTGGTGGTCTGCAGAGAAATGTCACCCCCAAAGCACCCCCAAAACAATTAATCTAGGGTGCGGGAGAACACTAGGCTGTGCCGCCCACATGGTCCACAGGAACCTTCCCTGCATACTCACTCCTTACCCAGCAAACTTGCCTGCTAAGTTGCTATTTTTCCTTTTTGCGACCATCAGCTGCTCTGTGCCGGGAGAATTAGATTAGCTAGAAAGCAGGAAATTGTTGGATTTCTTGCTTTCTAGCTAATCTTTACATCTTCGGCTCTGCTTTTAAGCCGAACCTCCCTTAGGACTGAAGCAGTGCAGACTCAGGTAGCCGATGGCAGAAACACAGATCTCTAATGAATTTGTGATTCTGTGAGCAGCTCAATCTGCCTGCCTACTTTGCCTGATTTTGGGTAAAAGTTGCTCTTTTTTATAAAAAATTCAATATTTATATAAATATTTATAATATTTACATACAAGCCATGCCCAGCCAGTCACATGACCACCAAGCCATACCCACAAATTAGGCCACACCCACAGAACCAGTTAGTGGTCTCCAGGATTTAAAATTATAAGTTTGGTGGTCCCTGAGGTTCAAAAGGTTGGCAACCCCTGCTATAGCATATGGCCAGAAATGTCACAACTATGAAATGTATAATTACATCTTTTTTTCCCATGAACGTAATGGGCATCACCTATGTTGAATTTTCTGGGCTTGCTGGAGGAACCCGGGGGTTTGTCAGGGGTGTATGTGGGGTGCATTCTATCTAGTGTTGATCGTAGTTTTCTGCCCATCATTAGTTCTGCCGGGCTTCTATTTGTGGTTGCGCTAGTGTAATATGTTGGATGAGGAGCATTTTATTGATTTTATCTTGTATGTTGGTTGTTTCTATTTTCTGTATGGCTTTTTTTGTGTATTGGACCATGCGTTCCGCCCGTCCGTTCGCCGCCGGATTTGCCGGCGCGGTTAATGCATGGCGTATGCCCTGGCCTGCCAGAAATTGTTCAAACGCTAGCGCGGTGAACTGGGGCCCGTTGTCCGACACTATTATATCTGGCAGGCCGTGTGTGGCAAAGAGTTTGCCCAGTTTCCTTATTACCGCCTCCGTTGTGGTTGATTTCATGGTGCTTACCTCCAGCCAGTTGGAGTAAGCATCTACTGTGATGAGGTACATGTGCCCCTTGGTTGGTCCCGCGAAATCTATGTGAATCCGAGACCACGGTCCTCTTGGTGTTTCCCACTCATGTATTGGGGCGGCGGGAGGACTGGGCCTGGATTCTTGGCACTGTTTGCATTTGGCTACCCAGGTTTCGATCTGTTTGTCCATGCCTGGCCACCATGCATAGCTTCTGGCCAGGCTTTTCATCTTAACCATCCCTGGGTGCCCCTCATGCAGCATCCCCAATACCCTTTCTTGCAATGTTTCCGGAATTACCACTCTGTCCCCCCAAAGTATACAGCCCTTCTTGGTAAAGAGTTCAGTTTGTCTGTTTCTGAAGGGTCTGAATAGTTCGTCCCTGTCCCCTTCCGGCCATCCTTTTCCAACCCAGCTTAGGACTCACGCCAGCCGCTTGTCTTTATTTGTTTCTCTGGCAATGTCTGGTGCGGTCACTAGTGGGTTGGGTATTTTCTCTATTTGAAGTACCTTTGTCGTGGGTGCTGGGTCATCTTCTAGGTCGGGCAGGGGTGAGCGGCTCAGGGCGTCTGCGTGGGTGATGTCCTTTCCGGGTCGGTGAACCAGCTGGTAATTGTATGCTGACAGGAATTCAGACCACCTTGTCATTCTTGGTGATAGGATGTTCGGTGTGGCCTTATTTCCTGCCAGGATCCCTAGCAGCGGCTTGTGGTCCGTGATGATTGTAAAAGTCCTACCGTAAAGGTATTCGTGGAATTTCTTGACGACTGCGACGACTGCTAAGGCCTCTTTGTCGAGCTGGCTGTAGTTCCGCTCTGGCTTTGAAAGTGTCCTTGATGAGAAGGTGATGGGTGCTTCCCTCCCGTCTGGTAGCTGGTGGCTGAGGATGGCGCCGATCCCAAAAGGCGATGCGTCGTTACCGTTAGTAGCAGGGTCTCGCTGTACTGGATTAGTACCGCGTCAGATGTTAGCAGGTTCTTTGTGTTGTTGAAGGCGCTCTCCTCCCGTGCTCCCCAGGTCCAGGTGGCTGTTTTATCTAACAGCCTATGCAACGGTTCCGCCACGGTCACCTTTTGAGGTAGGAAGACATTGTAAAAGTTTAACAGTCCCAAGAAAGCCTGCAGTTCCGTTTTGTTTTTGGGTCGTGGTGCTTCCCTTATGGCTCTCAGTTTCTTTTCTGTGGGGTGGATCCCTTGTTTGTCTAGGAGGTACCCTAGGAACTCGACCCTCTCAGCCCGTAGCTGGCACTTCCCTTTCTTGACTTTGAGTCCCGAGTCTCTGAATTTCTTCAGTACCTCCCTCAACCGGGTTTCTAGCGTCGTCAAAGTAGGGCACCACCCCCTCTATGCCCTGGAGGAGTCTTTCCATGAGGCTTTGGAAGACCCCGGGTGCCACGCTGACTCCGAACTGGAGCCGGTTGCAACGGAAAGCCCCCCGGTGCGTTACGATGGTCTGGGCTTCGGCGGTTGCGGCGTCGACCGGCAGTTGCTGGTAGGCTTGTGCCAGGTCGAGTTTTGCAAAGATCCGGCCTCCCCCCAGCGAGTGCAGAAGGTGCTGCACTACTGGGACAGGGTATGTGCTTTGCTGGAGCGTGTGGTTTAGGGTGGCCTTATAGTCCCCACAAATTCTAACGGACCCATCTGGCTTGATGGGGGTGACTATGGGGGTCTCCCACCTGGCATGATTGATTGGCTCCAGTACCCTTTGCGCGATGAGCTTATCTAGCTGCTCATCGATCTTGGGCTTGAGTGCAAATGGCACTCGTCTGGGCTTGAGGCGGATTGGTGTGATGCTCGGATCTATATTAAAAGAGATAGGGGACCCCCGGTACTTGCCTAGGCTGTCGTTGAAAACTTCCCGGAAGTCCTCCACAAGTGCTGCTTCCCAGTCCGACTCTGTGGTGCGGTGGATTCTGGTTACTTCAATGCCTAGGGGTGCGAACCACTGTAATCCCAACAGGCTCGGCCGATCCCGGTTGACGATGGTCAGGGGTAGCACTTCGGTGTGGTTCTTGAAGGTGACTTTAAAATGGCCTCTGCCAACTACAGGGATGCGGTTTCCCTGGTAGTCTTTGAGGGTTAGTGTTTGGTCTTCTAATTCCTTGCGGCGGATGGAGGGAACCAGGCGCTTGATGGTGTGCCATGAGACCATGGAGAGGAAGGACCCGGAGTCCACCTCCATGTTGCATGGCTGGTCTTCTATCCCCACCGTCACGTATACCTTTCTGGCGTCGCTTGTGGAGGAATGGCCGCCGCCGCCGGTCTGGTGTGTTTCCTCCCTTTGTCTTGCCTCGTTGAGCCACCTGTTCCAACCCTCTTGGATCCAGCGGCTCTCCGTCTGGCGGTCTCGGTATCTGGTGGGGGTGTTCTCTTGCCTCCGTGGGCTGCGGTCTCGTCGCCGCGGGCTGTAGTGTTTTTTATTTCTGCACACCTTGGTGATGTGCCCCCGCTTCTCGCACTGTTGGCAAACGGCATCGAGGAACCGGCAGTCCGAACGGGGGTGATCGCCTCCACAGCCGGTGCACTGGAACCTCGACTTACGACCTCGGGGTTCCCGTCGCCCTCGTGCTGCTTGCAGGCGGTGGATCTCCTCCCCCTCGTCCTCGGTTTCTGAGAAGGAGTCAAGGTCGCCGTGGTGCGTGGTTGTGTCCCGGTGGTCGATCTCGGGTCGCCTTTCGGGGTTCGGTGTCGTCTCGCCGGTCGCTGCTCGTGGCACGATGCTCAATTGCCGCATCCGAGCCGCTGATTTCTTGGCCGCTTCAGCCACGGCTACCTCTGTGAGCGCATCGGCGAGGGAGATGTCGCCCTTTGCCATGATGCGGCTCTGGAGAATGGGGTCTCGGAGTCCCAGGACGACGCGGTCTCGCAGGGCCTCGTCCAGGTTGGCGAACTCGCACAGGCCACCCAAATCTCGTAGTGCCGCTATGAAGTCGCCAAGCCCTTCGCCCTCGCGCTGGTCCCGCCTGTAGAAATCATGCCGCCGGATGAGGATGGGCACGACGGGGGCATAGTGGCTTCGTAGCAGGGGCTCGAGGTCGCCCCACTCCATGGTCTTGACATCCTCCGGCTTGGCCAAGGCTTTGGCCATTTTAAACACCGCCGGCCCACAGTGTGTGAGGAATATGGCCCGTTTCTTTTGGCCGTTGGCATCTTTAAGATTGCTACTCTCGAGGAACATCTGAAACCTATCGGTATAGGATTCCCAGTCCTCAGTAGCGGGATTGAAGGGTGCGGGTGGTGAGTTGATGCCGGCCATGCTGCTTGCTGCTGTGTGCCGCCTCGCCACGTGCTGGGTGGTCTCTTTGTCTCACGATCCCACCTTCGTCGCCAGTGTTAGATCTGAGGTGGATCGGTTCAAAGGAGAGGCGAGACCATTCTAGTGAGTTCAGCTCTTTATTTAGAATAGGAACAGTCTGAAGAATACAAGCTGCGGCAGCCCTTCATATAGGGCTGGCTCGCTCGGCGGCCAATGGCAGCGCTTTGAATCTCCCGCGATCGGCACAGCCAATCGCGGTAGATTCTTAGCGCTCCAATCACGGCCGGGGCTTCGACCAATCAGGTTGCTGTCCGCCTGGACCAATCAGTTTGCGAGGGTTTGGAGTAAACTAATACAGCACAGTACCCTATGTTAATAAAGTATAGTTTCCATCTTTCTGTGGAGTTAATAAACTTATCTGGTCTACCTAGAGGGATTGTCATCAATAAATCATTTGACAAATATATTATTAATCATACCCTGTTGTAGAACTTAAACAAATATTAATTCATTTATTATGTGAGGTTGAAAGAAAGAATAACACGTGTTTTTTTTTTAAAACACCTTTATTAATTACTTTAAATGTATGCTTAATAAAATAATGCTGGATAATGCAGATAAACTAGCAACATTTTCTATCGACATGAATTAGGTAATTTCAATTGCAAAATAAATAGAGTCTGACTTTGATGAGACAAACAATTTATGTCAGTAGTTTAATTGTTGGGAGAAGGCAAAATACTGTTCAATATTTTCCTCTACTTTAATGATCACTGTCATTTCATGTCTCATTTTCCATTAATATTTGAATGAATGAGGGTTATGTGAGTGAATGTTTCCGGAAAGGGAAGTTTACAAAATTTGTGTCTGAAGTTGACAAAGCTCCAAATCTCAGTTTAGCTTTTTTTTTTAGATATTTACCATCTATATATTACTAAAACTCTTGTGTCTGTTTGTAATCTTCAATTGGGTGGAACAGGGCATCATATGGCAATAATTTTTGAACCCAGGTACTCCAAAATGTGCTAATGTAAAAAAAAGTATCTAAGATCCAGGACCCATTACTCTTGAGGAACTGAAATATGACAAAATTGTGACTGCCTCAGTGCCACCACACTGCTGCAATAAGTCAAGCTGATATGACCATCATCAACATATCCTCAACATCTTTCTCATTCCCATCTTTTCCCTGAACCTAATCATCTGGCAGAAAGGGCCACCATATAAATAGTGATTGGTTGCTTTGGAATTGAGCCCCACATTTGAAATCTCTTAATGGTGTTGGCTATGAGGGAAGGATGAGGGTGCAATTTGAAGGCATTCTTGTAGGGTTGGCTGGTGGGGGCACTGGTGGTGGGGACAGGTGAAACTGCTAGCTCCTTGGAGGGAGATGGCCCTCAGGGATATGCCAGAATGGGGAGCAGGGATGCAGTTATCTTCATGTTCTATGGGTCTCTTGGTTTCCCTGCCTCCCCTGCAAAATGACAGACAGTTCTTCAGGTCAGCTAGGGAGAAAGCCCTCACTGGGGCTTTGCTAAGGGTCATGAGTAAAGGGAAAATGGCATCATCCTATATTATATGTAGAAAGAATAGTCCCTGCCAAATTCCCATAAGTCATTGGGAAAGCAGCAGGAAGTATGAACTCTTCTTTTTTTTTTAAAGTTTTACTGTTTTTAAGACAAACATAAACAAACACAACATAAAAACATCAAACCATCTTCCATATATGTACATACAGTGTGTCGGTTGGTTTACAAATTGTTTTGTGCTTCCACTTCATAGTCTTCAATTACAATTACATTGTGTATGTTCTCATATTGTCAATCAAATATTCCTAAGTACATTAATATCATTGTTAATCAATCATTTGACTATACTATTATTCATTCATGTTTTACAAGATAATCCATATTTTACTAAATTTGTTTTATGACAGTTCATATTATCATCTCAAATCTATCCTATAATCATTTTGTAGATATAATAAAAATACATCTTTATATATTCATTATGTTCTAAAAATCTGCATATTTCATTACCATGTTTTATTGTCTAACCATTGATAGAATAGATCCCAAATTTTATAAAATTGTTTATCTTCTTGTTCTCTGATTTCAAATGTCAATCTACTCATTTCAGCACATTCTAATATTTTCTTAATAGCTTCCTCCTGTGTTTGTATTTTCTCATTTTTCCAGTTTTTAGCAAATACAATCCTAGCCGCTGTTAATACATTTACAATCAAATATTTCAATTCTTTACTATATATTTCAGGTAAAATTCCCAATAAAAATATCTCTGGTTTCAAGTCTATATGCTTTTTTGTCGTTTTTTTCCAACCATGTGTAGATTTTAGTCCAATATTTTTTGGCATCCGCACAAGTCCACCACATATGGTAATATGAGCCAGGCACCTGATGACATTTCCAACATTTTCCAGATTTGTTCTTGAACATTCTTGCTATTCTTGTTGGGGGGAAATGCTACCTGTAAAACATCTTATACAAATTTTCTTTATATGCTGTTGACATTGTCATTTTATAATTTTGAGACCACAATTTTTGCCATTTCTCTAGATCAATCCCATATCCAAAATTCTTCCCCCAAGCAATCATTGTTTCTTTGACTTGTTCTTCTTCTAGTTTAATTTCTAATAAATATCCATACAATTCTTTATCACCTTTTCATCAATACCTGTCAAAATCTTATCTAAATCAGTCAATTTATCATAGAAACCTTCTATTTTAGAATCTTTATCATACCTTGAATGTATTTGCACATATGAAAACCAATTCATCTTTATACCTTGTTCCTCTAGTTTTTGCATAGATTTAAGTTCACCCTTTTCATTCAATATTTCCCCATATCTAACTGTTTGTTCCTTTTTGTATATTATAGGATAAGTAAATGCTTCAATAGTTGATAGCCAGACTGGAATTTTCAAATAACATTGCCTTTTAGTCTTCTCCCAGTTTAACCACAGAGGCTCCTGTATATAATGTCTTCTAAAATACCCCTGTGTTTTAGTTTCTTTATACCATAAAAAATCATGCCACCCCAACAACAGATCATGTCCTTCTAATGTCAATAATCTCGCATTTCTTAATGATATCCATTCCTTAACCCACATCAAATTTGTAGCTTGGTAGTACGACTCCCAATTAGGCAAACCAAATTCTCCTCTTATTATAGCATCTTGCAAAAGTTTTAATTTTATTCTTGCTTTCTTACCTTGCCATATATATTTCAACACAATTTTATTTAAATCTGCAAAATAATCTTTTCCAAGCCTAATTGGAATTGTTCGGAACAAATATAAAATTCTGGGTAATATATTCATCGATTGTTGATATTCTCCCTATTAGTGACAGTTGTAAGTTTTCCCATTTCGCCAAATCTAGCGCTATCTGCTGCTTAAGTTTAATATAGTTACAAAGTAAAAAAATCATATATGAAGAGTCCAGCAAAATAATAATAATAATAATAATTTGACTTCCTGTTTAAAATCGCCGCTTAATCACTTCTGTCTGAGATTTTACAGATTCTTTCTTTTCCTTAGAGTGTCCTTTTAAATCTTAAAGTAAAGAAAAAATTCTCACCAAACCGGCACACTTTCTCTTTCTGTTCTCTTTTGTTTCGGAGCTGTCCCAACTTCAGCAGCTTTAATGGCTGCCGCTGGCAAAAAGAGCTTCTCCTGGGACTTTGGCAAAAAGATCTACCAGGGACTTTGTGGTATCCCTGGGATCCCTGGGATCGACAGGATGCACTCTTTACATTCACCATCTCTTCGGGACGGTTTAGATCCATTTGGACCATCCAGGAGCAAAGATATCGGCAGCGATCTCAGACCTTTAAGATCACATGCCGTATCGTCACGATGGCAGCTCCGCCCTCCAGGAAGTATGAACTCTTCTGAGGTGATAACAGCACTGTATATCTTGGCCAAGATCCATTATTCCCATGAATTTGAAATTTGATAAACTAATTTTAAATGCTCTGTGCCAGTTCTACAAGGATAATGAATGAGGAAGCCAGCAGGAAGATCTTATGTGTCTTCTCGTGCTTTCCAATTACAATCACCCACATACTATTATTTTGTATCAGTGATCTGCCACTTACCTAAAGACTGATAAATGTAATATAGTAGACACACTTTACATAGATGTGTTTATTTTACAGCTTGGAGTAACTCTGGGGCAATTAAATGAGACAGTTGAGGTCTACCAGTCATCTTTTCAGAACATCTGTTGGATCTTACCTTTTCATATAGTCACTTTGTGGAAATGTGACTGGGAAATATTAGTTTTACATCCAATAACTAGCTGGCAATACATTTATTTTTGGTGGGTTCCAAAGAATAATCCTATCGGCAAAAAATATTTTATTAAAACAGAAAAGAGATACATTTGCTGATTAAAAGCTTGCAATCCATGTTAGAAACATTGAGATCATGATGATTGGTGATTCAAAATAATACTGATGCAAGCAATTGTGTTGTTTTATTTTTGACCACAGTACAGTTTTCTGATAATTCATTTCATATTTTGCTCTTCCTTTTACCTGATGTAGGTAACTTGATATTCCATCCTTTAAGATTATGTAGATGAAATTTTGCAGCTCTAGTTTTGCCCAGTCCTCTAATTTAGGTTTTATTCTGCCAAAAAGCTAGAGTAACATTCTTGATAAATCTACACTCCTGAGAGTTGAACTGGCTGATATTTTTATTACATTCCTGATTTTAAACTAGCAGTTTGTAGCAAATATTTCACATAGCATGTCCTCCGACATTAGCTGAACATTACATACAGGGCTGAACATTAGTTTAAGAGGATCCCAGATAAGGTATTTAGTTCAAATTTAGGAATTTCTACTGACAAACGGTTGTAATATATTAAAACTAGAAATTGACTTCATAGGAAACAACTTATTTTTATTACTTACACACTTACTACCTGAATAGATAAGATGTTAGTTGTGTAAAATGTTTTAACTTTTACCGAAGTGGGTCAAATGCAATGTTTCAAGGTTACAAATTACACAAGTTATTCTGTCGTTTGTTTTGCTGACCTATTCTTCTATGACTCAAATTGTTAGGGTTGGACTCAGGGATTAATTAAAAGAAATTTATCACATACTTCCAGTATGAAAAATTCATGGGTGTTGTCCAAAGTTGATATCTAGCACTCCTTCATTTTCCAAGAGAATTTCTTGTTTATGAGGAACAAATGACAGATCTAGCCAAAGCAGTTGCATCTTGAAATGCTAATGTATTTAGACCAGTAATCATTAAATAGTAAGAAATAATTCCACTTAATTGAGACATTGAGATACTCTTTTAATTAGCTCAGAGCATGTTTAACCAGTTTTGAATGGTCATAGAAAGAAAAATAAAATATATAACTGAGGAAAAAAGGTAGCTGTTACTGATGTGTGTGTGTGTATCTATCTATCTATCTATCTATCTATCTATCTATCTATCTATCTATCTATCTATCTATCTATCTATCTATCTATCTATCTATCTATCTGTTGGTAGTGTGCTTACCTATAGGCTATGTCAGAAAATAAAATACATTAGATATATGTTCTATAGCCTTATTAGACCTTGAACCTCTTTTCAATCTAATTTTTGGAGAAACATTATACCAATGGTAACCCAGAATCATTTGTGGTGGTAAGGTTATAAATATGGTAAATAAATAGGAAATAACTAAAAAAATGATAATGATAATTACTTTAAGAGCCACTGTGGTGCAGTGGTTAGAGTGCAGTAGTACAGCTGCCTGCAATTTGGCAGTTCAAATCTCACCAGGCTCAAGGTTGACTCAGCCTTCCATCCTTCTGAGGTGGGTAAAAGGAGGACCCAAATTATTGGGAGCAATATGCTGACTCTGTAAACCACTTAGAGAGGGCTATAAAGCACTTTAAAGCAGTATATAAGTCTAAGTGCTATTTCTATTGTTACTGGATATCTGTGGGTGGTATTGTATTCCTCAATCTTGACTCCTCTACCAGATATTTGGGTGTTTGATGGTTTTCTGCAGTGTTTCAGCTATTCCTAGCACTGTATTTTTCTAGACAGATAGCTTTGATGTGGGATTCTTGGGATCTATTGGAGTCACTCTCCCAAGATTGGAGCCATTCTCCACAGATTAAAGGGTCACAGCCCCAAGTGTTCCTATTACCACTGGGACCACTTTGGCTTTTATTTTCCACATCCTCTGCCATTTCTCCTTCAGGACCTATTACTTCTCCAGGTTCTCTTACTCCTTCTTTCTGATGTTACTGCTACTCGGCATTATTACTTCTATGGTAATTGGAGGTTCTTGTCTACTACTACAATGTCTGATTAGTTGGCCAATACCTGCCTGTCTATCTGGAAGTCCCATAGGAACTTGTTATTCTTCCACATTCTTTAGAATCTCCCCTCTGGAATCTCCCATCAGAAGATATAGCCCATACACAGTGCGGATACTCTTGTACACAGTGCCAACTACTTGTTTTTGTCATTCAGCATCTGCTGCGTCTGCTTACATCTTACACCTTGCCATTGTGTGTTTAACTATCTCTTCTCCACTGTACTTCACCAGTGAGCTTCACTAACTGGTCTCAAGGGTTGATGGTAGCTTTATCCATGATTTTATGTCTCATACTGCTCTGTTGGGAGGGCAGGGGAGTGACATTCCAGCTTCAGGGATTGGTGCATATTCAGTTATTTTTCTTGCTTTTTAAAGTCTGGGATGTAATGTGTAGCTGATCTATGTTAATTTGTGAAAACAAGTTTCCTGCAGTCAATGTGTGTATGTAGGTCTTCTGCTAATCCCTAGCTCCCTCATATGTTTTATATATCCCCTCTCAATAGATTTATTCTTGTAGTAACATTCCAATAAGTCCAGATTCTCTTGTCTTCTCCATGTATAGTTTGTTCCTTTAGTCCAGTTATTGTCTTAGTTCCCCAGTAACTGGCATGGACCTTGCTAATCCAAATGGATGTTAGAGGGTGGTATTGTAGGTACCACTCTGCTGGTATTGTAGGTACCACTCAGGATTTGAACTCTAGTCTCTCTTGTCAAAGGGTAGCACTCTAACCACTACACTATCAATCTGATATATATATGTATACATATACATTTGGAGGAGGCTTTGAGTCAGTCTTGACTCCCAACAACTGCCTAGACAAGCTCCTGCACTTTTATTGGCAAAATTTTGAAAGGGATTTGCCATGAATGAAGGCAAAGATATGTGTCCCGGGATAATGTTGCAAGATCCACTTTGGGTCAGTTACTGGGACCAGAAATTTATTTTTTGGAGCTTTTGGACTCATGCTGGAGCCCATCTTCAGGAAACTTCTCTCTACTGGAATATGTGCTTTGGGTGCGTCTATGAGTTGTATTTATGTGGTGCCTTCCTAGTGGTTGATTGATGTATTGATGGCTGGTGATTGGCTGTTGTTTCCTTGTGCTGCCAAGCCGAAGGAAACTGCTAGACAATTACCATTTTTAGATGTGCTTGTCAACAGGCAGGAAGATGGAAGCCAAGAAATCATGGTTTATCGTAAGGCCACCACCACTCCCCACATTGTAAGGGTCCAAAATGTTAAGTCTTTCATTCCTTCCTAGTAAACCAGATAGGAAACACAACTAGATGAGCTACTTCTACTTCATTGTAAGGTTAGTTAACATAATCTTGCACGTCTAAAGGTAAACTTTCCACTGTTACTATTAACTGCCCGATCAATTAGATCAATTAGACAGAGTTTCTTTCTCTGACAGTGAAACCAATGGGGGCTCCTGCCTCTATTGTTTGTTTCCTAAGCAGCATCTCTTCTCCTTGTCCCCCAAGGTCACCCACACATTTCATTAGAAAGGCTATCCTGCGCCATATAACTGCCTTCTCAAAGAAATAGAATTCTTTAAGAATTTCTTTTTAAAAAAATCCCTAGATTTTCCATTAATGTTTATGATTGCGGGCCAGCTTTGAACTAAGCTGAAAAGTCCTTGCCCATCACTATTTTTAATATGGTTTTAAGATATCCAGAAGTAATTTTGCCAGACTGCCAAGATCTTCCAGTGATAAACGTCATGTTGAGATCAATGAACAAAGCGAGTGCACATGCAGTGCCAAATCTATAAAAGATGTACTTTTATTCCTTCACTTTCTCTATCTTTCTGAACAATGAGTGTGATTTATCTTGCTTTTTTCCCCCTCCCGTAGAGCACGGGATGATGGTCCAATCTGTATTTCAATGGCGCCATGGTGAATACAGTTAATTTCATTTCTAAATGAGCATTTCAATAAACCGAGATAAGCTGCTGAATGAAAGTAACAAAAGAACAATAAAAGCAGCCTGAATACGCCTGCAATAGGAAATAAATTTGAGCAGAAAAGGAGAAAAGATGTAGTATATGTACTGAACGTAGACCAAAAACACAATTCTGTACATAAACTTATAAGTGAGTGTATGTTGAAGTGCTGTCCCATTGAAAATAACAGGATTTAACAGTGTGGAAGTTAGGGTGAAAAATGGAAGACAGAAAGGGAAAAAGGAGGAAGATAAATTGAATGTGGTAAGCTTGTAGCCGCTCGTTTTGCTGATGGGTATAAGCACCTTTGTGAAACCAGTAGTTTAGCAAAAACAGCCTATTCACAGTTTGGATGTTCTTCAAACAACACATCTTGTCTAAAAAAGGGGGACTTGTTTAACAGCTCCGGTGGCCTAGAGGTGGAATTTTCACCTCACAATCAGGAGGCTGTGAGTTCGATCCTAGGTATAGGCTAATATTTGGAATAGACTCTCCTGCTTGAGCAGGGGGTTGGACTAGATGACCTTCAAGGTCCCTTCCAACTCTGTTATCATATGAAACTCTTTCAGCAAAATATATGAAACCAACCATATATTCTGAATGCAGATAAGTAAGTTGGTATCAGTGAAGAAAGTCAGTAAAAATATACTGTAAGTCAATGACCAAAGGTGGATATGAATCAGACATCCAGAAAAGAAAGATGGCCGTCAAACAAGGTGGAACCCATCATGCCAGCATATAGAGCATATTTATAGTCACTGTTTCATATTCAAATGAAGGATTTATTTATTTTTATTTGTATCCCACCTTTATTATTTTTACAAATAACTCAAGATGGTGAACATATCTAATGCTCCTTCCTCCTCCTATTTTCCCCACAACTACAACCCTGTGAAATGAGCTAAGAGAGAGAGAATGACTGGCTCAAAAGTTACCCATCTGGCTTTCATGGCCAAGACAGAACTAGAACTCGCATCTCTTGCTGTCTAGTCTTCTCCTTCTCCCTCCTTGTCTGCCTTCCACTTTTCCTTCTCCTTTTCCTTGCCTTTCTTCTCCTTTTCCTCCTCCTCCTTGCCTGTCCTCCTCCTCCTCCTCCTCCTCCTCCTCCTCCTCCTCCTCCTCCTCCTCCTCCTCCTCCTCCTCCTCCTCCTCCTCCTCCTCCTCCTCCTCCTCCTCCTTGCTTGTCTTTCCCTGCTCCTCCTCCTCTTCTTCCTCCTTCTCCTTCTCTAGAATGAAGATATAGAATGATTCAATTCCACCAAGGACAAGACTAGGAGGAGGAGCAGTGAAGTTCAGATCAGTTGAATAGCACAAACATTCTGAGCCATTATGGATTCTTCTTTACTGAAAACATTCAAGGGATGATTAAATGTCTATTGTAAAAGGTTCAGCAACAGAAAATGCACCAGTTACATAGTACTGGGTAATGCTCTGATTGAACTTCAAAGAGATCATTTGGATGAACAATCGGAAGGAATACATTCTCTAACATGAAAAATATGAAGATGGGGTAACTTTTGATTCTGGTAAATAGACAGTTAAAGAGTCGACTATCTTAGAGGTTTAGAAATATTTGTCAATTGTTAAGAAGCCAAATAGGAATATTTTCTCCTGATCCTGCATAGCATGAGAATATGTTTTCAGTCAATGTATTTATCATCTCTCTGATGAGTGGACACTCCTGGATTTGTTCAAAGAAATAGCTGTGGAAGTAAAATGAAAAATAAAAGAAACATGCAATTGTTGATATCCTAAAATAGAATATTATAGTTATCAACCTACATTTGAAACATTGAAGAAAAATAGAAATATCAAGAGTTGTTAATCAGGGTAGTGGAAAGCAGTCTTTATGTACAGAGTTAGGGAGGTTTAAAGATCCCCACTAGATGCTGAAAGAATAAATGAGATGTGCCTACAAGTTTTGTCCTCCCTGGTTCTGCTGATATATGTGGGAGTCACACCTTCATCTTTGTTTGGAATTCAAATGGCTAAAGAATAGCTCTCTGTACATTCACTCATGTACCTATGTAGACCTCACACATAGAGGGAAGGGAAAAAACCCAACTTAATGTGCCTAATCCTGCAGGCTTCAGAGTGGGTGGTCATCTATATCATGGGTCGCCAACCTTTTGGACCTCAGGGACCACCAAACACATAATTTTAAATCCCAAGGACCAGAGACCCTGGGAAATCCCAAAAAAAGTCTGCAGGAAAATCCCCCATCCTGTTTTCCTACTGATCGATCATTCTTTATTTGGGAAGGCAGGATACCATCTCCAGCTCCTTTCTCAGGGGAAGAGAGAGAGAGAGAGAGAGAGAGAGAGAGAGAGAGAGAGAGACTTTTCGCTTCATGCAAGGAAAGCAGCAGAAGCCACAGAAGTATTTCTTTCTCTCCCCCAAACTCTGCCAGAAATGAGTCTTTGTGAGACTTGTCATGCCGGTGCAGCCTCTTGGAGCAGGATGCCTTTCAGGGTCCCAAAAACTAATTTCTGGCAGAGTTTGGGGGAAAGAAAGAAAGACCTTTGCTGCTTTCCTTACGTGCAGCCAAAAGCAGAAGAAGGAAGCGGAAAGAAGCAGCCTGGTGGTCAGGCAAAGCGCGTGGGGTGAATGGGGCAAGTTCCCCGCTCTGCTCTTTCCCCCCACCTCTCACTAACTCGTGTTGTTCACAATGCAAGCAATGCAAACCTTGTGTTCCCACGGGCCATGTGGGTAGTGCAGCTTTGTGTTCCCGCAGCCTGGATTAATTGCTTTGGGGGTGCTTTGGGGGGTGACATTTCTCTGCGGACCACCAAAATTTTCTCACAGTCCACCAGTGGTCCCCAGCCCACTGGTTGGCAACCACTGATCTATATCAGCAACAGAAGTGAGAATAGCCCACAGGATTTCTCATCACTTTGTACAGCCATTCAACATATTACACAGTTGTTTGAACCCTGACTCCTAAAATAAGATGATTTACTGGGGACCTTCCAACTAGCTCATGCTATGAAAAAGCATTCAATGGGTTGAGAATTTCAATCTCAGGTTTATGTCAGTTGCCTCTCAATTTATAGCTTCTCTGCAAAGGGCTGGTTTGAAAATATGTATACATCATCAAGCAAGCTGAATAAACTTGGAATGTTTCCAGTTTATTGGCCAAATCTCTGTCTCTCCCTCTTCCACTCTGAACGTGTATGTGTGTGTATTATTTAAACATTAGACTGGAGATGGTTCTGATTTATTATGCAATTATACATGCAGGAAAAGTGTGACAGACTTGCTAACAAAATTCTTCTGGCAACTGTGCCAATATTATTTACTGCACATGTGTACTCGAAACTGGATATTAAGTTGTGATATCTTTGGCTTCATAATGATATTTAATAATGAAACATCCAAAGCAAATGGCCCATATTATGAATGAATTGCTTGCTAAATTTCATTTTCTGAATAAAAGTGGTTTCCTGACTAAAGAGCATTTTCTGAAAACACACAAATAAGGATGACACATCAATGTTGTTTGTGAACTGCCTAACAATGTGATCTTGGATTTGAACCCTAAATGCCAGGATGTTGCCTAGAGCACATCCTTTTGATTGTAGAATAAACCTTTTGACAATGGTGGCAGTGGGGGTTATGTGGGAAATAAATGTTTATATGCTGATGGGCACTTAATGAGGCATGAAAAGTACTGCGGCAAAGTGAGAGTCAGCTGCTTCCAGCTGCTTTCCACATGTGGCTTTAAATGTTGTTTGCAGGGATTTGATGGCTTCAAATGTCAGGAATGTCAGGGACCCCACGATGGGAATGGTGCCAGATTTAAGGCCCGTGTGTCTATAAGAACATCAGAAAATCTAGGCTGAATCACATTTAAGGCCCAGCTAATTCAATGTCCAGTTTCCATTGGTAGTCAGCTGGATGCTTCTGAGGTAAAACTCAACAGCAAGTCTTGAAGTCAGTGATTCTCCACCATTTATCTATCTGGTGAAGGTGTGATAAATTGCCTTTGAACACAGATGGTCATTTAACTAACAAGTCTGCTATTCACAGTTTTGGTTAATCCTCTAAAAGTGACAGGAGACATCTGGTTCCACTAGTGTTCAACATGAAGTGGGTTTAAAAAAACAACCACCAGTAACTCAGTTTGTTGGGTCTATGATATGAGTGTGCAATAAACAAGTAGACAAGTGCATAGCTTTGTGAGTTCCAGAGGGAGAAAAGAATTGAAAATGGATATATCTTTTTCATTCTGCTTTCCGCATAACTATTGCTTGCTATCCTTATCATCAAACACTTCTCTAGAATCCAACAACCTAGCAGAGTTTTCTTCCTCCAATAGCAGCACTTTCAGAAAAAAACAACACATTTTTTTCATTAATCATTACTGCTTCCCCTTCTTTTTCTTCATTGTCCTTCACTTTTCTAATGGATCCTTCATCCTTTCAGGGAAAGTTTTTGCAGCGAGAACACCCCTATTTTTGTCAGTTGAAATCTTTTGCTGGATCGGGTACTTTATATTTTCAACCCTTCTGTCTATTCTTCATAAATTCTGGATTTAAACGTATGGCTACATTCGACTATATTCCTAGTTATGTATATTGTATCACAATGCAATAATCACCCAAAGATAAACATGTACAATACCTTATTACATAGAGGCTTCAGAACTTGGATGATTCTACTTGTTCAAGTTTTATTTCTCTTAAGTGATAGTCTTGTTGGAGAAATCTTTTTAACCATTATTTTGGCTTCTGTTTTTCAGATATTAAGGAAAACAATCTCTCATTTGTCACTCTGGAAAATTTAGCCTGGCTTGCATTCATCATTCTTTCATTGTCTTCGTTGTCTTCCTCTTCTGACTCTGAACTGTACATTTATTTATTTTATTTATTTATTTGATTTGCCAATTGTTTACAAGATAATAAGTATAAGCGTATACATAGTTGTGAATACATGAAATGGGTACATATAAGAAAAATAAAAGAATAAGAGAAACAATAGGACAGGGACGGTAGGCACGTTGGTGCGCTTATGCACGCCCCTACAGACCTCTTAGGAAAGGGGTGAGGTCAATAGTAGACAGTCTAAGGTTAAAGTTTTTGGGGTTTGGGGAAGAGACTACAGAGTCGGGTAGAGTATTCCAGGCGTTGACCACTCTGTTGCTGAAGTCATATTTCCTGCAATCAAGTTTGGTGCGGTTTACTTTGAGTTTGTATCTATTGTGTGCTCTTGTGTTGTTATGGTTGAAGCTGAAGTATTCATTGACAGGTAGGACATTGCAATGTATGATTTTATATACCATGCTTAAGTCAGACCGAAGGCAGGCGTAATTCAAGGTTTTCTAGTTCTAGAATTTCAAGTCTGGTGGCATAAGGTATTCTACAACGAGTAGAAGAGTGGAGAACTCTCCTTGTGAAATATTTCTGGACTTTCTCAATTGTGCTAATATCAGATACGTAATGAGGGTTCCAGACTGATGAACTGTATTCGAGTATTGGTCTAGCAAATGTTTTGTATGCTCTGGTTAGTAGTGTGATATTACCAGAGAAAAAGCTACGTAGGATTAGGTTAACAACTCTTAATGCCTTTTTGGCTATGTAGTTGCAATGGGCTCTAGCACATAGATCATTAGAGATGAGTATTCCAAGGTCCTTTACAGAGCTTGGGTCATCAACAAGTTCTTGACTATTCAGCTTGTATTTTATTTTCTGATTTTTTTGCCAATATGTAAGACAGAGCATTTATTTGTTGAGATTTGAAGTTGCCATTTGTTTGACCATTCAGATACATAGTCGAGATCTTTTTGAAGGGTAGCAGTATTGTCTGTGGTATTGAACAGCTTTACATCATCAGCGAAAAGAACGCATTTGCTCTTAATATGATCGCAGAGGTCATTTATGTAGAGTATGAAGAGAGTTGGTCCTAGAACACTGCCCTGGGGGACACCACTATTGACAGGTACTGGATTTGATAGGACGCTCCCGATTTTGACCATTTGTTGTCTGTTTGACAGGAATGCTTCTATCCAGTTATTCAGTTGTCCAGAGATACCATAGGATTTTATTTTTAGGAGTAGTTTGTCGTGTACCACTGAATCAAAGGCTTTACAGAAGTCTATGTAGATTGCGTCTATTGCTTTGCCCTGGTCGAGTTGTGTCGTCCATATGTTTTTGCAGTGTAAGAGTTGCAGATTACAGGATAGTTTTTTTCTGAAACCAAATTGTTTATTGGAGAGTAGGTTGTTTGTCTCTAAGTGGAGGATAATGGATTGGTTAATAATTGATTCCATGACTTTACAGGTGACGCAGCATAAGGAGATTGGCCTGTAATTTTCAACTAGGCTTGGCTCTCCCTTTTGAAGATGGGGATGACTGTGGCTTGTGATTCAGGACCACACATTAAAAATGCTTGCTGTCTTGCTTGCAATGGCTGGCATTCTTTTTTTCCCTATTGTTACTTACCTCTGGTAAAAATAGATTTTGTAATGCTTGTTACCACATGCTTTAAAAAGTGAGATGAGAATAATAAAAACCTTTAGAAAGAAAATATTAGAAATAGTGTAGGCACACACAGACGCAGGCACACCTCAGTTTCCCTTTCTTGCATGCATTCCTGAATGCACATACACACACATCTGTGTTTTATCCACAATGGCTCATCAGTACTGAGACTGGTTCTGAAGAAATTTCAAAAATATTGAATATTAATTTCTGGACAGCACAAAAGTGATTTCATTAGAGTTTGACTGGTAATCTCCTTCCACTCCTCCCCTCTTGACTGGTATGTGATAAATACCCAATAAAGGATATGGAATTAGCAACTAAATATACGTCAGCATTATCTCATTGTACCTATGACTATCATTAAGTGTTGTACCTTATGGTTCTTGACAAATGTATCTTTTCTTTTATGTATACCGAGAGCATTTGCACCAAGACAAATTCCTTATATGTCCAATCACACTTGGCCAATAAATAATTCTATTCTATTCTATTCTATTCTATTCTATTCTATTCTATTCTATTCTATTCTATTCTAATTCTTTCTGCCTCTTTTTTCAGAACTATGTGTAGCTTCCACAACAGCTTTTGAACACTGTTGAGACATTGTAATAATTTATGCTCTTTTAAAATTGACCATGAATTAAAATGAAAGTTGCCTGTTCAAGACTTCAATTTATCAATTATTCAGTACTGAAGCAAAGATCCTATATAAATGTCATTCACTAAAATATTCTGTTCCAATGTCAACTGAAAATTTCTTCATGGTAACTTTGGTTAACTTTCTCATCTCTCAAGTGGAAGATTTATTAAGTATTTTCTCCTCTTCTACTTTTGGTCTCCTTATTTGGAAGAAAAATATCGCTGTTACTTCACTCAAAGATAATCTTTTCTTTCCTGGGCTGAAGGAGCAGAAAGAATAAGGAGGTCCTGTAGCACAGAAATATAATACAAGCCATTCAGTTTCAGCAGTGAGAAATATGATCCTCAACTATTATTCTAAACAAAAGGTTTTACTAAGGTGACAAAGCCATGTCAACAGGACATGATAAGCTTGAACCCTGAAATCACTGTTGATTCCACATTAGTCTTTTCTCCCCCTATTCTAATTCAACATCAAAAGAATATAGCATTTCCACACACACAAGAATGTTATCCTAGATATTACTACATTTACTTCTCTGGCTGTTGCTTTTTTGACAATATCTACAACATAAATTTATGTTAAAGGCAGACTGGAAATCATAAAATAATCCATCAAAGGTTCTTGCAAAAACTTTCATCCATCCATCCACGCATCAGGCCTATGTTTCAACAATGAAAAGCCTCTAGTGAGTTGTAATGGAGACATCTCTTTCAACTGATGTACTTAACTATGTGGAAAGTTCCTAAGAAATGTATTTGTGATGCACAATTCCCCTGTTGAAAGACAAAGAGAAGCCAATTCGGAGGCAGCCTTTATTTATTTATTTATCAAATGTATATGACTGCTCATCTCACATGACTAACTAACTATAACTATAACACATAACTAACAGTTGAAGCATTTTACAAAACCAACAAAAAATAGTCAACATAATTAAAACAAGAACAAGACCACATCAGGATATTACATGTGATGTAGTCAGCATGCAGATTTCCAATTGCCATGGATTTCCCAGGCCTGTTGAAAAAAAGCAGACTTTCTGAAGGTCACAAGAGTAGAGACCAACCTCACCTCAGAGGGAATGCTCTTCCAAAGAGAAGGTGCAATGGCAGAAAAGGCTCATATCTTATATTTACAGGTGTCATTCCCCCCCTTAATTTATTACACTGTTGAAGATATGCCCAGTCATGTCCAATTCAAGAGGGTAGTGCTCATCTCTGTTTCGTAGCTGAGGGAGCTAGCATTGTTTGCATTGTCATGTGGCCAGCATGACTATACGCTGAGGCCTCCAGAATGCTGTTACCTTTCCACTGAAGTGATACCTATTCATCTATTTGCATTTGCACACTTTTGAACTGCTTGGCGGTTGGCAGGAGCTGGGGCAAGAAAGGAAGCTCACCCTGTCATGTGGTGGTTGGGTCTCCAACTGCCAACCTTCCAGTTGACAAGCCCAGCATCCTAACCACTAGGGCACTGCACCCTGTTACACTGTTACTCAGCCCTAGTTGTTCTCCTCAGCTATTATTAAAATTCTCATTTGCTCAGTAACTTTGTGAGTACCAAAAGTCCATACGATATAAAATTATGTTAATTAAAGGGAGAAGAAGATAACTTAATGTTTAAGATTAAATGAGCTGAAGTGAAATGAAGATTCCAGGTTCAACAGAATTCATAGGCACATTAGATTCTAGTATATATAGTATATGTATCAGTGGTGGGATTCCAAAAAAAAAATACTACTGGTTCTGTGAGCATGGCTTGGTGAGCGTGGCTTGGAGGGCATAGCAGGGGAAGGATATTGTAAAATCTCCATTCCCACCCCACTCCAGGGGAAGGATACTGTAAAGTCCACATTCTCTCCCCACCCCACTAGCCTGCTTTCCAGCTCCATTCTCCTGTGCAAGGCAATAAAAGAAGACCCAGCTGATCAGCTGAGAGTTGGGAGGCAGAGAATAAATGGGGGCGGGGCCAGTCAGAGGTGGTATTCCAAACTACTCAAAATTTCCACTAACGGTTCTCCACAACTGGTCAGAACCTGCTGAACACCACCTCTGGTATGTATGTGTTAATGTGTCTGTATGTTATGTGCTCTCTCAAACCTGTAAAGCCCAATAATTATTAGTCTTCCATGTTTAAAAAACAAAACACCCCACTTTTATTGGCACTTAGCAATTACAGCTATATATTTAATCCCTCAAATTGAACTGATCAGTTTAGATCGACTCACCTGAGAGATTAAACATATCCCTGCAATTTTGCTTTCTGAAGATATTTCATGATGGCCACTGATCAGTGGACTTTTGCTTACAAGCTCTCTGAATCTCAAGCAACATTAAGACAGATTGCAACTGAGAAGAACAGCAGTAGGGAATTACACCCAGTAGATATTGGAACCTGTTTGCAATTATACATTCACAAGGAGAACAGAGAGTGAAAAAGTGGAAAGGGCAGCCGAGATATGGCAGGATTAATTTCAAATGCCATGTTCCTTTTTCCTAATGGCAAAGACATCCATTTTATTTGAGAGTGAAAGGTAGAAAAATGATGAATCATTTATTTGATTGAAGACTGGTGTGCCCTACAAAGACTCACTTTTCCCACTAATGATCTCAGAAATATTAATTTTATATAACACTGAAGCAGTGGCAGTAATATTACTCCATATAATCACAAGAAGCTTTCCAGGAATGGTCTATGTTACATATTGATTAGTGGATTGGAAAATAATATAATTTAGGATTTCAAGTGTCTTATGAAGTTTGCAAAGCGGCACATTCCTATTTTCTTAGGCAACCTAGCTGCACCTGCTAAAAATGGTATGTGGACTTGGAAGAACTTATGGGAATAGCATGAAAAATGGTCATGAGGCCTATACATGGAGGGAGAAAAGGAAGAAATTAATCCACCCCCCCTTTTTTTCTAGGATTGTGTGAGTCAGCCAAGATCTAATTCAAATTCAAGGTTCAATTAAAACTGATTTGATATTCAGTTTTGATAAAAGATGCTCCCATAGGCAATGATGGGAAAAAGCATCAAAATACCTGCAGCTGTTTCATTTGGGGGGCCAAATGGAATAAAAATAGCAGGGATGATAGTCTTTTATAGAGCTATTAAACACTGCAACACTTCAGCTGGATACTTTCAAAGGCTTTAATGTATATTGCAGTTTCAAAAATTCTGTATACGAGTGTGAGTTTTTCTCAGAGCGGGAATTTGACATGAGCAATGATTACAGAAACACTTTCTATAACTATCAAAGAAAGAAGATATATTTAAATGAAATATAAAGCCTAGGGAGACAAAGCCAAGCACATAGCTATCTATATCCTATCAGCAGGTGAGTCACATATGCTGTGAATAGGGAGAAAAGGCAGAAAAAGGGATCTACAATTAGTAAAATTGTCATCAAAGAATGGGCTGGGTGATAGGCAACAAAGGGTCACAGAATAAAGCCTTAACCGTCTATCTACACCCTACTGCCCCCTTGTGGTCAGTAGGTCATGAGTTGATGAGTATTTGGACCTCCAACCATTAATCCCTCCTCATTAATCCCCCAACCATTAATCCCTCCTCTTTAAGGCAGAGCTAGCAGGCTTTAATTGTCCAGCAGAAAGTCTACAGAGAACTTCTGCTGAAATGTAGAAAATTTACCTTGTTGCTAAATACATCAACATCTATCTTTATTACAATGATCTATTATTTATTTATAGTATTATATTATTTTATTATATTTTATTATACATTTTATTATATTATATTTTATTTTATTATATTATATAATATGATATGATATGATATGATATCATATGATATGATATTATATTATATAAAATTATATAAAATTATATGATATTATTTATAATGTTATATTATTTATATTATTATTTATTACAATGATCACTACAATGATCTAATACATATCAATTTTACAGAAGATAATGTTGAAAAAGCACTACGCAGTCTAAAATCATCTATATCTACTGGATCAGATGGAATATGTGCCTACTTCTTAAAAAAGCTATCCACTGCCATAGCTGAAGCATAATCTAAGCATAATCTTTGGAAAATCTTTCGGGACCAGCTCCTTGCCAAAACTATGGTCACAAGCCATGGCCATCCCCATCTTCAAAAAGGGAGACCCCGGTCTAGTTGCAAATTACAGACCAATCTCTTTATGCTACGTCACCTGTAAAGTCATGGAATTATTAACCAATCCATTAACCTCTACTTAGAGACAAACAATCTACTCTCTAATAAACACTTTGGTTTCAGAAAAAAATTATCCTGTAATATGCAACTCTTACACTGCAAAAACATATGGACTAACAACTCAATCAGGGCAAAGCAATAGACGCAATTCACACAGACTTCTGTAAAGCCTTTGATTCAGTGGTACATGACAAACTACTCCTAAGACTAAAATTTTATGGTATCTCTGGATAACTGCATAACTGATTAGAAGCATTCCAGTCAAACAGACAACAAATGGTCAAAATTGGGAATGTCTTGTCAAATTATGTACCTAACAGATAGATTAACAGATAATCAAAGTTGGAAGAGACCTTGTAGGTCATCTAGTCCAACCCCCCACCCAAGGTGGAGACCCTACACCATTTCTGAAAAATGGCAGTCCAATCTCTTCTTGAAAGTCTCAAGTGATGGTGCTCCCACAACTTCCAAGGGCAAGCTGTTCCATTGGTTGATTGTTCTCACTGTCAGAAAGTTTCTCCTTATTTTCAGGTTAAATCTCTCCTTGTTCAGTTTCCATCCATTATTCCCTGTCTGGCCTACAGGCACTTAAGAAAATAGCTTGACCCCTTCCTCCCTGTGGCAGCCCCTCAAATATTGGAAGACCACTATCATGTCTCCCCTGGTCCTTCTCTTTACTAGACTAGCCATGCCCAGTTCCTGCAACCGTTCGTTGTATGTTTTAGCCTCCAGTCCCCTAATCATCCTGGTTGATCTTCTCTGTACTTTTTCTAGAGTCTCAACATCTTTTTTATAATGTGGTGACCAAAACTGGATGCAGTATTCTAGGTGTGGTCTTACTAAGGCTTTATAGAGTGGCATTAGTACCTCCCTTGATCTTGATTGTATCCCTCTGTTAATGCAATTTATGATTGAATTAGCTTTTTTGGCTGCTGCTGCACACTGCTGGCTCATATTTAGCTGGTTGTCCACTAAGACTCCAAGATCCCTCTCACAGTTACTGCTATTGAGCCTGGTTTCACCCAGTCTATATGTGTAATTTTGGTTTTTCCTGCCTCAGTGTAGGACTTCACTTTTCTCTACATTGAATTTCATTTTGTTAGATATGGCCCAGTGTTCTAGTAGGAAGTAGGTTGTGGTCTACTTTGTCAAATGCCTTGCTGAAATCTAAATATATTATGTCTATATTTTGCTGGTCTACTAATTTAGTCACTGTGTTGAAGAATGAAATAAGATTGGTTTGGCATGATCTGTTTTTAACAAACTTGTGCTGACTGCTTGTTATTACGTTATTTGTTTCTAGATGTTGGCAGATCTGTTTTTTTATTATCTTTTCCAGTATCTTCCCGGGTATTGATGTTAGGCTGATTGGTCTATAGTTTCCTGGGTCTGTTTTTTTTTCCTTTTTTGAAGATGGGAACCACATCAGCTCTTTTCCTCTGGTAGTTCCCTGGTGCTCCAGGATTTTTGAAAGATTTGGTGCAGTGGTTCTGAGATGACCTCTGCCAGCTCCTGTCAACAGTGGAGTCCCCCAAGGCAGTGTTCTAGGACCAGCTCTCTTCATACTCTACATAAATGACCTCTGAGATCTTATTAAGAGCAACTGCGTTCTCTTCGCTGATGATGTAAAGCTATTCAACACCACAGACAATACTGCTACCCTTCAAAAAGACCTTGACTATGTATCAGAATGGTCAAACAAATGGCAACTTCAAATCTCAACAAATAAATGCTCTGTCTTACATATTGGCAAAAAAATCAGAAAATAAAATACAAGCTGAATAATCAAGACCTTGTTGATGATCCAAACTCTGTCAAAGACCTTGGAGTATTTGTCTCTAATGATCTAAGTGCTAGAGCCCACTGTAACTACGTAGCCAAAAAGGCATTAAGGGTTGTTCACCTAATCCTATGTAGCTTTTTCTCTGGTAATATCACACTACTAACTAGGGCATACAAAACATTTACTAGACCAATACTCTAATATAGCTCATCAGTCTGGAACCCACATTACATATCTGATATTAACACAGTTGAGAAAGTCCAGAAATATTTTGCAAGAAGAATTCTCCACTCCTTTACTCATTGCAGAATACCTTATGCCACCAGACTCGAAATTCTAGACTTAGAAAATCTAGAACTATGCTGTCTTCAGTCCAATCTAAGTATAGTATATAAAATCATACATTGCAATGACTTACCTGTCAATGAATACTTCAGCTTCAACCATAACAACAAGAGCACACAATAGATACAAGCTCAAGGTTAACCACACCAAACTTGATTGCAGGAAATACGACTTCAGCAACAGAGTGGTCAATGTCTGGAATACTCTATCTGACTCTGTGGTTTCTTCCCCAAACCCCAAAAACTTTAACCTTAGGCTGTCTACTATTGACCTCACCCCTTTCCTAAGAGGTCTGTAGGGCATGTGCATAAGCGCACCAACGTGCCTACCGTCCCTGTCCTATTGTTTCTTTTATTTTTCTTATAGGTACTCATTTCTTGTATTCATAACTATGTTCATCCTTATAACTATTATCTTGTAAGTGATTGACAAATCAAATAAATAAATAAAATAAATTTATCGAAGCAGTCACTTTTATGGGCTGGCAGGCTTGTTGATATAGCTCACTGGTAAGTTTAGCCCTTTTGGGAAGCTAAACTTCCTGTACAATTATCGTTAACTATATATTATGAGAAGTATATATTATTCCAATGGTGAATATGCACAATTGTATATGTACATATGCTATAATGTGGTATAAACAAATTATACTGTATTATATAAAATAACTTAACAGCAAACTCATTATCTAGTCGCTGATAAATAAGCCTGTCTAATTTTTCTCTTTCTCTTTTCAGATGAATCTTCCTAAAAGTATTTTAGCAAAAGAGTGAGAGACACAGAGCTAGTCTTCTAGATACTCTGAGAAGCACATTTATGGAGGTGATAAAGCTCCTGGGTCAGTTAATAAGGTACTATCAATGAGTTATTATGCCTCCTCACAATTGAACCAATCCATAAAGTTAACTTAAGAGTAGAATGTCAGCCAATTATTCAAAACTGTTGATGCCAATCTCTCACTTATAGCAATCCACCAAATACCTATCTTAACTTCCCACGCCATCAATCAATCAATCTCTAAACCAGTGGGGTCAAACTGGCAGCTTGTGGGCCAGATGTGTCACAAGCAGGCCACATCTATACCAGCTCTGTGAAGGGGGAAAAAAATCACAAAACGTCATGTGATAGCAACCTAACGCTGAGTTTGACACCCATGCTCTAAACCCTACCTGAATTAGAAGTCAAATAGTATCCAGAGGGTAGCCTTTTCCAATTGCCTGGCAGGTAATTCATTCACCAGTACCTGGCAAGTATTCACTACCACTTTGCACTAATAGCAGATATGTCCACAGCAACACTTTTCCAAGCTGAGTCCTTTTCCTAACCCTAACCCTTGCTGAGGTCTATCTACTATTTGGATCTTGATGAAGTTAGATTGCCCTTCCATCTCACACACAAACATCTTGAACTGATTATTCTCTATCTTGAAATGCAAGCATACAACAGGGGAAGGGGGGAGCACATATTTTCAATAAGACTACTCATGGGGAGAAAAGCCTTTATGAATTGCATTTCTGGAGGAAAAAAACAAGAGGGCGCATCAAAAGGGAATTATTCAGTTGAGGATACATAAAATGAACCAAGAAAACGCTGCTAGTCTAGTTGCATGTAATTAATGTCATGTGATTTTAATGGGTTGACATCGGAGAATATCCCAAGAGAATACAGACAGATTATAGTAGTGTAAACATTTAGGCAAATAATGAACGTTTATTAACTCACTTTAAGTTGTGTAGCTATAATACAGCATACATATCCTATAGTGAGTTTGTTTGAGTAGATAACATTGCCAAAATATTTTCAGGGCTAATAATAGATCTGCTTATTTTAAAATTATAAATAATTTTTCTTATTGTTCATTATATCTTTTGTTCTAGATAGATTATTTAAAATACTGCATCATACACACACACACATACACACACATATTAATTGCATACTTTATTATGCCACAGGAGCAAGCAAAACCTAGATGAAATTGGATGATCCTACAATTCTTAGCATTATCTGGTTAGTACTTGGATGAGAAACCATTCAGAAATCTAAGAACTGAGGTTCAGATTTGCTTCTTTATTTTTATTTTCTCTATTTAACCTTATAAACAGTAGATTGTAGATCATTAAATGCAATGAAGTTTTTTTTATAGAAACATTCATGGACTTGTATTCCAAGATAGTAAACCTATATTCCATTTACCTGAAACAACTCTTCTAAACTCAACAGAGACTTTAATTTTATAAGCTTGAATTATAATGTGACATTGGAACGACCAATTCAGTATTTTTTCTTCTTTATTCACTTTCCCACATTATATGTTTTCTCATCAAAATGTCAATTTACTTTCCAACTTAATATTCTCTTATCACATACTTAATATTTTACTGTATGTATTTAAACTGGAGGTAGAAATGTAATTTATTGATTATTTGTTCCCCTGATCATATTTTCTGTTTCCTTGACATTTATTGAACTGATAGTGTGCTTTAGGTTTGAGATACTGAAGTAGATGGTTACTTTTCATTTAATCCTGCAAAGTAAAAAAAAAAGTATTTAAGACAAGGTATAATTTTTCTTGAATTATTGATCTGGAATAACTCTACTGAGTATCAATAATTAATATTTTTCTTGTTTTGATTTGCACGGAAGTTAGTTTTTCATGCCAAAGATAAACCTTCTTGCAATTAATATGACAAACTATTTTTATTCTAAATACTCTCTAGTTTTATGGCCAATTTAAGAAATATAGGAGCTAGGAAAATTCCCTCCTGCTGTATACACAGCCCTAGATGAACATTGCAGCAATCTGCCTTCTGCTCCATTGCTGCCTGGCCTCTGGCCTTCAGATTGTTCAGAAAGAGGAACAGAAGCATAGACAGACGTTGGGTCAACCAGAAATAGAACCACTAGAATATATACTATGTAAGACACTGACAGATGTTCTGTATTAGTCTGGATGGCAAACAAGCAGGAGATTAAAACTTTTCAACTTATTACTGGTATTATCTTGGTTATAAAACAATTAGTGCATAATGTAACTATGGCACAGGAGCATCTGCAGAGGAAAGTCTCTTGCCTGTAACTCATAGCTGAAGCTTAAATAGAACTCAGAGGAACAGGTCCTATTGCAGTCCTGGAATCTAGAGTCAATATCATCCAGTCCAGGGATCATAAACTGAAGATCCTTTCATAAGCCAAGGTGCCAGAAAAACCTAGAAGGGAGGCTAGAAAAATGACTCTGCAATATTTGTAAAAAGGGGATGATAAATAGTTTGAATTCCTGGTTTGTCTAATAAGACGAATTGACACAACATTTTCTTAAGGCGGAATACTGACTTCACTCCTAGATTCTAACTTTGTGGATTACTGCAATTTATCTTCTTAAAAAGTGACATCTCCAACATTTTCATATTAGAAGTCATAGTCCAAATTGTCCAGAGAACAGAATTAGAGAAATCTGTTTTGAGTACTGTTTTGGTTTTACCTCTATTTTAGATATTATTGCTTTTGTTTGTTCTTGCTTAAATTGTACATCACTCTGATAGCTCTGGTTGGTGGGAAACCAATTTATAAATGCCGTAAATTAAAAAAAAAAGACTATAGATAAATACATGCCATAAATAAACACATATGAAGGAGGGGGTAATTTTCTCCACTGTTTTTCCCATTCCATTCCATCTCTCTCTAATCCTGCAGAAATGGTTATTTGTCTAACTCTTCCTTGTTCACTTCTGTGCTTCCTCTTTTCCCATCAACTCATCTGCTCATAGCTTATCACCACCTTTCAGAATTTCCCAAGCATTTATCTTCTTTTCCCTTCAAATTATTTTTTCCTACCTCTGACATTCCTTCCTCACACCCCTCCCCTTTTTCATTTGCTTGCTCAGCTTGAAGAAATGTATACAGCATTCGTGTATAAGTAGCATATGGTTTATAGCTCAAATTGATGTGAGATCATATATTGATGGAGTTGTTCTCTTTAATTATAGTCCATGCATATACCACATGTAAAAGATTAAAAACATATGGTTTTTGTTTTTTAGAAGTATGAAAATCCCATATTTTTTCACAAGCAGACGGATCTCAGTATGGCTCTGCTATTACTCTCTCAAGACTTCGAGATCATGATCAATACTCTCACCCCTCCCTCTAAAATATGCACTTAGATTGTGTGCATACCGCAGCTGATTCCCCTAGCTTGCCTTCAGCTTCCTCTGTCTGAGCTTTGGAATTGGGCTGATTTTTTCAAACTTTATTACATTAACATTTCATTTTTTTAAAAAAGTTCCAGGAATCTGTTCCCCTGATAGTTCCATCAGATTTTATGTATTTATCTTGCTGCTTTTACAAATGTAAAATTCCTAATGTTGCCAGTGAAAGTTGTGCTGGTTGGAAAAGATCCAGAGAAGAATGAGGTCACCAGAAGGCTGCTGGCTCTCTTGATGAGCTCCAGTTCTCACTTGACAAATCAGGAAGAGAGAGTAAATGTTTCTCCAAGCTTCAATCAAATGTAACCTGAGATTTTTAAAAAAAGAAATGGGGGAAAGGGGATTAAATCCAAAACAATTTATTTAGGAGACACTCATTATACCTTTACCCTGATTTATTTAGGAGATTCTCATTATGTCTTCCAAAGAGTTAAGGATACTTGCACATGAAGGGTCATAAAATGGTCCTTTGGTATTTGCTTTTCTTATTTATCTAGAGTCTTGGGACAATTAGAAGCAAATAGAAATACAGTACATACCCACACAGTCGCATATTGTATCCCTATGCTGTCCAGACAGTATATAGTTAATTGGGATAGTTAAGTTAGAATTGGGAGCTGTCCCCTTAAATGCCTCATGGTAAATGTAGTTAATGCCTTATGGGAAATGTAGTTCAGGTCATGTGGTCATATCTGTAATCCTGATTGGTCACTGAATTGACCCTTGGTTGGGTTGGGGGAGTTTCCTTTACTCCTGCTTGGACCCCAGCAGCGTGCTGGTGTCTCACCCCTTTGCTCCATCGTTATGGGATGAAAGATCACTATGCTTTTACACTATGAAGTCATCTGTGCAAAGAGTTGGACATTAGACGAATCTCAACATAACTGTCAGTTATACCTTGAGAATGCCTTGTGAGCCAATAAAGAAACTTTGTAGAGTTGCCTGTTTTGTCTTTATATTCAGCACAACCCCTGTACGTAACTATCCAAAACAAAGCCTAGGGGGCCAAAATAAGCTCAAGTTCCAAGAATCAAAGTAAATGGTACATCAACTTTAGTGATGGCTCCATAAATCTACTGTTCATTTATTTTTTATAATTGCTGACCAGGTTTGGCCAATCCCAGCTTGTTGTTCTTGGATGCCATCACTTCATCAGGCTCATCTCTTGTTTGAGAAAAAACTTTGTATCTTTAGAATAAGGATCTTCAAACTTGACAAGTTTAAGACTTGTGGACTTCAACTCCCAGAATTCCTGAGCTAACATGACTGGAGGAGGAATTCTGGGAGTTGAAGTCCACAAGTCTTAAAGTTGTCAAGTTTGAAGACCCCTGCTTTGGAACCATATTTTGTTGAATATTTTTAGAGATTTCAATTCTGGTTATTTCCCTACATGTTTATAAAAGCAGAAGGCTTTCAAAATAACCTCCTGCTCTATGGATTGCTTTGAATAGGTCCATCTTTCATACAGATTGTGCATCAATGTACATTTTTTCTGTGCACTGATGTACATCTTTCATATACATTGAACCTTTCATATGTGGAATATGTTCTGTCGCGGGAACAGATCTGACTCGAGACCAGTGTGAATTCAGCTCTTTATTTGCTCTCAGTAACTTCAACAAAACCGGAGCCGCGGCAGCCTCTTTTATAGCGGCTGCTCGTGGCTCGCGGCCAATGACAGCTCCTTAAACTTCCCGCCATCAGACGGACCAATTACAAAACAGTATTCAAGTATTCAGTAAGGACCAATCAGTAATCAGCATTGGCGGACCAATCATATTGCAGTATTACAAGTATGCAAATATATAACAGAATACCTTTCATACTGAATTATCTGGAAGACTTCAGGAGGAAGCATGTCATTAAGTGAATGGAGATCATGACAGCAGACCAAAGAACTGGAGCCTTTTGAAGGAATTGAGTTTGCTAATTTCATTTTTAATCACTTTTAGAAATTACACATTTAACTACCTTAAGGCAATTAGCATTATTAGCATAAAGAGCATAAAGAATAAAGAGGTAACTTTTTATTCTTTTCTGATAGATAAGTAAAGTGACAAGCCAAGAGAATGACCTGGATAAAAATTTACAACGTGATGTATAAAGGAATTTGGTTGAAACCTTGAAACTTAAAGAGGAAATACAAATAATAAATGTCAGGTACTTGGTGCTCTTAGATCTTGGTTGTTTTCTTGCAGATGTTTCATTACTCCAACTAGGTAACTTCACCAATGCTAGTAGGGAATGGGTTTTGCTCTCATTTTATATTCTGGTGGCTTGCCCTGTCTATATTGATGGGAGAGGTCCTGGACTCCTGGTGTTTTTTTGGTTGGGTTGTTTACTTTAACTTGTAAACAATATAGAATCAACAAGATCAAAGAAACAAATTTTAAAAAATGAGATGCTTTTTAAAAAATCTCATTGTTCTCCAGGAAGACTGTCTGTAGGAAGATATATAAAAATAAATAAACATGGGGGCCACAATATCTCAATCAAAGTACTGATATTTTCATATACGTTGCCCATTTGACACCTAAAATGAGTGGGGTTTTGATTCCAGAGCTGTACCCCCATCTTGACTTCACCTAAGAACACCTTCACTGTTTCCAAGTGCTTAAATAAATTAAAATAAAATATCCCCTCAAGTATTTTGATAAACAGGATTTGCAAGGTGATATGATCATTGGCCAGCCATTCATATCAATGTTGGAAATTTTATCATGCCATCCAATGCCTTATGGGATGATTTATCTATGCATTAAAGCAAATCTACAAAAATATTTGAGAGGTTATAAGCCAGGAAATCCATTGAACCTCTGAATCAATTTCATATCATTTTGAAGAGATGCTGCTCATTGTCTTGAATTGATCTGAAGATTTAATTCAAAAGATTAATTTGAAACTTCTTTGAATTAAATCACCCCTTACAGTCTAACAATATCCTATAGCTAGTTATTACTTGTATTGTTTAATTATCTGTATAAATACATTTTCAGTATTTTGAAAAGAAACACTGATTGAAAATATAGTTCAGTGCATTTTCACTTGAGAAAGGATTTGGTAATTTCATTTACTTATCTATTTCTTTTTTGTAATGATGAATGTTATAAAGCACAAAGAGTCTTTTTGACTGTGACATGGAAAATCCAATAAATAAATTAATTTTGGAAGCCTTCTAAGCAGTTCTAATAATTTAGGCTGCACTAGGTTCATTCACACAATATATATTTAAATATGTATTGAAAGTATATAAATGTGGAATTAATGTGGGAAGGGTGAAAGGGAAATTGTCTTATGTTCCTAAACATAGATTTATTCATTAGTTAGAATGGGAATGCTAAAAATATAGAAGAATGCCAGATTCCTGTTATTTGCTGAAAATTCTCTTTAGCTCTACAACCAAAGCCAAATCTATGATGGACATGATAATGGGAGGAAGTAATCTCTGGCAAATTAAAAAGGACTTTTAAAGTGATTTCACATTCTATGCTTGAATGTTGCCAGACAATAATGGCTACTAATGTCGCCTTTTATTTACAGATAATGATTCACAGATAATGGTAAAAATCCTACAAAGACAACAGAATTGAGCTGATAAATGTTTATAAAAGCTGATAAATGTTTATTTTTTTTCCTAGAACTTAGGTACATCAAAATATCATTATTCTTCACTCCAGGCAACTTCTTTGTGAAGCTGGAAATTTTAAGGGAAATTTTCATTCATATTTATCATTTTGTATTGAGAATTTAGAAATTACTTAGAATTATAGTTAGTAGAATATGCCATTTGTTTTTCTTTAGGTTAACACCAATTGTTGTAAAACATAAACCATCAGCATGTAGAAACCAGACTGGTTCAAAAGAAAAGCCACAATTTTCACTTTCTACTTTACTTGAATCCATATCAAAGAACTTTTCTCCAGTTGTTAGGAGGACATACAGTAACATGTAAAATATTCAGGACCCCTCCAAATGGTGATTGTGGTAGATGCTTTACTGTGTGTGTGTGTTTTTTTTTTTTTTTTTGCTCTGCTAATACTTCAAGCAGGAATAATAAAAGAAAATACTGGTTTAAGGTGCTTTAGCTGCCATATTCTTAAATAAGCCAAACTCAACAGTGTTCCAAGTAGGAGGAGAATACAATAAATAATTAAGAGTTTGTCCAGAATGCAGTGCTATACTCAGTTTTGGTGTCCCACAATTTATTCATATGATATAGTTCTTGGGCAAATGCTCAGTTTCTTGTGGGTCCAATTCAAGGAGCTGGTTATCACCTTTAAAGGCCTAGATATCATGTTTGTGGGGCTCTCTCTCCCTGAGAGTATTTTCCCATTCCACAAGGTCAGAGAGGTGGGTGTGCCATCTAGGATTCTTGAGACCGTGGAACTTAGAACATATGCCTTTCCAAAGCAACCCTTACCCTATGGAATACTCTTCTACTGGAATCCAGCCATTTGCCACACTTTCAGCTTTTTGGAAGGTTGTAAGAGTTGTCTCTTCCATTAAGCTCTGGAATAGGATGAGCTTGAACCCTGTAGTTTGTTTTTGTATGTATGTTTTTGTATATATGAGTGAAGGATGATGAAAACATTAGGGTTTGTTTTTTTGTTTTTTTCTAATTTGTTTTTATTGTTTGGGGATTTTTACTGCTGCTGTGAGCTGTCTGGAGTTGCACTTAAGATGGAGGACCATAAAAATCAAATACATATGATTTATGTAAGTAAGTCATATAAATAAATACTGTCAAGAGTGTGCACAGCTTTACTACATGAGACAACCCAGGAGCAATAATAGCAAACAGAGGTTTGTAATAAATAGTGGTTTTATCTACAAAAGAATATATACTATACATACAAGTACTATAGGCAGACGTCAAACAAGCAACAACTTAGAGCAGGGAAGAACACACAGCGAGAGAGAGAGAGAGAGAGAGGCCCTAACAGGTCCTCTTATTATTATACAGGGTCTTAAAGGGATAATAGCCAAAAAACCCTTGCTGATTCATTCCCATCATTACATCATTGTATCAGCTGGTCAGCTCTTAAATCATCATCACTGTCTTTTTGAGGAACTGAATTTTCTCTGTTCTCAAAACATTAACACTATTGTTCCTCCCAAGTGTACCTGCTATCTCCTTAATGGCAATTTATACATGCTCTACAGAATTGTGCCTTTAGGGTTTTATGAAGACAGAATCAGGTATCAGATGACAACAAAAATAATTGATTGATCATTAATACTCTTCCATCTTCATCAGTATGGATCAATTTTGCTGGGATAGTCTCTTTAATGTATAAAACTACTCCTCTTTTCTTACATTGAGTCAAAGAAGTGAATATTTTCCCTAATTTTGGCTGTACCAACAATTGTTCATATTGTTTTTTAATTTGTACTTCTTGTAGACAAATTATATCAAATTTTAATTTCTCTAGTTTATGAAAAATTTTCCTTCTTTTAACAGCTGAGTTAAGTCCATTTATGTTCATTGTAATCAGTTTTTTCTCTTCCATAGTTATATTTTGTATTTAGGCTTGGCAGCTCTTGTAGATCTTGGTTCACGTTGTTCTTGGATCTCCACCTACTGCGCCTTCTTCTTTTTCAGTCCCCATTTGGTCCTCTTGAAATTCAATTAGTGAAATCTCTTTTTCTGCCTCTTCCTCTCTCCTTCCAAAAAATTCTGCGTAAAATAATTCTGCTTTCTCAATTGAATCAATTCTATGTCTCCGTTCTTGCCATGTAAACATTAGTCCTTCTGGAATCAGCCATCTATAATTCACCTCTTTTTTCAATAACATTTTAGTCAGGAATCGATATTCTCTTCTCATCTCTCTCACTCTTCTAGGTATTTGTTTTAAGACCACAATCTCTTTGCCTTTGTATTTCAACGTTTTCTCTCTTGCCACTTGTAATATTTGTGTTTTAATGGCTTTTTTTGTAAATCTGATATGAACTTCTCTTGGTAGATTATTTCTCATCGCATATCTTGTAAAAACTCGGTATACCTCATCTACTCCATGTTTCTGAAAATTCTTATTGGAAAGATTATTCCTGTAAAATAATGGTGGCCAGCTGCATGACAGAACATTGGAACTTGTTTTGAAGCAGGCACAGTAAAGTTAGGATCCAGGGTCATTATAATATCTCTTTTCTATCAATAATACAAACATGATTCCATGCTTTGTTCTGACATAGAATTTCCATAGGTAGGTTCCAGACTTTACAGCAGTTTGAGCTTGATACTCTGGTTTTATGAAACAGACTTACTCTGTCAGTTAATAAACTGCATGTCAACAATCCTGAGCCTGATGAACACTTACTATCAATTTAAGTTAATGCTAGTTGACTGATCAGTATGGAACATACTCAAATCCAATTCAAATCAGAATGTTAAAAAGCGTTAGGTTGCAATTTGTGGCCCTAACTGTAAAATTCAGTTCAATATGCAAAGGAGACTGAGTGGTCTTGAGGCAAACATTCAAAAGATGAGAATATTTTATAAAGCTTTAAAAATATTCCTTCTACATAGTTACTAGAGTCTTGTCATACTTGTCATTTTTCTGTTCAGTAAATTTTTATTGTATTTATGCAAATTTTCATTTTAGGCTACATTTCCATTTGTAACTGCATTATTTGAGGACTCTTTTAAAGTTAGGAATGCTAAACACAAGCACTGAAGCAAATTAAGTATGAACAGACAGCGGATAAAGCCATGAGAAATTATAATGCTAAATACTCCTTACCAATATGCCACTTATTATTCAACGTTATAATTGGGAGTACAGATTATTTATGTATAAAATGTACATGATCAGTCCATCTGGATTCTATATGTATAAGATAGAGTAGTCAACACACAGAGAGAGATGTGTAGATAGAAATAGATAGAGATGGTGGTCCTGCACTGAAGCCCAAAGATACTGGCATAGAATAAAAAAATGGTTAGAGGAAATAACGGCGGAGCAAATTGAATTAAAACTAGAATTATTCTTATTGGGGATATTTAATAGACAAATTTCTAAAAAAGTCAAATATATAATACCGCACATTTTTACTGCAGCCAGAATAACCTTTGCACAGTGTTGGAAACAAGCAGATATTCCAACAGAGGAAATGGTCATTCAGAAGATAACAGCCTGTGCAGAGATGGATAAGTTAACCTTAGCATTTAAGGATAAAAAAACCATCAGAATATTATAGAAGCCGGGAATGCTGGTATGACTGGATAGAATAAAAATAGAAAATATATTAGTAAACAATGTAAAATGTAAAAGAGGTAGTAATTATATATTCGCAATAAGATGTATTTGTAAATATATCACAATATTGATAACTAACAAGGAACCATAGACTGTCAATAATAGAATTGTTAGTTTTTAATATTTTTTTCCTTTTTCCTTTTTTTTCTGTGTTGTGTGTTTGTTTGACATTTTAGTTGTATAATCAATAAAGTTTGTTTTAAAAAAAGAAATAGATAGAGACAGAGAGAAAGAGATTTATTTCCACAAAATTATTTTTAATTTTTGATAATGGTCTAGAGGTTTTTTTTTTGTTTTTTTTGCAAGGTTTTAAGTAGTTTGTCATTGTCTCCTTCCTAGGGCTGAGAGAAAGTGACTGGCCCACAATCATCCAACTGGCTTTGTGCCTAAGGCTGAACTAAAGCTCATCTCCCAATTTCTAGCCTGATGTCTTAACTCTTACACCAAATTAGATCTTGTTAATAATAATACAGTAATATAAAATATAAGCAATATGTGTATAATAAAATATTAAATTAATATCAGCTTTTCACTCACTTTGTGCTTTGCTAGAACCACAGTTAATGTAATGGTGTGATAGATACAGTGGGGCAGGCCACATTCCAATAGGAATCATTCTAATTATTTTGATATTCCTATATTGGTTAAAATGATTCTTATTTGAATTTTCTAATTGGAAATAATCCTTGGATAGAAGTATACTTGTAAAATATGGGGCATTAGGCCCAATAGGCTCATATTCATAGTATGGTGTTTTTCCAAGTTCTAGCATTCACAGATGTGCATTTCTTTTCAGTTATCCCCACACACACATTTCAGAGATGTGTTATCATGGAAGTTGTTCAGCCAAAGAATTAAAACTCACTGCTCAAGCAATAGGAATGAATAGTGCTTTTCTAAGACTGCAGGGATTATGTCAAGCCTATCTAGTCATCTGTACATTCACTTTGTAGATGGTCTGGACCAAGAAAGCATTGGCATACACAGTTATCTTCGCAAGGGCTTTCCCAATATTTCATCACCTGCACTAGCCTTTATCTCTAAAGCTTCTTTAGTGCAGATATCCTATTAGCCCACAGCTAATTTTGCAAAGTCGGTACCTCCAGTCTGACTTTGGAAGGGCACACTGATTACTGCTGCTCTTTCTGGAAATATTAACATATAATGTCCGAACAAGTCTGGAGATTGTATTTTACAAAGGTCCTAAAATTAAAAAAAAAGATGCAGTTGGCTGAACAATGCTATTCAGATAACTGAAAAAAATAGTTCACACAAGTTTTCTGCAGGACCATTGATGTTCTATAGTTTTGAAGGACTTTAGTAGAAGGTATGATAAAAGTTTATGACCTTTTATCTTTCTTCCTGCATCTGATATACTTCTTGGAAATGCTGAAGGCATTTTTAATGATGAAATGTTAGAGTGAAAACCAGCTCCATGACTCAGAGTTAGAAAGGATTGGAAAGAAGGGCAGGTTGTTTGTTAGCTGTACTTTACACTCTTGACAGGAGGAAAATGCTTCTATACTTAAAAGAAAAGACATAAGCAGCTAAACTAACAGAGACTATTGCACTGGACAGCATTCAGCCTTTTCTCTGTCCCCTTTCCTTCCTGTTTTCTCATAGATAACAGGGAAATAACAGTTTCAATAACTTTCTTCCTTTCTCTCTCTTGCTTGCTGTGACCATGATTCTGTCCAATTCAAGCTCCATTCACAAAACTATTTTTAACATTCTGGGGCTAAGCAGTACAATCTTCTCAACATATTTAGTTAGTAAGGCTTCTTTCCTCCCTCCCTTAAATAGAAACAAATGCTGAGCTGACATTACGGGAGGGACACTGCTCTGGTTACACAGGATGAATGTTCTTCTCTCTGAGATTTTCCAAACAGTTCTAACAATAACAGAGGATACAATTTAGTACCTTTAAACTCAGTGGAAACATGCCATTTTGAAAGCCTAAAGCAGAAACCAGAAAAACGTTGGGAACAACAAATAAAATTCAGTAGAGTCCTTTTGTACTCTACTGAATTAAACTTTGGTTTAGTAAAACAAATTGTATGTGCTGTTTGTAGATTTTCGGGGGGGGGGGGGGAATGGTTTTCATGATTTTTTTTAATTGATCAAAAGTAAATAATTAAGTGTCAAAATCTTTGTTTTGTCTTTATTTATTTTCAAACCAGCCACCTCACCATATATCTTTATCTTTTCCAATAACTTTGGAGCTGTTTCTAACGGATCTTCCAAAATAAAGACTAAGTCGTCAGCAAAAGCTTGCAGTTTAAATTCTTCCTTTTTAATTTTCATTCCTTTTATGCTTTTATCATCTCTAATATTTCTATTCAACACTTCCAAAGTCAATACAAATAGCAAAGGAGATAGGGGACATCCTTGTCTTGTGCCTTTTCTTATATTAATAAAATCTGTAAGTTCTCCCTCCATCATTACCTTTGCTGTCTGTTTATTGTATATGGCTTCTATTGCTTGGACAAATTTTCTGGCAAAACCCATCTGTTCCAATAGTAATAACATAAATCTCCAGTTCACGTTGTCAAATGCCTTTTGAGCATCTAGAAATATCAAAGCCATTTGCTTTTCAGGATGTGCCTCATAATATTCCAAAGTATCCAAGATTACTCTCATATTGTCTCTAATTTGTCTCTTTGGCAGAAATCCATTTTGATCTGGGTGGATGAAATTATTTAAGTATTTTTTAAGTCTTTCTGCTAAAATTGAAGCAAAAATTTTATAGTCTGCATTTAATAGAGAAATAGGTCTATAGTTCTTAATTTGCAGTGGATCAGCCTCTTCTTTTGGAATAAGTGTAATATAAGCCTCTGACCATGTTTTAGGTATCATCTTCTTTGACATAGCTTCATTCATAACTTCAAGCAATGGAATGCTCAATAATTCTTGAAATGTTTTATAGAATTCTGCCGGAAGCCCATCTGGACCCGGTGCTTTCCCATTATTTTGTTTCTTAAGTGCTTCAGTTAATTCCATCATTGTTATGTTGCTTTCTAGCATTTCTTCAATCTCTTTAGGCATATTCGGTAGGTTAGCATTCTGTAAATACTGTTTAACTTTTTCTTCATCAATATTCTCTTGTTTATATAGTTGCCCATAAAAATCTCGAACAATTTCCTTTTTCTCCTTGTTACCATAACAAACTTGGCCTTGATCATCTATTAACTTCAATATTTTTCTTGATTCTTTCTCTTTTCTCAATTTATATGGTAGCCATCTACCTGGTTTGTTTGCATCTTCAAAATAATTCTGTTTAGCATTTCTAATTTTCTGCGCCAATTCTTCTTTCTCTATTAATTCCATTTTATGTTTAGTTATATCCAACTTCAATTTAATTTCCTTTTTCTGTGGCATTTTCTGTAATTCTTTTTCAAGTCTTTTATACTCATCTTCCAAGATCTTAGTGGCTTGCCTTTTCCTAATGTTCTTTTTTCTTATATAATCTATTATCAAACATCTAACATATGCCTTCATTGTATCCCAAACATTCTGCGATGAAGTATCTTCTTTTTTATTTTCCCTAAAGAAAAAACCAATTCTTTCTCCATCCATTGTGTAAAATCTTTTTCCTTTAAAATAGTATTGTTTAACGTCCATCTCGATCTTTTTTTTTGTCCCTTCCATTTAATTGTCATTGAGCTATGATCTGCCCAAGTACTTGTTTCAATATTTGTTTCTTGAATATTAGATATTAATTCTGATGAGATCCAAATCATATCCAATCTGGACCATGATAAATGTCTATTTGAATAGAAAGTATATTGTTTAGCTTTAACATTTCTTTCTCTCCAAATATCTTTTAAGATTAATTCATCTGTCATTTTAAAAAAAGATTTAGGGAGAGTCTTTCTATTTTGCTTTGTTGTTGTTGCTATATAATCCAGTTTATTATCCACAATTCCATTAAAGTCTCCCATCATAATTATATTAACATAGTCCAGTCTAGTTATTTTCATGTGTAATTTTTTATAAAATTCTTCTTGTTTATCATTCGGAGCATAAATTGCAATCAAGAGTATTTTTATATTATTGTCCATTATTTCCACCATTAATACTCTTCCGTCTTCATCTGTATAAATCAATTTTGTTGGGATGACCTCTTTGATGTATAGAACCACTCCTCTTTTCTTACATTGAGTCAAAGAAGTAAATATTTTCCCTAATTTTGGTTGTTGTCATGTTGTTTTTTGATATGTACTTCTTGTAAACAAATTATATCAAATTTTAATTTCTCTAATTTATGAAAAGTTTTCCTTCTTTTAACAGCTGAATTGAGTCCATTTATATTCATTGTAATCAATTTTTTTTCTTCCATGATTATGCTTTATATTTAGGTCTAACAGCTCTCGTGGATCTCACTTCATGCTGTTCTTTACTATCCACCTGTCCACCTACTGCACCTTCCTCTTCTTCAGTCTCCAGTTGTTCCTCTTGAAACTCAATTAATGAGACCTCTTTCTCTGCCTTGACAAAGAACATGCTATTGAGGCAAAGAGAAGAATTGGCAGATCTGTTGAAAATCCAAGTTACGAATAAGGTCAAGTATCTGGGGATATACTTGACAGCAAGATGTAGCACATTAAAAGAGAATAATTATATAAAACTTAAACAACAGATAGCTACAGACTTGAAGAAATGGGAAAACTTGCCATTGTCATTAATAGGGAGAATCTCAACAATTAAGATGAATATTTTACCCAGAATCCTATTTCTGTTTCAAACAATACCAATTAGACTTGGAAAAGACTATTTTGAAGATTTAAATAAAATTATGTTGAAGTATATATGGCAAGGTAAGAAAGCGAGAATAAAGCTAAAGCTTTTGCAAGATGCTAGAATTAGAGGAGGATTCGGTTTGCCTAATTGGGAATTGTACTACCAAGCTGCAAGTTTGATGTGGGTTAAGGAATGGATAACATTAAGAAAGACCAGATTGTTGACACTAGAAGGTCATGATTTGTTGTTGGGTTGGCACGCTTTTTTATGGTATAAGGGAACTAAAACACAGGGTTATTTTAGAAGACATTATATACAGGAGTCTTTGTGGTTAAACCGGGAGAAGATAAAAAGACAATGTTATTTGAAAATTCCAGTTTGGTTATCGACTATTGAAGCATTTTCCTATCCTATAATTTATAAGAAGGAACAAACAGTTAGATATGGGGAACTATTGGATGAAAAGGGTGAACTTAAATTGATACAAAATTTAGAGGAACAAGGTATAAAGATGAATTGGTTTTCATATGCGCAAATACATTCAAGGTATGATGAAGACTTTAAAACAGAGGGATTCTATGATAAACAGACTGATCTAGATAAGATCCTGATGGGTACTGATGAGAAAGTGATTAAAAAATTATATGGTTACTTGCTGGGAATTAAATTAGAGGAAGAACAAGTTAAAGAAACTATGATTGTTTGGGGGAAAAATTTTGGATATGGGATTGATTTAGAGAAATGGCAAAAATTATGGTCTCAAAATTATAAAATGACAATGTCAACAGCATATAAAGAAAATTTGTATAAGATGTTTTACAGGTGGCATTTCCCCCCGACAAGAATAGCAAGAATGTTCAAGAACAAATCTGAAAAATGCTGGAAATGTCATCAGATACCTGGCTCATATTACCATATGTGGTGGACTTGTGAGGACGCTAAAAATATTGGATTAAAATTCGCATGTGGTTGTAAAAAATGACAAAGAAATGTATAGATTTGAAACCGGAGTTCTTTTTATTGGGAATTTTACCAGATACATATAGCAAAGATTTGAAATATCTGATTGTAAATGTATTAACAGCGGCTAGGATTGTATTTGCTAAAAATTGGAAGAATGAGAAAATACCATCACAGGAAGAAATTATTAAGAAAATATTGGAATGTGCTGAGATGAGTAGATTGACATTTGAAATTAGAGAGCAAGAGGATAAACAATTTTATGAAATTTGGGATCTTTTTTATCAATGGTTAGATGACAAAATACGATAATAGAATATTGAGAATGTTAGACAGCAAGAAATACCTTTATCTTTTTTTTCGCTTTTGCTATTTGACATTATATCTATAAAGTGTTTGTAGGATAGATTTGGTATGATTATATGATTTGCTATAGAATAAACTGTTTAAAGCATTGTTATCTCATAAAGCATGAATGATTAAAAGTATAGTCAAATGATTTTAATAGCGATATTAGGATATAAAAGTTTGGATTGATAATATGAGTTGTTATGTAACATAATTGTAATTGAGACTGCGAAATGAATGCACAAAACTGATGAACCAACCGACACACTGTATGTATATAAGAGAGTTGATGTTTTAATGTTTTGTTTGTTTTGTTTGTTTGTAGAAAATCAATAAAATTATTTTCAAAAAAAAAAAAAAGTAAATAGTTAAGTGCAAGTATTATCTCATTCCCTTAAGGCAATTAACCTCAATCAGTTACTTTTCAGATAGACTGGGACTACATTTCAAACGAATCTACAACTCACACTAAATGTGCATTTCTGTGATTTTTAATTCCAATGTATTTGGAAGATTTGGTTCCGAAGCCCCCATCCAATATCAGGGTACCCAAAGTAAGGCATGTGAATGTCTGTGGGATTGCTCACATCTTCTGTTTTATGTTTTTGATATGATCTTCTGTCCATACATATAATGGAGAATGGAAGGAAAGGCATATATAAACTGGTATACAGACTTCAGGCGGACTAGAAAATGAACAAATTCCTCTTTGGTAAATTTCTTAATTTATGACCTATACTGTGAAGGTAGAACTGAATTTAGAAGGTGAAATCTGAGGCTCCAGAACTTCTGGAAATTGGTGATGAGTAATCAGATATAAGTCTGGTATCAGTGCTCAAACTGACATGAACATACAAAGAGTTGATAGCTGCAACAAGATTGCAGGAATATTGTTAGGCTCCTATTCATCCTGTCAAATATCTCATATCCCTATGAAAAATTGGAAGTAGAAGCCCAGATGTTGTGTCATTAAGCACACACATAATAAAAAAACAGACAAGCTAGGAGATACGGAACATCAAAACTCTCACTAAAGAAAATGCTTTATACTGAAGATTTAGTTGAGTTATTCTATGGTGCTTTTCAAAGCAGTGCTTTCAAATGTGGAATTCTCCTTTAAGAACCGACACCTTCATAAAAAGCCATTCAAATCAGTGGTGGGATTTAAAAAATTTTTACTACCAGTTCTGTGGGCATTGCTTGGTGGGCATGGCAGGGAAAGGATACTGTAAAATCTCCAGTCAGAGGTGGTATTTGCTGGTTCTACGAACTACTCAAAATTTCCACTACCAGTTCTCCAGAACTGGTCAGAACCTGCTGAATGCCACCCCTGATTCAAATCTTTTATTTGTAATAGCGGAGCCCAGATACTGTTTTTTTTTAATTGTGTGTGATAGATGAAGATCCACTTTGGCCTTTTTGATTCAGTCATATAGGGTGTGTTTTGTGTTTTGTATAATGGGTGTGTTTTGTGTTTACAACAATATTCCCAAGGGCAATATTCAGAGAATTTTAGGAATCAAACCTAAAGTGAAACCAAGGAACCGCTGTCACTAAGTGATGTAGTCATTAAATGAGTCATTTTAGGACCTTTTTACAGTCATTAAATGAATCATGCTGTTGTTAAGCAAATCTGGCTTCCTCCATTAACTTTGCTTGTCAGAAACAGCCTGGGAAAGTTGCAAATGATGATATCATGGCTTTAGGATTCTGTAAATACATGCTGGTTGACAACTGTTAGAATTTTGATCATATGATTGCAGGGACCCTTTGATAGCCATAAGTGAGAGGACTAGTCATAAATAACTGTTTTTCAGTGCCATTGCAACATTGCTGGTAATTAAACAAACAGTTTTAAGTTGACAACTATCAGTAGGCATAGTATGAAATATATTAAACAAAAAAAAATGCAATCTTTTACTAATATATTGTACATGTTCACAGCAGCAAGAATAAATGTAGCACAACATTAGAAAAGAAATATGTTACCAAAGATAACAGACTGGGAATTTGGAGAATATACATCAGGGGTGTCAAACTCACTGTCAAGTTTTTGTCATGTGACATATTGTGACTTTTTCCCCCTTTGCTAAAATCGGGGTGGGCATGGCCAGTGCGTGAGGCATCCGGCAGGCTGTGAGTTTGACACCCCTGACATATATTAAGGGCAAAATTGACAGTATACATTTGCAAGAGAAGTCTAAATAAATTTAAATAAGAATGGCTTCCATAGGTGCAATGTATTATACAGCAATAGAAATATAAGCATCTAGTTTGAAAGGGCAAAAGATCTGACTAAAAAACTGAAATAAGAGAGACATAATTTTGTTTAAACTAAATATTATACATTAATCAGAGTATGACAAAATAAGACTTCAAAACTAATATTAATCTGTAACATTTTAGTAGTTTCTGCATCCAGTTATGTTCCTTAATTATTTTTCATCTCTGAAACCGGATGTATTATATGCATAGGCATATAACCATTGAAAGGAGAAGTGTTAGACTGCACAGTACAGCTGAGCCCTCAGAGCTATTGTAAGGATTGCAAGGTAAGGGTTGCTATTTTTATCTAGTTCTTAAATAACTTTTCATGAAAATTAAATACACCCTGCATACCATTTGTTATGCATTTCTTTAATCTTTGAAATTAATTCCATTTCTGTACAATCTTGCTTTTTATTTCTGGATCTGCCAAAACACATAAGCTTCCAATTTGATCATAAATTCATTTTAGTAAGTAATTTGCTTATGCCTGCACTTAGTTAGCTATCTGTCTTCCATGTTGCAGTGAAGATTACAAGCTGTTTTGTAAGCCAGCAAGGCACATTTTGACCTTTATTTCACGGGGTGGGAGAGAAGGTTGGGCTGAGGAGCTCTAGATTTATGACTGTCAAACTTGACAAAGCATATCCATTAGCAGCTAGAAAGCTGTTTATCTGAAGTTTATCTGCGAAGATCCAAATCCTGTATACTGTTTACACAGGAGGGGAATAAAATCTTATTTATCATCTCAGAGGGCACTCTGCGTGCAAATAACAAAACCATGACACCGAGAAACCTGGAGATGAGCGAGATAAATAAATATCCCAGTGTTCATGAAAAAGGTGCTATTCTTGTTTGCAGCTGTCCCAACTGAAACCTGCAAGGCCACATCAGTAGTGTAAATAGGGCACATGTTTACAAAGCTGGGAATGGGATGGGAAGAGCTGGCAGGTGGACAAGTAAGGATGTTTGGATCTCAGCTTGGCCCGTAACATAAATTATTCTTCTGCTAGCCTCTTCTGATGTAATGAACTCATTTGAGGACAGCCGGTGTCCCTTTGCAGATATCCACTGCAGAGCCTTCAATGATTAAGTTTGACATTCTTGGTTCAGATGAATGGAGAGAGAGAAAAAAACTAGCCTGAAATTGCCAATGGTCAACATGAAATGCATTCTAGAATTCATTCATGCTTCTGACAGTACTTTCTTCATTTCTGTATTCTTGCCTCAGTTGTTATTATTGCTGTCTTCTTTCTCTTTTACTATTGACTAATTTCTACCAGATCACAGTATCTAGTCTGTAAGTTATTTGAAGCAGAGGTAGCATGCCTCTTAACAAGTATTGTGAGTTTGATTTTGACATTATTAGCAATCCTGCTACCATGGATGCCAATTTTGCAGAGTCTTTTTCATTACAATATTAAACTCATATACTATTTCCTGTTCCATTGCATTTAAATCTTTATCATACAATATACATATATTCAGGAACAATTTTAAAATGGTATTTACACTGTTATCAAGTACATATGTAAGCTTCTCTGAGTATGACCTGAAATAATTATGACAACTATGCAATCCACATAAACTTTAGATGGCAAGAAGTAAGGTTATAGGGGAAAAAATCTAGATGAAAAATAATTTATAGAGAGAAGGAAGTTTCTATATAGTCATACTAGGAAGGAAGAAAAGGTGACAAATATCCACCAAGTAATGAATAGAAAAGTTTTTCAGAGTCAGAGTCAATTGTAATTCAGTTTGTAACTCAGGCTACAGGTGATGCCACTAGAAAAGGTGTACCACGATAGGAAATGACATGAGTGATTGTGTGCAGAGTGATTGTGTCCCAGAGTTCTCAGGTTGGAATAAGGGTAGGAATAGGATAGAAAAACTTTCCATTCCTATCTTTAAAAAGCCCACAAGCCTCCCCCCCAGTGGTGGGATTCAAATTTTTTTTTTACTACCGGTTCTGTGGGCATGGCTTGGTGGGCGTGGCAGGGGAAGGATACTGTAAAATTTCCAGTCAGAGATGGAATCTGCCGGTTTTCTGAACTACTAAAAATTTCTGTTACCAGTTCTCCAGAACTGGTCAGAACCTGCTGAATACCAACTCTGCTCTCCCCAACCCCCAACAGCCCAAACATATGTGGAGCATGGTTTTAAAGTCCTTTTGAAGATTTTAGTTAGGTAATTAAGCATGGACATTTGTTTCCAGCAGGTCTCATGCTACTATTTCTATTCTTACATTTCAGGAGGGGGAAAATGTTGCTAAAAAATGGCCACCTACAAATTTCAGGGGCATATTCTTCAAAGTGGTAGGGGCAGGCTCCTACAATATGTGGTTTCCTATTTGTTTGTTTGATTTCATAATAAAATCTTTATAAGTAACTCAAGGCAATGAGTATATATATATATATAATACTCCTTTCTCCTCATATTTTCTACACAGAATGCTGCGCGATGGGTAGAACTGAGAGAGAGCGTTACTGGTTATCCTTGCATTAAACTAAATTTACATTACATTATCTTGCATTAATTATAATGCAAAACATTATAACTAAAGAGTAAGTTGGGTCAGAAGGGTAATATTATATTAAAGGATGCAATCCATGATTTGATTCACATTTTCTCCTGTTTTAATGTGATTTAGTGATATGGTATACACTATTTAAAATAATGGTAATTGTCCCGGAGAATCTGTGATCATATAGATTCTATGATGGTGATTGTTGCTGAAACTACATGCATTATTTCCTTGAATTATATTGCCATTGTATATTTTTTTAAATTGGAATCCACTTGGTGAGCAAGATGTCACTGGTCCCACTGTTGGATGGGACCTCCATAGCACCCTGTCAACACACATCCATGGATTTCAAATGAGAGATGTCTGAATCCTAATATGAAAAGGACTGAGATATAAATCCGAGTCCCAATAGGACGAAAAAAAATGTGAAATTGCAAATTCTGGAACTATCCCACTGCTTCTGAAATAATAGCTTTTACAACTGCAGCCAATATTGCAAATGTCACTGAGTGTGGAGTTTTAAAAACCCCTCCGATTGAGGCACAGGCTCGTTTCACCTTGCTAACGAATCATAAAACAATCCATTTCATTCCTTTGTTTTGCCTCTTTGCAGGAGGTCACCAAGGGTGAAAAAGATTGCTTGGAATGACAGCATCTCTTATGTTCTGTCACATTTCTGAAATAAGAATATCTCATGCCGTTATGAATTGGGAATGGTGTCTCATTATCGAAGGAAGCAAACAATTCCTGAGGTTTGAATAATAAGAGAGTTTGAAGGTGTTGCGATTGCCAAGCAAGAGAAAATAACCTGCTAATACGATGCCCAAATGGCTGACGTGCAAAAACCCCATAAATATCCACTCAGGTCTGTGGAATCTGCAGGTGTTCCATATCTCTAGCATTCAGGCCAATCTTGACTGACAGCTTTAAAGTTCTTCAAATTTGCATTCATTCCACCCTGCACAATAAAAACATTTTACTACCCTTTTTTTCCTTGGCATAGCTAGTGCGACCAAAACAGAAACTCTGGGATATTTAATAGACTGGAAAATTGAGAAAATACCAAAGATTGGTGGCTTGTAATTATATTTTTAGTTGACTTGCTATATATTTCTATCTGTCTATCTACCGTATCTCTAAATAAATAGAGCCAACATAGGGAGAACGGCTGGATTACTGTATCCTTCTTTACCAGGCTCTGTTATCTAGATCTGCCTCTCCAAATTGCTTTTTTTTTGGAATGGAGTGACATGACAACCACCTATATACTCAACTAACATAGCAAAAACAAGAAAAAGAGTTTACTAAAAAGCTATAGAAATTTTATCACAGGACTCTTTTGGTATTAAAACAAACCAATTCACTACTTGTTTTAGACAAGACAGGGCAGATTCAAGAGAAATAAATGAGCCTGCCTTAGGCTAACCATTTAAAGAGCTCCAGAAAGAACTTTAATGATGTGACATATAACAAGAGTTTGGAATGTAAATAGTGTCATATTATATCACATCATAGGTTAATATATTTGTTTAATTAATATGTAGTTTCAGCAATACAGAATTCAGGTTCAGTGGAACTGAAATCTATAGGAGTTAAGCTAACTGTGATTTTGAATTATCTCATTGTCTCACTTCTCATATGTAACTTAGTCTGAATTATACCCATAAATCAGTAACAATTTTAAAACACAGCATTAAAAAAACAGTTTAGCTATTCTGGGCAATAAAATCTCAAACAATTGACGAGAAAATATCAGGGTAAATTAAAGTTGTTTTTTTCCATCATCACTCCCAAGCTACTTGAGTATACTCAAAAAAGTGAATAATATGCATTCTTTCTTAGACTGAAAAATAAACACTACATGTTAACTACATGTTAACTTTTAATATGAAACTCTTCATAGGAAGAAGAAATTGGGAGCAAAGAAATTCTGCAACTGTCTAGATCAGAGTTTCTTAACTATCAGATGTTCAGTTTCTTAAGTTATTCAGTTAAGAAACTGAGCAACTTTAAGACTTCAAATCCCAGAATTCCCTAGCCAGCCAGCATATGCAATGAAATATTGATGAAAACCAGCTTATTAGCCAAAGCCTCATATTAGATGGGTCTGACATATTTTTAAATACGAGTTTTCTTTGGAATTTTTCTATTGGTTAACTTTCTTTTCTCCCACATATATAATGTATATATGTTCTCCCACATATATAATATAACAAATTCTGGTCATTTCCCATTGATGATTTATAACATTTTTAGAGCAAACAGTCATTATTTGTACTTAAAATGAAATTATTACTTCAACTAGAGCTGGTTGAAGCTATGAATATAAGTTGCTAGTACATACAAAAGCAACATGAAAAAAAGCTGATTAAAATCCAGCTTCTAAACTTTATGGAAAGACAGAAAGAAACTATGGACATAAGCAATTTTAATTCTATAGATCAATTCTCCTGATCTTTCTCCTTTTCTAATTGAGGCGGGCAATCACATAAATTAAATGACACTACTCCATAAACAAAAAATATAACAACTGGAAACTTCTGCCAAAGCATTTGCAATTTTACAAGTTGTGAGTAGATTTTTGTAGCTACTGTAGGAACCAAGAGAAAGCCTTGCCACAAGGCACACCTTCAATAGAAAAACAGTGCATACCTCCAGTGTTTCCATTCTTTCAGGCTCTGATTTAATTCTTTACCATTATTAAGCAAAGCCGTGTAGCTTTTCAGACTCAAAGGCAAAATGATGCTTCAGGCCACATGGTAGCAACTTTTTGGAATTCTTAAGCAGCCACACATTTTCTGTGTGCTCTGAAGCACCTTTTTACCTTCAAATCCAAGGAATGCACAGTTCTTTTATGAAGTGCTAAAAGAAAGAAAAAAGAAAGAAAGAAAGAAAGAAAGAAAGAAAGAAAGAAAGAAAGAAAGAAAGAAAGAAAGAAAGAAAGAAAGAAAGAAAGAAAGAAAGAAAGTGTTATGTTTGGAGAATAATGGAGACCAGACATCTGACCAGTGACTTCAACTCTTTAATAACAATAATAGAATAGAACAGAGCAAAAACTATGGGCAGCAGTAGCCCCTTTTATAGGGTTGGCTGCTACTCTCTTAACCAATACCAAGTGCAACAAGTTCAAACTAATAACCAATAGGAAGTGTCCTAAGCTTGGCCAATCAGAGGCTTGTTATGAACCAATCAAATGTGCAGGCTTCCAAAACCTGCTTTGCATTTAGGTTTAGTAATTTTTTATTCATTCACAACACCCCTCCCCCTTGGGTTCCATTTGAGGGGAGCTGTAACAAAATCTTCAAGGTAGACAGGCCGTTTGGTCTGTCTGGATGATTTCCTTCGCTCCACCGGGTTTGTTCTCAAGTCCGGTTCCGGTGGAGCGTTTGGATGATCTTTATTAAGTTCCGTTCCGCTGCACGGTGATTCCGTGCTGCTACCGTTGTTGTTGTTTCCGCCAATCAGTGTTTCTTCGGGGTTTCGCAGTTCGGTTTCCCCGAGTTCAAGTCCCATGGAACAGTCAACTCCTCCCGTATCAATCCCGGTACTTCGCTGGGCGTAGGGTTTCCGTTGGCCTGTTATCCGTCATATCAAAGTCAATTTCCTCGATATTTCCTCCCCCCTCAGTTAGTGAACCCGGGGAGCCATGGGCGCTGGGTATTAATCTCGAACGGAGTTGGTCTATGTGGCGTTTCCACACCCTACCATCGTCTGTTAGCAGGCGGTAAGATTTAGGCCCAGTGAGGTGGGTAACGGTTGCGGGTATCCATAAAGGGTCGCCGGAGAAGTTTTTGGCAAAGATTAAATCGCCTACCTTAAATTCCCGGCATTTGCTGCTGGAGCCGAAAGGCTTTTCGGGTGCGTATGCGGGGTGGAGCCGGTCGAGGTGCGATCGTAGTTTCCGCCCCATAAGAAGTTCGGCGGGCGTTTTGTTGGTAACGCTGTGAGGCGTGATGTGCTGCAATAATAAAATTCGATTGATTTTCTCATCGATGTTTCCGAATTCCATTTTGTGGAGGGTCTTTTTTACAAACTGTACCATGCGCTCTGCACGCCCGTTCGCCGCAGGGTGCGTGGGCGAGGTTAGCTCATGGCGGATGCCCCGGTCAGCAAGATATTGTTCAAATGGTAACGCCGTGAATTGTGGGCTGTTATCCGAGACGAGAACATCCGGAAAACCATGTGTGGCAAATAACCTGTTTAATTTGTTGATAACTGAGTCCATTGTAGTTGTGCTCATTCGATGGATTTCGAGCCAATTTGAATAGGCATCGACTGTAATAAGGAAAGTGTGCCCTTTTGTAGGCCCCGCAAAGTCAATATGGATACGGGACCATGGTCCTCTAGGCGTTTCCCATTCGGTTGGGCTTGCTTTAGGTGGGGCGTTGCTGACGTCTTGGCAACGTTGACAAGTAGCGACCCAGGCCTCGATTCTTTTGTCGATTCCCGGCCACCAGGCGTAGCTCCGTGCGAGTGCTTTCATCCGCACGATGCCCGGATGTCCGTCGTGCAATACCGCTAAAACAGTTCGTTGCAGTTTGCCCGGGATTACGACTCTATCGCCCCACAAGATGCAGCCCTTTTGAGAAAACAGTTCGGTTTGGCGTGCTTTAAAAGGCGCCCATTCAGGTGATAGCTGTTCTGTTGGCCAACCTCGCTCAACCCAGCATAGGATGTGTTGCAGGACCAGATCTCGTTTTGTCTCGAGGGCAATGTCTCTCGCCGTCAATGGCGGCGCGTGTAGAGTCTCAATTTGCAACGTTGTGATGGTTGGGGCTGGATCTTCAACCGATTCTGGGAGCGGTGTTCTGCTCAATGCATCAGCGTGGAGAATTGATTTCCCCGGGCGGTGTTGCAAGGTGTAGTTGTACGCCACCAAGAATTCAGACCAGCGGGTCATTCTGGGGGACAATATATACGGGGTTGGTTTATTACCCGCAATAATCCCCAGTAGTGGTTTATGATCAGTAATTATTGTAAACGCGCGCCCATACACATATTCATGAAACCTTTTAACTGCCGCCACAATAGCTAAAGCTTCTTTATCCAGCTGACTATAATTTCTTTCAGCTTTAGCTAAAGTTCATGAAAAAAATGCGACGGGAGCTTCTGCTCCGTTCGGTAATACGTGGGCCAGGATAGCTCCAACCCCAAAAGGTGAGGCGTCACAAGTAATAGTTAACGGCAGAGTCTCGTTGTACTGCATAAGTACAGAATCAGAAGTTAGCAATTTCTTTACTTGTTGAAAAGCGTTTTGTTCACGTTGTCCCCAAACCCACGTTGCTTTTTTGTCTAAGAGTCTATGTAATGGTTCAGCTACGGTTGCTTTATTGGGTAAAAAGACGTTATAAAAATTGATAAGTCCAAGGAACGCCTGTAGGTCTGCCTTGTTCCTTGGAGTGGGGGCCTTCTTAATTGCCTTTAGTTTGTCCTCAGTGGGATGGATTCCTTGACTGTCCAGGAGGTGTCCCAAAAACTCCACCCTTTCGGTACATAGCTGGCATTTATTTTTTTTAACTTTGAGGCCTGCGTTTTGGAACCTTTTTAAAACTATGCGGAGTCATTTTTCTAGAATGTCCCTGTTCGGGGCGGCGATGAGCACATCGTCGAAATACGGTACGACCCCTCTTATCCCTTGTAACAGCCTTTCCATTAAGCTCTGAAAAATTCCTGGAGCGACGCTCACCCCGAACTGGAGCCGGTTGCATTTAAATGCGCCCTATGCATGACAATAGTTTGCGCCTCCGCGGTGGCTGGATCTACAGGCAATTGTTGATATGCCTGTGCTAGGTCTAGTTTAGCGAAAACTTTTTCGCCGCCCAGGGAATGGAGCAGGTGTTGCACTACCGGCACTGGATACGCACTTTGCTGAAGTGTGTGGTTTAGGGTGGCCCGGTAGTCTCTGCAAATTCTCAGTGACCTGTCAGGCTTGATAGGCGTCACTATTGGGGTTTCCCATTGGGCGTGGTCGGTGGGTTCCAGCACGCCCTGTTCTATTAGCTTATCGAGTTGTTCATCGATTTTAGGTTTCAGGGCAAACAGCACCCGACGCAGCTTAAGGCGGATGCGTGCTACCTCGGGGTCCAAGTTAAATGAGATCGGGGTCCCCTTGTACTTGCCTAGTCCGTTCGCGAAAACGTCTTGGAATTCTTGCACGAGGGCTTCCTCCCAATCGTTGCTCTCAGCACAGTGGACTCCAGCTACAGTGATTCCAAGTGGTCTGAACCATTGAAGGCCTAAAAGACTAGGCCGGTCACGGTCCACGACAGTCAGTGGCAGTGCGACGGTGCGGTTCTTGAAAGAGACCTGGAATCGGCGGGACCCGACAACGGGAATTCAGTTACCCTGGTAATCTTTGAGGATAACCCTTTGAAGGTTTAGGTCTTGGCGGCGAATCGTCGGGATGAGCTGTTGAAGCGTCTTCCAGGACACCATCGAGAGGGATGATCCTGAGTCCACCTCCATTACACAAGGTTTGTTTTCGATAGCGACCTCTACTCGGATTTTCCCGGCATCAAGGGATGTAGCGTGGCCTATGGTAATTGTTTGGTGGGTCTCTTCCCGCCTGGTTTCTTCACGCCTGGTGGAAGTGGTGGACGGTTTGTTTCTGTAGGAGTGGCTTCCCCATTGGTGATTCAGTTTGTTTCGGGGTGTGCCGAAGAATTCTGAAGACTGGCATTCGGCCTGTCGGGGTTTGGAGTTTTTTTTGCTTCTGCAAACCTTTGCGATGTGACCTCTTTTCCTGCAAATGCGGCAGAGTGCGTCGAGGAATTTGCAGCTGGATCGTGGGTGATTCGCCCCACATCCTGCACACGGTCGAGATGAGGGTTGTGTGAACTGGTCTCGTTCCGTTCGGAGTCGGTTGACCTCTTCCTCATTGCTTTCTGATGGGGATTCTAGGTCTTCATGGTGAGTCGATACCGGGTGTCTCTCTGAGCGAGGCGAGGCATCTTTGGCGAGTTGACGTAGCGGTGCGTTGGTGCGGCGCATTCGGGCTGCCGACTTTTTGGTCACCTCCGCTGCAGTGGCTTCTTTAAGGGCATCGGTGAGGCTGATGTCCCCCTTAGCCATAATTTTGCTCTGGATCGTGCCGTCTTTTAGGCCCAGAACCAGGCGGTCTCGGAGGGCTTCTTCTAAATCAGAGAATCCGCAGAGGCCTCCAAGGTTGCGGAGGTCTGCGATGTAGTTGGCAAGGCTTTCGCCTTTCCGTCGGTCCCTCTGGTAATATTCGTGTCTTCTGACTAAGGTTGGTACGGTGGGCGCGTAGTGGGCCCGTAGCAAAGGCTCGAGGACGTCCCAGTCCATCGCTTTTACTTCGGCTGGCTTGGCAAGTGATTTTGCCATTTTAAACACGGTAGGCCCGCAATGGGTTAGAAATATAGCTCTTTTTTTGCTGGTTGTTGCGTCTTTCAAATTGTTGGTCTCCAGAAACATCTGGAACCGATCCATGTATGACTCCCAGTCTTCGGTTTCTGGGTCGAATGGAGCGGGTGGTACGGCACCGCTGGTCATGTTGCCGTTGATGGTGCGTGTTCGACCACGTGCTCTTTTGGTTGCTCTGTAAATCAGTCAGCTCTTCGGTCTCCGGATCCCACCTTCGTCGCCAGTGTTATGTTTGGAGAATAATGGAGACCAGACATCTGACCAGTAACTTCAACTCTTTAATAACAATAATAGAATAGAACAGAGCAAAAACTATGGGCAGCAGTAGCCCCTTTTATAGGGTTGGCTGCTACTCTCTTAACCAATACCAAGTGCATCAAGTTCAAACTAATAACCAATAGGAAGTGTCCTAAGCTTGGCCAATCAGAAGCTTGTTATGAACCAATCAAATGTTCAGGCTTCCAAAACCTGCTTTGCATTTAGGTTTAGTAATTTTTTATTCATTCACAACAGAAAGAAAGAAAGAAAGAAAGAAAGAAAGAAAGAAAGAAAGAAAGAAAGAAAGAAAGAAAGAAAGAAAGAAAGAAAGAAAGAAAGAAAGAAAGAAAGAAAGAAAGAAAGAAAGAGGAAGGGAGGAAAAAAAGGAAAAAGAAAGAAGGCAGGTAGGCAGGCAGGCAGGCAAGCAGGAAGGAAGGAAAGAAGGAAGGAAGGAAGGAAGGAAGGAAGGAAGGAAGGAAGGAAGGAAGGAAGGAAGGAAGGAAGATTTTGATTACAAACAGTGCCTTAAAAAATAATAAGCAATTTAGGATCCCCCCCCATTTTTTTTAAAGTTACTTCATTTATCATTCTTTAAGCAGGTAACCATGATCTGCTTGTGGCTGCTCAGATTTCCTTATTAAAGGCATTGGGATGTGTTTCTTTACTGCTGTCTTACATAGTACAACTGAGAATAAAAACCAAAATCTAATCAAACCACAAAAACAGAAACCTGTGACAATAAGGTCTAATGTATAATTCCTCAAAAGACTTATTACTATGTCCATTTTTTCAGGATGGCCTAGATTAGAAATAGAGAGATATTTGGTCTGTTGTCTAAAAGGTCTCTGAATCCAAGGTAAAAGGGTCTGATGTTTGCAGCGTCATGATCATGATCCATCTCGGGCCTTCCATTCTTATTCCTTCTCCGTTCAAAATAGAATGGTCACACACCATTCAAATTCATATAATCAGTGCTTTCCCAAATGCTTTCATCCAGGTTAATTATTTTGATATCAACACAGCAGTTTTAAAATCTGTGTGGGTGGGAAGACTGTAACAAGGGAATGTTGCATCTTTTTCCTTCAAAATAGCAACTTTACTTTATCCTACTATAAAGTAAAGAGCCTTCTTTAATGTGAAATTAGATCATTTAAAAAGTTCTTCATTGGAGTTATGGTGTGTGAAGCCTTGAGGCAGGGAGAGAAGGTTAACACTTTTAAGTACACCACCCTGACTAAATTACTTTAAAATCCATATATAGGATAAGGTATCACTCTCTTCTCCCTCCTTCCCGTCCTCCCCAAACAGGAAACATGGCCGTGTGAGCTAATTCTGCATCATTGTAATGCTCCATAGAATCTTGCCAGTCCGAAAATACAACAATCCTGCTGTCGCCTTTATAAACTGAGAAGGGATTCCTTCTAAGCTTCTTTTTCTGTCCATAATGCAGCCGTGAGCCATGTTTTCTCTTATCTTACCATTTCCCAGGGAGTATCATTTATCTCCATCTCCCAAAGTCATTCCAACATACCATTATATTATTCTATCTCTTATATCTACACCACCTACGGTCTGACCTAAGCTTAGTACCAGTGGTGGGATTCAAATTTTTTTACTACCAGTTCTGTGGGCATGGGTTGGTGGGCATGGCAGGGGAGGATACTGTAAAATCTCCAGTCAGAGGTGGTATTTGCCAGTTCTCCGAACTACTCAAAATTTCCGCTATTGGTTCTCCAGAACTGGTCAGAACCTGCTGAATACCATCTCTGCTTAGTACACAAAATTGTCTGCTACAACATCCTACCTATTAATGACTACTTCAGCTTCAATCACAATAACACATGGGCAAACAATAGATACAAACTCAAAGTAAACCACCCCAAATCAATTGCAGAAAATATGACTTCAGCAACAGAGTTGTCAATGTCTGGAACTCACTACCTGATTCTGTTATTACATCCTCAAACTTTAACCTTAAACTGTCTACCATGGACCTCACTTCATTCCTAAGAGGTCTGTAAGGGAGCGTGCATAAGCACACCAGCATCCCTTCTATCCCTGTCCTACTGTTCCCATTTATTCGTACTCATTTATTATGTATATACTTATACCTGTTTATACTAATATGTTTATATGTTATGTTCATACTTATACTTGTTTTCTCATACATGCTTGACAAACTAAATAAATAAAATAAATATATTAATATATCTATCTCAATTGCCTTCTCTATCTCATCCCCCTCACAATATGTTTAATTATACAACAGTGTTGGAGAGAAAAGGACTAGTAATTCCTTCCCAGTAGTCATTGAGAAAACAACACAAGATGTTATGACCAAAACAGCTTATATTATATCAGTGGGGACTATTTCAAATCCATATGGGGTCATGGACATGTTAATCTGTCTGATCAGCCACTAATCAGATATAAGAGCTTTTTAAAGAAACTTTTCCAAGCCCAGGGAGAGGTCATGTTAGGGAAGTCCATAATTATAATGGGATTATAATTATGAAAGCTGCATCCTAAAATAAGGGAAATCCTGAGTCAGCATAGTTTCGGAAGCCAATTGCATTTTCTCAAGAATGTTTAATGACAATTGTTAAAACAAGTTGTAATTCTTTAAATGGGGGTTTTAACTTAAAAAGGTACTAGGCTAGACACTAAAAGACCATGAGTTCTAGTCCCACTTTAGACACAAAGCCAGTCACTCGCCCTCAGCCCTAGGAAGGGGGCAATGGCAAATCCAAAATCTTGCCAAGAAAACTGTAGGGACTTATTGAGGCAGGAATCATCCCTGAAACAAAGGATAAAAACAAACCTTAAATGAAACAAAAACAAACTTTAAAATTTTTTAAACAATTAATATGATGTTAGATGAAGTACTGTTTTTAAAGTGGTGTAATCACTGGCTGAGTCCACCTGTCTACAAAACCATATGAGTCCCACACAGATTTATTTATACAGTTCAATTTGGATGGATATACCATGATAGTATATAGCTATACCATGAAGATATTGGGATGGATGTACCATGATGGTAATCATAGCAGTAATATCTTACTGAGGACAATGTCCTAAAGGTTTTTCCTCCTGACCAACTAGGGAGTATGCCACATCTTCTACTGAATTCTTTCTGAAAGAAGCAATAAAATAATGATTCTGAGACTGGGCCTTGAATAATAATTTACTCAAGAGAATAGAGATCAGATCCAATGGAAAAATATACACCAGTAAAATATTTTCACTGATTCTGGATTTTACAAGGATACAAAGTAATAAGTCATTTAATCATATATATCTTTTCTTTTCATGTTTATTTACATCAGATTGAATTGAATCATTTCCAGAATTAAATGCAACCTGAGCATGCTCCCTAGTTATTCTGTTAATTTCCTTTGTAAAGCAATTTTGTTAATCTGAGAGATAAAGCTTCTGAGTAACTCCCTTCATTACTTAAAGTATATTAAATTTAGATCATTACTGGTCCTCACCAAATCCATTAGGTTACTGTTAGTAATGAAATATAATACTGTCTCATTTTTAATAATGTGAAGCTTAGACTTACTGTACGTAAGGTATACCCACTGAAATAAACAGAATTTAAGTTACCAGTTATTAACTTAAATCCCTTAGGTTTCAATGAGTCTATTTTATGCATGACTATATTTAGATACAGCCTAAGCAGCATAAATATTAATACAGTACAGGTGGTTCTCGACCTACAGCCACAATTGAGCCCAAAATTCATGTTGCTAAGTGAGACATGTGATAAGTAATTTTTACCACATTTTGTGATCTTTCTTGCCACAGTTATTAAGTGAATCATTGCAGTTGATAACTTAGTAACTCAGTTTTTAATGAATCTGGCTTCCCCATTGACTTTGCTAGTCAGAAGGTCGCAAACAGTGACACAGCAACGGTCATAAATATGAATCAGTTGCCAAGCATCTGAATTTTGATCATGTGACTAGGGGGAAGCTAGAAAAGTTATAACTGTGAAAAATGGTCATGTCACATTTTTCAGTGCTGTTGTGACTTTGAATTGCTATTAAATGAACTGTTGTAAGTCGAGGACTATCTGTACAACAAAAATACATGCATCTTCTTGATCTTCTTTCACAAATGTGAAAATGTTGTAATGAGATATTTTAGTTTGGAAATACAGATCTAGTTGTTTTTTAATGTAGTGTTTTAGTAGAGACTATTATTATTATGGCTTTTATTTTATTTTTAGTATTTTATATGATTATTATTTATTTATTTTATATGATTATTATTAGACTATTATAATTCAGAGCTGTTTGGTGGCCTAGTGGTGAAGACACTCACCACCCATAGGGAAGGTTGAGAGTTCAATCCAAGGTAGCAGCAGATATTTTTCTCTCAGGGCGCAAAGAAAAAATATCTGCTGTGAACTCCACATAGGAATCAGGAAGGGCATCCGTCCAGGAAATGCTCAGTTCCATGCAGTTACTCTGACACTATCTTGAATTAAGAGTTACAGGGTCATAAAAAGGCAGCAAAATTAGGCTATTATAATTCAATTCATAATAGGGTTCCCAACTGTCATTTTGCAATTGAAATTTTTATGTGTCAGAAGCTGATTTTGTTCCCAAAGTCTAAAACTGTTTCTGCCAATCACAAAGACTTTTGTTGCTGTACTGGAGAATGGAAGCAAAAGAATTTAGATGTAAGAATTTAGAATTTATTTCTTGAAGCATCACTATTTCTGCAATTCCACTGTTGTTTCAGTTTCTAGCAGCAATATTATTATGATTCAGGTGCCATAGCTGATACGGCTTTTGAAAAGCTCTCTTTATACTCTGCTTTCTTAATATCTCTCTGTAACTTTTCTTAATATTCCCTACTCAATCAGGGCTTGCTCTTGCTCTATAATCCCATTCCTAGCACTTATTTGCTTTGTTCTTTCCTTTCTTGGTACTTAATGCACTAATCTACCTCTTTCTCTTTTCCTGGATCAAGTTCTCTGTTTGAAATGCCCAGGAAAACAATTTGAAATTTGAAAATATAATAAATCATATTAATTAGTACATAATTTTTCAGCTTTGAACATGTCTATGGGTACAGAGTTAGATATGACTCCCTCACTGCCAATCCTCACATCAGCTGAATCAAGCCAAAGTATTTTATTCCAAATGAAGATTAGTGCTCTCCCTTGCCAAAACCACCTTATTAGATAACAAACTCAAGCAATGTGTTAGTTATTGTGAGTGAAGCTGTACATTCAAGGCACTCCAAACACAGCAATTGAAATTTTTTTTTTAAAAACAAGTTTTATTAATTTTTAAAACACACAAATTATCATTATTCATTACATGTTTAAACCTTTTTTCATTGTCAATTTAACAAGTCAGATAAATTATAATTCTATTTTTAAACCATTTCCATACAAAATACCAAAACCTCTTATTCAATTTCTCTTTACTTCTCTTTACTCTTATTCAATATCATTATTATTATTTCATCTGTTTCTTTCTGACTTAGTTACCATTATTCTCATTCTATATTTCTACAAGTTTTAACTAATTCTCCCCCAAAAGACATATACACACAACACACAAAACATAAAAAAATCTTTTTGGAAAGTAACTTGGACCCAGGTGTCTCTCTCTTCATGGACTTCAATTATATTCATGCTCATCTTACATATCATTACTTATTTTATTTACCATTCTAAGCCTTCTATATTAACTTCCCCACATATTTCACACTTCTTACTTCTATCTTAATTAATCATCTTAGTTTGAATCATTATATTTATATCTTTTGTCCATTTTTTATCATCCCTTTGTCTCATTTCCTTATAAAAAAAAAGAAAATAAGTTTCTCCTGAAATCATTAATCAGAGTGTGATGCCTTTCTATCTCCCCCTAAGTTAATCAAATTAATCTTTAAAATAATATCTAATACCCAATCCGATTTTGCTTGGTACATTCTATCTAACTAATACATCCAACATAATTAAGTACATAATTAAACAATAAATCCAAATATTAAAAAAGATACTATAATAAAAATTTTATAATAACATCAATACCATAGTCTTATTAAACTCTTTAATTAAAACAATATTCTAAACCTCCCCTATTATTAAGTTTTAAAACCAATCATTTTTAAACATTTTAACATTTTAATCTCTTATCAACTCTTAAATCATTACAATACTACCATCTCATCTTATGTACCTTGCAAAATCTTTTTTTTTTAAAGAAAATTATACTTTATCCATTATCCATAAAAATTTCTTTTTTTCATTTAATTTCAAAACATTGTAGCTTTTCTCCACCTTTTCCCTTTCTTTCTTCTCCCAACAAACCTTTCTACCCCCCTTCTTCTAGCCTCTGCCTTACCAGCTTCCCTTCTCTGTCGTATTCCTTTTCCCTTTGTTTACTATCATCATATTGGTTTTGCACCTTATTTTTCCCTTTCTTAAATGTTTTTTTAGATCTTAAGTCCTTAAGTCCTTTAGTTTTCTTCTTTTCTTTCTTTTCTTTTCTTTCTCTCTTCCTTCTTTCTGGATCAAATTCTGAGATTCATTAAAAATGGCTCCTTTCTTTCTTTCTTGTTCCTCTGCTATCTTCATCTGTTGTAATGTTTGTTGATAATTAGTAAGCGCCATTTCTAAGAAAAGGAAAGCTTCTTCCACACCATCTTTACCATTTTTTTTTGCTTGTTCATATTCTTTTCTTAGTTCCTCAATAGAAAGAGCCATTATAAATCTTTTCTTTTCTTTTCCCCTTCTTTCTTCTTACAACAACCAGAATATTCAAAAGAAAATAAAAAAAATAAAACCGTCCCAAAGTTATCAGTCAGTCCAAACCAAGGCAGAGTTCTCACTTTCTCCTTCTGGGGTAATATCAATCCAAGAGAAAGAAAGTCCAAATCTGTTTAAAATCTTATTGCAATATATTCTTGTCTTCAAATCCTTAAGGCATCTGCTCCAACAAAGTCTTAGCATACAAATATTTTCTTTTTAATCCTCTCTCTTCCCACTCATCGCTTAAAACCAATTTTCACCTAAAAGAAATAGGTTTCTTAATATCCAGTTATTTATTCCGTAGGAAAAGAGGGAAAGCTATCCTTTCAGCACCTTCAAACAGCCGCTTTTTTTCCTCTTCTGGCAGGTATTATTCAGAAAGTCATACTTTTCAGGAATTTTATTAAATATGTCTTAGAGTCCTAGGAGCCAAGAAAAACTTTCTCCTCTCAATCACTTTCTCCACTTCCTCCTGCGCATTCTTACCCGGCTGCCAGCTTCTTTGTGGCGGCCATTACAGACCGCCGCTGCACCGTCCTGGGAAAAGGGAGTTCTGCCGGCCAGGGAGGGAGTCTGCAACACCCCAAACCCTTCTCCGGATCCCCCTACCTTCAGCTGCCCCTGCAGGCAGCCTAGCTCCGCCCGTCTGGGTCGGAGCCCAAACGCGTTAGCGCGGCAGGGATCGCGCAGCTTCGCAAATCCCTGCCGCTCACGAAGCCGACAAACCGGAAGCCCTGCAATTGAAATTTTTATGTGTCAGAAGCTGATTTTGTTCCCAAAGTCTAAAACTGTTTCTGCCAATCACAAAGACTTTTGTTGCTGTACTGGAGAATGGAAGCAAAAGAATTTAGATGTAAGAATTTAGAATTTATTTCTTGAAGCATCACTATTTCTGCAATTCCACTGTTGTTTCAGTTTCTAGCAGCAATATTATTATGATTCAGGTGCCATAGCTGATACGGCTTTTGAAAAGCTCTCTTTTATACTCTGTTTTCTTAATATCTCTCTGTAACTTTTCTTAATATTCCCTACTCAATCAGGGCTTGCTCTTGCTCTATAATCCCATTCCTAGCACTTATTTGCTTTGTTCTTTCCTTTCTTGGTACTTAATGCACTAATCTACCTCTTTCTCTTTTCCTGGATCAAGTTCTCTGTTTGAGATGCCCAGGAAAACAATTTGAAATTTGAAAATAGAATAAATCATATTAATTAGTACATAATTTTTCAGCTTTGAACATGTTTATGGGTACAGAGTTAGATATGACTCCCTCACTGCCAATCCTCACATCAGCTGAATCAAGCCAAAGTATTTTATTCCAAATGAAGATTAGTGCTCTCCCCTTGCCAAAACCACCTTATTAGATAACAAACTCAAGCAATGTGTTAGTTATTGTGAGTGAAGCTGTACATTCAAGGCACTCCAAACACAGAGAGGAGGGGGTCAAGCTATTTTCCAAAGCACCTGAAGGCCAGACAAGGAATAATGGATGGAAACTGAACAAGGAGAGATTCAACCTAGAAATAACTTTTCTGACAGTGATAGCAATCAACCAATGGAACAGCATGCCTTCAGAAGTTGTGGGAGCTTCATCGCTAGAAGCTTTCAAGAAGAGACTGGACTGCCATCTGTCAGAAATGGTGCAGGGCCTCCTGCTTGGGTGGCTGTGGACTAAATGGCCTACAAGAGTCCCTTCCAACTCTGTTAATCTTTTAATTCAGGGCAATTTATGCTATAAATGTTTTTGTGTAGGAGGGGAAACTTTGTCACTAGACATAGCGTAGCAGTGGTCAAATATTCTTTTTCTTCACCCTCCTTATTTTATCTTTCATTTTCTTTTTTTTAAAATAAAGTTTTATTTGGGTTTTCACACATACAAAATGCAAGTAAAACATCTTTTTTGAAAATAGCATGGTCCCAGGTTGAACTTCTTTATACAGACACAAAACTCAATTTCATGCTCCTTTTTGTATTCTATTCCATATCTTATACTATTTTACATTTTCTATATAGTTTTTCCCTCTTTTGATTTTCTCGATTTTAATTTGATTATCTCATCTCAATTCAAATCATTATATTTATATTTTTGTCTGTTTTGTTTCAATTTCATATTATCTTTTCTCATTAAACAAGTTTACTCCTGTAGTTACTAATTGGAGTATGACACCTTTATATCTTTTAATTATATCCATTCAACTCGTATTTAAACTTCAATTTATGCCTTTACAATTATAACATTCAATATAACACATAATACATAACTTCCAATCGAATTCTGCTTGGTACATTCTTATAATACCCACTATATTCTTTTTTAAAAAAAGATTGTAAATATATGTAATTATAAACCCTCATTCCATTCCAGTTCAGTTCTATCATTAATAATCATTAAAATCTTAACATCTTTAACACTTATTTTCAATTAAATATCATACTTCCTTAAAAACACATATGATCTCCATAATTAATTTTTCCCTTATTTCTCTTCACATATGTTTTTTATAAATAATTAAATATACCTTTTATTACATTTATTTATTGACAAGCATTCCACTGAATTATGATAGCTATTTTATCAGATATTTTAATCATACATTGTTTCATATTTTCTAAAATTATTTCTGTTTTTAATATAACCATACTATCTTATGTACCTTTGCAGAATCCCTTTTTCCATTAAATTTTCACCCATTATCTCTAAATAGGCCCTGTTTCTCTTTATTTTGTTTCTATCCTTTATGACTTCTTTTCCTTTCTTTCTTCCCTCTCATCTTCTTCCTCCCCTTTTTACCCCCTTGTCTCTCTATTTCTAATTCTCTCTTCTGCATTTCCCTCTTCTGTTGCTTTCTGATTGTATACTTATTTTTCACTCTATTTTTTTTTGAGGGGGGGGGAGTTGTTTTTCCCAATCTTAAACTTTCCATTCTCTTTCCCCCTTTTCCGTTTTTCCCCCCATCTAAGATTACTTGTTCATTAAAGATGGCTTCTTCTTTGTCGCAATCTTCTTGTTCTGTAGGCATTTCTTGTTGTTTCTCATAATTCCAAATCTCCATTTCTAAAAACTGAAATATGAAGCCAAAAGAACCTCTCCCTTCTCGTGCATCTTCTTTGTACTTTTTAAGTTCCATTTTCAGTTCTTCTAAAAGTGGAACCATTTTAAACAGTTTTAAACAACCACCTGATTGATTTTAGTCATTCAAAACAATAACCAAGAAACCAGAAATCATCAAGTGATCCAGATAGTCCCGAGTTATATCTTCTTATTTCTTTTTCGACTTTCTCTTCCTGGGGTTTTTGTTGTGATATTTCAGTTAGAATGTATCTTTTGGAAGTCTTTTTGAGATTTTGCTATAAATTCTTTTTTAATTCCAGGCAGTCTCCTCCCTTCCAGATCCTGCCCCTTTATTCTTCCTCTCTCCTTTCCTGTTTTCAAAAGCTTTTAATTATCCAGAAATTTTATTATCCCTTTGACTTTTTATTTTCAGCATTAAATGCCTATTGATGTCAAAGTGGATTTTTTCCCAATTTCTTACTTAAGTCTCTTAGCTGTCAGTATAGGAAAAGGAGAAAAAAAAACCCAAATCCTTTCCCTTTTCTCTCTCCTTCGCAGCTTAAAAATCTTCTTAGGGAACAATGTTATTGTTTTTTAACAGTTTCAATTCCAGGGTACCTTATTTGTTGCTTTTGCTGTTTGACCTGGTCAACCAAAACTTTCTCCTCTTATCTTCCTTCTGCACATTCTTTTCCAGTCAAGTTCTTCTTTGTGGTGGCCATTTCTGACCACCGCTGCAACCGCCTTCGGGAAAGCGAGTAATGGCCAGCTGGGGAGGAGAGATGCGGCTCTCCTCAACCCTGCAGGCAGTCTCCTCCCCTCTTCACCACCTCTACGGGGTGGCTTAGCCCTGAAGCCAGCTGGCTTGGGGCACTCCAGCGGCGAGCACAGATTGAAGCCTCGCAGAGACGCGGTTTCGGTCTGTCACTGAAGAAGCTCAAACCGGAAGCCCTATCTTTCATTTTCAATTTCTGGAGAAAACAATGTAGAAAAACTGGGAACATGAGAAAAGAAAAGATAACCTACTGACCACTTAAGGAAATTAAGTGTTTGTTCAGATCAGTAGAAGATTCCATGGGTTTGAGATCCATGAAATGTAATTATTATTCAAGTGAAAATTCATTTATTTTTCACTGCAGAGAAAGAAGAACTTTAAAAGTTCAAGGTATAACAGTTAGTGAGTTATGATTCCAATGTTTCTCAACCTTGACACCTCTTAGATGTGTGGTGTTTGACTCCCAGAATTCTCCAGCTACCCTTATACAATAGAAAACACTGTGTTATTCATTAGTGAAGTCATACAAGTTACATAATGAATGTTTATAAAAATAGTAGAGAACTGTGCATTAAAAATAAAGTATGAGGATTGACTTCCAGCAAATATCTGCAATTTCTTAGTCTTCTTTCACTCAACATATGTATGACTGCAGCTGCTAACTGGGGACAATGATGAAAGTGAGGCCATAAGCTAAGGTGGACTACTGATTAAGAAAAAGAAACATTAATTTGAAGTTGGCTTTTCTCCCCTCTCTAAAGGATGTTTCCTGAATGAACATGCTGGAATAAAAGTGAAAAATAGTATAACACAAAGTCAGTGCAGGAGCACATCAAGGCTGAATAAAGAAGATGATTTTCTATAACACTTTGGGACACAAACAGATTAGTCCTTGTTATGCGCTACATGTGATTATTGTCCTGAAGGTTTTAATAGTTATGTGGTTTAATTCATCCTTCCCCGATCACATACCCCAAATATTACACATTCTATTTTTCATATTATCCTTTGTCATATGTTACAGAAGTAAATTCAGGCACAGTTGGTAAGTCATGCTTCTTCGCTCCAAATAGTTCAATAAAAATTGTATGTAATGCAACATCCCTACTGGGTGGGTTTAAATCCATGGAGAGATAAGGTTATTTTAAAGTCTCCCAAAGGGCTGGGATTAATGGCTTTTGAGTTTTTGCAGACTCTTATATTGTCACGACTCTTTTTTACTTCAGCAACTACATTTCTGCAAAAATAAAAATTAGCTTTACAGAGAGTCTTTGACTTACAGCAATAGCAATAGCACTTAGACTTATATACCACTTTATAGTGCTTTGTCCTCTCTAAGCTGTTTACAGAATCAGCACATTGTCCCCAACAATCTGGGTCCTCATTTTACCCACTTCAGAAGGATGGAAGGCTGAGTCAACCTTGAGCCTGGTGAGATTTGAACTGCCAAATTGTAGGCAGCTGGCTGCAGAAGTAGCTTGCAGTACTGCACTCTCACCACTGCGCCACAGAAGCTCCTTATGACCTCAACTGAGCCTGAAATTTCTGTTGTTAAGCAAGACAGCTGTAAAATGAGTTTTGCTCCTTTTTATGACCTTTCTTGCCACAGTGGTTAAGTGAACCGCTGCAATTCTTAGGTTAGTAATATGGTTGTTAAGTGAAGACTTCCTTGTCAGGAGGTCTCAAGGTCTTGCGACATGACCACAACCATCATAAATATGAGCCAGTTGCTAAGTGTCTGAATTTTGATCACGTGAACATGGGGATGCTGCAATGGTCATAAATTACTTTTTTTTTAGTGGCATTGTAACTTTGAATGGTCATTAAACAAATGGTTGTAAGTCAAGGACTAGTTTTGCTGAATTTCTATTCGGTCATGATTTATGCTATTTTTCCTTTCCATCTTTTCTACCAGCACTGATCCCCCCGTTGCTCTATAGCATTAAATAAAAATGAAAAAAAGATGGAGGGCTTGGAGAGGAGTCACCAATACAATAAGAAAGCACAACCTCCCCACTCCACCCACCCACACTTTTATCTCAATAATATAAAATATTTTTATTTGTAGTTAAAGATTGTGTCACTTTTTAAGTAATTTAACTCATATTTCCTGAAATTCTTCAGGCTTCTTTTTCTGTTTCAGATACTGTTTTGGCAAGCAATAGAAGATGACCTAATCCAACCAGTGGTGGAATTCAATTTTTTTTACTACTGGCTCTGTGGGCATGGCTTATTTGGTGGGCGTGGCTTGTGGTCATGTGACTGGGTGGGTGTGGCTTAGTGGTCATGTGACTGGGTGGGCGTGCTTGGTGGTCATGTGACTGGGTGGGTGTGACCAACTCAATGTCACTCACATCAAGGGGTGCCTCACCTGGCCCCTCCCCTCCCAGCCATTCCTTGTCACCCAGCCTCAACTTATCTATAGTTCTGTAAAAATGTTGTTCATCTTTTTTGACTTTATTATCTGCATACTATAGATGTACTTTCATGGACCACTGAAAGGAGGAAATGGCTCACATGCTTTACTCAAGAGTGTGATACAGGCAACAGGCTTTTAAGGGGCTGCCACAAAGAAAGGGGGGCAATGTATTTTCCAAAGAAGCAGAATGCAAACAAGAAGCAATGGATGGAAATGAACAGAGAGAAGCAACCTAAAACTAAGAAGAAACTTCCTGACAGGGAAAACAATTAACCAATGGAACTGCCTGTCTCCAGAAGTTCTGGGTGTTCAATCACTGGAAGTTTTTGAGAAAAGACTGGACAGCCATTTCTCTGAAATGGTATAGGGTTCACCCCAAGGTCCCTTCTAAGTATTATTCTGACACCTTTCCCAGGATTTCCACTCAGAGTTTGGCATCCTCAGTTTTCTTGCCTGAGCTGGGGGTTGGATTAGAAGACCTCCAAGGTCCCTTTCAACTCTTGTTAAACACATATGTATTTTATGCTCTGGACTATTGACATTGAATGCATGTAAACCCTGAAAAATATGTGGTAACCCTGGGCAAAAGAAAGGCAGAAAAATCACTCTAGGTGTAGGGACAGTGTAAAATATTAACACATGATAAATAATGGAACAATTAAAAATAATAGCACAGAGTTTTATCTCTCTCTTCCTATTTTCTTTCTTTCTTTCTCTACCTTCCTCTCTCTCTCTCTCTCTCTCTCTCTCTCTCTCTCTCTCTCTCTCTCTCTCACACACACACACACACACACACACACACACACTGAGCACTTAACAGACAAGCATTTTGGAAGCAGCTCCTTTAAATTTCTCCAAGGCTTCAGTGGATTCCCCCACCCCCTCTGTCAGACTGCACTTCTTCTCACTCCAGCACTTTAACTCACAAGGGAAAAGCGATACTTGCAGCATTCATGGGGAATCCTTGGAGAAGTTTTTAAAAGACCTGCTTCCAAAATGCATTTCTTTTACGTTGCAAAAGTGCTCCAAGGCTCAATTCACCCCCATCCCCTCTGTCAGACCGCACTCTTTCTCACTCCTGACACTTTAACTTACACAGTGAAAGCGATACTTGCAGCGTCCATGCCTTTCTTCCTTTTCCCCAGGGAGAAAGAGGATGTGGGAAACAGAAAGCTAGGAGAGCAATCGCAAGTGAACGATTGGGCAACCAGGTTGGGGGCGTGGCCAGCCAGGGATTGTCACTGGTTCAGCGACCCATGCCAAATAACCACTACCGGTTCGCCCGAATAGGTGCGAACCGGTCGAATAGCACCTCTGAATCCAGCCAAGAGACAGAAGCTTTTCCACTGAGTCCATGTATATATTGGAAGATAATAGGGAATACAGTAAAGAAAATTATAATATTAGGTATGAGGTCTACGTTTTTCCTTTGAACTAGCTCAGGAATGTTCCTAGCTAAAATATGAAAAGGTAAAAGCCAATTACATTTTTGGGCCAGGAAGTGGGATATTCCCTTTATATCTACTTGCCAGTTCTATATTTCTTGTCCCTATTACTATCAGTCCCCATCTGGTAAAAAAAGAAAAAGAAAAAGAAACCCCACCTATATTCCATTTCTCTGTCTTGGTAGTTTGAGGAAATGCAAAAGAATATTGTTCTTCGTTATTTTTAACTGAAGGACAGCATATAGTGTCATATAGATGGAACAAGTGTTCATTATAGGAAAAACTGATTTAAGAGGAAGGCATTACTTTCTGATTTAATAGGAAGGCATTACTTTCTAATTATTTTCAGCATAAGAAGCAATCTGCCCTGCAATAAAGCAATCTATTTTTACTTTGTCAATACAGCTTAACTAAGTTTATCACATTGTTATTATAAAATGTTACTACTAATGATAATAATAATAATTCCTCACTTGCAAAGGGCAGCTTTATCCTGCGATGATATCTGTAACGCCGTCAAACATCCACATTTGTCTATCTTAGGTCATTGAGAAGGATTCAGTAGGTGGACAAAAAATTCCGAGAGCCAATCTGAACATCTGGTTGACTGTGTGGGACAATAATGATTCCTACAGTTGGTCTTAATCATGATTATCTAACTGATTTTATACATTTATCTTTTAGAACTACATTTAGATTGTAGCTCTAAAATGAAGGGTTTCCCTGCCCCAGGCTTTGACCAAATGCATGATGAGCCTACAGCCTCTTCAAGAAAACTGCATCGATTTGTCCAGTTTTATTGATTTTCTCTGGATCAAATCTGAGCTGCCAACAAACTGAAGGGTCACTAATGTTCTCTTTAATTGATCCACGTTTTGCTTACCACAGACATGTTTAAACAGGATTTTAGATAACATTCAGGGTTTTTTAAAAAAAATAATTGACATCGTTACTATTACAAAATTTTCTTTGTGCTGTTAAAAAAAATCTTAATTGGCAACTTCATATACTGCTTGATTGTTATCTATGCCTTTAATGTTATAAGCCACCCAGTATTTTAGGTGACCTTTAAATTCAACAAATAAATTATAATCTAGAATAGATCTGCATAATTCCAATGTAGGGGAATGAAGGTGTCCGATATATAATGAATGTACTAGGCTTATATCGTGTGCATTTTCCAGTACAACTTAAACTTATATGCATATGAAAAGTTGCCTTTACAGTATGGGTAAATTAGATATCCCCAAATATCTTTGAGTGACATTCCATGAAAGGGAAATATTTTATCGCTGGGTCAGAGCACACCCAGATATCCAAGGACAGAAGGAGAAAGATGCTTGCCATTCTCTCCAGTTGTCATCCACAGCACAGAAATAATTTAGATGAGGTATTGAGCTACTTTAAATTTATCAAGCGTTTGAGGATGCAGTAGAATGCCAAAAGAATTTAGGACTGAGAGGATTCTCAGACTCAGAAAAAAAATGTTTTTGGGGATCACTGAGGAAATCAAAGAGGGAACATAATGTGGAAATCAGGGATTCTTGCTCCTAAAAAGGGGGAAATGTGTGTGTGTGTGTGTGTGTGTGTGTGTGTGTGTTAGACCTATGCCATATCCTTGGGATGCTTCTGTAAGGACCATTATACAATATATTTATTATTGTATCTTTACTGTGAAGCAAAACATGATATACTTTTTAGGACTTTCTTCCTCAGGTGTGAAAAATCCTTCATTGGTAAGGTGAGATTTAATTGTCTCTGGGTGTATTCAAATCATATATTTGATTATTGTCTCTTTCTCGCCCTTTCTCTTCCCCCTGCTCATTCCTACCTGTGATCTTGTCCTCATCATTGGTGTACTATTGCATGTATGTGTGTGTATGTGTGTGTACACTCCCATGTGAATGAAATAAGCAACATTTTTAGAGATTGTCCAGACTCATACAATCACATTTAAAATCTCTCAAAATGTAGGCTGGGAACACCAAAATGTCATGAGTTTAAAGACCGTCATGAGATTTTGGCACATTATTATTATTGTTTTTTATTTAACATAGAAAGTTCTGCCAACTACCATCTAAGGGAAAAATGTGTGCCATAGTGCCAGCAGTAACTGCATTGTCAACTCCTACTTATACAGAGTTCCTCAAAAGTTGTCAAAGATGAAGTAACAGCCCAATTAAAGCAACAAGCTCTTCTATTCATTGCTATCACCTTACATTTTTTTTTTATAAAAATTTTATTTGGGTTTTCACAAAACATAATACAAATAAAATTTCTTTTTTGGGAGAATAGCATGGTCCTGGGGTTATCACTTCTCCATACAGACATAAATTCAATTTCATATTCATCTTTGTGTTCTATTCCATATCTTATTACTATTTTAACATTTTCTCAATAATTTTTCCCTTCCCTTAGTTTTCTCAATCTTTCTTTGAATTATCTCATTCCTTTCTAAATTCAATTATATATATCTTTTTCTAAGTTTCAATATCTTTCTAGTCATTATATTTATACTTTTGTCTGTCCTGTTTCAATTTCATATTTTCTTTTCTCAATAAACAAAATTTTTCCCTGTAGTTACTAATTGGAGTATGACACTTTTGTATCTTTTAATTTTTATCCATTCAACTCTTATTTAAACTTCAATTTATGCCTTTACAATTATAACATTCAATATAACACATAACTTCCAGTTGAATTCTGCTTGGTACATTCTTAAAATATGCACTAAGTTCTTAAAGAGAATATATATCTATATATATATATAAAACAATAATAAATAAAATACTTATTCTATTCCAATTCAGCTCTATCACTAATGTTAGATATAATCTTTGACATATTTAACATTTCTTTTCAATAGGGTATCATACATCTAGGAACACTTATAATATTTCCATAATGTTTTCATGTTTCTTTCGTATTCCTCTTCACTTAAATTTTTATAACACATTTATAATAATTAAAACGTTCCCCTCCTTTCCTAATTTCATTCTCTCATTCTCTTTATTTCATTTATTTATTAAACATTCCATTACATTACAATGAGTATGTTATCTATCATTTTAATCACACTTGTTTCATATTTTCAAAGTTCATTTCTATTTCTAATATAGCAATACTATCTTATGTACCCTTGCAGAATCCACCTTTCAATTAAGTTTTCACCCATTATCTCTGTGTCTTCTAAATAGGCTTATACCCTTAATCCTTGTACGTTTTCCCTGTTTCTTTATGTTCTGTTTCTGTCCTTTATAATTTCTTTTCCTTTCCCTCTTTCCCCTCTTCTTCTCCCTTCGCTTTTTGACCCCTTCTCTCTCTAATTCTGATTCTCTCTTCTGTAATCCTCTCTTCTGTTTATTCCTAATGTTGTAATTACTTTTCAAACTATTCTTTTTTGGAGTTGTTTTTTCAGATCTTAAATTTTTCACTCTCTTTCCCCCCTTTCCTTTCTTTTCCCCACATAGAAATACTTGGTCATTGAAGATGGCTTCTTCTTTGTCCCGTCCTTCAGGCATTTCTTGTTGTTTCTCATAGTTCAGGATCTCCATTTCTAAAAATTTAAATATGAAGCCAAAAGAACCTCTTCCTTCTTGTGTATCTTCTTTCTGTTTTGTAAGTTCCATTCTCAATTCTTCCAAGAATGATACCATTTTAAAAACTTTTAAACAACCACCCGATTAATTTTAGTCCTTTAGATCCAATAGCCAAAAATCCAAAAATCACCAAGTAATCCAAATAATCCAAAACTGTTTCTTCTTGCTTCTTTTTTCCACTTTCTCTTCCTGGGGTTCTCTCATCTTGTTACAGAGTTTCAGTTAAAATGTATATTTTAGGAATCTTGTTAAAATTTCACTGTTAATTCCTTTCACTTCCAGGTGGTCTCCTCCATTTTTCCAGATCCCACCCTTTTGTTTTTTTCCTTCTTTTAAAAGTTTTTGAGAATCCAGAAATCTTTGTTATCCCTTTGACATTTTATTTTCAGCTTAAATACCTGTTAATGTCAAAGTGTATTATTTTTGTATTTTTGCCAGTTTCTTGCTTAAATCTCTTAGTTGTCAATATAAGGAAGAAAAGAAAAAAAAAACAAATCCTTTCCCTTTCCTCTCTCATTCACCGCTTCAAAGTCTTATTTGGGAACAATGTTGTTCTTTATAATTCAAATTCCAAGGTACCTTATATTGTTGCTTTTTCATTTCAAGTTCTTTGAGGTGGCCATTTCTGACCACTGCTGCAACTGCCTTTGGGAAAGGGAGTAATGGCCAGCTCGGGAGGAAAATTGTGACTCTCCTCAACCCTGCTGGCAGTCTCCCCCCTCTTTACCACCTCTACGGGGTGGCTTAGCCCCGAAATCAGTTGGCTTGGGGCGCTCCAGCGGCAAGCACAGATCGAAACTGCACACGATCACAGATTTCAATCTGTCACCAAAGAAGCTCAAACTGGTGCTATCACCTTAAATTGATGTGGGGGAAAGGATCTGGCTCAGTTTCTCTTCTTTCCATCCATAATTTTTGAGGGACAATTTAATATAATTTATTGATGTATTAAGTGTTTTGGGACCTTTTATGGAAGAATTTGGTAAAAACGACACAATTTCTCACAACTGATACATTTCTGCATGTATTTTTTCTCTTTTCAGTTCCTTCCTCTGGCTCATATAATGCTTTTTTATGTGCAGCTTTCTTTATAGGGAAGATTCCAATATGTTTTTTGAGTGATAAATGTCATTATACACTAAACAGTGCAAAATTATATATGTAGGGTTAAGGGGCCACGATGGCTCACAATTAAAGACACTGAGCTTGTCAAGTGAGCTACCATTCCTTGCCCCAATTCCTGCCCATCTAGCAGCTTGAAAACATGCAAATATGAGTAGAAAAAATAGGTGCCATTTTGGTGGGAAGGTAACAGAGCTTTTTCCACTGTGGCCCCTGTCTATGGAGGCGAGATCTGAGTCCATCTTTCTGGCCTTCTGGAAAAAATTTAAAACCTGGTTTTGTTGATTGGCTTGGGGCCCTGATGGGGCTGCTTTTTGCTGGTGGTGGTTGATGGGATAAGAAGACTTCAAAACCCATACCATCCATCTCCTTGGTCTTAGTTTTTATGTAACTTTCCTTAATTTTAATATTTATCTTTTTACCATTTGTAAACTGCCCAGTCACCCTATCACTGAAATGGGCGGCATCTAAATTAAATAAATAAATATGGTGTCAGCATTTCAAGTAACTCCTCATTGCAATTCAGAACTCTGAGACCAAATCCATTAAAGTAAGATTTTATTAGAGAAGTCACATTGGCACATCTGGGGAAAACTCAAATCTGAAATCCCACGTTTCCCCCCCCACACACACAAAAACTCACACCCTACCCTTTCCAGTGACATTCACACCACATGGCCTAATCAATCTACTTCTCAACCTCCACCAAACTTCGGCCACTCCCCTCCAGGTGCCAGCAGCACATCCTTGACTTCATGTGAAAGAATGTTTTTATGACTATACTCCCTTCACTTCTGGTTCCCATAGCTTGCCTATCCCCCACTATGGCAGCCCTGTAAGTATGTCCACAGATAGATCCAGGGCTGACATATGGTTTTCTTAATCCTTCTATGGAATTAGGAGGCATGGATCATGAAAAATAAAGAAAATGTCAGCTTTGGAAGCCATATTAGCACCAGAAGCTTCCACACTGCCACATTCTTGAGCTTGGGAAGTTGGGAGGTGGGGTTTCATGGAGTGCATATGGTTAGACATAATAGCATTCTTCTTTAAAATCAAGGTCATGTTATTCCTGTACCTGGTTGAGGAGTGGTTCAAGGGATGTCTCAAGTTGGAACGGATGGTGATTGGGGCATGTAATTGAATGATGGGTGAAGGGGATTGATTTGTAATTTTTACTTATTGGAGGAAAATCCAGATCTTTCAGATTCAGGTTTTCCCAGATGTGCCAGTATAACTACTCTAATAAAAGGAAACTTTGACAAAATGCCTTTCTCAGAGTTTTTAACTGGAGTTGGGTTTTTCTGGAACCCTGCCAGAAAATTTCTTTTCAAAGAAAATTCCCTTTCTTCTTTTCAAGAAAAAAACAAAACAAAATTTCTTATCTGCATCTTCTTGCAACTCATATATTCTGGTTTTTTTTATATCTCACAGTTAAACAACATGCTCACTATAACTATTGTATGGGCATTTTTTTTCCTTTTTTCTAATTTGTCTCTGTGTGTGTGAAAGAGAGAAAGACAGAAAGACAGAAAGACAGAAAGACAGAAAGAAAGAAAGAAAGAAAGAAAGAAAGAAAGAAAGAAAGAAAGAAAGAAAGAAAGAAAGAAAGAAAGAAAGAAAGAAAGAAAGAAAGAGGCTCTCTGCTATTGACGCGTGTGACAATACCATTTTATACACTACTAAAAATTCCATTATTCTGTTCAGCTATGTATTGTTAGTTCTGTCTACCTACCGGTAGTTGAAGTATTATTCATATTCTATATTTCTATAACAAAACTGAATGCTTCTTCAGTTAAAAAAAAAAGGTTGACAATGTTTTTGCACCTTATAGGGATTTTTTTAACCCCCTGCAGGAAATGTTGCTTCTATAGAGTGATTCAGTAATATGAGGAGAAAAGCAAAACTAACAAAGATCCATTTCCTACCCCTTTTCTCTAGTGGGTTAGTTATCACCAATATTGACCATTCTAGATGGATTGTTTAGGTTTTAAAATTGATTTTCAGAATTTTTTTAAAATGAATTGCAATAGTTTCATTATCTTTAATGTTGAAAACATGCATTAACAAAGCCAGTTTCCAATGTGTATCAATTAAGAAACATTAAAAAATATGTAAAAGAGGAATATACCAAACTCTGTCTTTACTGCAATTTTTATTTCTGGAAAGGGTCATTACTATCTCATCCCAGAAATACAAATATCCTTAAATTCAGAATGGTATATTATGTGAGACAGTAATCATTTCTTGGGTAGAAAAGCTACATAAAAACACTGAAAGGAGCAAGCTAGTTTTGCACAAAACAGCTTGAATCAGAGCTGCAAATGTTGCTCCATTTCTCTGGATCCATGGAGATTTAATATTTTCTTTTCTCCTATAGAGCAGTAGTAATTCAGGAATTATAATTCATGTATAGAAGAGCATTAGTGTTCTTGTCTCCCCACGCATGGCCAAATCATAGACTAACCACTGCCAGCTTTAATAATTCTGACCTCCATTTTACAGCTGTAGATGAATATAAGGTTACTAAAATCAATGAAAAAGTAGAATAATGCCGGGGGAATACACTCCATATATCATGTTAATTTTCCACCTACATTTCACAGATAGGCCAAAGACATAAATCTGTCTCTTTTACACACATATCACATCTTCCAAGGTTAGATAGATACAAAGAATTTCCCTGACATTTCCAATGCACTAATAATTTTTTTTTTGCCTTGAATCACTATGACCTTATCTAATAATCTTCTCCTATTTACAGCAATCTAATTTTATTTGGCTTTAGTGATCACCACTTTTCCTTTTAAAGTGATTTGATTAGACTTTCACATATTTCTATTTTTTTCAGCATACTGCCCACTACTTGCAAGTCTTATTCCCATAGATTCAGATAGAATTAGATTAAACTGGACAATTTTCTTATGATGCATGGCCAGTTTAAGACACTGAAGCAGGCAGGCAGAATGGCGCCAGCCTAATTTTTGATCCAGCTAGGGCATGAGTTTAACCTCTCTTTATCCTTGATATATAATAGAGATTTTTAATAAATTGCAAAATCAGATCAGACTTTCCTTATTTGAGAACAAGGCTCTGTTTATCCATAACTAATAAATTCAAAGTTTTTGATTCCTTTTTCCTCAGCGCACACTTACCCCTCCAAATATCTAGACCAGATTAAATCACAGACCTTTCTCGTTACATGTTCAATGAGGCCAGAGAAGTGATTTTGTGTCTTGTAATGTTATTTATTGACAAGATTTACCACAGTCTTGGGATATGGTTAATTTCTTCCCTGTGCAGCAAAATGAAAAACAAAACAAAGCTTTCTCAGTGGCTGAAGTTAGTATTGCAGCAAAACAGCTTTTCACATTAACTTCTACTGTGCCTGTGATAAACAAATTTTGATCAAATGCATAATGATTGGGCAGCAAATTTATTATTGGGATGATAACGGGAAATGTAACAACTTTCTTAGGTATAAAGATTGAGTGTACTTTTGATTAACTGTAAAAGCAGGCTGTAATATATCATCATGTGGTGATATATTACAGAGCAATGGTGGTACAGTGGTTAGAATGCGGTACTGCTACCTCTGCTGACTGCTGGATGCCAGCAGTTCAAGTCTCACCGGCTCAAGGTTGACTCAGTCTTCCATCCTTCTGAGGTCAGTAAAATAAGATTATTGGGGACAATATGCTGGCTCTGTAAAAAACTGCTTGGAGAGGGCTGTAAAGCACTGTGAAGCAGCATATAAGGTCAGTGCTATTGCTATGAGGTTAATGTTGCTGTATGTAATCTTAGTAATTCGTAGAGTTTATATAAGATATTTTCTTATATAAGAGCTCATTTTTCAGCTCTTCATGGCTTGCTTTGCACTAACCCCTTTTTCCTCCCAAGTTTCATATGAAAAAGGATCTTTAAAAAGTTAACCACAATGATAAACTTTCTCTAAGGTCTCAACATGTTTATATTAATATACCTGTAAGAAATTTTAAGTTTGACCTGTTGGCAGCTTTTTCCCAATTTTTTTTTCTCATGAAGAAATTGTAATGGTACTTAGAGCAGCAGCAAGCCAGTGAGAGAAAACAAGTTGCCTGTCAAAAGGGCTTGGAATTTTGTTTTGTTCCAGCTCTGATTTATTCAAGTCTCCATTCATGTCATCACAGTGATGCTAGAAGAGGCTACTGTAAATGTCATGCACTGTATTATCAAATGCTCCAAGATTCCCACAAATAATTTCACAGCATTTTTTTTTTGCAGTTTTTGCTTTGTTTTCCAAATCAATGTCAATTTTCCACCATGTTTAGATTTCTGAAGATATCTATTAGGCTCAAATTAATTTGATCTCAGAATTCCATCAACATTTATTACTGTACTTTCACACTAAATGTCGCTGTTAAGCAGACATCTGACTCCCCTTGGTTTTTGGTAGCAGAGACACCAAAGTGTAAAATTCCTGCTCAAAGTGTCCGCAAACTTGTAGGTTCTCTCTGGTTAGGTAAGTTGAATTTAAGGAACAAATGTTCACAGCCCTAGAAATTAATACCTACTTGATGTGCTGTTTCTTATAGATATTTGAAAAACTCAAACCTTGTAAATGTTCACAATCAACATTCTCTTGTATGTTCTTCAAATAATGTCAATTTCCTATGGATGCATAGAATATATTGATGTCTACAGGAGAAAAGCCTTCAAACCAGGGATGGGATTCAACCCATGTTACTACCAGTTCAGTCACTATGTTTTGCGTGCAAGTGTAAAATAACCTTAGGCTGTGCCGCCTGGACAGCTGAAAAGCACTGTGCGCAGGTGTGCAGCATTTGAAAAGCATATTTTTCCCTGCTTTTTCAACCACAGCTGTGCTGCGCAAAACAGCTGAAGTTGAAAAAGCAGGAAATAAAGGACAAGTAAGAGCCCGGGTAGGCCAAACAGCAGCAAACACAGAAACGGTTTGGTGTCTGCTACTGTTCAGAGCTAGCGGCTCTATAGAACTGGGCAGAACTGGTAGCATCCCACTTCAAAGATCTGGCTGTGTGCAAGCAAGGTCCTGATAGAAACAGGCTTACTGGTAAAGGTCATATGGTGAGTACTCCCAATTCACTTAATGTCTGAATAAGGCTTCAGTCTTTGCCATTGCTGATGCAGGTTAAATCCTGTTTCATTTATCCAGCTCTCCTGTGCATGCTTGCTTTCCAAATGTTCAAGCATAGCTCATCTAAAAATATAGTGTTGACAAGTATCTTTAGGAAATGTATTTCCTAAGACTTTTTGTTGTTGTTGTTTTAGAAATGTGCATTTGAAATTTCCTCAATGAGGAAATTGACCGGAACGGAAATATGTGTGAATGGATCATGTAACTCTAATGCAGCTAGCAATAGATAATTTCTCCAGCTCTTCTGAGGTCATTACAAGGTCTGTTACATAAGTTGCCTATGTTTGGAATTCTTGAAATTTGTAATACCGTGACTCCTATACAATAATCAATGAATTTCTATGATCCCTCAATGAATAAGAGTAAATTTAGTTGGCTTAAGGTTTATAAGAAATAAATATATATACCATTTATGTTCTTAGTATGTTAATTATCATAGGGGTTCTCACACTTTGCAATGGCTCAGCTGCTCACTGGTGTTTCCACTGCTAAATTGAGAGGCAAAGTTGAAACAATGCTCCACAGTCTGCCTCTGATCAAGATTATTGTGACCCCCCCACCTCCCTAAGTTGCTTATGAATTCTTGGGATTTGGGGAGGAGTGTCTCAGTCGATAGTTTGAAGAGTCTATGACAACTCACTGCAGCCAACTCACCATAGCCAACTCACTGCAGCCAACTTATTGTGGCCAACTCTCCATGAGACTCACCGTGGCTAATTTGCCACGGCACAACTTGCTATGGGACCAGGATTACACTAATATTGAAGAAATAGTCTAGTAGAATTATGAAAGAAAGGATGCCAAAGGAGGGACAAAATAAAGTGTGAATGACAAAAATTAAATTGTAAATTGTAAAATTGTATTAAATTGTAAAAAATAAATAATCAAATTGTATTTTTGAATTGTTTCATAGCAAGTTGTCTGTGGTGAGTTGGCCTTGGAGATTTAGCTGTAGTAAGTTGGCTGTAGTGGGTTGATCGTGGTGAGCTGGCCATGGCAAGTTGGCTGTGGCGAGTTGTCCCATTCCATAATTTGAGCACCCCTTCAGTAGGTTTTAAAGACTTTCATTGCTATTAGAAGTCCTTATCAGAGTCAGGTTCCTTCTTTTGCCAGAGCACATTTTAAGAAAGAATGGGGTAGAAGGGAGTATCAGCTTGTGTCTGAGACATTACTGCCACATTAAGCCAACTGTGAAATTGGCAGCTGATTGAAGAGCAAAGTTCAGTTCCTTGTTGCAAGCAAGCTTCCTAATTATTAATTTCAATGGTTCTGCCATGTGCAAATCAGTGGTTATTAAACTATAGAAATAATATAAATTGATTATATGTAAGATTCATACACAACCAAATATTAAATAACTCACATGAATTAGGCCCCAATAAGATGAACATACACTGAAACTACTATAGTTAGACAAATCTTTTGGGTTTCTATAGAATTCAATGTATTGGAAATTCCTTTGAACTTGTTCTGTCATTGTTAATGACTCCTGTATATGTGAAAGCAGCAAACCATACTTTTAACCAGTAAAAGCAACTTTTTACCACATTGTATTCCCTCGGTAATATTTTTAATAGCGTTGCATCCTTAATGCTGATTTAAATGTCATCATGATAGCCAGCAAAGTCAATTATGGTTATATAAACTGAATCATTTTAACTAAACACATTATGCAAATAATACCGTTTAATAAAAATGTCAGATTTGGAGCACTGACATATATAGGCATTGAAACAATATATATTTTACAAAAATCAAATTTCCAACCACTAGCCACAAAGAAATATATATTGAATAAAATCAAATTCCACAAAAGTAATAATCAATGACTGTACAACTATTTTGTAAAATATCAGGCATTTAAAAACCAGCCTCTATTCTCAAACCAGCAGAAACAAAAAATGCAAAATAACAATACCAATGCCAAATATTTTTAGGCATGATCATCTTTCTAGTCATTTGCAGTACTCAGAAATGGTCTGGTCTTTCATATTGGTTAGAGTACATATAAAAAAAGACATCAACTGAGTAGGTAGAAAAGGAGGTGTAAAGGATACCTTTTGTAACTGACTCCCAATGAATTACGAGGAGATGCTTCTTCATCCAGAGAGTAATCCATCCTTTGTAAGCTGTTTGTATTATATCAGGGGTGGGCATCTATTGCACCTGTATAACCTGTGAACTTCAACTCTCAAAATTCCATGCTAGCTCAGGAATTCTGGAAATTGAAGTCCACAGGTCATGAAGGTGCCATTCATTGTCCCCGCAAACATATTATACTGTTCCTCTGACAAACAGATTTTCCATCAAAATGCATTGGGATTTAATTATAGGTCTCCTTTACATCCCTTTCCTTCCCCTCCATCTGGACACCACACGATAGTTAAAATTATGTGGAAATAGCTTTTTCAAATTCTTATCGCAGGTCCCAGTACAGATGTATTTCAGAAGGTCATTATTAGCGTTCATTATCTCATCATGGCCTTCCTCGGTGAAATATCTGTGGGCAAAAATATTTTTATTACATCCATTCTGTCCTGTTTTTATTATATCCATTTATTCTCTGTTTACCTTCTTTTCCCATATACTTTTATTCCTGCAATAAACTGTCTTTGGGATTTTTAAAATAAGAACTAGAGTAGCATTTTTTTTCATTTAAAAATAAATACCTCCCTAACAAATCCCAAAATGTCCCATGGGGAGAGATGCAACAAAAGCCAGGTTTTCAAGTATTCACACCAGAACGAATCCTGAGACTAACATACAGCTGGGCGCATAATTTTGAAAGGAGTTTTTTTTTATTTTCCTTGATTTCTAGCAATTGTCTTCAATTCTGTTCATTTATTCTATTTCAGAGGTGTCAAACTCGCATCGTCACAGTGGTGTCATGTGACATATCACAACTTTCCCCCCCCTTCGCTAAACAGGGCGTGGGCGTGGCCAACGCATGACATATCTGGCCCTCAGGCCACAAGTTTGACAGCCCTGCTCTATTTTGTCTACCTTTTTTTTTTTTTTTTTTTGCCCGGAGTAACCTCAGCACTATGAAGATCTGGAATATGACTTTCTGCTTACAAGGCACAAAAACCTCTCTGAGCTTGCTCCAAAAGTTATTACATTCTGCCTGATAGGAATTTCAGTGAAGCATCCGTTCCTTTTTTTCCTTTCACACTCAGTTGAATATACTGGAAGGTGATTGGGACTCGGTTCCAATTGTCATTAAAATCAATAGGGGAAAAATTCCATCAGTAGGAATGGTCTCTATTAGGAACCATGCCCCATGTAAGTTAGCTGATATGCATGAGGATGTGTTTTGCGGTTGAAATAGAGAGATTTCAGATTTCTCATTTTTAACTTGGGAGAGAAATACAGTGCTTCACATTCTAAATTTATCAGCGCTCCAGTTGGATTAAGATGTGATGAGGCTGGAGGAGCACTGACTGCCAGGAGCAAAGAATTGTCAAAATAGAAACAATTTACAGAGAAAGAAAAGAGCTGTGTCTTCTAGTGGCAATTTCAGAAAAAATATCATCAAAGGTAATCAGTCACTTATTTAAATAATAATAATGCACGAACAAGACAATAGAAATCCATGCTGGAAGCAGTAATAATTATCGTATAAATATGCCAGAGAAATATGAAGCCAACCTCCTAAATTAAAGGAAAAGTTAGATAATTTGTATTGGACTATTAACACCATTAAAATTGATTGCCTCAAGATTTGTTGTTGTGCTGTTAGATTAAAAGATACATCAATGTCAGTTTTGCACTGGAGACCCTCCCCTTCAAATCCATCAATGACCAGATTAAGTTTGCAATCCCAAACCAATCATCTGGGATATAAGCATTATTGAAATTAGTAGAGTTTACTACTGAATAGACATAGATCAGATTCTATTATCCATTAAAAAAACCCTCCAAGTAAATTGTTAACCAGAGCTCAAGTTTCATTTTGTTCCACTGATAAATTATACAATTAATGCTTTACATTGGAATGATGTACATAAAACATTTGCACTGTGGATTATAACAAAAGAAATAAGGATTTTATATGCTTTAAAACCCATTGCACTTGTATGTTGCAAGTAAGAAATGAGTGTTTATGGCATTTTTAAATATACATCTGAGTAGGATGTGTTAGTTAATTCAGTATGGTTATCATACTGATGTAGTTCAGTTTCCTACCCATGGAAAGAACTGACTTTACTTCTCTTTTTTTAAACCATTTTTTTCAGTCAACAATCACTATTGTATAATCTTGTAGATAATAATTCAAAAGTGTACAGATCTGCCAAATTTCAAGAAATGTCAGCATCTCACCTTGCAGATCTTCTGCAAGGGTATATAAAAATAATCATCCACTTTCTTCCTTTTAGCAAGGATGCTAAGATCCCATAAAATTCCTGAAATCTTGCCTGAAAATTCCACGTAATTTCACATGAAAACACTTAAATTTTACATTTGGGGATTCTGTGAGGTGTTATTTTTTTATTATCCAGGGGTGTGGCCAACTAGCTTCCTGGTTCTTACAGAAAATACCCTGTAATTGGGGAAGCTCTGTTGAATATGCTGGCCAATTTCTGATTGTGAAAAGAGTAAAATCAGCTGGGGTTTAGGGTTTCCCCCTTGATTTTCCATAGAATGCTCTTTGTCTAGAAAACCCTGTACCATATTCTGTTTTACTCAGTATATGCCTAGAATTGAGCAGAACGTGAGGGGTAGTGGAGTCTGCTGAGTAGCAGGTAGAGATGGAGCAGGGAGTTTTCCATCCTCCAGATATACAGTATTTAAACCCAATTCGTACATAATTACACACAACTTGGGCTACATAAGATGTGGCCAGTATACTACAAGTTCTTTCAATTTTTTTAGGTTTAGCTAATATAACATTGGGGAGCAAATTCAGGTTAAAATCTCCTTTAAATGAACTTGTTCTTTGTGTCTACATGGATATACCTTCAGTTCATTTCTGAGTAACAATATAGAAATGGTTTACCTTTGCCTACAGGAAAAATTTTCAAGTTCCCAGTGTATTCAGTAGCTTGGAGCTTTCTTGATTGTGTCCCATCCAGTTATTTATTAAGTCCAACTTTACTAAGAACAAACAGGTCAGTTAGGGGTTACTTCACCTTAGTATTAGTTCAACAGCATATTGATTGATGGTGGAGTGAAGCAAAGATGAATGTTTTTGGAATGATTTAGAAGGAGGGACCTCCAAGCTTTGGTTCTCTAGGCCAAGGTCTACTCGGCTTTGGTTTAAAGCCGGTTCTGAATCTGTGTTGTGAGACTGAGTGGAGAGGTAGAGACATTTTTATACTTTAGCCAAGGATACTCCCCTTTCAGTGTAGCTTAGGTTAGGAAACAGCACAACAATGACACAAGTGCTACTGTATCAAAAGCATCACAGCCAAATCTTGGAGCTCTGCCTCCTCTTATATCAAAGATATTCAAAGTGGGCTATCTACTTTCAAAGGATTATTCTATGTTGTTTTTTCACTTCCCTTAACAGATCCTTCATTCATTCATCAAGGTTATATTCATTCTTCTGTGAGCAGTTTAAAGCCAGGATAAGACTTTGCAAATAAGACTGTGTTCTCTATTATAAGCTTGCCTTTAGGACTTTTTCAAGACCAGTCCTGCAACCATCAGAGACTAAAGTTGGTAAAACTAGATAAAGTTTCCTTGGTAGCTGTTTTTTGTTTTTACTCTGCTAAATACTGTCAGGCTAGCCTACTCTCTGACAACTTTTCAGCTGGTGGGCAACAATGTCTGTCTATCCTTCTGTCTGTCTGTCCTCCTCTCCCTCCCTCCCTCCGTCTCCCTCCCCCCATCTATCAAATATCCACCTATCCATCCTGATGGTTAAATATACATCTATCTATCCTGTTATTTTAATATTACATTTAATATTATTTCTGATTGTGTTTCCAAAGCATATAACTTTTTAAATTACTTTTACCTGTCTTAGGTGGACAAGTGAATTGGGATAGAAAAAGGAATAATTGGATAAATAGATAACTATTGAAATTTCATTTGGTCAAAAGGTTGGTGTGGAGTGGAAAAAGTCTCCCTTCCTCCGTTTTCTTTATTTTTTTTCCCTCCCTGTTCTTTCTTTCCTTCGTCCATCTCTTTTCCCTCTAGTATCAGATCCTGTCCTAATCTCTCTTCCTCCACATCATCATTGCTCTTTCACACTAGCCCAGGAGTTGCTTGAATTTGCTGTGACAATACTTCTGGTTTCCTGTCTAAGCCAAAATTTACTCTTGATTATCATGTTCATGTAGCTTTCTTGCTGGTGGGATAACAGTGATTTCCCATTCTTCCTTCTGAGATAACCCCCTCCCCCCATCCCTCCAATATCTAACTTAGAGCCCAGAATTCCCTGCACCAGCCAAGCAGTGACTAAGTCTATCCATGTTTTGCATCTGTGCCCAAAATAATATCCACCTAATTTGGAGGCGGGTGGATTTCTTTGCTGATCTATCAATAGTCTTATAGAATGCAAGTGACCAATGTCTATTTGTCTCTGTGAAACTTATAAACTGTATTACACCTAAGGAGGCACATCAATTGCCAGATAAATGTAGCACCATAAATCGTAATCTGTGCAGATGTTCTGAGACAGCAATATTTTCAGTTGGATACATTTAGATTAATATTGAAGGGTTGAATCTGAGCTAGAAACCCATGCTCCAGCTATGGGATGAGATGCAACAGAATAGAACATAACATAGAAATCTTATTCACAAAGGATCAAGATGTTAAGACAGAGAAAAATGTGCATTAGCTTTGCTTTCCAAATTAAAGACAATTATGAATTTAATTCAAGAACACTTGCAAAATGTTGTCTAAAAAAAAAGGATTGAGTTGCTTTCAGGGCAGTGACCTACAGATATAATGTTCTGCACATATTACTATTATCATGAATCATTCAATTTCTGGATTTCTGAGCAGTTCCATGCTGCAGAATACTTATAAAACAAATGAAGTTTGTTAACTGAAACCTGAAAGTTAGGCATCAAAGTTTCTTGCATACTCAAGAAGGCCCCGTTTAGCTCTATTTCTTGGGTTTATTGCTAAACTAAGCCAGTCATCTATTCAATAAAAACATTCTAAGGTCTTTCCTTTTCCTTCTCTCAGCTAAATTATTTTTGTACCGTGCAAACATTTAAATGCTGGAATTAATCTAGGCAGTTTCTTCCCTTATCATTTTATGCAAAGCACTTTGATTGTCTTATTGATTTCATGTTTTCTTTTTTTCATTCCCAATAACCTTGAGATAATAATGAATATAATGATGTTAATTTTTTTGAAAAATGATTTCATTATTGAGTATAAGATATTTTAAAAAATCAACCCAACAAAAAAGGGGGGAAAGTGCTGTTGGAGCTTGATTAGTAGCAGTGAATAACTTTTCAGTATCATTCTGAAAGATTTACTTCTAAAATATGTCTATCAGTTTTCAACATTACATTATGATAGCAAAAATAGAAAAGAACAGTTAGGAAAATGACAGTCTCTTATCTTTCTATAAATTTCTGCTCTTTCCTTTCCTTTCCTTTTTTTTTTGACCCTGTCAAGAAAAAAATGATGACTCAAGATCCAGGGAGGCACTGAACAATTAAGTAACATGAAATAGATTTCTGGAGGTTTAGCAGTAGTATAGCTTTAGATATACGTTTTCTGTAAAAAGAATTCCAGAGCTGCATTCTGGAAGCTTGTTTTAGTCCTACTCCCAGAAATGACTTCAAATGTACCATTCAAATATCATATCTCCTAAGTGATCTACTCCTTCTCTTGATATCTGTGGACCAAAGAATAATCAAGATTTCTTTTCTTGATGTCCCAGCCCATCTATAAGGTTGCAATAAAAACATGAATTACTACATTGCATAACAACCTTGGTTAGGTCTTCAGAACCAGCTAATTTCAATGCATAAGCCAGAAATACATGCTCAAAATGCATCCCATATAAAATTGTATGGGACCAACAGGAACCCAGAAGGTAATATAAATTTCCAGATACCTGAAATTTGAAGCAGTACACTTAGTGACAGGTTGCCTCAAACCTACACCAATTGAAATATATATATACTCTCTATATATTTATAAATAAAATACAAGCTGAATAGTCAAGACCTTGTTGATGATCCAAACTCTGTCAGGGACCTTAGAGTACTCATCTCTAATGATCTAAATGCTAGAGCCCACTGTAACCTATTATCTTGTAAGCGATTGACAAATCAAATAAATAAATAAAATAAATTACCTCAACTAAGATCAGGAAAGAAGTAGCAGCAGAAGCCAAGAGAACTAAGCAAGACCCTTGACATCCTCTGAATGGTCATATGCCCCAGGCCAGATGATTCAGATCTAGGAATAGCTTTATAGCAAAAACAAACATTCTTGAGAGTACACAAGAACAAAATCAAATTAAAAGATGGAGGAAGGAGACCATCAATCAAAGAATAACATAGCTGCAGGATCTGACCTCCCTTATACTACTTGGAGGATCCTGGATAGGTGAAAAGTTGGAGTGCCTAAATATAAAACCAATATGCTCAAATAGAGGCTCTTAATGCATAATAAGATGCTATATGAATATTGATCTAGTTGAGTTCAATGGGATGCCACCACATTCCCTCCATTTTATATAAGTGACCTGTTTCTAAGTTTGTTAAGGAGAAAATAGTTCCTTGCTCTCTGATATGTGCTCATCCATATATTCTATTTTAGGAACCATTATTAAGAACATGTCCTTCTAATACAACCAATTTTGTGCCAATCTGCTACTAAAGAAGTTGAGGTCTTTTTAAGTTTACAGCATTTCAGTAGTGTTTTCCATGATAACATGGCACAAGACCTTTCATGTGGACAGTCTAAAGTGAATGAAAGAAGGAGCATCAGATGTTCTGGCAGGTAAGGCAAAATACCTATAAAAATTAGCTCCAAACTCCACTCTAGCATGCATTCAGGACATGAGGGCAGTGACACTAGTAGCTCTGTGCTGAGGCATAAGGAAAAGCCAAGCATGGAGCAACATTGTTAATATTGACATAATTTCATCTCCCCAAGTCTCAAGGACAGAAGAGAGCACATTATTAATGTAACTGTAAGAAAAAGTCCTATCATGGTTCTATAATGCTTTAAAAAAAACAACACACATTCAAATAAATATCACTTTTTTATAAGTGCATGACTGCCACCTTATAAATTATGCAGATGTTTAAATATGGTTTATACTGGGCAAATCTAGAGAGGTGTTCTAACCCAATTTAGGTTCTGCCCTTACTCTATGGCATTATGTTTGTTTCCATGAAGGAAAATATTCACAAAATAGGAAAAGGACATTCTCAGGACAGCTCCGCTGAGATATGATGCTAAATCAGTTATGTTTCATTATTCAAAAGATGCTTTTTCCAGTTCTTAATCAAGTACTTATATATAAGTTGGTATTGGTTTACATGATCCTATCTGTAACTATCTAACTTCCATTGGCAATAATTAACATACTCTTCCTTTATAGAGCAGAAGTATCCACAAGTACATTTCCTCCCTCCTGAATTAAACATCCAACTCTGGTATATTTTTAGACCTAATTGGTCCTAACCTGTCACACAATAAATAACTCTATCTATTGTCTGATTTATAACATCTCTTTCTATACAACTATAAATTATCTCCACGATTCAAATTCTTGAATGTATTTTAAAGTAAAGAGATGTAAACGGCTTGTTTAATTTGACCTTCAAATGTCCTTTCTTGCTCAATCCTAAACTGATTTCATTGGTATACAATATGCACTGTATTTTCAGCTTGTTACTATTGAATGGAGCTGTGAAATGGCATTCCCCCTTCCCATTTCTGAGGCCTGTCATGCTTCGTCAATGCTGACAAGCAATTATTAGCCTTTGTTTCTTTTATACTATATATTGGCAAAACAATCATTGCAAGGAATTGTAGAGGTAGAAACCATTATCTTGGCACTATAGTGGAAACATAGCTTTTAAGCTTACTGAAAATATCCATTAGGTTCTGTCCTCTTATCTCAAAATGCTTTTTTGCTCCACTTTTGTCTTGCTCCGGGAGTTAAACCACTAACTTCTGAAACACTAAGAAAGGATAGGATAACTTTATTCTCTCCAAAGCTGTTTTCTGACTGGCCTTTGTGTGGTGTTGAATATATTCTTTGTTCAGTTCAATCCATGTTACATTAGATTCCAGGAATAGCTCTGAATCTCTGGCTGGTCATATTTGCAATGGAATATCATGTGTTAAAAATATTTATTTTATTTTCCAGGCAAGATAGAATCTTCAAATATCGGTATTTTGGAATATATGGTATATTTATAGAAAATACTGTGTTATTACTGTTGTTATTATTCCTGATTGCACCTTCTTTTGCAGCAGAGGGTGTTTCTCCAACTGTTTAACAAGAAAATCTGTCTAGCTTTTGAAGAATCCCTTCTTTATTATAGAATATGGATTTGTGTTTGTTTACTCAGTAGTATGTTTCATTTAATTTCATTGAATAAGCATGGTCAGAATTGTAATTCAACTGCAACCTATACATGTTCCATCCAGGAAATATCCAGATAGCTACCAGATCCATCTGTAAACCTCAGAAACATTTTCATGTAATTCTATAGGTATGATCATTGCAATACTTAGTATTCCCATAGCTAGACAGTTCTCTGACCAAAGCCCCCCCCCAAAATCTATTTCCAGCTAGCAACCTACTCTCATCCTTGTTGCTTTGCTACACTTATTTTGCAGGGAAGGAAGAAACACAGTCAAAAGCAAGATGAAAGACTGTCCAGGAGCCATGGCACCTTGACTTTTACAAGGGAGAGGTGAGCCCCTCAGTTATCGATATTCATTCGTTCATACCATGATATTCATTCATTCACACCATTTCACCTTTTCACAAAGAGAAGTGAAATTGTACGGGGCCAAGATAGGAAAAAGTCAAGACAGGGTGAGATAAGAATTCTCAGCAGTGGTCATTGCTTGCCTTATAGCTCTACTATTTGTTTGTCAGAATTTATATTGCAGCAATTTTTGCTGAGCTGAGGTTGACCCGGAAGTTAATCTGTTCAGCTGCAGAAACTCCATGGCATCATGGGAACAAGCACATCACACTGGTCCTCTCATGGAGCCCTCCAAAGAAAGCCTATGGATCAAGGGGTTGATATGGATAAGTAGAGGAGCATATCTACTGGAACTCAGTTATTTGAGGGCAGCATGAATAGGGCTATCAGAAATGACATAGAAAAGTATGTATGACCATGTAAGCAAAGAGTTAGAATTGTCTGTATTCCTTTGTGGCCATCTTATGCTTGCCTGGATATTTGCAGCCTGGATCTAATAGCTCTATTCTCTTCTGTCAGCAGAGTGAACTGATAAAGCTGGAGATTAGCATTTAATCTGGTTAAGATGTTTTAGATGGTAACATGGATTGTCCATTTATAGAACAAGTAATAGTGGGTAAATGGAAACTTCTTGGCATGTTTTTATTTCTGTTTTTGCTACTTTATATTTCGCTTTTAATCACATTATTACAATAGCCACCATCTCCACACTGTTTAGTATATTTAATATTCTATAAATATATTAAAATATAAAAATAATACTAGCAAAACATTTCTGTGATATTGTTAATATGCATATCGAATTGGATCTGTTTTGTTTTTTACTCATCAGGGTCACTCGTGATTCACAACCTACAAGATGATAATTAGGAATACTATATTTATAATTATTTGATCATTCTTGACTAAGGCTCCACTCTTTTTACAAGGGAGGTTGTGATATTTGTTCTTAGTATCACAAGGCTTGAAAAAGTGTCAAATACGGTTCTTAATAATTTCTATCAAATAAATAGTTCTGGAGGAGTAAAAACAAAACAAAGAAAAATCTTAAGAAAACCTTTTTATTTTAATTCAGCAAACCATGATTCTAAATTAAGCCAATAAATTATTATGAAAACACTTTCCCAGCTGGGATCTCTCTGAACTAAATTTCAGTCTCCAGCCATTTTTATATCTTAATTGTGCCATGTTTGTAAATGGGGCATACTTTAAAATAAAAAAGGCTGACAGACTCATGGGTCATGTTAAGCTGCCCAGGTGAGGCTATAATAAATACCTTGAAATCTGTAATCATTATAGCTGTTGGCATTTTAGATGCCTCTTTGTACTATCAGCAACCACCTATTCCTTGAGCAGAGAGAATGGCAAACAAATATATGCTGGAAATCCCTTTGTCTGCAATCAATATGATTTCATACAATAGTTAAACTCATCACAGTTCGTCTCTCTCTGTCTCTCTCTCTCTGTCTCTGTCTTTCTCTCTCTCTCTCTGGTTTATCCTATTGTGCATCCTCCTGGCCACTTTGTGTGATATAGAGGTATCCTTATAATCTTATATTGTGGTGTTCAGTAGCTTTTTGCCTCTGATCTGAGCTATGAACCTTGAAATAATGAAAGCAAATGGAGGAAGAGTTATTCTAACTAACAGGCAAAAGTTTGTTCTGTAACAGTGATGTAGACGAATAGAAAATTCTTTTCTACCAAACTATTCCACCAAAACATTTAAGAAATGCTTTGAAAATATGTTTTAATATGGACTACATAGGAATGTGGTCCTATGACTGGAGGTGTCCAGGACTACAACTGTTATAATTAACCAATGGTTTCCATTCATTTGGCACAAATTAAAATGAATTGGTAATGATATTAGTTTTTGTTTCTTTTAGCTTCTAGAGGTCTCAACAGAATAAGAATAAGAAGTAGCAAAAGCCTGAATATTAAAGTTTTGGGAAAATTGAAAAAAATCAGTACATGATTATGAACCCTGCTAATCTGGATGTGAGTTTATCAGGAAATTTCTGGACGTCTAGAGTGGGAAGTTAGAAATAATGTTTTCAGAATATGGTAATGGAAAACTATTTTCATGTTGCTGCCAGGAAAACTACCGTAGACAGATTTGTCCAGGTAACTACCAGGATCTAGCTCAATACAGATTTACCCTCTTCTAACGGCCACTGGAAATCACCCTGTAACATTTATCTTAATTGCTTCAACTAAAGAGCCTTTAGTTGTCATGGCTATAACTTTTATATTCTACAGCTCATCTCTTTCTTTTTTTTTCTGCAATGGAAAAAGCTTATCTAGAATATATTTTGTTTCTTCTAATTAAAAATCACAGAGCCTCTCTCTGTGAAAGGGGAAAGAATAATGCGGCTTCAGGATACTTTTTTCTCCCGTGGATCACATTGTAAAGACTGCAAAAATAAGAACGGAAGAAAACAATCTAGGTCTGAAGATAACTTACTCTGCTTATTTCAGAAATACTACACTATATTTGAGCTCAGCTTTGACAAAAGCGGGTAAAGCTTATCAAATGATTAGCTAGACATTGTCTCACTTGTCACACATAATTGGAAAGTTTCTGTTTTTAGTCTTAAGTTTTCTGTGTCCTAAAGTGCTGACAAAACTGAGATCGTTCCTGCACAATTCATTTGGCAAATAAAAAAGAGTAACCATTGCTGATTTGCCTTATGTATGGCTTTAATGAGCCATATGAGGGACTGTAAGAGGTTTCACATCATCTAAGCATCTGATATTGTGTAATATATAGTCATCAACCATAATATGTCACAATTTTTTCATCCTCAGGACAACTGTATGACACTATATAGAGGTATTATGCAGCATTAGCTAAACAGCACAGAACCTGCTTCTGATGTTTCTAAGCAATTAACTTGGCTATTCTCATCAAGCCATATTTCCTGATACTGCTTTGGGGAAGACCATCTGAAATTAAGAAAGAGAAAAATTAAGAAAAATTAAGAAAAAGAAAAATTAAGAAAAATTAAGAAAGAAAGGAGACTTCAGTAAAATTAGTGAAACTTACAAAACCTTCAAATTTGTGTGTTGGCAATACTTTTCTCAAAAGTGCTCTTTTTCAAAGGAAACTGGACTTTTTCATTTTTTTCCTTTGAAAAACTTTAGCTTCTCTTCCAAGAAGCTTCTTCTTCAGAACTGAAGACGTTTCTTGGATGAGAACTGAAATATTTTCAAAGGAAAAAAAAAAACCAAGAAAGCCCAGTTGCCTTTTGAAAAAAAGCACCTTTGGGACAACCATGACTTGGATGACTGAGGATCTTCATAGACTTTGACAATACTTCTTTAATTCTCTTGACATACACTTAATCCAGACTATAGAATGTTTTTTTAATTAAAAAAGATGAATGATGGTGTGTGTGTGTGAGAGAGAGAGAGAGAGAGAGAGAGAGAGAAAGAAAGAGAGAGAGAGAGAAAGAGAGAGAATAACAATATTTAAATGTATGGTTTGCTTTTTTATTGTCTGAGGTTTTATTTTATTTTGCTCAGTTTTTTTGGTTCATTATAGTTTAGATCTTTAGTAGCCTGAGGATTAAAAAAAAGCTGGGATAAAAATGAAGTTGAACACAAAAAGGTATTTAGGCATTGATTCATTCTAATTCCTTCAGCAAAGACTATTACACAAATTATCAGATCATAAAAGATGCAGATCTTTTATGTTAGGTTCTTATTCTAGCGTTCTTTTCATTGTCAACATCAGTGTCATTTTCAATCACCTGGAGAATGTATATTAAACCAGAAGCAATTGAAAAATAACTAGACAAAATTTGCCTATGGTACAGACTAGAGACCACTGTCAAAACCACTCTTAGTCATCAGACTGCTTTTCTTAACTAATGGAGAATCTTTGGCAAGAAACAGAGAATAAGTACATACAATCCATTATGGGGAAATCTGGATATATAGAATTTAGATTCTGTTTTTATTAAAACTAATAAACCGGTTGCCAGTCATGACAGGTAAAGACTTGTTAATATATATTATTTGTCATTTGACCACTGCAGCTATAATACATATATACCACCATCAGGGTAGACAATTCGTAACATCCCTGAACATGTAATTTTTGGAGATATGTATATCCTACCCTTCAAGGCAGTTTATTGTGAGCAACAGCAACAATACATTAATAAGAATTAGGTCCATTCTGCACTTTGGATTCAAAGGCAAAAATTGCCTCAGAGGACATGGGGCAAAATCCACTATCTGATTCTTTTTAAAGTAGCCATGTCATTTTCTAATATTGCAGAACTGCCTTCCTCTCTGTCATGTCATTTCTTGTATTCCATGTAGAAAATAGCAAATATCTAAAGTATTTATTCTATAGTATAATATATACTATACTATATATATTATGTTATATTGTATTATATTATATTTGTTATTATATTACATTATTATATTATTAAAAATTATTATTTTATATTATATTACATTACATTATTATATTATTATATATTATATTATTATTATATTATATTATAATCATATCATAACATTACATTATATTACACTATTGATATTTATGCAAAAGCAATGATCTGGCTGTGGCATGACTTTCAAAAATACTAAGAAGGTCAAACACAAGTCGTTATTTTCAATGCAGTCGAGGAGAAACACTCTCCCTCTGTGGGCCAACCTGGGAGAGCTAGAAGTCAATATTAGCTGTCCTCCTCAAAGTTCCTGAAACTATTAACAATTATCCAGAGATGGACTTTGCTACAGAGCAAAAATAGGTAGGGTCAGGATCTTTACACAGTATGTATGCTACAACTGGATGCATGAACAGAAAAAGTATTTTGCCCCAGAGGGAGAGAACAAGAGCATGATTTTGCATATCGTTGAAATGCATGAGGGGTTTAGAGAGCAAATTTGCTAACTCAGTTAAGCTTCTCATTAGTGGTAAATTTGCGTGTGTCAGGAACAGAAGAGGAAAACCGCCTGCCTTCCCCTTTAAGCTTACTTTCATGGTTGCAAGAAAAGCTTAGTATAACCTATTGCTCAAAGAAGCTCCAGAATAATCCATCAGTCAAAGAAGCTCCTCTTTTCAGCTATCCGTGGATGGAAAATTTTGTCTTGTCTTGTTTATTCATTCAGGTTTCTTCATCTTGTTTGGTTGCACTTGGCAGCGAATTGTTTGCTTTATTGATGCAGGTATCATTGGTAAACATTTGATCTAGTTAAAAGGGACTGTCATTCCTGTTAAGTGTTTAAGAGTTAACTGTGGGACTCAGGCTATGTATGATGTACATTGGGTTTGTGTATGTATGTGCATGTCTGTGTACATTCAAAGAGAAGAGCAAGGAGGAAGAGGAGGAAGGAAAGAAGCAGTCAATTTTCTCTAGATAAATATTAACACTGGATCCCAAGGGAAAGCAAACTTTCAAAAAAAATTCAGCACTCAGCTTACAATAAATATAACACTCTTTTGACTATCCACAAATAAAACTATGCTAATCTAGGTTTCTGGTATTGGTGGTTCATGAAAAATGTCCATATTAATTTTTCTCTCTCTCACTGTGACTCTAAACAATCTTCTTTTGAAATTTTGTATTTCTCTACTGTGCAGAAAGAAAGGAAAATTAGAAATAAAAACAAAAAACAGAACCAAATCTTTCTCCTACTAATAAACATAATTTATAAACTAAAATCTATCCAGTTTTTAAGCACAGCATTAAAATTCAACCACACTTTAACAAATTATACTGCTCAATCTATCTATTATGTTAAAACATCTTATATTAATCTGTCTATTAATATATCTGTCTATTAATCTGTCTATTATGTTAATATTATTCCATGAGCATGCATCAGACCCTAACCGCCTAACCCTAACCCCACATCTTCAACATAAAGGTGTAAAGCTGAAGTGACTATATATTTCCATTGTATGCAAGTAATTCTTTTTTCTCCATCACTTTTCTCTACAAAAAATCCATAATTCTTCATATATTTTTAAAATACAAATTTTGGGAATAAAATTCCAAATTATTTCACATTTTTAAACCAGTGGTGGGATTCAATTTTTTTTACTACTGGTTCTGTGGGCATGGCTTAGTGAGGGTGGCAGGGGAAGGATACCGCAAAATCTCAATTTCTTTCCCACTCCTGCGGGAAGGTTACAGCAAAACCCATTCCCTCCCTACCCACTAACCTGCTTTCCAACTCTGTTCTCCTGTGCAGGGCAACAAAAGAAGACCCAGCCTATCAGCTGGGACTCAGGAGGCAGAGAATAGATGGGGCCAGTCAGAGGTGGTATTTGCCTGTTCTCCGAACTACTCAAAATTTCTGCTACCGCTTCTCCAGAACTGGTCAGAACCTGCTGAATACCACCTTTGCTTTAAACCATATTTCCCTTTCCCAAATTACAAATAACAGATAATCACAGTTGGAAGGGACTTGTAGGTCATCTAGCCCAAGTGGGGGACCTTATAGCATTTCTGACAAATGGCAGTCCAATCTTTCCTTGAAAGTCTCAAGTGATGGCGCTCCCACAACTTCCGAGGGCAAGGTGTTCCATTGGTTGATTGTTCTCAAGTATTCAAATATTGGTCTAGCAAATGTTTTGTATGCTCTAGTTATTAGTGTAATATTACCAGAGAAAAAGCTATGTAAGATTAGGTTAACAACTCTTAATGCCTTTTTGGCTATGTAGTTACAGTGGGCTCTAGCACTTAGATCATTAGAGATGAGTAATCCAAGATCCTTGACAGAGTTTGGATCATCAACAAGGTCTTGACTATTCAGACTGTATTTTATTTTCTGATTATTATTATTTTGCCAATATGTAAGACAGAGCATTTATTTGTTGAGATTTGAAGTTGCCATTTGTTTGACAATTCTGATACATAGTTGAGGTCTTTTTGAAGGGTAGCAGTATTGGCTGTGGTGTTGAATATCTTTACATCGTCAGCGAAGAGAACGCAGTTGCTCTTAATATGATCACAGAGGTCATTTATGTAGAGTATGAAGAGAGAACACTGCCTTAGGGGGACACCACTGTTGACAGGTACAGAATTTGATAGGACGCTCCCAATTTTGACCATTTGTTGTCTGTTTGACAGGAATGCATCTATCCAGTTATGCAGGTGTCCAGAGATACCATAAGATTTTAGTTTTAGGAGTAGTTTGTCGTGTGCTACTGAATCAAAGGCTTTACAGAAGTCTCTGTAGATTGTGTCTATTGCTTTGCCCTGATCGAGTTGTGTAGTCCATATGTTTTTGCAGTGTAAGAGTTGCAGATTACAGGATAGGTTTTTTCTGAAACCAAATTGTTTATTAGAGAGTAGGTTGTTTGTCTCTAAGTGGAGGATAAGAATTGGTTAATAATTGATTCCATGACTTTACAGGTGACGCAGCATAAGGAGATTGGTCTGTAATTTTCAACTAGGCTGGGGTCTCCCTTTTTGAAGATGGGGATGACCGTGGCTTGTGACCATAGTTTTGGAAAGGAGCTGGTCCTGAAAGATTTTTCAAAGATTATGCTTAGAGGTGGATAGCTTTTTTAAGAAGTAGGCACATATTCCGTCCAGTTTGACCCCTTTCTCTCTGTGGCAGCCCCTCAAATATTGAAAGACTGCTATCATTACTAAACCAAATAATATATTTATTCTATGTATCTAATTTTTTGTTCCAAAATTCTTGCAAATAAGTAATACCCATTCTAACCATACTATTTAATTGCTTGTAAGGGAGACTTGTGGATTTAAAATGCAGGTGAATCAGATATTGTTAACACATCTGGCCCAAACTGTGAAATAAAAGTTGCTTTAATTGAATCAACTGCAATTCTACAATTTTAGAAAAGGCAATTCTTCTGGCACCAACTCAAATGGATTAAGAACTTGATAGATTTGAAATAACTTGGTCTAAAATATTAATTCCCCTATTACCTCCTGTCTGCCATTTTCAATTTGGGATTATTTCAAAGTGAGAATTATTAGACGTTGTTCATATACAGGAGTTTTAAAACACAAGTGCAATATTTTTATATTATGTAAATGTCCCTACAGTTGGCTCATTTGACTAATAATTATTATTTGATTAATTCATAACTCATTTGACTAATAATTGACCTTTGGTGTATAAGTCATTTTAGTTATTTTAAAAAAAATCCTTCTTTGATGTGTCCAGAAATTAATCGTCTTCCTGTAAAGTCTTGCCCTCTCTCTCTTATTTTCATTTCTACCTAACTTTCTTGCTTTTGATCACCAACTGATTCTGTTATCATATGAGGCCTCTAGCTGCCATTGGAATAGTTTCAGCAATACTACTGAATCCTGCCCAGCTCAAGGCCTATCATCTGAATAACTTGGAAACATTGCACAATTTGAAATTCCAAGGACCTTAGGAAAGTAATACCACACAATTATTTAATTATGTATTATTTGCTTCTGTTTCCCCTCTCTCCTTATTTGAATGAGATGCTGGCCTCTTCAATTGAATACATACAAAAATGTAGGGATTGGTTAGGCTATTTCGGAACCTATGGTAGGAAGCTTGCTGAAGTCACATTTGGAAAGAATAAAAGAAGAATAAAATGTTTTACTTTGCATGGAAATGCAAATATCATCTGTATTATTTGCATTTTTGGAAATGACACAAATCAAAACTTACTTATTGTTCCAATTTTGCTGTTTTCAAAGGTTGCAACGTGAGTCACTTTTATTAAAAAACATATTATAGTCAATGTTCTATAGAAATGGATATATTCAAAATAATAAAATGCAAAAATCCATTATCCTTCAGAAAAATACAAAAGAAATGTCTGTATAAAGCAAATGTGAAAAGAAACACGCATACTTTTAGAGAAATGTAACCAAAATTGCCTACTCATTTTCATGAAGATTCAAAAACAACTTTCACAAGCCAATCTTCAACTTTCACAAGCCAAACTTGTAAAATGCAAAAACTTTGCATTTTTTGTAGTTGGCCTTTGATTATAGAAGGTGGGTGTGGAAAAATCTGGAGCCAATGGTTCAGCATATGTGATTCAGTTATAAAGAGTAGACCTCAGTCCACATTGTAGAATTACAAAAGCACCACTGAAGAGTGTTGGTTGTATAAGGAATCTCTATATAATTGATCAGCTTTTACTCCCAATTTTTCTAATAAAATATTATGTTAGTGATATTTGGAAAGTCAACATGCATAACTTTGTGATTGGCCAAGATCTTACACAGAAGCATCCACATAGCACCTTCCAAAACTAGGGGCTGTAATCAAACTGTGTTGGAAGAAAAATCCAGATCCAATTCCAAACTGGGAATAAAATGGAGGCTGATTGGAAATAAAGATTTTGGTTTTTTTTGGTGAACAGAACCAACACACACAGAGTGTACAGTTATGGGACAGCTGACAAAATGGAGCTGAGAGTGAGTGGATTTTATACCTTCTGGATTTCTATGGGGTCATGTAGGGGTCATGGCTGGCTCTATAGGCAGAAGGGGAAATGCAAATCCCAGGTGTTTGTCTGAGCTAATTTTGTCAACCTTGGTTTGTTGCTTATCTGAAGTTTATGTCTGACCCAGTCTTTCTGAATGGATTATTAAATCTACATTTCTAAAAGTTGGCCTCCTCAGTTTCTGCTTGGGGCTGATTTCTAGCTCCCTTGAGATTCCCCCCACCCCCAATTTCTCCTTTAGGGAAAATATTGTATCCTGCCTTTTTTAATATTCCCCAAAATATTTCATTCTCTAGGAGGGTGGGTGGATGCTGGCTTTCTACAACTGCTAACCTTTTTTTTAACATATGTCATTTGTTCTATCAACTACTACTTTACTTTGCTTGGGTAGTTAGTTCCAGATACAGCTCTATCTGTCATGTGCACAGAGATATAGATGAAATATACTTCCTTCTCTTCCCTTAATAGAGAATGTGATGGATCTAAAACCTTTCTTCAAACTGAAGCTATTGGCTTCTATGTTCTGATGAGAGCATTAGCTCTTCCCCTCAGTGGTTGTATCTTGCTTATTAGATCTTTTTTGGAATCATAGTTTAATGATCTCTTATTATAGTACAGCTTGCAACAGCTGCTTACAACATATAAACAATTCCATGGAGTTCCCCCTAATTAAGAATTAATTAAGATGTAAGTATTTAAATAAGATGTGCATGTAGTTCCTATTCCTTGCTAAGTCTTCCAAAAATGCCTGATGTTAGATCTGAAGAGATGAGAGGGCAAAGAATAATAGTCCAACCGAAGGCATTAAAAGTGCATGACAAGCAGATATAATATCCAGGAAATGCATTTGCTAATCATGTCTGCAAGAATCAGTGTGGAGGTTTTTTTTGCATTTCTGCCTGTTTCAATTGCATTTGAAAACCTGATATCTGTGGGGATTGTGCTGTTTTGTCTATATGTGATATACTCAGTGGGGAAAACAGTGATCCATGAGATCAATCAATTCCTTGAAGGTTATATGTTTTGCTGGTAGTTTCAGGCGGATAATTAAAAAAATATGCCTTAGTGCCGGTTGGTGAAAGATATGTTTGCTGACATGGGCTTCTGGGAAGAGATGGACTTCAAAGTGGCTGCTTGTTCAGAGCATGGAAAATGTATCAGCTAAGACAAATATTGTCAGAGTACAGAGCTTGTGGTTTAAGCTCAGATGAATGAATGCATCACTTCTCTAACGATGCAAGGGAGAAAGATTGTAAATCGGGTTTCTTTGGGAAAAGTGAACTTTTAAGTGTATTCTGGAAGCATTATTTCTACAGAACATGCTTTCAAAATGACATCAAAAACACAGAGCACAAAGCTGTTTCTTTTTTTCCCCCTCTCTCTCTCCCTTCTCAGCTCCATCCACCCGGCTCTGCAAGTAAACACAGAATGGCATTTTAATAGCCGACAGGACATTGTTTACCCACTGCTTGTTCTAACAAGGTGGCTACAGAAACTAGTAAAGGCTTCATACAGATTGTATTATTTTGATGTATGGTGTCATATTTTCTTCCTAGTTCTGATATGTCAGTGACTTTCAGTTTCTTATCTCAAAGAATTGTAAACTGTCTCTTGGGTCACAGCAAATCATTTTCCCTCCAAAGCTGTTACGAGCTAACCTTGAAATAACCATAACATTAAAAATCAAGGCATATTTCATTTGATTGTTTCTGTATGAATTAACTTAAGCTCTTGCTAGTTGATTTACAAATATTGAGTTCTTAACAACTGTAAGAACTCTTATTTCATAATAATGAACAAACAATAAGAATAGAATAGAATATTGGCCAAGTGTGGTTGGATACACAAGGAATTTGTCTTGGTGCAAATACTCTCAGTATATATAAAACAAAAGATACATTCATCAAGAACCATAAGGTACAACACTTAATGATAGTCATAGGGTACAATAAGCAATCAAATCATACTAGGAAACAGTCAATAAAAATCGTAAGGATACAAGCAACAAAGTTACAGCCATACAGTCACAAGTGGGAGGGGATGGGTGATAAGAGTGATGAGAAGATTAACAGTAATAGTAGTGCAAATTTTGTAATTGTTAAACAGTGTTGTGGAAATTATTTGTTTAGCAGAGTGATAGCTTTCAGGAAAAAACTGTTCTTGTGTCTAGTTGTTCTAGTGTGCAGTGCTCTATAGCGTCGTTTTGAGGGAAGGAATTGAAACAGTTTATGTCTGGGATGTGAGAAGTCTGTAAATATTTTCACATCCCTCTTTTTGACTCATGCAGTATACAGGTCCTCGATGGAGGGGCATTGGTAGTAATTGTTTTTTCTGCAGTCCTAATTAACCCCTGGGTTGCAGAACCAAACCAGACAGTTATAGAGGTGCAGATGATCGACTCAGTGATTTCTCTGTAGAACTGGATCAGCAGCTCCTTGGGCAGTTTGAGCTTTCTGAGTTGGCGCAGAAAGAACATTCTTTGCTGTGCTTTTTTGATGACGTTTTTGATATTAGGTGTCCATTTTAGGTCATGTAATATAGTAGAACCTAGAAATTTGAAGGTCACTACTGTTGATACGGCGTTGTCTAGTATTGTAAGAGGTGGTATTATGGGAGGGTTTCTTCTAAATTCTACCACCATTTCTATAAGTGGATATAATGATAAAAGAACAACAACTCCTCAAGGATAAAAGACCCTGTGCTGCCTCTAACTTAAAGATCCCTCTCTACATCAGGTAGAAATGTGTTAGTATGGAAAAATAAGCTTATAGCTCAGGGGTGTCCAATGCAAGGCCCACAGGTCAGATCCGGCCTGCAAGGTGCTTAGATCTGGCCCACAAGGCCGCCCTGGAAACAGCAAATGACTGGCCTGCAGTGCCTCTGCCGGTGAAAACAGAGCTCAGGGAGCCACACCTTTCCTGAGCTCTGTTTTCACTGGCAGAGGGCTGCAGGAGGCCATTGTGGCTGAAAACAACACAAGTGACATCAAACTGCCTGTGCAAACTGCCTCCCCCCGCAGGTCAAACACAACCCTGCGGCCCTCAGTGAAATTGAGTTTGTTATATATGAAGTAGTTATTTTTTAAAAAACACAGAGGACTTAAAAAAATAGTAATAGATTTATGTATCAGTGAACCCTACAGAACTGTTATTATTACAATTAACATTATTGTAATTTTTGTGTGTGACCTTGCTGTAATCTAAAAGGCAGATTGAGTTTGAAAGTTAACTCCCCTAGGGATTTCTCAAGTAGACTCTCTTGTAAGTCCTATAGAATTCATTTTACCCATTTCTGCTAACATACCATCAACTAGCAAGGAGGTTCCAAAAAGGTATTTCCTTTCTTTTCTAAGCCTCTAGTAAACCTACCCTCTCCCCTTTCTTTGTGAACATCAGACGTCTTTTACTTATATTCTCAGGAAACAGCATGCAGATAAACCAACAGTGTAACATAGGTAGGGTGATGACATTAAACAAGGCTAAACTGTTTCAGTGAGGATGAATTTCATCATTCTGCTATTTAAACTATCTAACTTTCTCCCTTCCTTGACAAATGTTGCTTGACAGTGAGATGGCTGCCATATAAATTTAATAAATATATATGCATGTATATATGCATAAATAATGAATAAGGTCACTGTAATTGTCTTGATGCATAGTCCCATGTAGCAGTTAGTTATCCTCTCACTTTTCTGGGCTTCCTCTTTTTGGATGAAATCTCCAATCTGTTACTTTCTTGTTATTCTCCACTTGGCTCTGTAATCCATGATTCATCTCCAGCTGTCTCAGATGGGCAATCTCCTTGCTGGTGCAAAACAGTTCTCCTGGCCTCTATTGGCCAAGTTCCAATTCGTTCTGAATTAGGTGCACATCTTCATATTTGTATTGTCTGATTTCAGCCTCTTATTCTAAAACTGATTTCTTTCTTCTCTTTAAATCTTCATGATCAGATAGTTCTCTTCATTGGTAGGGAACTTTTCTCATTTCTTTAATACTTACTTACTTACTAGAATAGTCTTCCCTTACATTATCGAGACAAATGAAGCCCTTCTCCACTATCTCTAATCAGAGAAGTCATGAACCAAGAAATCAAGGTAATAAATCAGCACACGTCAAGATATTCTAGGATGAGGATGTGGCCATTAACATTTAAATGGCATATATAGAATAAGCCAAAAAAATAAAAATAAAGCTTAATCATATAAGGCAATGAGAAATGGACACATTATGCATATTTATAAATAGTGTAACCATGCCAATACCAGTGTCAGATCTTACAGCATAGATCCAGTAATCACACTGAATAAATTTTTCTTTACCTGTTGATATTATCTGCTCAAGGGCACAGAATTGTTATTCCACACCAATATATGTTGGTGATCCATATTATCACTGTAAGCGATTTCGGGATGTTACACTTATCTTGGGCAAGAAAAGCTTACAATTAAAATGCTTCCTTTGAAGAGAGTAAAGAAGGTATATAGAACAGCTTCAAATAATGTATCTTTGAATTATAAGAATATATATTTTCTTAAGTTTTTGTGGGTATTTATATGTATGGTATTCAGCTTTGTTCAGGTATTTTCCCACATCATTATAGTTGTGCTTTTAAAGTTGTAGCAACGTTTCGGCAGAATCTCATCTGCTATCATCAGACTTCTGTATTATGTTCGTCTGTGAGTCAGACTTTCACAGCCATTTCTGTTCTAAATTTGGTGCTAGCCTACGCTGTGCTGAATACCATACATGTAAGTACCTGCGAAAACTTAAGAATATATATGTATATATGTATATATGCATATATGTATATATGTATATATGTATACATGAAAGTACATGCATTGAAGAGATGGAGCAGAACACTCTAGTGCTCCAAACAAATAACCTGATTATGTGAGCCACTGATATATGACTTCTAAATTTTGAGTAGAACCCAGGTAAAGAAACCAACAATGTTATATTGAAAATGTGATTCCAATATATATTCAAAAATTGATAATCAGGAAGAATTCAAATAGAGGATTTATTATATTTCTTTAAAAGGTGAACATTTATTTTATTCAATGTGAAATAATATTTTATTTATTTTCAAAGGTATAAGCATTTCTGAGCGCTTTGCTTTTTTAGCTAATCGGTTTCCATGGTCCTTGAGTACTTTGAAGGTGCACAAGAATTGCATAGCTTGCTGGAGGCAGAATATGTGGATCACTTTAAGCTGCAATCCTATAAACACTTAAATGAGAATAGTCTCCAGGCAGGCACAGAACTATGCTGTTAAACACCTAGAGAGAGTCATCCGTGTGGAAATCTTCCTAGATGGAGAATAAACACTGTTTTTTTTTATTGCTGGAGTTGTTTTGTATTTATTGTAGTTTTAATTTTGTAAAACTACCAAAATCATCTGGAATGGAACAGCCTATAAATTCAATAAATAAATAGATACAGTCAAGTTACATCTATCTACAGAACAGCATAAAGAAATTTACAATTACATGACATTAAAACATGAATTTAGATTAAAATATTGCAGAAAGAAAAGTTCCAGTTCAACATTTTTAGACTTTCACCCTGACCTGCATTAGTGTGAATGAATTATAGAGCCCTATATTTCAAGGAGTTTATTTTCAGATAATACTTTCTGGATGGAAGTGTTGGAATGAAAAACATTGACATAATCTGGAGTATAGCAAAAGAAATAGTTCTCCAGAGATACATGGGAAAGGATCTTTTAGACATATATGCAATTAGTTGTTTATTGTAAGTGAAATAATACTACAGTAGTGAATACTGACTACATTTTTTCTTTATTATTATTTTTTAAATTGCATTCTGTCAGTTTTTATTCGTGTCACAATAATCAGCAACATTTCTAGGAAATAGTAATTCTGACAGAGAAAGAAATGGAAAATCAACTAAATATTAATTTACAATAGAAAGTTCTGTGCAAAGTAGAGACTATTTACAGTTGAAACCCACATGCTCTTTTAATAAATCATCCATTAAAAACAGAAAATGTTTCCTGGCTTTTACTGGACCAGTAATATACATTGGGGCAACCAAAATTAGATTAGCTTTACGTTTCATCAGCTGTAAAATTGATACGTTCTTTGATTCAGAGCATTTAAGTTCTCCTGCTCCTACAGCTAAACAATTAGCTCATTGATCTAAGGCAAAAAAAAATAATTCTTGGATAAACTATTCATCTTCAGAGAATAATGAAGAAAATAGGGAGCCTATTAAAGTTAAGTACATAGACTAAGACACACAAATTGGGGGGACCAGAATTAGAAAGCAAATGCTCTCCAAATCATATGGACTACACCTCCCACAATTCCTTGCTATTTGCCATGCTGAGTGGACTGATAAGAAAGTTGAAGTGCAAAATATCTGGATGTCTGCTTTAGATTATCAAACCAAGCCTACAAGTAATTGTGCTAGCCCACTCTCTTATTAATAGAAAATTCTCTGAGCATATGGACTGGTGGACTTATTGACTAGGTTCAGCAGAACATTAGAAATTATAATGTAATTTGGGTTTGTCTCAGTTTAGTACAAAATATGAATCCAGCTGATGATTAAATATTATGAGTGAATGATTATATGGATTCTTCATCAAGCTTTGCTTAAAATAAACTTTGTTTCAGTAATATGTGAAACTAACCAGTGAATCAAATGTTTATTTCCATTTTTTATTAGCTATGCCTTAGAGTTATGGCCACTCCTAAATTTATTGAATTTATAATTTATATATACATGTATGTATATGTATGTATGTATATATGTATATGTATATGGTATTCAGCTTTGTTCGGGTATTTTCCCACGTCATTGTAGTTGTGCTTTTAAAGTTGTAGCAATGTTTCGGCAGAATCTCATCTGCCATCATCAGGCTTCTGTATTGTGTTCGTCTGTGAGTCAGACTTTCACAGCCGTTTCAGTTTTAAATTTGGGGCAGCCTACTGCTGTGCCAGAATGTTTTTTTCTTCATCCTGATTGGTTGGGAGTCTTGGTCTGTGTTTGGCTGTGTTCTGCTTGATCGGTGTTTCTAATATCTTCTGTCTGTTTTGTGGCTCTTTTTGTGTCTTGATTGGCTGGCAACATTGTGTTCCTGTATTGGAGGCCTTTAGTGAGGCTTGGCTCCGAGTAAATGGATGGCTATCATTTATTAGGAAGCTAGGTTTCATCTGGGTGCCTGTTTGGGGTGTGTTTGAGTTGGAGGTATCAGGGGGGATCTGTTTGTGCCCAGGTGTTTGCCTGGCTGGTGGTGGGGAGATTTTTTTTGTTGGTGAGTACAGGCTTCCAAATAATTGACAGTCTGGTGGAATCATCTCTTCTATTCATGCTTTCAGGTCTTTTTTCAATCTCTATGGCTTCTCTGATAATTCTGTGGCTGGGGTTTTCTATAGTGGCTAGGGTTTTGGTGCCATTGAAGTTGATGCTATGACCTGTGGCTTTCATGTGTTGGACTAGTGAGGAAGTGTGTTCCAGCTTTTTTACTGCATTTTTGTGTTCATCCAAGCGGGTACTAATTCTTCTATTGGTCTGTCCAATGTGTGTGGCCAGGCATGATGCACAGGGGACTTCGTAAATGCCTTGGTTTTCCAGGTCAATTTTATCTTTGGGGTTTCTAAGGATGGCTGCTATTTTTCTGTCTGTTTTGAAGACAGTCTTGATGTGATGCCTGTGTAGTATCTTACTGATTTTGTCTGTAGTACCTCTTATGTAGGGCAGGACAGCTGTTCCATAGGTCTGTTCATCTTCTAGGTCTTCATTATGTCTCAGTGTGTTTTTGTGGATCAAGCCGGTGATTTTGCTTTTGTGGAAGCCGTTGGCTGTCAGTACTTTAGTCAGGGTGCATAGTTCAGTCTTTATGTGTGTCTTGTCTGCCAGGCATTTGGTTCTGGTGATTAGTGTTTTGGCCACGGAGTTTATCTGTGCTGGGTGGTGGTGGGATTGGGCATTGAGGTAGCGGTTGGTGTGTGTGTTTTTTCTGGTAAATGGTGTGTCCTAGTGTGCCATCTATTTTTTTGTAGATTAGTACATCTAGGAATGGTAGTTGTTTGTTTGTTCATCATTTCCATGGTGAACTTGATTTTGGGGTGTGTGCTGTTTAGGTGTGTTAGGACATTGTTTAGGTTTTCTTTTCCATGGGGCCAAATCACAAATGTGTCATCGATGTATCTTAACCATAGTTTGGGTTTGTGGGTGGCATTAGCCAGGGCTCTGGATTCGAATTCTTCCATGAACAGGTTTGCAATGATGGGTGACAGTGGTGATCTCATAGGGGCTCCTTCAATTTGCTTGTATCTTTGTCCTTTGTATATGAAATATGTGTTGGTTAAGCAGTGTTCTGTTAGTTCCATGAGGTGTTTAGCTGGTTGGTATTTATTTTTGATGATTTCCAGGGTTTCTTTTATCGGGACTTGAGTGAATAGTGAAACCACGTCAAAACTTACAAGCAGATCTTCTTGTTCCATATGTAGATCTTTGATCATTTCCAAGAAGTTGTATGTGCTGTTTAATAGGGTTAGAGGCATTTTCTTGACTCTTGTTTTGAAAAGGACAGGTTTGATTTCAGGCTGTTTGCTTCTGGCCTTCTAAGAACTCTCTTCCACTTTGTCACTGCTATTATGTTTTGCTCCAGAGAGGAGATCTGAAGATACAACTGCTTATAATTTAATGGTAGTTGGTGAAAGTTGGCAGCAAGGAGTAAAAAAGTGTATATTATTTTATAGGTTACAACTTGTGTTTTTGCAAAATCTATCCTTGCTGGATGACTATTACAGACAATTCAAACAATCCCTTTCATGTAACTAGATTGGTATAGGGTTTCAATTGTGAGGGGGCAGTGGAGGATAGAAGATAGGAGTAGCTGTGCAGATGCAAGTTATAGTTGAGAGACAAGTCACAAGTACCAATTAATAATTGTTATATGTGAAAAATCCATTGTGTTCATTGAAACCTTCAGAGATAGCCTGAAAACTTTTAATGTGTGTGAGTGAGTTCAGCAATCCCTTGCTCAATTATATTGAAAAAAATTCTTTTTTCTAAGATGATTATAATGAGATCAGCAATGGATTGGCCTTTGAATGAAATGGTTTGCAGCACATGGGAGCTAGATTTCTGGGCATGTTGTGTTCTGGCCTTATTCTTTTTTTTTTTTTTTTTTTTTTGTAAATTTTATTTGAGTTTTCACAAAAAGAAAAGAAATACAATTAAAACATCTTTTTTGAAAGCAGCATAATCCCGGGTTACATTTCTTCATACAGACACAAATTCAGGTTCATGCTCATTTTTATATTCTATTCCACATCTTATTACAATTTTATATTCTCTACGTGGCTTCTCCCTTCTTTTAATTTCCTCAATTTTATTGTATTTATTTCATCTCAATTCAAATCATTATATTTATATATGTCCTGTTTCAATTGTCTATTATCTTTTCTCATTAAACAAAATTTCTCCTGTAGTTACTGATTGGAGTATGATGCCTTTATATCTTTCCCCTAAAGTTATAACACTCAATATAATACATAACTTCCATTTGGATTCTGATTGGTACATTCTTAAACTAAACACAGTATTCTTAAAAAAAAGAAAAGAAAAAAATTATAAATGTATATAGTTAAAACAACATTCCATTCTAATTCAATTCTATCATTAATATTAATATTCATTGCAGTGTTAACATTTTTCACGTTACTTTTCAATTAAATATCATACTTCTATGGCAGCAATTATAAACTTTCCATAATCAATTCCCCCCCCTTCACTTATATTTTATAAAACATTGACTAATTAAAGTGTTCCCATTCCTTCCTAATTCAATTTTCTCATTTATTTTATTTCATTTACTTTATTCACAAACATTTCACTAAGTTACACTAACCATTCTATCCCTCATTCTAATCATATGTTGTTTCCAATTTTCTAAAGTTATTTCTATTTCAAATATAACAACACAATCTCATGTACCTTTACAGAATCCCCCTTTCAGTTAGATTTTCACCCATTATCTCTAAATAGGTCCTGTTTCTTTATATCTTGCTCCGGACCTTTGTAATTTCTTTTCCTTTCCTTCTTCTCTCTCTTCTTCTCTCTCCCCTTTTTACCCCTTTGTCTCTCTACCTCTTTTTCCCTCTTCTGTATTCCCCTTTTCTGTTGCGTTCCAGTATTATACTTATTTTTTGAATTATTTTTCTTTTCTTTGGTTGTTTTTTTAAGTCTTAAATTCTCCATCCTCTTTCCCCCATTTCCTTTTTCTTCCCCACATAAAGTTACTTGTTCATTAAAGATGGCTTCTTCTTTGTCCCAGTCTTCTTGTTTTGCAGTCTTTTCGTGTTGTTTCTCATAGTTCCAAATCTCCATTTCTAGAAATTGAAAAACGAAGCCAAAGGAACCCTTCCATTCTTGTGCATCTTCTTTGTACTTTTTAAGTTCCATTTTCAATTCATCCAAAAGTAATGCCATTGTAAAAAAATTTAAACAACCACCCAATTGATTTTAGTCATAATAGCCAAAAATCCAAAAGTCACCAAGTAATCCAAATACACACAAGCTGTTTCTTTTTGCTCTTTCTTTTATTTCCCCACTTTCTCTTCCTGGAGTTACTATTTAGTTGCAAAGTTTCAGTTAAAATGTATCTTTTAGAAGTCTTACTGAAATTTTACTTTAGATTCTTTTAAAGTCCAGGCAGTCTCCTCCCTCTTCCAGATCCTGCCCTTATTCTTTTTCTCTCCCTTCCTGCTTATAGAAGAAAAAGCTTTTAATGTCCAGAAATCTTTATTGTCCCTTTGGCATATAGTTATATTTTCAGCTTAATTGCCTATTGATGCCAAAGCGGATTTTTCCAATTTCTTATTCTTAATTGTCAATATAAGGAAGGAGAGAGAAGAAAAAAAGTCAAACTTTTCCCCTTTCACTTTCTTTTGCTGCTTCTGACTCTTCTTTGGGAGTGATGTTATTTCTTGTAAAATTTAAATTCCAGGGTACCTTAGTTATTGCTTTTTCAACTTAGCCCGGTCAGCCAAAACTTTCACTTCTTATCTTCCTCCTGCACATTTTTGTCCAGTTGAGACCTTCTATGAAGTGGCCATTTCTGACCACCGCTACTACCGCCTTCGGGAAAGGGAGTAATGGCCAGCTGAGGAGGAGAGATGTGGCTCTCCTCGACCCTGCTGGCTGTCTCCCCCTTCTTCACCACCTCTACGGGGTGGCTTAGCCCCGAAGCCAGCCGGCTCGGGGCGCTCCAGCGGCGAGCCCAGGCAGAAACCACGCACGATCGCGGATTCCTGTCTGTTGCTGAAGCCCTTCAAACCGGAAGTCATTCTGGCCTTATTCTTGAGGCATTGAGAACTGGAATTTAATTCCATATATCAGTTTGTTTAGAGTGTTGGGATAAAATAGTACTATTGCATTTCGCTTACATTCAAGAAGGCTGAACTATAGAGCTCAGGGTTTCATGCCATCTTTTAATACAGAAGTTATATTTAAGATCATAAAAGATTAACTAGTCATAAATTTTATGATTTATATATTTTGATATTTGACTAGTATACAATTAAAAGTTTCCAGTCTCAATGAAACAGTTCCTGTTATAATTCTGCATATTTTGTCAGTTGATCTCTACTTATAAAAGAAATAGATCTGATGAGGGAATTCATCCAACTGGATGAATTGGATATGAGGGGGTCAACAAGTTTCCAAAGCAAGAGTAATGCTTTGGATTGAAAATGACTTCTCATGAGCTTCTCATGCACACTAGAAACTATTTTTCTCATAGTGAGGCTTCTTTTATCCATGAATCTCTTTGATGGAATTTCATAGGATTGGTCTTTCCATGATAAACCTTCTGTGATTCCCTTTAGTGTCCTCTTGACATTTTTTTCTTTACTGGCCAAAATTCATGAAATTCATTCTGATTTAGAAGACAAAGGTGCTGAAAGATAGCTTTCATCCCTTCTAAGTAGAGATGAGCCTCTTTAGGCAAAACTGGGAAAGACTCCAGTCTACAATTTTGAACTGCTGCAGACAATATAGAAAATGCTGTACTAAGATAGTTGAACCACATTCTTATTTGCTCTAATGTAGATTGCCACACTGTATAACATAGAAGCCTTTTCCATGTTATATGCATGGCAACATGGAATGGCAAACTCACTCCTTTACTAACACTGATGATGTTATCTAGTTTGGGTAACGAAACATCTGCAAGAAAACAACTAAGCTCAGAAAGAGTACCCAGGACTTATCAAACCTTTTCCTAACTGTTCATATGAAATTATTTTGCAAAAAATGATGCTGCCAAAATAATATTTCTAGTGCATCCTTAAGATGCTGTACATTTTTTTTCTGTCATGGAATATAAGAATGTGCAAAGCACAAATACTTGAAAAAGAAATGGACATGATATAATGGTACACGCTGTATATGTAAATTATACTCTTATCCTCAGTTACAATTTTGCTTCCTATCACCAGGAAAGTTCCTTTAGTACTAGTGTTAAATGTTTAGATAAGTACCGGTAAGTAGTGGAACTACAGATGGGCAGAGTTGGTCAAACAAATTGGGTGGATGATTTCCCTAAATTTCTTTGGAGGAAAAGAAATTGTCCAACACTTTCCAAAAGACAGAATTGTTCATTTGCAGAGATAAGAGCACTGTTACCAAAACAAGCAAATAAAAAATTGTTTTATTTAGAGACTAATGCCTAACTTAGTGGCTATCCAGAGCAGATAGCTACTGTTCAAAGAGCAGGTGGCAGCTCTGGACAAGAGGGTCTTTGCATCTTGCCTACTCATTCCTTGAGCAGGAGGCATATCTAAGGTGACCAACCATCCTCCTTTAGGGAGGACAGTCCTCCTTTTGTAAGTTTTGTCCTCTCTTGAAAAGTGTCCTCCTACATGTCCTCCTTTTTGATATTTGAATACTAATCTGTAAATTTCTGTATTTGATCGATGCTGATCCGCTCCGTTGTGTGTGATGTGACGTATTTGTATTTGACATGGCGATTCGTCAAGGGTCAGCACAGTGCAGTGAGACACAATTATGAGACACATGCGCTCCACACAGGAGAATTGTTTTGAGAGAGTGTGTGCCACACTCAAGAGTGCATGGTGCACAAGAGTGCACAACGTGCAAGTGGCTTTGTTTTTTTTTCCTTCAATTTATTTGTGTCCTCCTTTTCATTGTAAAAAAGTTAGTCACCTTAGCATATCAAATGTTCATTCAGTGGTTTATATAATAAACTCTATACGAATCCAGCTTTGAAGCTCATTCAGAAACTGCAGCTGGTCTAAAATGCAGTGGCATAAACAGTGAGGGACATACCTTGATGCATTCCTCTGTCATTAATGCTTTCAGGTGCAATTCAAAGTGCTTATAAAGCACTTTATAAGTGGCAATTGTCACTTATACAGCCCTGCATGGCATACATCCTGGTTATCTGAGGGATCTCCCACCCAGTGAAGTCAGGAAGAGTGGCAGAACTATAGGTTGCTTCTATGAAATATTATCACCTACTACATGTCTTCTCAATCATTGCAGCTTCCTTCTCAAACAGATCTTTCTCAGAGATTCATTTGGTTTCAAAAACAAGTTTATTAACTAGTTATTTGTAGAGCCTGATTATTTTTTTAAGGGAATGAATGATTACACATGTTTTTCTTCTTTTTCTTTTTAATTATATAAGCTGTCCAGAATCATTTGGGAGCCAAGAGTCTTTCTAAATTAAATTAATTTATTTTTTAAAAAAACTTATCAAAGGGATTTCCCACATTATCTTTCATTGGGATGTAATAGAAACAGGGAAGCTAAGTGAACTATAGATCAGTAAAGAATTGTTAAGTTGAAAATTTAGAAAAAGTCTGGAGTTGAGCAAAATTCTTGTCTACACGTCCCCTGAAATGAAGCTAAATATATGGCATAATTCATATAGTGCAATATTCATGTGTTTTATACCTCATCATTCTTTGATTTCATCGGAAATCTGAAAACCACAAAAATATTCATGTGTTATTTTTAGCTTGCTCTTTTGAAGCAAACATTTTTTGTTAGCATTGTTAAAAAACAGAAACTGATTAGTGTTAATGGAAGTTTCTTTAAGATGGGAATTCACTTAACGGTTATTCTTAAGATTTAATTACTTTATCTTGTGAAGGTCTGTGTTTTAAATAATTTAATTTGGAAAAAGGTGGTGCCTGTAAGATAACTGTGTGATGATACCTTTGATCAATTTTTAGCAAGTAGCAAAGTTGTCTGGGCAGAATCAGCCCCTTTAGTCATCAGATGGAGACCAAGAACTACAAGCTAGATGTTCTGGAAAAAGGCAATTCCAAAACAGTTCAATATTGCTCCTAAGGAAATTACCTGGATCTGTCCAGGATGTCATCAAAAACATATATTGAAGGATCCTTTACTTTTACTTTATTCTGGACTAGAAAAGGTTGTGAACACTTGCCTTAAATCTAAAATTGGAAACAAGAGTAGTTATACTAAGATCTGAGATCTAATATGTTAGTACCTGCCATGACAAGAAAAATAAACATTTTACTTACAGATTTATCTGCTATTGCTCATTTTCTAGACTGATGTTGTTCAATTATGTAAGATTAATTATAAGATTATATATGAATAATACATAAGTAATTGTTTTGATCAGGTCATTTAGCATTAGAGATTGCAGAGCTCCTTTAGTTTAGCAATAAGTCATCATTTGTATGCGACTTGTGTGTTGTGAATGACAATAGATAATTGATTCCACTCATTGAGCCATCCTGTGCATCTTGGTTCAGGCTGGTTTGTAAAACTTGGGTTCTGACAGATCCCAGGATGTTTGGTTTTTTTTTGTTTTTGTCTCTGCTCTAAAATTAATAATAGCCAATTAACACACATAGCTGTTTCTGTAATATACTTAATTCATTCAAAGCTGCTTATATTGAGGAAAATAAATTTCTGGGATAAGCTGCTATCAGTAAAGAATATGCCACAGGATATAAAAAGCATTCAGTTCAAAATTACAGTTTAAATTAAAGTCACCCAGTTCAGGAATACACTAGCTGGAAGCCTGGAACCAAGCCTTTTAGGTTTCCAGGCCTTAATTGTAGTGATGCAGAAAAATGGATTCACTTCATATTTTGATAGAAACTCACACAATATTCCATTCAATACACAAGCTGGAGTTGTTACTTTTGATACTGGCATTCTTCAGAATTTTGTGATATAGTTCTCAAAAACAGGTGCACATGACATGTGCATAGTAAAGCAAAATATATTCACACACAAACATAATACACAGTAATGGATTTCTAAAAGAAAATTAGAAAATATCTGTATCAAACAGGTACTGTGTGGAATAAAAATGTTGAGACTGAATGAAATCACAGGCAGATATAAAAGTAAGATAGAACCAACTAAGGATTTATTTTATGAAACATTGATAGAAATTGAAGTTATATTCTCTTTTCTGTGTTGTATCTGAAATTATAATTTTTTGTTTTTATTTTTATTTTAAAATAGCCACTATAAAGGACAATAGGAAATACCAAAGTTTCATGACAAGGATCCAAGTATTGGCAGGTTACATCAATTTTATCACATTAATGAAACACTAGAATCAAAGCTGGTTTTCCCAAAGCGACAGAACTGTCATTCAGTGGGAATCTTGTTGATGTGCAAATGCCGCCTATCTTTGCTTCAGTCCAATCATTTTGGAAGAAAATGTATTTGACACCTGAGGGACAAGAACAAATTAAGAGAGATTTTGCTTACGTAATGGGCCCAGTCAGACTCATATATGCTGCAGCAAACTGTTCTACCTGCAGGTTGCTCAAACACCATGAAAGCCTTATATTATCTTACTCTTTACATGAATGAAGGGTGAATACAGTTCCTCATTTTCCAAAACCATTACACTGATTGGATTTTGTATGGAAGCCACTGAATGAGTTTTTCCACACAAGTTATTTTTATCAGATTGCAAATGTGTGTTTCTTTCCTTTCAGATGGAGTCCCAAGTTTTTAAGACTCAGACAAATAGCAATGTTTGCTTAACTTTGTTTAGGTCTTCAGACTGCAGGGGGCTAAAAAAAGAAATCAACATTCTAATAAAGTCTTCACCAACTAAATTCTCTAGAATAATGTCTGGCTTTATTGTTCACATTTGCAGGTAATGATTCTTAATGAAAATGTATGCTTTGAAAAAAAATTCATTTCTAACAACAAATGCTGTTTCTTTTGGAAAGATGGGAGAAAGGTGGGAGACAAGAATAAGTGCAAAACCATGTTGCTTTAACATGATAACATGATTTTTCACAACAGAAACTAGTGGTAATGTCCAACTCCTAGTGATTTAAGTACACTACAGAACTGACTTGGTATTGTTGTTTTCTGGATTATTGTTTTCAAACCCTGGTATTATCTGGTAGTCCCAAGTACTAACCAGGACCAAACCTTCTCTTCTTTTTAATGTGAGCTAACGTCAGCTAGGTGCTGTGCACTGGAATGTAATGAACAAAATATTGATTTTCAATTGGGAAAGATGAATTCATATCCCTGCTTAGAGATGAATCTTACCAGTCAGATTGGGTAAGATACAGGATTCTTATGATGAAATGCTGTAAGAATGCTCTTTAAATGAAGTGATATTGTATTAAATTAATCAACACCATGTTTTGAGAAACCTGAGCTTTTAAATCAGTCTCTTACCTTAAATATATTCACTTCTATTTTTCTCTTTCAACTTTCCCTCATGCTTTTCTTAAAAATAACTCTACCTGTCATCCATTTTACTTTTTTTTTAATAGTCATTCAAAGTAGAAGGGCTTCAGTCAGCTTCCAAATAAACTGTGGGCTATTTGGAAACTGAGGGGTGAAAACCCTTATTTTTAAAGTCATTGTAAAATCATGAAATACTATACTGGTGGACTCTTTAAAAAAAGCACAGGGAAAAGTAGGAAACCCAACCCAAGGAAAGAAAAGTAATAATAAAAAAGGTGGTTCTTCCAGATATCAAGCCTTCTTTTTACCACAAAAATGCTGTTGATGTTATTATATTACAGCAATAATAGTAAAAGTATCATAGCAAAAATATCTCTGAAAGACATTTTAAACCCTGGTAAACATAAATTCAGTTTATGTTTACCAGGGTTTAAAGGGGCATTCTTGCTTCTGTAATATAGCTAATAAACTAATAAAATTAGCCTAAAATAAATTGTAATACACTATTTCAAATAGACAAAGACACCTGAGACAACATAGCATGGAAAGTATAGTTCGGAAGTAGAATAGAAAAAGCAACCCGAGATTACTTTGACAGTCAGTTGGGGATTAACAGATGGCAAAATTGTTTGTTTATTCATCAGAAATATTTGCCAATGAAGAAAATGCAGTGTGCTCAATCTATATCATATCTATATCAATCTATATCATACTGTTCAGCAATGGATTTAAAGCTGGGTCTAATATCCTTTGTAATAAAAATGCTTGTTTCTCTGACACACATATTTTTACATGGGAAAGGCAATAAAACAAAACTAGGTTGTTCTTTTTTTAAATTATTATTTATGTGTGAAAATGGCCATTATAGTGGAGAGTGTGAATGAAGCTGCTCAAGGAACATATGTTTATATTCTGAAAGACATGTAATTAAAAAAGCTAAATGGGAACAGAGGAAAGAAGATATAATTCAGTCTGAAGGTTGTTCATGATAGTTGTTCCTCCTCCTTAGTTATCAGATCAGCCTGTTAATCATATCCCCCCTTCTGTTTCAAGATGTTTGAAACTTTCCTAATTTGAGTTGGCAGCTCTTCTCTTAATGTTATTTTAATAGACCTTGTCCTGCTTTCAGAGAGCAGTGAAAGCAAAGATTTTCTGAAGAAAGAAAATTGCCTTATCCCTGCTGAGTTGTTGATTTAATATAGCTATTAATGACTGAACAAAGCTCTTAATGGTTTTTTTAAAAAATCTATATTAGAACCAACTGTGGCGATGGAAGTCATCAAAGGTCATCTCATAAAGATACCAACAATTGGTTCTAAACCAATATCCTAATTGTGGTTTTGATAGCTTGAATGAATGTGTGGTCAAGGAATCAAGTGGGGCATGAGATAATGTTGGTGCTTTTTAATGCTTGCAGATATTCTTGAATATTTCACTCAAGCAACATGTGAGATAAGGAATGTGCAGGAGAAAATTAGCCATTTGGAAAACAAGTGGAAAGAAAATGTTCATAAGTTTTAATTCAAGTGAGATGATGCTAGAGATACAGTTTTGTGGTAACGATCTGTTCTGTTTATTCCCTGATTTCTTTTAGGAACCATCTTATATCAGATTTTAACTTGAATATAAATTTTACATGGCTTCAAGCAAGAGTGGGCACAAGGTTTGTTGAGATCCAACCATTGATATATTCCTGTAATTCTTATCAAGAATTTCCATCATTATTTGTTTTTGGAGTTTATGTACCAAACTTCCAAATCAGTTAAAGATTCTGAGATACAAATAATGGAAATTTTCAATTCCAAAAAAAACAATCAAAAGGAATGTTTTCAAGCACTGCTTACTTCTTAAAATTCACATATGATATTATGATATGTTCTTCTTGAAAGAATAAAAATATCTTCCTGGCACCCAAGAAGTATTACAGTATATGGCAAACATATGTCTCTAAAGAAGACATTCTGAAACATTCTGAAAAAAATTATCTCTCAGAAATACCAATCCCTGTAACTCATATTCAGCTAATGAGCATGAAAAAAATACCAGAGCATTTCAACAATACATAATAATGCTTCTTTCATCTAATTTAGGCTGCTAAGATGAAAAAAAGAGTGCTGATTTGGTGTAGTGGTTATTGCTGTTGTTATTTAATTAACTAATTGCATTTTTATGTCCACTCACTTCAGTAGTTTCTGGTGGCTATAAGCACCAGACTAGAAACAGGGAGATCATATGCATACAAAACATTTGCTAGACCAGTACTCGAATACAGTTCATCAGTCTGGAACCCTCATTACGTATCTGATATTAGCACAATTGAGAAAGTCCAGAAATATTTCACAAGAAGAGTTCTCCACTCTTCTACTCGTTGTAGAATACCTTATGCCACCAGACTTGAAATTCTAAAACTAGAAAACCTTGAATTACGCCGTCTTCGGTCTGACTTAAGCATGGTATATAAAATCATACATTGCAATGTCCTACCTGTCAATGAATACTTCAGCTTCAACCATAACAACACAAGAGCACACAATAGATACAAACTCAAAGTAAACCGCACCAAACTTGATTGCAGGAAATACGACTTCAGCAATAGAGTGGTCAATGTCTGGAATACTCTACCCGACTCTGTAGTCTCTTCCCCAAACCCCAAAAACTTTAACCTTAGACTGTCTACTATTGACCTCACCCCTTTCCTAAGAGGTCTGTAGGGGGCGTGCATAAGCGCACCATCGTGCCTACCGTCCCTGTCCTATTGTTTCTCTTATTCTTTTATTTTTCTTATATGTACCCATTTCATGTATTCACAACTATGTATACACTTATACTTATTATCTTGTAAACAATTGGCAAATCAAATAAATAAATAAATAAATAAATAAATAAATAAATAAATACTAGCCTACCTTAGTTCACAAAGCCAACTGGATTACTTTGGGCCAGTCATACTCTCTCAATTCTAGGAAGAAAGCAAAGGAAAACCACTTCTGAAAAATATAGCCCAGAAAATTGTTGGATTTGTTGATGGAGTTGCTAGGACTAAAGGATGATTTGAAAGAGTAAGAAGAAGAGAAGAAACTGAAGAAGAAAACCTTTGCTGAAGACATTAATGAATTTGTAGGAATTGGTTTAAAAAAATAAAATCTAGAGTGCATAGTTCCAAGAGCACCTTATCCTTTGAGTAAAAATATTGCATCACATACTCTTGAGCCATTATTTTGCACTTGGATCTGGAGGATATATCTTGAAGTACAAAATAAAACAATGTTAATGCATAAATTTACAGTATTAACTTTTTTTTAAAAAAAAACAAGTTTTATTAATTTCAACAACAAACAAATCATTACATATTTAAATCTTTTCCTGTCTTTCTACAGAAATTTCCCCAATATTCTCATAAAACACAAACAAACACAAACCAACATATAAAAAATCTTTTAGTAAAGTACCTTGGCCCCAGTTACCTCTCTTTGTATGGGCAGCGCATTTCACTCTTCACAATTCTATCTTATTTAATCCATCTTAATTAAATCATTATATTTATATCTTTTGCCCATTCATTATCCCTCTATCTCTTCTTATAATAAAAAGAATTTCTCCTGAAATAACTAATCAGAGTATGATGCCTTTCTATCCTCCCCCTAAGTTAGTAAAATTAACATTCAACATAACAAATACCCAATTCGGTTCTGCTTGGTACATTCTATCCACCAAAAATGTTTAAATACATTGTATCCTCCTTTCCTTCAATATTTTATTACATTTTAAAAATCAATCATTATTAAAGACTTCAACATTTTAATTTCTTATTAAATCTTAAACCATTCTAATTTACTATTTCAAATATAAATGTTACAATACCATCTTCTGTACCTAGCAGAATCTTTCTTACAGAAGTTTATATTTCATCCTTTGTCCCTAAAAAAAATTCCTCTTCTCCCATCCAATTTTAAAACTTTGAGGCTTTTCTCCGCCTTTCCCCTTTCTTTCTTCCCCCACCAAATCTTCCTACCCCCCCCCTTCTTCTTCTAACCTCTGCCTTGCTGGGATCCCTTCTCTGTTGTGTTCCCTTTTTCTCTTGTTTGCTATCATTATATTTACTTTGCATCATATTTTTCTCTTTCTCAAATGTTTTTTAGATCTTAAGTCCTTCATTTTCCTTGCTCTCTTCCTTCCTTCTTTCTTAGATAAGTTTTGAGATTCAATAAAGATGGCGTCTTCGTCTTTTTCTTGTTGTTGTTCTTCTGTTTCCATCTGTTTCATTGTCTGTTGGTAATTAACCAACGCCATTTCTAGAAATAGAAAAGCTTTTTCCATACCATCTTTGCAGGCTGCTTTTGTTTGCTCATATTCATCCCTCAGGTCCTCAGAAGGAAAAGCCATTATAAATAAATCTTTTCTTTTCTTTATTCCTCTTTCTTCTTACACCAACCAAATATTCAGAGAGAAAGGTAAGACAATCCCAAAGTCCACAATCCTCAATAAATCCAAACAAGCCAAATTTCCCCTTCCTCTTCCAGGGGTGGTATCAAACAAACAAAAAAAAAAGAGAATCCAGATCTATATTTTAAAGCCTTATTAAAATTATGTTTCTGTCCTCAAATCTTCAAGGCATCTCCTCCAACAAGATCCAGATTTATATATTTTCTTTGTCCTCTCCCTTCCGGCTTAATTCCGTCGGGAGGGAGAGTAAACTTTCCTTTCAGCACCTCAAAATTGCCGCTTTTTTTCTCTTGTGGAAAAAATCATCAAAAAACCATCTTTTCCAGGAATTAAATTAGATAAATCTCAAAGCCCTGGGTCGACCAAGAATAACTTTCACTTTTAATAACTTTCTCTTCTTCCTCCTGCGCATACTTGCCCGGCTGCCGACTTCTTTGTGACGGCCATTACGGACCGCCGCTGCACCTTCCTGGTAAAAGGGGGTTCTGCCGGCCAGGGAGGGGGTCTGCAACACCCCCAGACCCTTCCTCCGGATCCCCCTTACCTTCAGCTACCCCTGCAGGGCAGCCTTGCTCCGCACTCGTCCGATCGGAGCCCCAAAACGGCTAGCGCGGCAGGGATCGCGCAGCTCCGTGAATCCCTACCGCTCGCGAAGCCGACAAACCGGAAACTCCCAGTATTAACTTTTATTTTTACTATCACTCTCCTTAGCTCCTTATCATTTATGAAGTTTTCATTGAAACACATGATGTTTTTTGTCATTCTTCTTCCTAGCGTATTCCTGCAGATGCAGGATCCACTTTTTGAATCATTGAACACTATTGTGCACAGTAAACTGCATCTCCAGGGCACAGGCCCATAGCTTGCATGCCTTTGTTGCTGGTGTCTCACCATCTCTGTTTTGGACACCTGTGAGGTCACTGGCCATTGACTTCTAGTTGATAGGCTGTTTTGCCAATGGGGAAAGTGCTGCTCTCTGAACATGTCCATACCAGCGCAGCCAGTTTTCTCTCATCTTCTCTGTAATAGGTGCCACACCAAATTTCTGTTGAATGGTGTCATTTGTGATGTGGTCAAGAAGGAAGATACCTGATATCCAATGAGCATTCGCATTTCCATGGCATGGAGAAAGCTTTTGTTCCCTCTTGTTGCTGCCCAGCATTCAGTGCTGAATGATGCAACAGGGTGAATAGTTGTCTTGTAAATCTTGGTTTTAAGATGGGTTAGCATTCGTCTGTCACATAACACACCAGTGACTTCTCGCTAACTCATCCAGGCTACGTTCACCCTTGTTCGCACCTCGCCATTGGTGTCATCATTGCCTTGGAGATGGGATCCCAGATACCAAAATTGTCCACCTTTTTTAAGTTTTCTCCATTGATTTGAAGCATTCCAGGGATGGTAGCAGTCTTTGTCATTATTGTTAATAATGATTTAAATATCAAAGCACTATTATTCCAGGGCTCTTCCCAATGTCATTTGCATAGCCAGAATAAGCATACAAGACTTGAGTCAAGCTATAATATGATCTGAAACAGAAACATTGGCTTTGATAATATTTTCAGACCCTACATGAAATAAAATAAACAAAAAATCTGAAATTAACTTGTTTGTCTAATTAATATGCTTGTTAATGGCTTTTATTCACTGCCTGCTAGTTTACAAAAAAAAAAAAAAACCTTTAACACTCTTCTTTCTATTCTTCCTACATCAATCCTGCCAAGCCAAGGTCAGTGGTCTCATTTTACAGATCAGGAAATTGAGTTTAAGCTTGCAATCATTTACAAACTTATCTGGAATCCACCTTCTTTTATTCAGTTAAAAAAAACTTGCAGAAGATTGGAGCTATGAGCTCTGACCACTAAACTATTGAAGCAAACAATCGGAACAGATTCATAGCCCCCCAAAGGAAAGTTATCATAATGAAGGAGCATACTGAAAAGCTTGAATCTGAATTACACCACACAGGGCCAGTCCTACCATTTAAGGAACGTAAAAATGCTGAACAGGTTGGAAGTTTTAATGAGATGCTAGAGGACAGAGCATTGTGTACCACCCAATGGATTACTATCTTCACCTAAGTTCAATGGGAAATTCCCTTCTATAAAAGGAATAGAGATTTAACTGCTAATTCTATGCTTATTATGGCAAGTGAAGCTGCCTTCTTGTCCTCTGCCTCAGGTTTCAAAGTATCTTAGGCTGGTCCACATGTCCATCCATATTCAGTATGCTGCTCTGGATAAACTTTACACAGGAAATCATGATATAATATATTGACATTCAGATGCAGAAGTATATATTGAACACTTTGCTGACTTCAAGGAAATTAAGTGTATTAAACACACTGATCTCATTAGAATTCATGGGGAGTTGCTCTTTCTTCTCCCTTAGGCTGGGTTGGAAAGCTCTAGTACAATAACAACATAGTACAAGACTATGCATCCTGGTTTTTACTGCATTTTCCAGATTGTTCATGACTAGAATATTGATTGTGTGATTCTATCTGCTATGGCCAAGCACTCACCTCCAATCACTCTTCTCCTTTTCCATTATGCTGTAAATAGATTGCCCAGCACAATAGAGTCCACAAATATTCAATAACAGTTGAGTTGCATGAGTCTGTGTGACTGTGTTAAAATAAAAAGATACCTCAACTCTCTAGAGCAGATTCAATATAAAGATTTGAATTATATTATAAATTATAACTATAATGAATAATTCTACCCCTACAACAACTTAACATTCTTTTTAAGCAAATTGCTTGGAAATAACACTCACTTAACAAAATCAAAACCTTGCTCAAATAACATTAATTTATAAATAATCTTTGCTGACTTCAACATAATCAGACTTCCAATGTTTTCCTGAAAGCTGAAGGGTGAATGTCTCTCTGTATATCCATATTGAAAAGGATTGAACAAGAGAAACCACTTTGAAGTTAAATTTAGTAACAATAACAATCTGAGATGCTTATTCAGAATTTCATAATTTGGGAGTCAGCTCCTTCAGGAGAGCCTTATATTTCTTCTTAAGTTATAGGGTCAGAGGCTCAGAGCGCTCTTGGATTCAGCATTGATACTAAATAGTCATAAGGCATTCTGTTAGCTTTAAAGCTGTGTTCCTACCTGAAGGAGAGAGACTTGGCATTAATGAGGCATAGACTATTAACCTCAAGTTGGGATCATTATATACTTTTCCTTAAATGCCCCATGAAGATCATCTGGGAATGGCAGCTGACCCAGAATGTGACAAAACAAGCAGGATATGGCACTTCTCCAAGCTGTATTCAACTGTAGTTCTGCTTGTCTGTTGCCCCCTTTAGATAGTTTGGTGTCCAAAGCCTAACGGAGTTTACATCCCAGTTGCCTATGAGATCACCTCCTTCTGTATAGTCCAACAGGTTCTCCTTGTCTTCAACAGATACGTTGTACAATTCTTTCTGAGTTTTACTGCAGTAATGAACTCTGTTATCTCTGTAGCAGGGCCTTTATTGCATAACAAGCTATTATAGGAATTAATGTTGATGACTTGTAACGATTTTGTGAGAAGCATTTGAGAATGGAAAGCATATCAATGTGTTAAGCAAACAAATAAGGATAGGTCATTGTCCTTAGTGATTGGGACACAAGTTCTACAGTATAGCTATTGTTCCAAGTCAACCCAAGAGGTCCCAGATTGTCACAATTTGAATATGGGATCAAGATTTATATAAACTTGAATACAAAGCAGGTTGGGTAATAGTGAATGTACAGATTTGTAAATGTGGAAATATCCTATGTGATTTTTTAAAATTCTTATGTGGGGTCTTTGAATGTTTCCTTGAAAGTCTTATTTATACATATGAAGAGAAGGCATAGTTGTAACTTCTCAAATAGCTCACTATTTTATAATGTAGCAAATGCCCATATTTTTAAATTAAAAATCCACAGAAATTCGATAGATCATATCCTGGGTTGCATCCCATATTCAAAGTTATAAGTTTTATAGGATGGTCAAAAGAAAGGCTATCATATGTTGTGGCAAAGTGTGTGTGAGACAAAAAATATATCCAAAATTCATATTAGGTGAGGAGAAAGTAAGACACCCCTTCCTGAGCTCTGTTTTCACTGGCAGAGGGTTGCAAGAGACAGTCACAGTCAAAAATAGAGCTGGGTAGGGCCTCACATGGTTCTCCCAAGCTCCATTTTCGCTGGCAGAGCCCTCAGGCCATCACAAGTGTCCCTGAAATGAATGACATCTAGCTGGCAATGCCCACCCCGACTCTCCTGAACTCAGTTTTTGCTGGCATAGGCACTGTGGGCCGGTCCTTCACTGTTTCCAGGGCGGCCCTGCAGGCTAGATCTAAGCATCATGTGGGCTACATCAGTTTGACATCCCTGTTTTAAGCCATTCAGACAGCGCTGTAAAACACTATGGAGTGATATACAAGTCTAAGTGCTATTACTATCTTCATCAAGCAAGACAATCTGAAAGGTGCTTTATTCATGTTTGCTGGACACAAACAAAACTTGTCATTTGATTGTAAATTATGACATATCAAACATTTATTGCAACATCAAAAATCCAAAAAACCGATATAAAATCTTTTTATAGACTTTCACTTCTCAGACACCACAGTTAATGGCCAAGGAGATGGGACCCATCATCCGAAACATCTCTGAAGTAGGGTAGGGATACTTTGACATAGCCATAACCAAACTTATTTCTTTTGCATATAATAAAACAGCAGTAAATAATATTTCCTTACAGTGAAACTCTGGGGTGGAATATTATGGAACGAATCAGTATAATTTTAAAGCCCAGATACGTATGAATAAAAGTAACTGTAAGAAATGGAGTACAGCCAAACTAAGTAAAAATAAGATTATTTATTTATTTGAGTTCTACAGATACCCATCTCAAACAAGTTACTGAAAGCATTGTGTACTTAAAATACAAAAGCTTTGCTCCATTTTCTTTCTTATTGTACATTTTTCAGCAAGTGGACCATGCTGTCTGACAACAAGCCAAGACTGTAATAAAGAACACACTGATGCAGCATCCCGCAAGGTCTTCGAACAAATATCTAAGTTAATGAGTGAGCTAGCATTTCCTATTACTGCTGCTGCTCCTACTAGGAAGTAGAGTGTATTTCCCAAAGCCAGTGGGAAGAAACCAGGACAAATTAAGATAATTAGAGTTGCACATTCTGCTCCATTCTCATTTGTGTTTATTCCTTGTTATTACAATTTTTCTTAATTGTGTTCTGTAGTAATTCCAGAAGATGCTAATAGGGCAGGCCTTACCTTCAGGCAAAGATTGGCAACATGAGAGGTTTTTATTGCAAGGGTAGCACTTTTAATGCAAGAGCAGCAAATGGGGGAAAACTATTTCTTTTTCCCCATGCAACTTTGCTACACGGTATCGCAATAGGATCATGAAGAGAACTCGAATATAGAGAAGCGGGAAAGTGATTTCTCAGTCACCTAGTAAGGCAGCACCAGGAAGAGAGCAATACCAGTTCTGGTGAGTTGACAACTTGTTGGCAGATGCTTTCATTGGAGAGTATATAATAGTTTAATGGGAAGAGGAACTTATCATTAAAGATGACAAGAGATACGACATAGGGAGGTTTTATGGAACCTTGAAAATCATTGGTTCACTGAAGGCTACAGGTAGACTGAAATGTTCCATGTTGACACCACTAAGTGTTCAGAGGCACTATATTAAAAAAAAGATTGACCAATTTTACATAGAATCTAGCTTATAAGAGTTAAAGTGTACCCAGACTGTTGGCAATCAGTATTTCTTATATCCCCGTGGCCTTTTCACACATAGTATGAATCTTAGCGTTATCCAAACTCATCTATTATGGTTTGTTCAACTATGGCTTATTCAACTATCTGATAAATAAAAATACAAACATTGAATCATCTGATAGGAACAGTTATAAGTTTTGTTTTCTCTGTTGGGTTAGTAATAGAAATATCTAATTTGGTAAGCACAGTACACTTGATTCAGATTATTATTATATGGCTCATATCCCTTCATTCTTGCTTCAAAGATATTTAAATTCCCGAAGCCCTCTTGTTGTAGAGCGGCGGTTACAGAAGGAGACAAAGCCAGAGCTAGGCTAACAATGCTTTATTCAGTGAATAAAGGGTCGCCGCGGCTTCAGAGGCAATCTGACAGCCAGCTGGCGGCGACAGCTGATGCCGTTTGACAGCTCCCTTTTATAGCGGCTGTCAAACGGCATCAGCCAATGGGAGCGATCGGCGCTCCCGCTCGGATGGCGGACCAGAAGGGGAACTTCAGGCAGGTTCTTAATACACAACACTCCTTCCCCCTGGCCGCGCGCATGCGTAGTCCCGTAGCCACAATGGCGGTCTTCGTTCGCGGCTTGTCCTCCGCGGTTCTGGAGGCTTGGGGGCTGCAACACAGTCTCTGTCTTCTCCGGCGGTGCCAGGCGTCTGCGGAGGGTCGACGGTCGATCTGGACCTGTTCTCTGGAGGCGGCTCTGGTGAGTCTTCTTGCGTCGGTCGGCTGGCTGGGAAGTCGGGCCTCTGGTAGACCGGGTAGTTCTGCGGGATGGCTGCGGCAGGCGGCGAGTAGACCGGGTGGCTCGGCGGCGGGTTGTCCAGGCTTCCGGCGGCAGGCGAAGTCCAGCGTCTCCTGAGCTGGTCGATATGCCTTCTCCAGGTTCTTCCATCTTCCAGGAGGACTCTGTACGATCTTGGCCCTGTAATAAAAACTATCCGCCCTGGCAGCCATAACGGGTGCCCTGCATAGTTCCTGGCATAGACCAGGTCTTGCAGGGCAAAGCCCCTGGCATGGCTGTCAGATGCCAGGGGTGTGCTGGGTGAGTAGTGGGGGTGCAACCTGTCCAGGGTGGTTCGGAGTCGCCTGCTCATTAAAAGTTCAGCAGGTGACTTGTTGGTTGTAGGGCATGGTGTGGCGTGTTGCGTGAGTAGGTAAGTGGACAGCTTGGAGTGCCAGTCTGCCTGCCTCAGTTTGGCCAAAACTTCCTTGGCTGACCTAACAGCCCTCTCTGCCATCCCATTACTGGCGGGGTGAAAAGGGGCTGTAAGGGCATGCCTGATGCCCAGGTTGGCAGCGAAGATGGCAAATTCGTTTGAGCTGAATTGAGGCCCGTTATCCGACACCAAGGTGTCTGGCAGTCCATGAGTAGCAAACAGTCTGGTCAAAACCCTAGTGATGGCTTGAGTTGTGGTGGAAGACAGCACGGCTACTTCAGTCCATTTTGAAAAACGAGTCCACTACCACCAAGAATGTTTTCCCCATCATAGGGCCAGCTAGGTCAATATGTAGCCTGGCCCAGGGTGCCCCTGCATCTTCCCACCTGGTGGGTGTAGCTATGGGTGGAGCTGCTCTTGTCGCCTGGCAGGCCTGGCATGCGTTGACCCAACTGGCAATTTGGGCATCTAGTCCAGGCCACCAAACGTAGCTGCGGGCCAAGGCCTTCATCCGTACCATGCCCAGATGACCCTCGTGCAGTGTTTTTAGAACTGGCTCTTGCAAGGAGGCAGGAATGACCACCCTTGTCCCCCATAACAGACAGCCCTGTATTGCAGACAACTCCTGCTTGCGAATCTTAAAGGGAATTAAATCAGGGGCAAAATGTATATCTGGCCACCCCCTTCCCACCCAGTCCAGGACCTGGGAAATCAGTGGATCTTTTTTTGAGTGCGCAGCAACATCCCCGGCTGAAAGTGGGAGGTCCAGTCCCGTGCACTCGAAGATTGTGTGGATGGGAGCTGGTTCCTCGACTGGTGTAGGCAGGGGGCACCTGCTGAGGGCATCTGCGTGGCTCAGGTTAATTCCAGGACGATGAATCAAGGTGTATGAATAAGCAGCCAAAAAAAGTGTCCACCTGGTCATTCTCGGGGACAGTACCTGTGGGGTTTGTTTGTCTCCAACTAACAGCCCTAACAAAGGTTTGTGGTCAGTTACCAGTTCAAAAAAATGGCCATAGAGAAACTCATGGAACTTTTTTACAGCAGCTACAGCTGCCAAAGCCTCCTTATCGATCTGGCTGTAATTTCTCTCAGCAGCAGAGAATGTTCTTGAAAAATAGGCAATGGGTGCCTCAGATCCATTTGAAAGCCTGTGGCTTAAGACTGCCCCTATCCCAAAAGGTGAGGCATCAGCAGCGAGTACTAGGGGCAAGTCCTTGTTAAATTGAACTAACACTGCGTTTGAGGTTAACAGCGACTTCACTGCCTGGAAAGCGTTGGCTTCTTTATGCCTCCAGTGCCAGGAGACCTCCTTGTCTAGGAGCCTATGTAGGGGCTCAGCTACAGAGGCTTTGTGGGGTAGGAAGGATGCATAGAAATTTAGGAGCCCCAAAAAGGCCTGTAATTCAGTTTTGTTAGAGGGAGTGGGTGCCTCGTGAATGGCCCTGACTTTACTCTCTATGGGGTGAATCCCTGAGGCATCAATTCAATAACCCAGGAAGTCTACTTGGTTGGTAGCTATGGTGCATTTATCCTTTTTTAATTTGAGCCCATTTAGTCTAAATCTGTCAAGAACAGCCCTTACCCTGAGTAGCAGTTGTGCCTTGTTAGGGGCCGAAACTAAAATGTCATCAAAGTATGGAACCACCCCGGGTAGGCCCTGGAAGATTCTGTCCATGAGTGATTGAAAAATGCCTGGGGCTACGCTGACCCCAAACTGTAAACGTTTACATCTGAAGGCGCCCCTGTGTGTTACTATGGTTTGGAGATCAGCAGTGTGCTGGTCTACAGGGAATTGTTGGTATGCCTGGGACATATCCAATTTTGCAAAAACTACGCCTGGCTCGAATGTGTGAAGCAGGTGCTGAATAACAGGTACTGGGTATGTGCTAACTTGAAGGAAACGGTTGATGGACGTCTTATAGTCCGTGCAAATTCTCACGCTACCATCCTTTTTTAAAGGGGTGACAATGGGCGTTTCCCACTTGGCAAAATCTACCTGTTCCAAAACTCCTTGACTGATGAGTTTGTCTAGCTCAGCGTCTAATTTGGGCCTAATGGCGAAGGGAACCCTTCGAGGTTTCAAACGGATAGGGGTGGCTTGTGGACCCACATTGAAGGATATGGGGGTGCCCGTATAACAGCCCAGGTCATTGCTGAAGACATCAGCGTAGTCATTAAAAAGGGCATCAACATCAGAGTTTTTGACAGAGTGAATCCCTGTGATGTTTAGACCTAGGGCAGGGAATCAATCCAGTCCTAGCAAGCTAGGCAGGGCACCATCAACAACTACCAGTGGCAAGTAACCTCTAAAGTTTTGGAATTGAATAAGGAATTTTCCCTTACCCAGGACCGGAATGGTCTTTCCCTGGTAGTCCCGAAGGTTCAGGTGGCAGGCAGTCAGCTTCCTCCTTGGGAACGAAGGTAGAATCTTCCTCAGCGTGGACCAAGTGATGATGGAGAGGGTTGACCCGGTGTCCACCTCCATGTGGCAGGGCTTATCTTCTAAGAGGAGAGAAACGCTTATTTTGTTAGGGTTCGTGGAGAAACTGCCCGCATGATGGCAGGTATAACAGCTTTTTACTTGCCTTTGGGATGAGGCAGAGACTCGCGATCTTTGAAAGGGGGCCTGCTCAGCTTGACAAACTCTGGCTATATGCCCTTTTTTCTGGCAGTTTAGGCAAATAGCAGTCCTGAATCTGCAATTGGATCTAAGGTGGTTACCTCCACAGCCTGCACAAGGGGGCTGTTGTTTGGTGAACTGGTTGTTGTTTCTTCTTGGTGGAGCTAAAGGAGTTCTGGGGTGTGTGAGGCGATTTACTTCTAATGGTTCTTCTATTTCCTCCTGGGATACCTCATCATAATGGACTGTGGCCTGTCCTTGTTTTGGGGTAGCTCCCTGAATCTCAGCTGCAGATATTTCAGATAATTCAGCAGCTTGGGCTTCTTCAATGGCTATGGATAAAGTTAGATCTTTCTTTGCTAACAGTCTTCTCTGGAGTTTTAAATCCCTAATACCACCCACTATCTGGTCCAATAGCATGTCCTCCAGGTAATCCCTGAAACCGCAGTGTATGGCAGCAGATCTTAGGGCTGCCACATATTGGCTCACGGTTTCTCCCTCAGCTTGAACCCTTCTCCTAAAAGCTAGCCTCCTAGCTATCTGAGAGGGTTTGGGGGAATAGTGGTTGGCTAAAATCTCTTTAAGCTCTTCCCAGGGAATAGACTTAATGGGTCGTGGTGACACTAATGCTGAGGCAGTGTCGAAAACGGTAGCCCCACAGAAGCTTAAAAAATATGACCTTTTCCTCAGGTCTGTAGCCCTAGACAAGTCTATAGCGTTTAAAAAACATTCAAATCTATTAATGTAGGATTCCCAAGTCTCTGTTCCGGGCTGGAAATGTGGGAAGGTCGGCGTAGATGCCATTTGAGCGACAACAGTGGGTCTGCTAGGTAAGGAAAAAAAGTTAGCAGTCGCTTTTAGAAAAGCGTTTTAGTAGCGCCTGTCAGCGGCGTTCGGCTCCTCAGCTGCGGAGCTTTGAAGTTCACGCTCTTTTGGAGAGCGCCGGCGGCGGTGACTTCACTCGGCACTTAGCGGCTTCAGCTCTTTCTATGTGTGACTTCGGCTCAATTGTTTCGCCTGGATGTCTTTACTGCGTCCCGCCCTCGTCGCCAGTGTTGTAGAGCGGCGGTTACAGAAGGAGACAAAGCCAGGGCTAGGCTAACAATGCTTTATTCAGTGAATAAAGGGTCACCGCGGCTTCAGAGGCAATCTGACAGCCAGCTGGCGGCGACAGCTGATGCCGTTTGACAGCTCCCTTTTATAGCGGCTGTCAAACGGCATCAGCCAATGGGAGCGATCGGCGCTCCCGCTCGGATGGCAGACCAGAAGGGGAACTTCAGGCAGGTTCTTAATACACAACACCTCTAATGTCTTGTGTTCATGAGCTTATGGTCTTCTTTTAGCTATAGCACTGGAAAGGAGGCCCCATAAGGAAATTATAACCAGGGATAGATATTACTTAAGGAAACATAAAGGAAAATGAACTTAAATTGTTCATAATCAGACTAGCTGTTAAATAGTGAAGGAAGGTACAAGTCATGGACATGTTTTTGGAGAAGATACACTGTCTTCTTGTTTGACCAATAACAGCTGATAGTGGTTTACAGATCCAAAACTTTCTTTTTTGTCTGAATTCTATTGGTTTTTGTGATATATCTATAAGAATCACATGTTCAGGCAGTGATTCATATCTTTTGTATCATGCACTTAAACTATCCAGTATCCAATGATCATTTATAATGTGCTGGACTAAAATCAAGGAGAACCAGGTTTAATTTCATCCTCTCAAGTGGAAGATCACTAGAAGGCTTTGGCTTAGTCACTCTCTCTCACATGCTAACTTATTTTATAGATTTATTCTTATGGGGACAACATGGCAAAGTTGACAAGTATACCTTGTTGAGCTGCTGGAATAAAGCCAGAATATAACTCTAAGACACAAATTAATTCATGCATAGATATTCAGTTCATAACTGAGGCTAACAATAAAAGCAAAAATAATTTAACATCTTAGTTTGTCCCTTGATATTTTTTATTCCCATTCGAAATTTCAGTTCATCAGAAATTGTATCAAACTTTATTAATGACTTATTCCTTCAAGATAAACATATCATTATTCATCTACAGTTCTGGTATTATATTCATTAATTAGGTCCCTAAACGTTTAATACATTTACTAGCATTATGCTGTTTCTTTGTATTATATTGGCAGGTCCTTTCCACCACTCCCTTTCCTTTCTTAGTCATATTGATTTGATCAGGCACGGCTTATTAGCATTTAAATCTGCTAACAGCCTATTATCATTTTGTTTGTGGCCAAAATCATTACTGGATTCAGTGCAGATCAAAAGCAAATGTTAAGTAAGGTGAATACAAATAAAACATTATAGAGCTAATATGACATTCATTAATTTATGAGAGTAATAATCATGACAAAATCAAAACTAGAAAACAAAAACCTCAGCCTAAAAGTACATGCTGGTGAATGTTAAGTATTTGATAGCTCTAAGATAAATTACTTCAAAAAATAATTTGACATCTATAAATGATTAGATATAATTGAAGACAGTTTTGAAGGATTATAATGAAAAATGATATTTTTCTTTTTCCCTTCCTTCCGTTTACCCTTTCAGGACATTAGAAAAGGGAAGACTTATTCCCACAATTTAATCATGTTTCTTCCCTCATGCATGCAATTTTCATGTTCAGTTTGAAGTTTACCACTGATCCTAGCTGGACATGACACCTGACTCAATTCTAATGGTTAGAATTGTCCTCTAAACCAGAACAAAAAGTCATAGTTTAATGTTAGTTTTTGGATTGGAAGTAAGTCTAGCTATAACAATATTTTTTTATGTATCCAATTAAGCTTGTGTAAGATTAGTCACCTCCGTGTGAGGTACTTTGTGCCTCTAAGGCATTGTTTCTCAACCAAGATATGTGGTTCTGAATTCCCAAAACTAGCTGGTTAGGGAATTTTGGGAGTTGAAGTCCACAAATTTTAAAGTTGCCAAGAAATACTGCTCTAAGGCAAAGCACCATTCACTTAATAGAGGCAGAGAGACTGTGTGAAGTCCTCAGTGAGGCAATTGCATAGGCTTGCAGCTTTGTTTTAGCTTCTCCTGACACTCACAAAAGCCAGAATCCGCTTCTGTACAAATGAAGAGCTTGTGAAGAAATCTCTCAGGCTAATACAAATTCTGCAAGGTGCTGTGTAAAAGATCAAAGCAAAGTGATTTGACTTTCATTTTCATCTTAGACGTAAGGGCAGTGGGTCTACAAGAAGGGATGGGGCCAAAGTTATTTGCACCAATGCAATGCAAACACTATCTTTTCTGTACATGTGTTGCGGTATAGTTTTGCATGTGTGAAAGAGGTGAATTTTGCATCGCAATACTGCTGTGGTCATTTTTGCTGAAGTTGTGGTTCCTGCAGATATGTTGGAATGAATGGGTCATGGTGAGTCACTGAACAACTTGTTGTAAGATCAGCAAAGCCCTATGTATATTTTTAGTTAACAATAACCATGAAAATATGAACCGAAAGTGAAGCAATTAAAAAAAGAGATTCCAGAGTATCAGTGGTGGGGTTCAAAATTTTTTACTACCGGGTTCTGTGGGTGTGGCTTGGTGGCCGTGGCAGGGGAAAGTTATTGCAAAATCCCCATTTCCTCCCCACCCCACTAACCTGCTTTCCAGCTCCGTTCTCCTGTGCAGGGCAACAAAAGAAGACTTATCCAATCAGCTGGGACTCGGGAGGCAAAGAATAGATGGGGATGGGGCCAGTCAGAGGTGCTATTTGCCAGTTCTGCAAGCTACTCAAAATTTCCACTACCGGTTCTCCAGAACTGGTCAGAACCTGCTGAATACCACCTGTGCAGAGTATGCTTTTTGTTTCCAGTGTTTATCATGGTCTAGAGTAGGTGTATGACTTGTGGACTTCAATTCCCAGAATTCCTGAGCCAGCAATTCTGGGAATTCTGGGAGTTGAAGTCCACAAGTCATAAAGGGGCCATAGTTCTCCACCTCTAAAGGAACATTTGCCCCAAAATATCTCATATATGAAAGATAGCGTACAGATTTTCCTTTTATCTGCCCTTTCGTTAACTGAACAAATGAGAGTAAAATTTCAGTGTACTTTATGCACATTCAGATATGATGAATTACCTTGCAGGCCTCATTTTCCTCTTTGACCTCAACCATCCAAATTCTCTTTATAAGCTGGGGAGAAAAAAAATGATCCAGGGTACTACATTTCCCAGTTAGCACTGTTCAATAGAAACCAGTTTTGTTTGGCATATAATGGTTGGTTAATAAACAGTCATAATTTGCCAGTAAAAAGCCAGGAATGAAGTTTGCAGAATAAGAGGATAGCAACATATTTTCCAGTGCAGGAAAGACAGAAGCACAGGAAATAATCACCAGCCAGCTTTTCTTATAAGCTAGAACTGTTATATTTCTGTGTGGGGATTTTTACCCCTTTATCATAAGCTGAATTCCATCCGTCCATCCCATACATATGGATGAAGAAGTAAAGAAGACTAGACAACAGGAGAGAAATAGTTATCTATTGTCTAATATATCACTTATATAGTACAGAAAATAAAGATGTTAAGTTATCCCTTAACTCTCCCTTCTAGTTTTATTCCTGATTTTTTTTTTTAATATATTTTCCTTCCAGTCAAGACAATTAAGAGAAACATTTATAGCTGATTCGGCACTGTAGGTCTAGCTCAGCAATTAGAAGCTAATTGGGAGAGGAAAAAAATGGATATTTTTATCTGGCTGCTGAGTAGATTTCTTTTGCCCCATTTTTTTAAAACCACGCCATATTGCTGTGCTGTGGCCTGAGGAAGTTGGGTAATAGATTATTTGCACAGCAAAACTAAATTTATTTTGTCCATTCTTTCCCTTACTTTCACCCTTAAATATCTGTAAGTGCTTCATCAGAAACAACCAAAAAAAGTTCATCCGGGAACTTTTTGGGAGATGTATTTTCCAGATTGTTTTAAATTTCTTCTGTATTCCATTTTTAAAAACCAATTAACCCTAGTTTACTCACAATGATAGATTTCCTCTAAATAACCAGACTTTTTGTCTCCCAAACCTTCTCAACCCAGTTTGTTTGCTTGTTCAAATGAATTACATGACCACCCATAAAAATATGCTAACAACACACAAAAGCAGTATTTATTTACAATCAATACCCTTTGTAATAATAATTAAACACATATGAATAATACAATGAAATCTAAGTATCTAATAGTCCGTCTGAAAAAAAAAAAAGGAAGAGACAAACATCCATAAATTCTGAGCTCAACTGCTCTGATGCCTGAAAGCCAGTCTTCAGACTCTTTGCAAAACTAAAAGGTTCAGGGCCATCTGGGTGGAGAATGCTGTTCCACTGAGCAAGGATCCCAACTGAGATGGCACATGCCTTGGGCCCTACTACATGACATTGTTTCCTAGGTGTTCAGAGCCTGCTGTCAGCATTCCAACCAAACTCCTCATCTTTAATCAGCACTCAGAGACAAAGTCCATACAAGTAAGAATTGGTTAGAGAAGTCATATTGGCACATCTGGGAAAACCCGAATCTGAAATCCCGCATTTCCCCCTGCTAAATTAAACTCACATCCAAACCCCTTACTGATTACCCTTAAGTCACACTCTCCAATCCACCTTCATTCTGAACTCCCACCAAATCCAGTCACTCCTCTCCAAACTTCAACGACTTGGCCTTGAGCTCTGGTGAAAGAATGTTGTTGTGGCTATCCTCCCTTTACTTTCATTCCCACGGTTACCCATCCTCCCTTGCAGCAGCCCCAAATCCGATTCAAGATGGATGGGGGCTGACACCTACCTTACCTTGCTAGATTTGTTGGGATCAGAGCCAGGCAATACTACAGTAATTTAGTCTTATGAACATGAAGTGCTTTATAGGGGATCACCAACATCTTGAATTGCACCTGGAAACTTATTGGAGGCCATTGCAGCCTATGAAGTAGGGCATCCCAAGTTCTATATACCATTACATTCTGGACCAATTGCACTTTCTTCAAAGGCAGCTCCATGTATAGCACATCCAGGACAGTGGTAGATTCAAAAGGTTTTATCACTGGTTCAGTGGGCATGGCTTGGTGGGCGTGCTTTGTGTGTGTGGACTCTGTGTGCGTGCGTATGCCAAGTGCACACTCTGCACAGGCGCAGAGGCATTTCAACTCAACTCCTGCAAGCCTACACTCTCCCGGTCACTTCAGCAGCTGCTGTGTGGCACTCTGCTGTGTTGCGCAAAGCAGCTGCGCTTCAAAAGCAGAGGATAAAGTTGAGTATGGGAGCCCGGGCGGGCAGGTGGGCCCAACAGCAGAGTAGTGGAGGGAGCTAGTTCGGTCTCCACTGCTCATTGCTGCTACCAGCTCGGCAGAATGGGCCGAACTGGTAGAATACCACCACTGATCCAGAAGGCAACCAAGGCATGAGTGACTAGGTAGGATGCAATTGGTTCACTAGATATGGATGAAGGCTATGCTGGCCAGTGGCTATGGCTGCTACTTGAATGTCAGAATGCTCTCCAAATGTGTACTAATTCTCAGAGAATGCTTTAAGCATGAGAGCTGTATATAGGAACAGCTGTCCTGCTCTACATAGGAGGTACTACAGACAAAATCAGTAAGATACTACACAGGCATCACATCAAGACTGCCTTCAAAACAGACAGAAAAATAGCAGCCATCCTAAGAAACCCCAAAGATAAAACTGACCTGGAAAACCAAGGCAAATATGAAGTCCCCTACGTATCATGCCCTGCCACATACATCAGACAGACAAATAGAAGAATAAGTACCCACCTGGATGAACACAAAAATGCAGTAAAAAAGCTGGAACACATTTCCTCACTAGTCCAACACATGAAAGCCACAGGTCATAGCATCAACTTCAATGGCATCAAAACCCTAGCCACTATAGAAAACCCTAGCTACAGAATTATCAGAGAAGTCATGGAGATTGAAAAGAGACCTGAAAGCATGAATAGAAGAGATGACTCCACCAGACTGTCAATTATCTGGAAGCCTGCACTCACAAGCAAAAAAATCTCCACACCACAAGCCAAGCAAACACCTGGGCACAAACAGAACCCCCTCCCCCTGATACCTCCAGCTCAAACACACCCCAACCAGACACCCAGATGAAACCTAGCTTCCTAATAAATGATAGCTGTCCGTTTACCTGAAGCCAAGCCGCACTAATAGCCTCAAATACAGGAAACACAAGGTTGCCAGCCAACCAAGACAAAAAAAGCTACAAAACAGACAGAAGATATTAGAAACACCAATCAAACAGAACACAGCAAATTCCAAGACCAATAAACACAGACCAACCAATCAGGATGAAGAAAAAAACATTCTGGCACTGCAGTAGGCTAGCACCAAATATAAAACAGAAATGGCTGTGAAAGCCTGACGAACACAACACACAAGACGAACACAACACACAGACGAACACAACACACAAGCCTGATGAGGGCAGATGAGATTCTACCAAATCTCATATATATATGGAGAGAGGGAGGGAGGGAGGGAGGGAAGGAGGGAGAGAGAGAGAGAGAGAGAGAGAGGGAGGGAGGGAGGGAGGGAGAGAGGGGGAGGGAGGGAGGGAGAGAAAGTTTTCATTTTACCAACCTTGGAAGGATGGAAAGCTGAGTCAACCTTGAGCTGGTCAGGATTGAACTGCTGGCAGGGAGCAGAATTAGCCTGCAATATCGCATTCTAACCACTGCACTACCATTGATTGATTGATTGATTGATTGATTGTACATTGTACAATCAATTGTACATTTATTGTATACAGCCAAGAATCATTCCAGTGAGATGGGTGGCTAAATGAATTTGATTAAAACAAAATTACCAGTGTTTCTTTCACACACAGAGACACACACATTGTAATCTTGTTGCATTTTGCTGCTTCTGATGAACTGCAAAATGTTTGAAACTCATATTAGCCCTGTTTGCTTAATAATTGTAGTTAACTTTTAAGTTAAAGTAACAGAGACCCATACTGTAACTACCTCTCATGTTTCATCTGCTATTTTCAAATAAACCATAAAAACCTGTGAAGCATATGCTGTGAATGTTTACCTCAATAAGTTGTATCAACTTTTGTTGCCTAAAACGAAAAGCTTAACTGATTCCAACTGGATCAGCTAAGGAGAAATCCATCTGTAACTGTGAGTCCCTCTATAATTATGTGAAATTAAAAAGTGATGTTGAGTTGTACTTGATTTGTTACAGACCCATATAAACTGTATAGGAAAATTATACCAACAAAAACAAAAACACATCAACCTTACAACCTCTTTTTTTGTTAAAAATAAAATAAGTCAAATTAAGGAACAGAATATATTCCTGAAGACACAGAGGCTTGGACAATTCTGATTTCACTTGTCAGCTAAAAATAGGGAATGAAGGAGTCCAGCGGGATTCTTTGCAACTTTCCATAAAATGAGTTTTAGTTCTGGGAAATGATTGTCCATGCATTGATAATTATCCCCTGTAGATGGACCATGAAACAGAATTTCACCTCAAAATCAGCACACCCAAACAGTGGTCCTAGCAGGGATGATTGATTAAATTTATATGCCTTGTGGTTTGAGGCAACTCTGTGCAGTTTACAATATAGTAAAATATAGAGATATAAAAACAATTGAAAAAAAAAACCAAAAGGTTAAATATAAGCTTACAAAAGGTTAAATATAAACTAAAAGATGATGAGTCTTAGCGGCACAACAGTGGTGCCTTCTCTGTCACTACAACAACCACGTCCAGCTTATATTCTTCTTCAGGGCTCCACCCTAACTGGCAGTTTTAAGAAGGGTAGGGGCAGATTTTAGCTCCAATGGCAAGATTTTCCAAAGCATGGATGCCATGGCAGAAAAGGATCTTCTCCTGGATCCCATTAGAGAAATGTTCTTGGCTGATGGGGTCCATAGTAGGCCCTTCTGCCAGAACAAATCAGGCAGGCCAATCCCATTGGAGCAAGATGGTTCCTCAGATACCCCTTGCATCAGTGGTGTGATTCAAAACTTTTTACTACTGGTTCTGTGGGCATGGCTTGGTGGGAGTGGCAGGGGAAGGATACTGTAAAATATCCAGTCAGAGGTAGTATTTTCCGGTTCTCCAAACTACTTAAAATTTCCGCTATCAGTTCTCCAGAACTGGTCAGAATCTGCTGAATACCACTTCTGCCTTGCACAAAGGTGATGACCAAATCTTGAATTTGGTTGATGGAGCAAAAGGCAAATTGCCTTCTGGGGCATCCAAAACCACCACTACTTTTCTTAAAACTGTACCCTCTTAATGCAAGGATATTCCTCCATGAGAGAGAGAGAGAGAGAGAGAGAGAGAGAGAGAGAGAGAGAGAGAGAGAGAGAGAGAGAGAATTCATCATTTTCATACACATGATGGAACCAGCATTGGTCCATTATGACACAAGCTCCATCTTTTGTAAATAGATACAAAAGGGATGGAGTCATTTGAGCCCCTCATCCTGATACACCCCCAACACCACCAAAAAGAGGAAGCCATCTGTTCCCATTCTGCTTGTATATAATATGTATATTGTAGATGTCTCCTCTCTGTGTTAACCTGTTCATTCCCATTTCACTGCTTAATTGGGGCCAGAATGTGTCTAACTTGACATTCTACACAATTGTGGGGCCAACCTTTTTTATTTTACAGAAGAGAAGAACAAGAGAAAAAAGACTCCTGAAGAAATTTGGAAAGTCCTGGATTATGGGACCCCAGATTGTGTTCCAGCTGTAAGAACTTTAATGCTTCCAGGTAGCTCCATAAAGGTCCTTCTCAGAGACCAAAACATTCTGAGCTTTAAAAGTCAAAACCTAAGCTTTGAACCTGGAATTATATGGAAAGATAATGAATGAAGCTTGATATATTAGTCTTCTACTGTATGTCCAGGAAGCAGAAGGTTTCTTTCTTAGCTACATTTTGCTCCAATTGATATTCTTGGAAGTGTCATGTATAAACAGTAACCCAATTTGGATATTATCAGACATGCATAACAGAAGCCAGATCAGTCTCTTCCAGGAAAGGCCTGAACTGACATCATTTTGATTGTCTAAGTGTACAGTTTAACTAGTGTACCACCTGGTTTCCATGAGCAATACAGCCTGCACATGCCATGAAAGTTTGATTGCTATAGGCTTCAGGCAAAACATTTTCCTTCAGAGGGCCAAATGTGATGCAATATATTGTTTGTGTCTGATACTCCAAACATTGTAGAGCAACAAGTCCAGGGCCTCCACAAAATGTGGCATGTGTTCTCATTTAATCAAATCCAAAAGATGTATATAAGTTAATTAGAAAACGTCTAATAACCATATCCTCTATTTGTCAACAAATATAGTTAACTAAAAAATCAGTATAGCTGTGGCATTCAAAATTCTCGTTATTTGGCTTATTTCATGTTTATGTATTCTATTAGGGGAACATGCACTTTCATGTGGCATTCATGATGCAATATACAATACAGAAAAAAAAGTATTTCATGTTGAATAATTTGAACTAGCAATAACCTTATTTAGAGCCAACTTTCATTATAATTGATTCATGTATTTCACTTAGCTGTTTAACAAGGAAAGTTAATATTTAATTGGCTACATCCGTAATGCATGTAGGCTTCCAGTTACATATTGAAAGTTTATGTTCTTTGCAATTTCTCTCATAAATCTCTAATCTTTGTGAAGAGAGTCTTCTCCCTATCTACAGAAGAGAGATTGCAGTTCAGGGAGAAAAAATCCTGTTCTGTTGATAGGAGGTCACTGATATGACTTTTACATTTAAATCAACATTATTACTTATATTACTAAATAAACATATTGATTTATTGATTATGTGCCATCAAATTGATGTTGACTCTTAGCAACTGTCTAGATAGATTTTCTACGTGACAATCTATGCCCAGCCTGATCATTCATGTTTTCCATTACAGGTTAATTGAGTTTGTTCCCTTCCAGCTGGCTGTTTTCTTCTCTTTCCTTCCACTTTTCTCAGCGTTTTATTCATTCATTCATTCATTAAATTTATTCATGCTTTTTTGGGGGGGAGAACTATGTCTTCACATAATATCTCCGAAGCATTATAAGCATGTTTAGAACAATTAATCAGTGAAGTTGTGGGTGCTCCATTACTGGAGATTTTAAAGAAGAGATTGGATAACCACTAAATGGATCCAACTTGGTTAAGGTTTGAGACAATACCAGCAGGAAATTCTAGGGTTATAGATTAAATTGGAAAATAAATAAATAAAAACATTCCCAGAAACAATAATGGTAAACCATTCCTGCATTCTGACCAAGAAAACAATACCGTATGGACATTTAATATGACCATTGCAAGTCAAACTCAGCTCAGCGTGAGATATATAGAGATATATGCAAGTGTTTCATTTTCCACTCTAATGTTTCCAGTGGTTTGCAGTCTCATCTTCTTTCTACATGATAAAAATTCTATCAGAAGCTTGAAACTGTTAACCTCTGGTAAAGGTTCTGAAGACTGGCTTGTTCCCTTAAGCATTTGGCCAGGAAGGTTAGTTGATCTTTGGTGGTGATTTGCTTTTTTGTTCTGGGGATTGTTGTTTTAACCAGGACATCATGGGGCATATGTTTTTGCAGTGGTTTTAATCTTTTATGCCACCCAGAATCGTTCCTGTGAGATGGGTAGCTCTCTAAATCATTAGGATGTTTCTCCTGGAATTAAGGAGAAACTTCCTAACAGGGAGGACAATTAGCCAACAGAATAGCTTTCCTTCAGAAGTCATGGGTGCATCATCACTGTTTTTTCCCCCAAAGAAAACATTGTCTGAAATGGTATAAGGCAGTGGTGGCTAACCTTTTTTTGGCTCCCATGCCGAAAATTGCATGTGTGCTCGCATGCCAGCACCCAGAAGGCAATGCATGCTGGGGGGGGCCATGCCCTCTGTGCATGCGTGACCCTCAGCTCTGCGCATAGTGCACGCAACCCCCATGCACTATGCATCTCTGCGCATGTGAACACAATCCCCCCATGCTGCGAATCTCTTCACGTGTATGCAAGAACCCCCACGCACATTGCACATCTCCCGCATGTCCCCGCCCCTGCGCGTGCGCGCCAGATACCTGATAATCAGCTATCGGGTGGGAGCGTGCACATGCATGTGCAGTAGGGCTCTTCTGGGTGACCTTTCATGTGCTAGTAGAAGTGGCTCTGCGTGCCACTTCTGGCACGTGTGCCATAGGTTCGCCATCACAGGTATAAGGTCTCTGCCTGAACAGAGGTATGGACTAGAAGACTTCTAAAGTTCCTTCCAGATCTATTCTTATTTATTTAAATAAATCAAATGAGTAGGATGCATATCTGGTCTTCTTGAATTTCTACTCTGGCAAATCCTCTTTCATATCTAGCCCTATATTATCCATTGTAATGTTATCTTGGTAGCTCCTGCTGTCCTTATCTTCCATGGGACATTTCATCTGTTGCCTTAATCCTGTTGTGTGAGAGAGGGCTCATACAAACCTGTGCTGCCTTTTAGGTGAGTAAAAGGCTAAAATGGGTTGGGGGATATATTGAAATAAATTTTATGGTCCTGGCTATGTAGCATCATTGTGAGAGAGATTGTGCCCCCTTCCAATAATTTGTAAACTAACAATGTCTAATTCTCCCTTGTAAGACTGAACACTAGCCTTACTGTGCATGCCTATCAATGGCAATGGATTTTAAATATTCCACATTTTGCTTAAAAGGAACACTCCATCGAATTGTTTATGGCAAAGATGGATAATCTTCTCTGGCTTCTGCAATATGCCAGCTAAGTGGTATTTCTTGATGGTTCATTGTGTCTTGTTCTTTGTTGGTTTTTCTTGTTCAGTGTTCTTGAACTGCTATTGATGGAAGTACTTTGCTGAGAGATTCTCAGAAAAAGCACATTGCATGGGGTGGATGACCTATGAAGTCAGATATAAAAGGCTTCTGTTTCCTTCTCATCTCTCTCTCTCCCCCAACATTGTTCCACTTGATTCTGAAGGATTAGTAGTTGTGTGACACTACACAGCAGTCATTTTGCTCCCTTGAGTAGCCAGTTAAATTTGTCAATCTCTTGTTCGTTTCTCTGTCTCTCTACATTTTCCCCCAACAATCAGTCAGCTGCAGGAGCCTAAAGACAAATTCATTGTTCTGTTTCATTTGAAACTTGCAGTTTTCTGAGAAAAGGTTCACACCTTCTACAAATACATAAAATGCCTTTAGCCTCTTATTATTAAATATAATAAGGTAAAAGGCTAGAGCAGCACATTCACTCAGCTATTTAACAGTGCTTCTCAAACAATCTTGGAGACCACTGGAAATCATACTTCCCTAAATTCTGCTGTCTCCTCAAAAAGACTTTATCATATATGTAAAATAGGTCCATGCTGCCTTTCTGTCCATGTAGATTTCATGTTTCACATTCCAAGGACCATGCTCTGGTTGAAACTGTAATCTTTCCCAACATCTAATAGGTGAAAAGTCTCTTCCATTTGACATGCAGAAGACTGGTTACATAATCACTTACATGTTCTTTTTTTCTTTTCCTTATATCCACTGAGTGATGGGAACAACATAATAATGCACTTCCTTGATATGGTTGTGGGCTTGCATGCTCCAAGGAGAATAAGAACTGTGCCAGAAGTTCAACCATACTGGATAGGTTTTGCCAGAGGACCCAGATGAAGAATGCCTCTCCTATAAATAATATGGTGAGATGTAACTTACACATACCAGATTGGTTGTCACCCAGATCAAGAAAAACTGCACTAGGTGTTGGAGTTCCTTGACATCTGGTGTGAAATGGACTGCAGGATTCAGGTATGTTGACTGAGCAATCAGAGCCAATAGCTGCAGGATTGCTGGAAGAAAAATTATTTACTTGGAACAGCTCATGCCTTGCAATGATACCTTTAACACCTTCGCACAATCACAACTGCTTATTTCAAGTCCTTGGAAAAGACTCAATAGGTAGATAAAAATGCCAAATTCAGTCTAAACATCTGGCTGACTATGCAATGAACTATAATATTTCCTTATAACTATGACTACTACAAGGTTAGCTACCATATTCCAGAAATAGAGTGGTTCTATTTCTTGGCTATGGTTGACAAGGATGCAATCCCTGGATAAGTTTTATTGAAGGGCATTAGTTTAAGAAAAAGAGGTTAACAAGAAAACACAAGTCCTCGTATGTATGAGAAAGTTTTCCTGGGATTAAATAGCCCATCTGTTTACTTTCACTTTTAAAAACTTAAAAAGTTTCAGTTTTGGAGCATTCACAACTTCTGGAGGCAAGTTGATTAGGCAATGTTTTTAACTGTGGAAATTTCTCCTTAGTTCTAAGTTGCTTCTCTTCTTTATTAGTTTCCACCCATTGCTTCTTGTCCTGCCCTCAGGTGCTTTGGAGAATAGCTTGACTCTCTCTATTTTTTATGGCAGCCCCTGAGATATTGGAATGCTGGGACAAAGGGAGAAAAGGAACCTGGATAATATAGCTCTTGGAGTCTGGTTCAGTAGGGAACCTAAAAATTTTCATTCTCTTAATCTATTGAACCAGTCAATACTTCACCTTGGCTACAAGGCTTTTATAAGAGGAAGGTGAAAAAAAAAAAAGACTGATACTGGGAAACAGCTCCCTTATGGAAAGATGGAAAAACAAAGCAAGTTTAAGAAGACAGTGAGATGGTCTGCTCAAATAGATGCCTCCTCATGAGTAAAACTCTTCCCAAAAATGAGACTTTCCCCAGCAATAGCTGCTACCCCTCAATACCACTATAATGAAAAAGCAGAACTTGGGCTGCTGTTGTTACACCTAGAAGCAGTTATACAGTCTTATTGTGTAGTTGATGTCTCTACACTGACTGCTTTTGTGTCTTTGGCTGTAATAAACACAGCCACCTACCGTGTTTTTGAACTTTGCAAGGTGTGTGTTTTCTTCAACAACCCATAGGAGATGGAGCATTCCCAGTCCCTAACACAATGGCTAATGGGAAACGATTATTAAATGCTTTTTCTCTTTCTGCTGAGGTACAAGGTGATTCATCGCTTTACCCCTTATTTGTGTTTACCTTATTTGTATCTGATAGCTGAGCCCAGTGGGATGTAATTCCCTCCATCACAATCAGCAGGAACTTTTTCATTCTCTTCAGTGAGAGAGGATGGTGGTGGGGTGAGCAAACACAGGAAGAGCTTGGACAATGAAAGGTAGCTGCTGCTTATTTGGGGGAAAGGTTTAAGACTGACAATCCTACAATAGATATCTGTTGGGCAGTAGAAAATTATCTGAATGGGAAACTTTTATGAAACTTTCTCATCCAATTTGTATAAACTGGGCTAGTTTGAGTGCTTTTAATGATGAGAATATTTGTCAGGCAAAAGCCCAAAAAATTATGTAGAATAATTCAGCCAAAGTTCAGATCTTTATTTGCTTCCACATAATAAGCAGAATCTTGCCAGACTAACTCTTACTATGTTCAGCCTAAAGTAGGGATGTCAAACTCGTGTCGTCACAGCAGCATTATGTGACTTATTGTGACTTTCCCCCCTATGCTTAACTGGGCATGGGCATGGCCAGTGTGTGACGCATCTGGCCCGCAGGCTGCGAGTTTGAGAGCCCTGGCCTAACGGATATACCCTGAGAAATTCTAGGGAGTGGCTATCCTAATTCCCCTTTTCTATCCCCTCCCCAGCTCTGAGTTCTGCTGCCTCTGGTCTCGCCCCTTTTTCTGGAATCTGTCTCCTTCCTAGGAAATGACCCTCAAATTTCTAATCGTAGCAGCATTCTCATGACCACAGGATCAAAATTTGGGAGCTTGGCAACTGGCAAGTATTTACAATGGTTGTAGTGTACTGGGGTCATCTAAGCATCATTTGCAAGCTTTCCAGCTGGTTTCTGACAAGCATAGACAAACTTGAGCCACAGTGGGGCAGTACTGCAGGCTCTTCTGCTGACTGCTGGCTGACTGCAGTTTGGCAGTTTAAATGTCACCAAGCTCAAGGTTGACTCAGCCTTCCATCCTTTCGGGGTGGTTAAAATGAGGAACCAAATTGTTGGGCGCAATATGCTGACTCTCTAAACTGCTTAGAGAGGCCAATAAAGCATTGTAAATAAGGTATATAGGTCTAAGTGCTATTGCTATAGTCAACAGGGGAAGTTGGGTTTGCTTAATGACTGTGTGATTCACTTAACAGTTGCAGTGATTTGCTTAGCAAAAAGGATAATGAAAGTTGAACTGACACACAACTGCCTTTCTTAGTAATGGAATTTCTAGTCCTAAATGTGGTTGTATGTCAAAGATCACCTATAATCCATCATTCTAGCTTCCCCTCCATACGCACTACTTCTCACGGTACTATATTTATTCACAATCCAGTCTCCAAAATGAGAAGTCAGAGTATGTAATTACATAATATGATCATGCTTGGTGTATTAAATGTTGCAGTAATCTCTGTCAGCGTGCTAAATCCCCATCAGGCTGTTTTGGCAGTGAAGAACTTTTACATTTATTAGATAATAGATAGCTAGAGGGTGAGACAATGAGTGAAGAAGATTGGATGGTCAGTGAAAGATCTTTTGCCATTTAGCTAGCTTAAATATTTCAGATATTTCAAAGGCATTAAACATTCCCTGATTATTCTGTCACACATTCATTTTATTTTATTGCTAGTTTTTATCTGAATAAACATATAAATTAAGTGCTGTAAGGTATCAGCCATAACTCAGTGACAGAGGAATGATTTGCAGATGGAGGGTCTCCAAGTCATTGGATTCTCCCATGAAAAGGTAATGAAATTATTTTCTGCTAGAGATGCTGATCAGATCAGGCAATGTAGGGCTACCAGATCTGAAAACTTCTGTTTTTCTTTGCTGCTACTGAGTGGTCATCCAGAATTTTACAGCTGTAATCCTGGATTATGATTATGTACATGAATCAGGGAGGTGTTCAGGTGCAAACCTTATGAGGGTGTAAATACAATTAATTCCTGGAAACCACAGAGCAATGTGGCTTCATTGATCCAGTAGCTACCTACTCTTTGCCCCATACTTTCTCAAAAAAACAACTTGAAGGGCTGTTGAGTTTCCTGATACTGTTTCATGCCCATTGTCTGCTTGGAATTTGGCAGCTCAAATATGGTCACCCAGGAGGAAGTGCAATGGAAGAGGATGTAAAAGGAGGGAGGAGCAAATGAACGAAGGAAAAGTAACATAGAGTAGCTGTTAACATTTTCTCCATTGGTATTCCTTAGTCAGAAGAAGCAGGGGAGAAGAAACTAAAAGGGTCCCAAAGGTTTTGCCTGGCAATCTCCTGGCAATCTCTACTGGCGGCACCCATCTGCTCCCACTCTTCCAACCACATCTAGGCTTCATGATCACTAAATGACAGCAAACAGGTACACAACATTGAACAGTTTGCTAGAGGTTGTCTGAATTTTGGCAGCAGTCCAGATATGGGCACCCTCTCCTCTTTCTGTTCCCCATTCTCAATTGCTGTAGCTGGAAGGGTGCTATGTACCTAACCTCTATCATATGGTTTAGCAACTGCCTTGGACATTGACCATTTGTGTGTGTGTGTGTGTGTGTGTGTGTGTGTGTGTGTGTGTTGTATATATATATATATATATATATATATATATATATATATATATATATATATATATATATATATATATATATATATATGTTTTCTTAAGTTTTCGGTACTTACATGTATGGTGTTCGGCTTGGTTCGGTATTTTCCCGTCATTGTAGTTCTTTTAAAGTTAGCAACGTTCAGCAGAATCTCATCTGCCATCATCAGGCTTCTGTATTGTACAGTAGCCTGTACTGAAGCCTGATGATGGCAGATGAGATTCTGCTGAAACGTTGCTACAACAAAAAGACTACAATGACGTGAAATACCGAACCAAGTAACACCTATATATATATATATATATATATATATATATGGATCTTTGTTATTCGGGTTTTCTCCCGCGTAAGATTCAAAGTATCTAGGCAGCGTTTGGCGAGTCCCACTCGCCATCTTCAGGCTGGTGCTTTCGGCTTAGTGCCAGTGCAAGCAGTGTGTGACCGGAGCTGCCATCTCTATATATACAAGTGGTGGGGGATGGTGTGCTGGGCTGGTTGGCTGTGCTGCAGCCTCTTGATTGGTTGATGGAGTTGATGTTGGTATAATGGGCTGTGTAATGGCCTTTTGTTGTAGAGATATCCTGGATCTTGTGCTGTCATCTCCTGGGTCGTTAGCCTCTTGTGTTTTAACGGCTTGGGTAATGGGTTGTGTGATGGGCTTGTGAGTTCTTTTGTTGTGGTATCCTGGGTCTTGCGTTGTAATCTCCTGGGTCGTTTGTGTTTTGATCTCTTTTCGATTAGCCTCCTGTGTAGTAACAGCTTGGGTAATGGGTTGTGTGATGACCTTGTGAGATTTATTGCTGTGGTATCCTTGGTCTTGTGCTGTGATATCCTGGGTCATTTGCTGTGTTGTGACTTCTTGAGTTCTTGAGGTGTAATTTCTTGAGTTTTCTGATGTGATGTCCTGAGCGGGTGGCTGTAATGTAGCATTTGGGTTTTTAATATGGCTTTGAGTTTGGGGTCTGGGTCTGTGTTCGTTTGGCTTGAGTTCGTGGTGCGTGCCACATCTTCATGGTGGGGGTCAGTTCGCTTCATGTATGGTTCAGAGGAGTTTGAAGTGGGTAGTGATGCAGCTGCAGTGCGGCTTCTGGTCTGTGGTCGTGTCTCATCTTCTGTGTGGGTGTGAGTCTGATTTTTACGTGGAAGTGTGGTGGTGGCATCTTGTGTGGCCCTCATGGGTGTGGGTCTGGTGTCATTTATCATGTTGGGTACTCGTCTGTTCATGAGGGCGGGTTTCCAAATGGCTGGTAAGCGGGAGGTGTGGTCCAACACCTCAAAGCCACAGGACATGAGATTGACCTTAAAAATACCAGAACTATCGCCAAAACTGAACACCACAGCAGCAGAATAATCAGGGAAGCCATAGAGATAGAAAAACGCCCACACAGCATGAATAAAAGAGATGACACCTCCCGCTTACCAGCCATTTGGAAACCCGCCCTCATGAACAGACGAGTACCCAACATGATAAATGACACCAGACCCACACCCATGAGGGCCACACAAGATGCCACCACCACACTTCCACGTAAAAATCAGACTCACACCCACACAGAAGATGAGACACGACCACAGACCAGAAGCCGCACTGCAGCTGCATCACTACCCACTTCAAACTCCTCTGAACCATACATGAAGCGAACTGACCCCCACCATGAAGATGTGGCACGACCACGAACTCTCGAAGCCAAACGAACACAGACCCAGACCCCAAACTCAAAGCCATATTAAAAACCCAAAATGCTACATTACAGCCACCCGCTCAGGACATCACATCAGAAAACTCAAGAAATTACACCTCAAGAACTCAAGAAGTCACAACACAGCAAATGACCCAGGATATCACAGCACAAGACCAAGGATACCACAGCAATAAATCTCACAAGGTCATCACACAACCCATTACCCAAGCTGTTACTACACAGGAGGCTAATCGAAAAGAGATCAAAACACAAACGACCCAGGAGATTACAACGCAAGACCCAGGATACCACAACAAAAGAACTCACAAGCCCATCACACAACCCATTACCCAAGCCGTTAAAACACAAGAGGCTAACGACCCAGGAGATGACAGCACAAGATCCAGGATATCTCTACAACAAAAGGCCATTACACAGCCCATTATACCAACATCAACTCCATCAACCAATCAAGAGGCTGCAGCACAGCCAACCAGCCCAGCACACCATCCCCCACCACTTGTATATATAGAGAGATGGCAGCTCCGGTCACACACTGCTTGCACTGGCACTAAGCCAAGCACCAGCCTGAAGATGGCGAGTGGGACCTCGCCAAACGCTGCCTAGATACTTTGAATCTTACGCGGAGAAAACCGAATAACCAAAGATCCACATACAAATACCCGCGAGAACCTCAGAAAACATATATATATATATATATATATATATATATATATATATATATATATATATGTGTGTGTGTGTGTGTGTGTGTGTGTGTGTGTGTGTGTGTGTGTGTGTGTGTGTGTGTTAGTGGTTTCAGCTTTGTTCGGTTTCCCATGTCATTAGAGTTGTGCTTTTAAAGTTGTAGCGACGTTTCGGCAGAATCTCATCTGCCATCATCATCAGGCTTGTGTATTGTGTTCACAGATGAACACAATACACAAGCCTGAGGATGGTAGATGAGATTCTGCTGAAATGTCACTACAACTTTAAAAGCACAACTATAATGACGTGAGAAAATACCCGAACAAAGCTGAATACCATACATATAGATACCCGCGAAAACTTAAGAAAACACACACACACACACACACACACACACACACACACACACACACATATATATATATATATATATATATATATATATATATATATATATATATATATATAGTTTTCTTAAGTTTTCATAGGGTATTTGTATGTATATGTATATGTATGTGTATATATATATATATATATATATGACACGTGTTCACCATTAGAGTCATTTAATATGTGTCATCTGTGTTTAAGACTTTTTCCCCTATCACAGAAAGGTGAGATTGTCTAAAGAATTTTGCTGCAAACTATGACAAAACAGAGAAAAGTTCTGAGATGTCATTCATTAATTCCAGATCTAAATTATGAACTTAGATTAAACTTCAAAGTTAACCGATTTTTGAGCATCTTTGGCTTCCAAACAAAAACATTTTTGCATCTGCTGCATTGTATCGGGTTGGAAGAAAATTAATCTCGTTGTGAGATTTCCCTATTAGAAACATAAATAATGATGGTTTCTGTTGAAGTCTAGCATAAATGTGATTGCACTTCCCAGATGCACACACAACCTTAACAAAAAAAACACCAAATAGGATCTAGCAAGGACTCTTCTGTGTTGTCATTTATTTTAAGAGAGCAGGTTAACTGGATGACTTTGGACAACTCATTCCTAGCTTCTGCTCCACATATGTCAAATAAGAATAGGACACTAGTCTGTTTCTATATCCAACAAAGCAGCTTTGCTATTGATAATGAAATACTGTAGTTATGTCCCTCAGGACATAGGCAGTGATGGGGTAGCCATTTATACGATTAGTATGTAGATTTCATTAGCCCAGCATTATTATCCTCTTATATCACTGTAGAAATATTAGGGAAGGGATATCTAAATAGGGTGAATCAGGGCAAGTATAGCTTCCAGGGATGATAATCATTTCAGAATAATGAATGAGGAATAAAAACATGATCCAGCCAATATGCCTTTGGCAATGTTTTCACTCTTACGCTGAAATATTTGTAGCATTTGAAGACTAAATAGATATATTAAATTAACTGTTTAGGATTATTTGTATCCATTCATACTTCCTACAACTTCTATTTTAATTAGGAACATTTTTATATATCAAGAATTCAGCATATTTTCATGACATATTTCTTCCCCCCAAAAATCTTATGCAATTAGCTTCCATTTCCTTTGTACTCTATCCACCATGATTTTGCATAGGTTTTAATAACCCTATCGATTTCATAGACTTATTTAATAAGATGTTCTAAAAATGGAGCAAGCTAATTACTTGTTGGTTAATAATTGACTTGCTTAAATTTAGCTATCTTTCCGGGCTTGCCTGTGATTAAAATCATGTTGGTAATTTATATTTTTGTTTTAAAATGTTGCTAATGAAAAAAGTAACATTTACTTTGAGAATTGAGAATTGACAGGAAGCCTACAACTGCAGAGGCCTATTGGAGGCCTATAGGTGATGGGTTTTCCATGAGCCTCTGAATGAAATTCTTTATAAAATAGGAAGAATGTCAATGATTATAATCAAGGTGGATTCTCATGGAGCACAGTTTGAAAAACCTGGTCCAGGCACATCAGACAACTGAAAAAATTTCCCATCTGCACTTTCCACTCAACTTTCGGCCTTTGTATCAAGAATATGCCTCCTATCTGGAGGTCTTGGATAGTGTGGGGGTCTATCAATATTCAGTCCCTGATTATCAGAACCCAGATGAGGTTGGTGGGACACATCATCAGAATGGATGACTGCCATATCCTTCATGATTTTCTCTGCAATGTCTGGAAAGTCTGGGAAGAAACCTTAGGGTTCACCATGCAAGCACTACAAAGATGCTGTGGAACAAACCCTACAACACTGACACATTCAGCCAAGGGAACTAGAAGCTGCAACTGTTGACAGAACTCACTGATGAGCTAAGAAGCCTCCACCAACAATGAAGTGCCATCAAAAACTGATAGAAAACCATGCATGGCATCACAGACTAACACCTACAGTTATTATCACAATGGACTTTCAGTGCCAACCCTCCCCCACTCAATTCTAGATTCCATCCCTCCAGACTAGGACTTTGGAGCCATATCCATGTCTACAGATGAACAGCACAACAGTGTAACTTCTTTGAATCCAAAGGATTACCATATATAGAATCATAAAAAAATATAGAAATATCTGTTTGTCCATAGCCTATTCTGAACCTGGTTGTTCTTTGATTACCTTGATACAGTGGTGATATTCATTTTTTTTTTACTACTGGTTCTGTGGGCGTGGCTTGGTGGGTGTGGTGTGGTTTGGTGAGTGTGGCTTGGCTTGGTGGACATGGCTTGGTGGACGTGACAGGGAAAAAATATTGTAAAATCCCCATTCCCTCCCCACCCCACTAACCTGCTTTCCAGCTCCATTCTCCTGTGCAGGGCAACAAAAGAAGACCCACCCAATCAGCTGGGACTCAGGAGGCAGAGACTACATGGGGGTGGGGCCAACCAGAGGTGGTATTTACTGGTTCTCCAAACTACTCAAAATTTCTGCTACCGGTTCTCCAGAACTTGTCAGAACTGGCTGAATACCACCTCTGCCTTGATACTTCCCTTTTGTTTTTCTGCTATATCTTTCTCTATTGGAACCATTTTGTTTTATAAGAAGCCAGAATGCTCAGTTTAAATGCAGTTTGACTAAATTTCAAATGCCACTTCCTTGGTTTCCTACAAGCTACTTAAAAAAAGAGAGAGAGAAACTAGGCATCCAACGATTCAATATCCATACTATGGAAATACAAATGTGCTGTTAAAATAAGAGCGTGATGTAACATTTTTTGAATATACAACATTCGTGGCATACTGATTGCTTTGATACGCCTGTTGTCATGGAAGAGGAGTGTCAATGAAAATCTGCAAAAGGGCACTAGAACCTCTGAAATTATGGTCTGTCCCTATTAACAGATGGCTAAAAAAATTAATGATTAAGCATACAAAGTTCTTCTTTTTTAACCGATGTTTAGCAGTCTCTGAATGATGCTTCTGCTGTAGTCTGAGTGATCCACTCACTTAAAACATCCTGGTGATTTCCATAATCACATTTGCAGTTTGGGATATATAACAAAAAAAGGAAGAAAAATGTTCTGTTAATGGTACATATGGGAGTAAAATATCTTCCTGACAAGATTTTCCTTTACTGCAGTTGACTTTATCTTTTCTGGGCATCATGCCTAAAAGTTCATATATTGGCTTTCTTTTTGAATATATTTGAAATATATACCAGCAGCAGCACTATTGCTTCAGCTGATCTTCATTCAATTTGGGCAGAAGCCAGACTATTACAAAATTATTTCATGCTGATACTTCATCTTGTATCACTTTTGTAAAGGACAGATTTTTCTATCTTTCTGTGGATCGCAAATATCTTTAAATGGATCCAGAAACATTTCTCAAACGACTAAAATATTTGCATTCCATGCATGATTCTATCAAAATGGATGAACTCTGTTTTACCTGGAAATGGCTGAGAAATTTCAGATATGAAAATACCTGCTGGTATTTATTTCTGCAGCAATCTTTCCTTGCTGAACATACTTGCAGAAAAATAGTGTGATATAAACAGTTTGAGCAAATTTACCTTCCTTTTAATTATATCTTATTTCATCCCATAATTGTCAGTCTATACATTTAAAATTTTTTGTAACAATGTAAGTAGTACAATGTGCTATTTATGTTACTGAGATGTAGTAGTTCTGTATCCAGCCAGTTCATTGTAGCTAAACAGACAAATGCTGCATTTGAATTCCTAAACAGACCACAAGGTATGTTTATTAGTGATTTGTGTTCTGCTGTACACAAGGAATGTGCTAGCCCTGATCTTGTATGCAGATCTCAGCTTTTGTAGAACAGGTAACTTACCTGTGGAAAGAAAACAGCAGTGACTCATCAGGTTTCCTGCCTAACAAAATACAATCACCCATTTCATACAGAAAAGAATCTTAGTACAAACCTTAGTGTAACATCCAGGCCACCTGTTCAGAGACAACAAGCATGCATAATTTTAGAAGTCCAGAAGCATAGAGCTTAAAATGGTGAAATGGACAATCCATTTTCCCACCTAAGCTACAGATCCCCTTCTCTCACTTTAGCCTTACAGAAATATATTAAATGGATAGGACATTTGTGGGACTGATTCTTCCAATCTGAAGTTACCTGGCTATTTAGATGTGCAGAAGAAGCCCTTTGGATGAGGCCACAGTAGCCAGATGTTTGGCTATCTGATATGTGAAAGAAATAGGCGCTGTCACCTATGTGAATTTAAAACAGGCTCTAAAACAGGCATGTCAAACTCACAATGACACATTATTGTCATGTGATATATCACAACTTTCCCCCCCCTTTGCTAAACTGGGGGAGGGCGTGGCCAGGGTGTGATGCATCTGGCCAGCGGGCCATGAGTTTGATACCCCTGCTCTAAAATATACCAGGAGGAATTTTTGGTATTTAGAAATATCAATATTTAGAAAAATTCCAAAAAGCTGTTTCCTTTTGCCAAGCTTTTAATTGTTAAATTGATTTTAATTATTCTGATTTTAACTGCACTAGTTTACTCTAAAAATACCTTGAGTACTTATTTAACACCATCAGCAAAATCCTTTTGCCTTCCCTTCTTTCTATCAAGAACCCATTTCATTTAGAAGCATAATATGGCCATATATCTCACTCTCTACTCTCTGTTCATTATCCCTAAGTTAAGCAATGAATTCTGCATACATTTGCTACTTGGATTGATTTGAATCTGAATATGAGATTGCATATGATTAGAACATAACAACAACCCTGCTGGATCAGGGAGTGGTCCTTCTCAGTCCAATATTTTGTTTTTTCAGTGGTCAACAAAAAGCTATACACAACTTGCAAGTAAGACTTACTTCAAACTGTGAAATGGGTAGCGAACACATTGATAATAATATTGGATGCAATCCCATATAACTGAACCTCATCAGCATTGACAAAATCACCATTGGTCAATTGCAAATGGCAGCTCTACTCAGAACAGCTTACATACTGCAACAATACCTTTAACACATCCACATCTGCCTATCCCAGACAGTTGGCAAAACTCAATGAGTGGACAAAAATGCCAAATCTGGCTGGAACATCTGGTTGACAGTGCCATCATAATAATATTCTGCATACTCCTCACCTACAGGTATTCCACTATACCTTGCATTTGGCATCAGGCAGGCCCCAACTCAAGAGTTTGTACAAGTGTAATAACCTAGGGTAGACATGTCTTTTCTGAATTTAGACAATCCTCTTTTAAAGCCATCCAAGGAGTGAGCTTTATTACATCTTGTTGCTTTCTAAAGTCAAATAGGCAGCAAAATTTTTTAATAAACAATACATGAAACAAATCCCACAGGTTAATTTTGTACAGTGTGAAGAAGGATATGTTTGTTTTGTCATTTCTAAATCCCTTTCCAATTCACTTTATTGGATTGCTTAGTGTTTTGGAAGAAGAAAGAAAGTTTCTCCCAGTTCAATTTTCCCACACTATGTATTTTATGTGCTTTGATCATGTCTCAGTTTAGTTGTCTTTTTTCTCTCTCTAATCTTTTAGGATTTTCTCATAGGGAAAATATTTGAGCTACCTCATGACTTTTGGTTGCCCTTTTCTACATTTTTTTGCAGCTGCATTATGTCCTTTTTCAATGTTGTAACCAAAACCATACAAATTATTCAGAAGTGGACATGCCACAGATTTGTATAACAGCATTACTTTGTTGGCATTTTCATTCTAAATCCCATTCCTAAAGATCTTCATGGTGAAATTTGCTTTTTTCCCCCCAGCTGTCTCACACTAAGTTGACATCTTCATTGAGCTATGACACTGTGACCGATGAATCTATGACATTATGACCCCAAGGTCTTTTGTTTGGTTAATTACAATAGTTCAGCCCCATTGGTATACACTAGGGAGAAGATACCTGCCCCAGTACATTATTTTACATTTAGTTACATTAAATTGCATTTGTCATTTGGATGACAAATGGAATTAGACTTTGGAGTACTTATCATCATACTTGTTTTTTTGCCATTCAGAATAATTTACAATTTTCCACAAACTTGGGCAGCTCAATGCTTAATTAAGTAAATATAATTTATGAACAAGCACTGGTCCCAGGAATGATGCTTCTTATTTCCATGGATTGATACAATTATACATTTTGCACTTCCTATTTGTAAAATCTATTAACAATTCATACAAGACCAGGTTTTCTTATCTCATGGCTGCAAAGTTTACTCAAGAGCATTTGATGAAGATATTTGTCAAGAAATTTTGAAAGTCCAAGTATATGATATCTCAATCAATTTTCTTACAGTCAAAGGGCCCAAATGCCAAGTTACAAATATAATCTAAAATTTGGCACTAGATAAGATGGTTTAGCAAGGAAAATATTTAATAAATATTGCAATACATTTAAAACCCCAACCTCATGCATGCATTATTAAATAAACCTTGTTTTTATAGCCATGGTTAAAAAAACCTGGCTGTTGCCTCTGTAAGACTTTTATCTGCAAATAAAATTTTAACATACTTACTGATTTTGATTTTAAAACAGGACAGCCTGATAATGTCCTGCTGAAAACTCTTATAAAATTCACAATACACTAAAAGAAAATATGATCTCTTTCAAGATCCATACCATTACAGGCTCAAAATCTTTAAGAAACTGGATTTTTTTTTTTAAACCAACCATGTGGTATACTTGATGGCAATACATTTAATCTGGTTTTTTAACAGGCTATTTGGTATTTACTTAAATATAAATCATTCGGATATTTAGAAAGCTGTAATTAATTCCACAAGTTACAGGTGAACACAAAACTTTGGCTTTAGCCATTATTTCCTTTACTGAATTATCCCATAATCTTTGTTTAATACCATGAAATGCTGATGTCATTTCCTTGGAAAATAAATAGGATCAATGACAATCCAACTAATCTTTTGGGTCACCTGTTTAAATCACATATCTACAAAAGATTCATTTGGGTTTCTTGAAGCAACCCTTCCTTGTTTTAAAAAATGTATATATGCAACTAAAATTTAATAGTTCATAGCCAAGCCTTTGTTTTCAAAGGGTATTGCTCAGTTTTCAGAAGAATAACAGAATTTAGAGGATAATTTGAAACATCTAAAACAGATTTTGAACATTTCACCTGCAGTTGAGCTATGTTATTATTGGCAAATGCTCCATATAAAATTCAAGATGGAATTTTTGCATTAAATACCTGTATTGCTGTAGCAACAAAAACCTCTCCTTTTGAATAAAAATATTGAAGAATGGGCCATCATAGTAGATTTTGTTTCTAGAAGTATTACCTTGCAATGATGTTGCCAGGATAGAACATGGTTTTAAAAAGGCTCAAATAACAAACATTCTCTACTTGTTTATTACATGATCTTGAATTTGCCAGTATATTATTATTATTATTATTATTATTATTATTATTATTATTATTATTATTATTATTATTATTATTATTATTATTATTATTATTATTATTATTATTATTATTATTATTATTATTATTATTATTATTATTATTATTATTATTATTATTATTATTTGGGGGGGGTGTAGTTGAAGCCCCTACTTGAGTCACTAGTTAAGTTTTGACAAGTAAATCCATTGCAAATCAACTATGATAAACTAAAGTGTTGATTTCAAAAGTGTACATCAGTGGGTAAAGTCCATCCACATGCTTGTTTTAAGATTGGTGAGATAGGATCTATCTCTATGGACTACATGCTTGATTTTATGGATAGCTATAATAGCATGCAATGGTATAATGGAAGACAATAAAGGAATCTTTTGTGTTCATTCATCTAAGATTCTGTTGATCCAGAAAATACATATAGTCCTTGATTTAGAACCATAATTGAACCCAAAACTTGTTGCTAAGTGAGGCAGTTGTTACGTGAATTTTGTCCTATTTTATTACCTTTCTTGCCACAGATAGAAATAACATTTAGACTTATATTCTACTTCATAGTACTTTACAACCCCTCTCTAAGTGGTTTACAGAATCACTTATTGCCCCCAACAACCTGGGTCCTCATTTTATCGATCTTGGAAGGATGGAAGGCTGAGTCACCCTTGAACTGGTCAGAATTGAACTCCTGGCAGTGGGCAGAGTTAGTCTGCAATACTACATTCTAACCACTGTCACCACAGATGCTAAGTAAATCACTGTTATTAAGTTAGTAACCCTGTTGTTAAATGAATCTGGCTTTCCCATTGACTTTACTTGTCAGAAGATGGCAAAAATCATATGATCACATGACCCCCGGAGGTGGCAACCATATAACTATGATTCAGTTGCCAAGCATCTGAACTTTGTTCCTGTGACCATGGGGATACTGCAACAATCATAAGCAGGGTTGGGATCTGACCAGTGTAACTACCGGTTTTGTGATTTTACATTTTGCGCGTGCATGCGGTTGTGCAGTGGTTGAAAAAGCCCCTTTTTCCTGCTTTTTCAACCGCAGCTGTGTTGCGCAAAGCAGCTGCGGTTGAAAACGCAGGAAATAAAGGTCAGCTAAGAGCCTGGGCAGACGGGTGGGCCAAAATAGCAGCAAACATAGAGCCGGTTCTATGTATGCTCTCTGTTTGCTGCTTTTCAGAGCAACCGGTTCTTAGAAGTGGACAGAACTGGTCGAATCCCACCTATGGTCATAAGTGTGAAAAATGTATTGTTGTAACTTCAAATGATCATTAAACAAACTGTTGTAAGTTGAGGACTATCTGTAGCATAATTTCAAAATGAAAGTGAGGGTACTATGTTCTTTCCTAAGAGAAGATTTAAATTTGTTCTAAAAATTGGTGGGGAGTATGAAAAGCTAACTTTAGTTTCCTTTGTGCCTCTGCAGACTTCAGAGGATCCGGGGGCATGACAAGGTGCCAGACACAGAAGTCCTCTCCAGAGCATCAGTTCACACCCGGCTGATGAAAGTGGAGACACACTGGGCAGGACATGTTGCAAGGATGCCAGACCACCACATCCCCAAACATCTCCACTATGGTGAGCTGTCTCAAGGACAGAGATTGCACAGAGGGCAAAGGAAGCAGTACAAACAGGGGTGGGTTTCTACCGGTTCTGTCCACCTCTGTAGGAGCATGTTTGCTCTCTGAAGAGCAGCAGACATAGAACCGGTTCTATGTCTGCTGATGTTTTTGCCCATCTGCCCACCTGGGCTCTTACCTGACCTTTATTTCCTGATTTTTTTCAACTTCAGCTGCCGTGCGAGGCACAGCTGCAGTTAAAAAAAGCAATAAAAAAGGGCTTTTTCAAAGGCTGCTTCTCTGCACGCAGTGTGCTGATGACGATTTACAGGCACACACCGGCAGCGTGCAGGAAAGCACATCATAAATCACCGAACCTCGTAAATCACCAAACTGGTAGTTAACCCTGTTGGATCCCACCCCTGAGTACAAACAGACACTGAAAGCCTCTCTCAAGTCCCTGGATATCAACAACATCTCCTGGGAAACCCTGGCACAAGATCAATTGACATGGCACACATTGATCCACCAAGGCTGCCAGACATTTAAAGTCAGAAGAACAACCATAGCACAAGAGAAGTGAGCACTCCGCAAAGCCAGAGCTGCAAATGCTGCAATAGTGGTGCCCACACATGTCTGCCCGACATGTGGCAGAACATCCCATGCTCATACAGGCCTTACCAGCCACCTGCAGACACACCATGGACAGTCCACAACTCATTAGATGTCAAGGTCCTCTTTGAAAATGATGGACGAACTTCATGAATAAATGTATGTGAATGCAGCCAGGCCATCCAAGTTGTCTCAGGCTAGTGATGGAATGAAATGGACAAATCATTCTCCAACTATTATCTAAAATCAAAGGGTCAGTTTACAATAAACATTGTTGTTGGGTCTTCCCTTTCCCCAAGCTGCATCCCACAATGGTCATTAGTGAAGGGTTACATGAGGGAAAAATACTATACTGGTAACATATCACTCTGGATTGAGACAGAAATATCCTCTCTCTGTAGAGAATCTCTGTTTTCTTCATGTCTCATAATTCTGATAATATGCAAATAGATTAATCAGGATAGTATCTATAGCAAAATATCCCTCTGTGTGTGTGTGTGTGTGTGTGTGTGTGTGTGTGTGTGTGTTTCTAGCTGCAGTATCAAATGCTGATAGACATCTGTGAATCAATCATTTTTACTACTCATTATCTCAATGTTTCCTAAAGGACTAAACTCCTAGATGCAAGACTTCAAGTGCTTAAGCATGTGATGTATATGACTGTATGAGCCAGGCCTACATCCATCTTCTTAAAGCTCTATCTCTTTCATCTACAGCTGTGGACACCATGTGAACCAGATGAATTAGGCTATTGTCTACAGAGGCTGATAGGACTATAAGACCATTAGTGTCTAGAGTGCTGCAGCTCTTATTGCTTTCAGTATGACTGAAGTGATACGCAGGAAAGGAGCACTGCATGACCTTTTCTCATTCTTTCTCTTGGCTGGTGGTATTTATCCTGCGCACAAATGGATGATTCCAGGAACAGCAGTTTAATAACAGTCTCTGTCTTTTGAAAAGAATGCTTAAAATCCCATTTTCTGGTTCGACTCTGCTAAGCAGCATGCAGGGCTGGAATGTGAACTTTCTTTATATAAGGAACTCGTCCAAAGTATATTTAACTGCTCTTTGGACTTTTTTGGGAAAATGCTTTGACTTCTGCAATGCCAACACTAGGTTTAAAAAAAAAACTGGAAGAAAAATCTAGCCACAGAACACTTTGATCTATGAAGGAATCCAGAAATTTACTGACACAGTCAAGAATGTGACTGGCTTGACTTTTATATTATTTTACACATCATGGTTCAGTCATCTTGTTTGCCTTACAAGGTTTTTGCAAGCAACATCAGAGCTGTCCTCCTGAGCTGCAGTAGTAACTAGCAGTGTAGCTAAACAGCTGATTTAATGAGATAGGAATTTAGCACAATGGTGCATTCAAAGAATTCAGGCACCAAAGGCCAGCTGTCAACTGTATTTCCCTGTGGCTATATCTCTACATGTCAAACAACTTTCCTTATTATCTTAACCCAAATATCAATTACTGGAGGGCTGCAAATTATACATCATTGGATTGGCTGATTTTTTTCCTGTTTTTTATGGAAATCATTTAAGCTATATATCCACATATGTTCTATTTTTATGTTAAACTATAATTTGGCTTTGGATTTTAATTGCTATGTTTACATACTATATATTTTTTATTGTTGTAAGCCACTGAAGTGTAGGAATAAACAGATGCAAGAGAGAACTAACTAACTAAATAAATAAACAAAGAAACCTATCTTCTGAAAATGCCATAATTTAAAATATTATAGAAAGCAGTGGTACATTCATGTCATAGTTTTAGTAAAGTATTATTCTCTTCTAAAATATGCATGTTGTGGTTAGCTGGCAGCAGGTGCAGACGGCTGAGGAGGGCGAGGACTTAGATGAGGGGCCAGGACCATTAGGGAGTGGATTGCTGCCTTCAGAGATTGTGCGGGCTGGCAGGAGTGATGAGGAGGTTCTTGAGGAGCCTGTGCCAAGTATGCATGTGCACAGGATTGCTCGGAGGAAAGACAAGTTACAACAGCACGGGTGACTCGGAAGTAAAGCTGCAAGGTAATGGCCCCTCCTTCAAGAAGATAAAAGCCAGCTGTGAACGTACATACTTTGCAGAAGGCAAAGATGTTTTGAATTCAGCCTCGTGGACATTACAGTTGGTATTTGAAGACTCTTGTAAACTATTTTTTAATCTCTTGTTTTTTGGCAGACTTGAAAAAACTTGGCAAGGCTCTTTCTTGTCGGAACTAATTAGTTGGAAGCAGCCTTTTATCTGTGAAGAAACAGGATTCTTAGCTAAAACATAAAAAGGTTATACTGCTGCCTTTGTCTTGTGTTTGCTCTTTTGGAACCAGGTTTGGGTCAGAACAATGTAATATTACCTGGAATATCAGTTCACCAATGAAATTCAAGGATTGAAAGATAGCTTGTTCAGAAAGAACAGCCAAACTAAAGGAGAGGCACTGTGGGGCTATGTGAAGTATATATTGCACAGATTTATATTACAATCTAGGAATTTAAGATAAAAATCCAGGCAATAGTATTTAGATAAGACTACAAGAAAGGGAAAACAACTACATTCTTGACTGAAAGGGTATACTATGGATCATTGAGCCTGGTATAAGATCTATCTAATGACCAGGTTACATAAGTTCCAAGGAAGAAAATCATAGTAATAATGCAAGACCTTAAACAGTTCTATTGATGGAAGGAGTAAGTAAGATGGTTATGAAACATCTGACTGCTATAAAAGTGTTTCATTTTCTAGAGTCATTCAAATTATATCTGGGACTCTTAAGGAGCTTGATGATGTCATCTGAGAACTTTAAGCAGTCATAGAGTACAGATATCAGACAACTTGATGAGAGTAGTTGTTATCCCTATCTTCAAAATGGGAAAATTATGAAGTTGATACTGGGCAAACCTCCAGAACAGATCATTAAGCAGTCAGAACTAGGCATTTAGAAAAGAGCATTTTGCTTGCCAGAAGTTAGCTTGTTTTTATCAAGAATAAGTCATGGAAAAACTAATCCCATTTTTGACTGAATGACAAGTTTATCTAGCCACCATAATGTGCTGGATGTAGTGTTTGTCTTGATTTAAACAAGCAATCAATAAGGTCTTCCACGAATGCTAGAAGAATATGAAGCAAAATGTTGGCTGGATCATGCTATTATTATTGACTGGAAACACTTTACAAGATAGTATCAAGGTTCAGGAAGACCTTGACAAGCTGGAACAATGGGCATAAACCAACACAATCATTTTCTGCAGTTACAAATGGTGACAAATGGGAAGTCCTTCATTTGAAGATAAAGAAAAATAAATAAATTTTAAAAAGCATGACTATATGATGGGAGAGACCATACTGGGTAGCAGCACACGTGAAGAGGATCTGAACATCTTAGCAGATTGCTGGCAGACATTTCATTGCCTAACTAGGTAATATCATCAGGGTGAGTAAGAATGGGGCTTGTTCCCATTTTATATACAATAGCTTGCCTTGCCATTTTGGTGGGCGGTGTGGTTTTCTCCTTGCTAGTTCCTTTAGGGCACGGGTGTCAAACTCGCTCATATCACGTGACATCAAATGATGTATTGTGACATTTTTTTTTGCTGTTGTGGAGCTGAGCTGATTGTGTGGCCTGTACATGATGCATATGGCCTGCAAGTCACCAGTTTGATAGCCCTGCTTTAGGGTATTGTTTGCATGGTGTTAATTCCTGTTTATCTGGGTGTTGGCTTCTAAGAAGAATGTGTTTGGTTGTTGTTGTTGTTTTTGTTTTCTCCTTAGTGTTTTTATCTGTTTTGAATGGTGTGTACATATGGTTTATTACCATTGTGGTGGTCTCTCATGGAAAAATGAGACACAGGCATGTGTTCTCGGGATGAGAGCCCAGAGCAAAATTCCAGTGCTCCCTTTTATTGAGATTTTAGTACATGGTAAGCATAGCAAGCATAATCACATTGTGGATTACAATAGATAGATATAGTACAGACTTGTTTACAGTTGTCTGAGCTGCTTGATTGTTTCTAGTGTTTGTTTTTAATTTCCTTGCACTATCTCAGTGACCTTTAAACAAGCATGTATGTACAAGGTATTAGATTAATCATTACCCAAACCCAATCCAAAGTTTTATTCCCACATCCCTCCTGTTTTAGTTTTTTGATGATCGCGGATGCCTCGGTAGCTTTTCGCCATCTGCAACAGCAGTTCTCCTTCCGTAGGCTTCACCCGACACATTCCGAAAAGTCCAGGGACACATTGGATACAACAGCATACACAGAGAGAAAATATAATAAGTAATATCACTCCAACAATTAGGTGACAAATCCATGAACCATTTGGCAACCAGGACCAAAGTGCAGACCACACGTCCAGTCCCTCACCTTCCGATTGTAATGGATTCTCCTTCAAGGTTTGTTCCATATGCTGTATAGTAGCTGTAATGTTTGGAGAATAATCAGAGATATACATGCAACAATGCGTATGAACTACAGCGCAAACTCCCCCTTGCGCCGCCAGAATAGTGTCCACCGCATATCTGGTTTGCAGGACAAAGTCAAGAATTTTTCCTTGCTCTTCTTCAAGCAGCCTTAGCGTTTTAATGGTGTCTTTAAATATAGTAACTGTCCAATTATTTAAATGATGCAAATCTCTATAGTTCATCATGACTCCTAAAGGGGGAATAACTCCCCTTGATATTTGTGTCCAGTAGTCATGGGTTAAAACAGAGTTTACTTCCGTTGTAGAACGCGTATTGCGGATATGAGCAGTCCCCAAAGATTTTTGAATGAAATGAGATGGGATTACTTTCCCAAAGGTGCAGACCCCTTTCCATCGTGCTGGCATGCAATCATAGGCCATCCGTCCACACAGCAACCATAAATTTGCTCCCATGACCAACCTTATTTGGCTCAGCATAGATTAGTTTTGCAAAGGACTCCATTAACATAGCCAAATAAGTGGACGATGGTGCGTATTTCCCATTCGCACATTTAGACAATTGGTTTTCTTTTGTGGTGGGACAACATGTGGCAGGAATATATGGACACCCATTTTCATTGATCAAAGATGTGATATCAAATTTGGAAATGTTATGTACAAAGTAAGTGAGGTTTTAGTTTTCATGTCACTCGAATAAACCTGACTTCCATTGCCAATAACAATTGTTTTGTTGCAAAACGGATAAGCTCCGAAGTAAGTCATATTATCTACTGTCTCATTGTGGGTCCAACAGATACCCGCCACCTCTTGGATCCGGCTTCCAAGGTGTAAGGTAGTTATGTTACTTGTAGTCCAACTGCTAGACCACGTCCCCGAAAAACCATAGCATTGTCCCTTATACCAGTCGTCTTCGGACAGAGGCACTGCAACCATTAGAAGCCCTGATGTTTTGTGAGTTGGCATGTGCATACATGCCCAACAATCAGTTTTGTTAAGAAGATTTGCTAGCTTCCCCATGTCCTGGATCAACGTGTTTCTTTTCCATTCCCCCAAATCCACCCCCTTTCCCCTATGGCTGATGATAAGGACGCACACAGCGAGCAGGAACCCAAACAACTGTCCCTTCTTCTTCAACGGCAGCGTATCCTCAGCCCCAAGTTATCAGCGGGACAGGTCCTCTGCACGTTGGATCTGGTAGTCTCTTATACCGAACTTTCGGTCTTGGCGTACCTGCAGAAGGGGAGGAAGCAAAATGCCTACTGGCTGCCGTAGCAGCGGGAGATCCTGTCATGTTTAAAAAATTTAAAGTGTATAAGGTAATATTAAGAATGTTTTGTATGTGAGGCAAGCCATATCCATCCACTTCCCCCGTTTTTGTTTTTATGTGAAGGAGCGCTTGTTTGGGTGTCTGATTAGCTCGTTCCACAATGGCCTGATCAGTGGAGTTGTAGGGAATGCCAAATTTATGTATAATTGACCATCGATGACAAAATTCCGCAAAGGCGGTGCTGATGTAAGCAGGACCATTATCGGTTTTTATCTCCATTGGTGGCCCCACATGTGTGAAGGTGCGGAGACAATGGTTGACTACATGTTTTGTAGCCTCTCCTCATTGAGGTGTTGCCATAATAAATCCAGAATAGGTATCAACGGTGACATGCAGATGGTGCCATGGTTTGAAAGGAGGGTGTTGTGTGATATCCATCTGCCATAGCTGACAAGCAGCTGTCCCCCGAGGATTTACTCCTTGAGGAAGAGCACTGGATTGGGCACTGCAACTAGGACATTGCTGGATAATAGCTGCTGCTTCTGCAGCAGTGAGACTGAATTGTTTACAAAGAGCTTTGGCATTTTGATGAAAATATCTGTGTGAGTCCCACGGAGTAATAGGGGAAAGCGAGAGACAGGACATGGTCGAAGCGGCCACGTCGGCCACGTCATTCCCTTCCTGCAGCTCCCCGGGAAGTGGCTGGTGGCTGCGAATATGTGCGACATGTAAAGAATGTATGCGAGAATGAAGACAATTTTGCAGGGCTAAAAACAAACTCATAAGATTAGCATCAACAGATGGGGAAAGATAAGCAAATTCAATGTTAAGTATCAATTAATAAACGTAAAGAGAATCCACAATTAGATTTAGCGGTTCTTGCGCAAATTCCTGTAAGGCCAAAATAGCAGCAGCTAATTCAGCCCTTTGTGCTGATTGCTGAGGAGGGGTAATCTTTGTGTTCCATACCCCTTCCTGTCTCCATGCACAAGCACCGTAGGTCTTACCACCGTCCGCATAAATGGTCATGCCCTCGACTGGCTGCTTAGCAATAATTGAATTAAAATTTACAGATACGTTTCGAAGCAATTGGAAACAGGGATCACTAGGGGTATGACAAGAAATCTTCCCTGGCCAATTTTCAAGAGCAATCTGTAATTCAATGGATTGACTATACCAAGTTTCCCACAAAGTGAGGGAGATAAGTAAAAATAATTGAACTAGATCTATACCATATAAATGCATACTGCGATTTCGGCCCTTGATGATTAACTCACTATAAAGCATAGCCATAGTAGAAACTGTTTTTCTGGGAGTATTCTGCAAATGCAACCATTCAATGATATAAACCTGCGCCTCATGTAATTGAAATAAAGCTGCCGTAGGCAAGGCTGGAGTTTGTAAAATTGCCAAAGCAAATGGAGTATCGGGAATGCATTGATCAACCCAACGCTGCGTTAAAGCTGCATTTACGTGTGCCAGTACCTCCCTTTGTTCTGCTGATAAGGTTATAGCAGAATCCGGCCTCGCGGAGCCCTTTAGGGCCAAGAACAGGGGCTGGAGAACCGCTGTAGTTAAACCCAGGTAGGGTCTAACCCAATTAATTGTTCCTAGTATTTGTTGTAATTTTACTAGATAAATCTTTTTCTCAATTTTGATTTCTGGAATAACCGGATGAGCATAGGTTGCAAGAACCTTATGCCCTAGGTAGGCATATGGCGTTTGACTTTTAATTTTTTCTGGGGCAATATGAAGTCCAAATTGCAATAATACCTCTTTAAGGCAAGATAACGCTGCCTTAACTGTTCCCGGTGGGCCGGGAGCTGCAATTAAAATATCATCCATGTAATGGTAGACCTTCCACCCAGGATGGGAGGTTCTGAACGGAGCCAGAGCCATTCGAACATATGACTGGCACATCGTTGGGCTGTTTAGCATTCCTTGTGGCAAAACCTTCCATTGATAACGAAAGGTAGGTGCGTTGTTATTCAACTGAGGTACGGTAAAGGCAAATAATTGCTTGTCACCTGCATGCAAAGGGATAGAAAAGAAGCAATCCCGTAAATCTACTACAACTAGATCCCAATTGCGCGGAATCAGGTTCGGGTTAGGCAAGCCACATTGTAACGCTCCCATTGGTTGACAGCATTGACAGCTCTCAACTCGTGTAAAAATCTCCATTTTCCACTTTTCTTTTTGATAACAAACACCGGAGTGTTATACGGACTAGAAGTTGGCTCAATGTGGCCTGATTGTAGCTGCTCAGCTACCAATTGATGTAAAGCTATAAGCTTTTCCTGTGTGAGTGGTCATTGGTCAATCCAAACTGGCTGAGAGGTTAACAGTTGTAATTTTTCCATTATCCAATAACAATTTTCGTATGGAACTGTGACAGCAAATCTCTACCCCACAAGTTTACGTGCAGGGGCAACACAAGAGGTTGAATCCTTGCGGTCTCGCCAGTTGCTCTATGCAATGCCGTCAACCAATGTACACTACTTCTTGCAAACTGCATACCACCTACTTCACGAACGGCTGGAGAGTCCTCAAGCGCCCATTCATTTGGCCATTCCTTTTGGCGTATCACAGAGACATCTGCTCCGGAATCTATAAGGCCAGAAAATGATTTTTCCTGAATTTCAATTGTCATTTTTGGTTGGTCTGTAGTCAACTTTTTTTGTCAGCGCTAGCAATTCTGCAGCAACTGGAGAACTGGCCATTTCAGTGGACCCAAAACCGCCAGTTCATGGGATCCCAATTAAAGGATTCATAGGAATGTATGGAAGCAATAATAACTGAGCAATAGAGTCACCGGCCATTAATGATGTAGGAGTATCAGTGTATAATTGTACCTTAATAACCCCTTTATAATCTTGATCAATAACCCCTGGAATAACAAAGAACCCTTTTTCTGATGCAGAAGACCTGGGAAGTACCAATCCCACTGTTTTTTCTGGCAGTGGCCCATGTAAATGAGTGTCCTCAATGTACACTTGATTAGGAAAAGTCACATCAATCGAGTGCAACATTTTTAAACACAAACCTGCACTCCCAGTAGTTGCAGGTGATGCCTTTGTGACAGCCTTGGGAGCGGGGCTAGCTGCACGCCCCAAATTTAGTTTCCCGAATTTTGATTTTGATCAGAGCGACATTGATTTGCCCAATGAAACCCTTTTTTGCATTTTGGACAGACCGAATTCAGGCGGACTTCCTTATTTTTGTTTTTGTTAAATGCCATTCCCCCCCCCCCAGGGGCTCGGCATTGGGCTTTAAAATGGCCAGGCTTCCCACAATTAAAACAGTTCCCCGTAGGTTTCATCCCTTTTTGTAATGCCATAGCCAAAGTCTCCATGTTGTAAGCCTGAGAACCCACCACTGCACATGCCTTTAACAGATCAGCCAGAGTAACCTCACCTCTAGCCACCAAAGGCTGTAAAATACGCTTGCAGTCAGCATTTGCATTTTCAACTGCCAATTTCAGCAAAAGTTCCTTTGCCGCTTCCTCATTAGAAATTTGCCTGGTAATAGCCAATTGTAGCCTTTCCACAAAATCGTTATAAGATTCAGATGCTGTTTGCTTAATTTGAGAAAAAGACCGTGCTGGGGTTCCCACATCCTGGATGCGGGACAACGCCCCAAGGACAGCTGCCATAACCACGGGAAATACGTGATCAGGCAAATTAGTAGCTTGATCAGCAGTGGATTCAAACAAGCCTGCCCCATAGATTTGGGCTGGCGTATACAGTCCCCCTGAATTCCGTCCCCTATTGATAGCTTCCCTCTGGTATTCTGAATCAAAAACCACATACTGAGTAGAACTCAATATCATTCTCATTAAATCTTTCCAGTCATTTGGAATCATGCGTGAGGAAGCCAAACTTGTCAGGAGCCCCTTTGTAAAAGGACTTTGAATACCATAATCTTTAACGGCTTTCTTGATTTCCCTAAGTACTGCCAATGGAATTGGAACCCATTCCGCCTTCAGGTTGCCTTGAGCATCCACTTGCCTATTAACTGGAAACAAATTAATCTGGGGAATCTCATCAGGCTCTAATTCCCCCTCATTGAAAGCCTGATGCATCATTGCTTGAACTTTTCCCATTTGTGGCTTGTTTTTCTCCTCCACAGGCGTAGGCGCTGTTGGGGGTGAGAAAACGCACTCCAGTTTTGGAGTCGGAGGGTGCAACACAACTCCTTTATAAGGAGGAGGTTCTATTAAAGGTTTTAAAAGAGGTTGTTGCTGGGTCTCTAAAGCAGTCATAACAACCTTCCAATATGTAAAAATTTCAGCTGTTGCCCGTGGTTCCTCATGAAGGATAGTTCCAATTTTCCTCCACGTGTCTAACTTCAAAGAGGCTCTCTCTGAGTACCAGGGGCATTGCTGCCAGATCTCTTGCAGCAGCCTTTTCACATTACCTTTTGAAAGAACTATATGCTCCCCTCCAGAGGGTTTAAAGATAAAGAAATTTGTCCTGACTAACTTCAGCAGCTCATTAACATGCCGTTCCTCTGGCTGAGAAAGTTTTCCCCCCATGTTCCCTGAAAAATCCTATTGTCCAGCAATAGTTAAGTACGTACTTTACCTATTCCAGGCGAGGAAACACGGAGGTCCGGACACGTACCACCTGCCATGGATCACATCGGGGTCACCACTTGTGGTGGTCTCTCATGGAAAAATGAGACACAGGCATGTGTTCTCGGGATGAGAGCCCAGAGCAAAATTCCAGTGCTCCCTTTTATTGAGATTTTAGTACATGGTAAGCATAGCAAGCATAATCACATTGTGGATTACAATAATTAGATATAGTGCAGATTTGTTTACAGTTGTCTGAGCTGCTTGATTGTTTCTAGTGTTTGTTTTTAATTTCCTTGCACTATCTCAGTGACCTTTAAACAAGCATGTATGTACAAGGTATTAGATTAATCATTACCCAAACCCAATCCAAAGTTTTATTCCCACATACCATGTGTCTTTTGAAGGCTGATTTGTCTAAATGCCAAGCTTTCAGGATTCTCCAGCATTTTTTGTTTAGTCAGGCACTTTTTGATATCCGTTTTGTTGGAAGATGTATAGGTGGTCTTTGCTTCTTTTCTAGTGTTCTGGGTTGCTGCAATGCATTTTGTACTCTTCTGAATAATGTTTGTACATAACTGCTCTTGAGGGAAGTTAGCTTGTTATTTTGGTAATGAAGCACTTGGTTAGTGGGCTGTTTTTCAATAGAGTTGCATTTCTAAATAGTATTTGTTACCTCTGCTAATGATATCTAGAAAGGGTAGTTTGTTGTTTTCTTTTTCCCCTTGTGAATGTTATTTCTCTGAATATGTTGTTGCTAGTTTCATCTGTTATTTTCTAGTTGTTTCTTTTTTATTATTACAAAGATGTCATCTATTTACTGGATCCATTTTGGTTGTATATATAAAAGTAGTTTCTAGTTCCTGTATTATGATCTCTACTATGAGTCTTGAGAATGGCGATCCCATAGGTGTACCCCTGATTTGTGTGTTTATTCATACATCAAACTGAAAGTAGGTAGTGAACAGAAAGGCTTTTTAAAAAAATATACTTTATTAAATTTCTACAAAAGATAAAATATCAAAAACAAACAAAATGATTAAGAAGGAAAAAAAATAGGGGAAGGGAAAATATAAAGGCATAAAGAAAGAATAACTGCCAACTATTGCAGTTAGAAATATAAAATACATGAACCTTTTGAGTTACATTTCACCCAATCAATCAGAACAGAGCTAGAAGGGACCTTGGAGGTCATCTAGTCCAACCCCCTCCTCTCGCAGGAAACCCAATAGCATTTCAGACAAATGATTGTCCAATCTCTTTTTAAAAACCTCCAGTGATAAAGCACCCACAATTTCTGAAGGCAAGCTATTCCATTGGTTAATTATTCTCACTATTAGGAAGTTTCTTCTTAATGCCGGGCTGCTTCTCTCCTTGATTAGTTTCCGTCCATTGCTTTTTGTCTTGCCTTCTGGTGTTTTGGAAAATACGTTGACCCTCCCCTTCTTTGTGGCAGCTGCTCAAATGCTGGCTATTTCAATAATAACCAGCATTTCCACAATTATAAACATGATAGTGAAGCAGAGATTAACGAGGTCCACGATTCTGGATATATCAATCTTAATGTATTTGGCTAAGTTGAGTGTCTTATATAGTTCTGCAGCCATGGATTCCTTCACTAGTCCTGGCTCTATAGATGTAAAGAGTGATATGACTGTCAATCCTGATGCTGACCTGACTGATTTTTGACCGCTTCAGCATTGCCACACTGGAGCTGAGGGATAGGGAGGGGAGATTTGAAATAGTTGAGATTCTGTAGTCAAAACAAAATATTTTCTCTTGAGGACCAAGGACATTCTCACACGTGGTCAGAGGAAGGCTGAGTGATGTTACCTGGCTGTCAGCTCACACCGTGATTGGACCATGTGACCGATTGTTTTGGGAAAGGGAAAAAAGTTTTACTTTTAATGTGGTAAAAACCATGGAAGTCTTCAGAGTCGGTTTTCATCAGATCTGTGCCAGGATGATATTTCTAATAAAGCTATTCTTTGAGGAATCTATCTGCCTTGGAATTTTGCTTGGTATGGATTTATTACTTGAAACCCTGCAATTGACATTGAATAAAACCATAATCTCACCTTCTTCTATGTTTAGGTCTCTGATTTTCTGGAGGCACTGTAGTGAGGAATTGGTAGAAGATTTGTTCATCTCTATGAGATGCCCAAGCTTTTTGAAAGTTCTTTCACTATATTGTTTGTAAGTTTTTAGTAAGTTCTTTAGGAACTCTTTGCTTACAAGTGTTGGACTAGATGACCTCCAATAGCTTTTCCAACCTTCCCATTCTATGTTTTTATTTACAAAATCTAGAACAACTGTCACATCTAACACCTGTTATATATTATGATTACAACACCTTTAGAGAGATAAGATTTGTCTAGTGACAATCACTGCTTGATTGAGCAAAAGACAGGATCAAATTTATCTAGAGTCACAATTTTCTTGCTTCATTGCATTATCCTCATAATATTGTCAGTTTCTGAGTAATTCATTGTTACAGACAGTTCACTGTTTTTTGCCTAAAATGTAAACATTCTTCTGTCATTATAATTTGTAATGTCCCTTGTTACATTAAAAAAATATTGCCAGGTGTCCCTTTTTTTTGGAATTGCCAACCTTTTTAAAGGGTCCTGCTGCTATGCTTTTAACAATAGCTTGAGTGTTACTCAGGGTAAAGCAAGTTTGTTATATCTATGACAACTCTCTTTTTACATTAGAAGGGTATTATAGCCTATTGATAATGGGTTTTAAAATGGAAAGTCTGTGTAAAAGCTGCTTTAGGCATGCACAAGGCTATGGCTTAAGATGTTCTATTTTTGTTTTTTGAAAAGGGAAGAATTTTCAAATTTGGTTGACATAATTGGAGATTGTGGGCTAAGAATCCTTTTAATATTTTCTGTATGGGTATATTTATACATATGTGTGTATGTTGGGGTATGAACATTTAGATATATATCTTTCTCTCTCTGAATATATTTATAAATCTGTGTGTGTACAGAGGTGGTATTCAGCAGGTTCTGACCAGTTCTGGAGAACCAGTAGTGGAAATTTTGAGTAGTTTGGAGAACCGGCAAATACCACTTCTGACTGAGATTTCACAGTATCCTTCCCTGCCATGCCTACCAAGCCATCCCCACAGAACCGGTAGTAAAAAAAATTGAATCCCACCATTGGTACACACATATACAAACTTACACATAAACACAATCCAATGATAATGCTTGGCTATGGAAGTTGGACATTGAAAACAAAAAAACAAATAGATACTTTCAATGTATAGATGAGGGGACATTAAGTAAAATATATTGATTGCAAATAAACAGCTGGACCAACTAAATCCAGTGCTCCTTTAAAGCAGAAGAAACAAATATTGGACATGGACTATGAAAGGATGATGGATTAATAAAAAGAAAGAAAAAAACTACTTGACACATAGTTGAGGAACAGAGGAGGATAATGGAAAGCATCAAAGAAATTACAAGACTGTCCTCAGAAGATATACATAGGGTATTAGTGAAGACAAATCAAGAAGATGAATCTTTCTCAATGTAGGCTCTACAAGATTTGTCCTGACTGAATCACCTCAAAAGTGTGAGTGTGTGTGCTGCCAACCTGGTACAAAAGAAACTTAAGCAGATAGAGCTAATGTCTTCATATGGTGAGTCCCAAAACCAATGTATTTTCAACAGGTAAGTTAAAATAGTGAACAACCTAAATACAAACAGAGTGGAGTAGGCCCTTCCAGCCACTATATATAGCAATATGTCCCAGATATTGAAATCACAAACAAAAGCAGTTATATTCCATGTTTGATCTCCCAGCAAATGGCCCTTGATCTCATTTATTAACAAAGAGGAGAAAGTCTCTGACTCCATTTAATAGTCCTTTCAGCAACCAGGCTACATAATTAGCTTTGAAATTCCTTTGTAATGCTGGATAATTTGTTAGTCTTAAATTACTATATTTTAATTTCTTTTCAAAACATCAAATATTAAATATGATAGTACCTGACCCTCTAGATGTGATTAATATAGGCAGTACTAGAACAGGCTTATAATTAAATATCCTTTCCATAAATAGATGGCAGAAGGAAGCAACCATTAAAATAACATTACATTGTTGAAGAAAAGCATTAGTTAGTCTGAATTCTGAATAACAGATATCCAACAAGATGCTGGTGTGTTTGCTTTTTTTTTTTTTTTTTATTCCCTGTGGCTGTGAAAACTATTTATAGGGCAGGATGATGACATGAGCTGAAAAAGAATGCCATTGTGTTTCAGGCAACCAGCTTGTGAGAAATATAAGCTAAATTTCAGTAGCTGTGGGGATGCAGTCTCTTTATCTAGAGATGTCAACCTACACAAAACGCAAGGAATCAGCTTCCCAGAATTTTAGATGATAAATTATATACTTCTCTGAATATTGTCACAATTTTTGATATTTAAACATAGTTGCAAATTTACATTTTGTGATAAAATTGCTGCTGAAGCATGAGTTTAAATGTTATGTGCATACATATTTTGAGACTGTTTCTAAAAAATGCAGTTTAATTTAAAAATGGAACTGCGCATCAGATAACAAGGAACCAAGAAGGATACTAAATAGATATAGATCAGAAGTGGGAAACCTTGGCCCCTTTATGACATATGGACCAGTGGTGGGATTCAAATTGTTTTACTACTGGTTCTGTGGGCGTGGCAGGGGAAGGATACTGTAAAATCAGAGGTGGTATTTGCCGGTTCTCCAAACTACTCAAAATTTCTGCTACCGGTTCTCCAGAAATCAAATGCTCCTTCTAAGAATACAAGTCTTAAAATAAAAGGCAACAGAGGATTTTGAATATGTTCCACTTGGCATTTTCATCCTTTTAATTTCCATTTATTCTAGGAAAGCTTTGAGTATACAGGGGCAAAAGAACTCCAGCTTTCCTTTCTGGTTAAATATAATAAAAATGAATAATTCATGTAGTGGGTATATATTATTAATCTTGTTTAGCAGCAAGGCAAGAACTGTTTGCAATTGGTAGTAGTTAAAGTTACATAGTGCTTTTCCTCCACAAAGAGGAAAAAAGAGCACAAGATTTCATTAACGTTCATCTACATGGTAGAATCTGTGAGGTTCCTTGCACATTGCCCAAACAAGTGGACATCATGTCTCTTATGAGTGCTGCTTTGGTAGCTACAGCCACAGCAAAGATATAGTCCATATTGTTTAGTGGTAAGGACAGCACACATTCTCATACTTAATGGATGGCTTCTTATGTTACATTTTGAGTATGCATCAAAAGAATATTAACATATGACGTGAGAAACAAGTATTTTTTTGTTATTTTTTGAAGTATTGACTCAGATGCACATTGGACAGGAAACACAGCTTTAAGCTTCCATGTACAACTGTAAGAAGTGCAGGATACCTACCTTTGGGATGGCAAATAGCTACATGCATTCTCCTTGCCTGATTTCAACACCATTTTTGAAAATATCAGTTCAGATTTTTAAAAAGAGGGATCCTATCACTTCCCGGAACATAGTTGAGGAAACTGTGAGGAAAACACAGCGAAAAGAAGGAATCAGATTTAAAATGAAAATTATGGTTAGAAAATATTGAAAGAATTATTGTTAGAATGAGTGACTCCTTCCACCATTTGCTTCAGTCCTTCTCTCGAATACATCATTTCTATGGTAACCTTTTAATAGAGGGAAGGTTGCCAATCACTATTCTAACTAAATACGAATGTCTCAATTTAATTCTGACTTTCTGGATTTCATTAGTTTATATTTCCCAATGTACTTGTTCAGAGAATGTTGTATTGAAAAAACCCCGATATAATATATTCTTATCTGATTAACAAATGATGGAATGTTATAGCTCAGCAACTTTGACTCATATTCTTCAGCAGTGGTGGGATTCAAATTTTTTTACTACCGGTTCTGTGGGCTGTGGGCATGGTGTGGCTTGGTGGGCATGGCAGGGGAAGGATATTGTAAAATCTCCATTCCCACCCCACTCTAGGGGAAGGATACTGCAAAATCTCCATTCCTTCCCCAGCCCACTAACCTGCTTTCCAGGTTCTCCTGTGCAGGGCAACAAAAGAAGACACAGCCAATTAGCTGGGACTTGGGAGGCAGAGAAGAGATGAGGGTGGGGCCAGTCAGAGGTGGTATTTGCTGGTTCTCCAAACTACTCAAAATTTCTGCTACCGGTTCTCCAGAACTGGTCAGAATCTGTTGAATACCATATCTGCATTCCCACAATCTATAAAGGAAGTCAACATTTTTTTTTAAAGGTATTTTAATAAGACTTGGCAGAAAAAGAGACTTTTCTATCATTGTCCCGATCCTTTTGCAAAGACTTGAAGATGTGATTTAGTCATTTTGGCTTGCAGTTCTAGATTTTTGACAGAATCTGTTCAGTGCCTAAGTTGGTTAGTTGGTGGTTTTGTTTTTATCTTGACTGATGATTTAAAATTGTTCAGTTTGTTTTACTGCTATACGTTTTATGGTGTTTGTAACTATTGTAATGATCCAGAGTGAATTTGATGAAGTAATGAATAAATACATCAATAAGTAAAATTGCAGAATTTTTCCCAATTCATACAGTGTACTGTGGTGTGCAATAAACGCATTTCACTCTGAAACTGATATAAAGCATAATAACTGTAATTTTCCTTAATATATTCTCAATGATAGGCAATAATTAAAACACTTAAATTGGGATTTTCATATTCAGGATTCCTACTTTTTTATTTTTACAGTGGAAAGCAAACAAACATGTGATTTAATCTTTTATGTATCTTGCTATAGTAACAGGTAGGAAGACCTATGCCTTCTTTCTTCCTTGTTTATTTGGATTGGTTCTTATTCTTCATCAAGTATTGTGTTTCAGAGCAATGCCAAATATCTAAGACAAATGGTAGCTTCAGAAGTGGGCAGAGCCTAACCTGCTTCCTTCACCTGTGCACCAAGAAAGAAAACAGTGATTCAACTCAAAGTTGCTTTTCCACAGTGGAATTGGAATGTGCAAATATCGGCAAAGAGAAGAAATAACTTAAAATCATTGCTCCCTGTTGCTGTTGAGAGCTAATGGTCTTAGGTGAGAATGATAAAAGGAAAAAGAAAAGACCTTCCTTTGGAGAAAAAAATGCACTTGCCCTTTGCAAGCAGATGGTCTAGGTCAAACTGACAGCCCATGGGCCAGATGTGTCGTGCACAGGCCAAACCCACCTCAGTTCCATGAATGGAAAAAACGTCACAATACATCACTTGATGGTAATGTGACACCACAAATTTGACACCCATGGTCTAGGTCTTTCTTCTTCCTGAAGAACTTCAGATTGTTATAATAGCAATAGTACTGCTATAGAATAGTACTATAATAGTATAGTACTATAATAGAAATAGTAATAGACTTATATATTATTCCATAGTGCTTTCTAAGCAGTTCATGCTTGACAGAGTCAGCATATTGCCCCCAACAATCTCATTTTATCAACCTCAGAAGGATGGAAGGCTGAATCAACTTTAAGCCAGTCAGGATCGAACTCCTTGCAGATGGGGAAAGTTAGCCTGCGATACCGCTAATTCCATAACCACTATGCCACCAAGGATAGGAACTGAATATATGTGCTGTGTATTTGGCTGATATCTATGCTTGGGTGATCCCCAATTTAACAACTTAAGCCCCACTTCAAGTGGAAAAGGTTGTCAGCCTTTGATTTGAACTGAACACTGGAACCCGAAGGTGCTTTTTCAAGAGGCAGCTGGACTTTCTGGTTTTTCTTTGAAGAGGTTTCGGTTCTCATCAAAGAAGCTTCTTCAGCTCTAAGACCTTCGGGACAACCATGACCTGGATGACTGAGAATTTCCATAGACATGAACACTAGAACCTTTTCTGATGGTTCATGTTGATGGCCCATGATGAATTCTTCTTCATACTTTCTTTTTTATGACTGCATTTACATGTTTAATGAGCATGGTGCTCATATTAAAGGACTCCAGAATAACTACTTTTGTAACACAGGAGGTTAAATATTAATACTAAATACATATACTTCGACATTAGGTCAATCTCTGGCACTCCTGCTTTGCATGAACAAATGCTTTCTGGGATTCTTTTATTGTTTTCTTAACTAGCATAATGTCACATCTAATGTATCTTCTTCTGTCTGACTGTAGGACTTTGCTGACAAGCCTCATCATTTTGTTGAACTACTCATTTCACCAGTTGTCACTGTCAAGTTTCAGGGTTTTTTAAAACTACGTTTTCTCTCCATAGGAAGTGGAAGCTAATGGTATGGGGGACATTATTCACTGATTTCTTTGCTTATGGCAATTTTCTCAAACTGAGATATTTTATTTAAGATTCAAGTGGGCCTAAAATTCCCACTTAAGTCTGTGCATTAAAGTACAGTTTAAAAAAGGAGTAGCCAATGCACAGGTATCTTTTTGAAATTAGAAATTAGTACTCAGTTTGCAGCCCTACTCCAGCATTAATTTATGAGAAGAAAATTTGATGCTTACAGCAATAGCATCCTTACAAAATACTTCATGGCACTCAAAAATCTCCACTATCCTTAACTTTATTTTTTTTAAAGCTTCTATTTAGAAATAATAAATTGGAATATGGTGTTCTACAAATATATAGATTGACTGCAGCCCTGAGATCAGAAGGCTTGTAGCACTTGGAAGAACTGCAATGTCTGGTATGAATAACACCTGGAAGAGTAAAGACATTGGCCTCCAACCAAATGAAGATTAGTTAACACAATAATTGTTCTAATTACTACTTATGGGTGATAATTGTGGACTCTGAAAAAGGCAGATAGGAGAAGGATGGACACCTTTGAATTGTGGTGCTAAAGCAGAGGTGGTATTCAGCCAGTTCTGACAGGTTCTGGAGAACCAGTAGAGGAAATTTTGAGTAGTTCAGAGAATTGGTAACTACCGCCTCTGGTTGGCCCCACCCCCATCTATTCACTGCCTCCCAAGTCCCAGCTGATCTTCTTTTGTTGTCCTGCACAGGAGAATGGAGCTGGGAAGCAGGTTAGTGGGGTGGGGAGGGAATGGGGATTTTACAGTATCCTTTCCCTGGAGTGGAGTGGAAATGGAGATTTTATAGTATCCTTCCACTGCCACACCCACCAAGCCACATCAACCAAGCAATGCTACACCAACCAAGCCACACCAAGGCACACCCACAGAACCGGTAGTAAAAAAAATTGAATACCACCAGCTGGAGGTGACTATTACACATTCCATGGACTGCAAAAATAACACAGAAATCCCAGACCGAATCTCACCAAAAATATCACTTGAAGACAAAATCACTTTGGTCATGTTGTATGAGTTGATTCACTCAAAAAGTCAATCGTGCTGGAAGTGATCAGCACAAAAAGGAGAAGGGGGCCACTCTAGTACCTGTTGGATGGACATTATAAAGGAATTCATGGGAATGACCATAGCAGATCTGAAGGAGGCAGTGCAAGACAGAAGGGCATGGCGAGAACAGATCCATAGAGTGGCTGAGGGTCAGACTTGGACACATTGAATAGCTGACAACAATGATTCTACAAATAAAAATGCCAGATTGTAACATCTTCCGTATTTATAGGGAAACCTCTAGATTCAATATAGGTCCATAGACATGCTCAGAAGAAAATAAAGCACTGCAGCTCTGTAATTTGTTTGAAAATATTTCGCCAAAGGACAAAGATATGGGAGACAGTATCAGTTGAAAGAAGCAACTTATTTGGTTAATGAGCTTCTGTTTTTAGAACAGGTGAATACCCTATGCCAGCCAGTAGTTATGAGGTTTGAAACTGGTGAGGTGGGAATATTTGATTTCACATCAAACATTCTGTTTATTTTTTAAACATAAGTCAGGTGGTAGAAACTATGAGACCATTGTCTCAAAATGTGGGAGGAAGGAAATCAGGATTTAACCCTGAGGATAGATATAATATTTAAGATTCCATAGTGCTGTTAGATAGAGAGGAAAAGCCAATTTATTATAGTGGTTAAAGCACCAGGCTAAAACTGGGAGAATGTTAGTTCTAGTTCCACCTTATGTACAAAGTCAGCTATGTGACATTGGTGAGTCTTCAGCCCTAGAAAGAAGGTAAAAGTAAAACCACTTTTGAAACTGTTGCCAAAAAAAAACCCTCATTCAGGCAGTCACCAGGAACCAATATGGACTAGACAACAACAATAACATTATCAATGACTTCCTAATTTTCTGCAGTAAAACTAACCTTTCTTGCCTGTGAACATAGGCAAAAAGATATTTAATCTCTATAACTGGTACAAGCCCCTGAAAATATCCAAGGCTTGTTCCCAATATTCCAGAAGATTGCTTGTATGTAATAGTTATCTTCAACTAAAGTATGAAATGCTATGCCTTTTTCTATTACAACTTTTGAGGTTTAATGCTCCCTTTTACACTTAGCCTGAGGTTCTACTCTTAGCCTTAAGATTCTACATTAGAGTTTTCCAACTTGGTAGCCTCCAGCTATCATAGACTGACTGGCAATTAGTTTAATACCTTTTGGAAAGAGGCTCACATACGTTTTCAGCTGTGTTACATGCTCAGAGCAAGGGCTCGGGTTTGTGGATTTGTTTTGTTCCAGTTTTTTTTTAGCAATCATCAGTATAAATCTTAATATAACAATTATTTCATCAATGAAGGATGCAAATTTTAATATTTTTTATAGCAATTATCTAAAATTTAAAAATTTCTTCAGGAAGAGTAAGAGAAAAAAGACCTTTGTTAAAGAAATAAAGCTGGAAAAAAATAATAAATTCATCCCACAACTTCTACAAATACACTTTATGGTGGTAAAGCCGACTCACCATCTTTATCTTGAGTAACTCCTTCTCTTTAACTTTTATTCAACTACTAAAAATGATGTGTTCCTCTTAATACTAGAAAGGGCTTTACATAATAAATAGATGCAAATGAAAATTTTGTTGCATTCATTAAATGAAGAAGAATTCATCAAGATTCCACAAATGTCATCAGGTTTAGAATGGAAAGAATTTAATTAAAAAAATATGTGGACAAAAGCAAAATTGGCAGAACAGTTCATCTGTAAAACTTATTCAAATTGATAGTGGCATTTAATAATTTTTCTGGTACTGTGCAAATAGGTAGGACTTGTTTTAAGATCATGGACAGGTTAAGAAACATGTAGGTATGCAATATTGCTCAATTATAAAAGATTTCTAGAAAGGAAAAAAATGAGAAACATTGAAAGCATTTGATAGGTTTAGCCTGTCAAAAGATGATGTAGAGCAACAGCTCTTCAGATAACTGAAGACAGTTAGTCTTCAAGTATCTGAAGAGCTGTCCTATAGAAAATTGTTCCAGGATACAGGACAAGAAACAATGCGCATAAATTACAAGAAAATGAATTTCAATCCAATATTAGAAGGAGTATATTAAAATAACAGAGTATCTCAGGACATGATGGACTCTTTGGGAGAAGTATTTAAACAAAAGATGGATATCCCATCTCTAGATGAGTCACACATTGGGCAGAAAACTGCTACCCAAAGTACCTTCTGAAGCTCACCATTTTTATTTAGAAGAGACTGGGTAGAAATGATTTAATAAAGTGCTGCTTTTAAGCATGAATAATAATACTGAAAAGAAAGACACCCAGGAAGACAATAGACAAGGTGAAAACAGTTTTAGAATTTTCCCATTATTTTAAGTTTAAATAACAGATAATGTAAGAGTCAAGAGTCAAAGTTTCTCAAGATAGAGCTGTCAGTTATATAAACAATATAGAATAGCTCAGCTTTGAGCTATTTTTCAGCCCTAGTGGCACAATAGTTAAAGTGCAGTATAGCAGGCAAACCCTGCCCACATCCTGGTATTTGATCCTGACAGGACTTGAGGAGTAGCTGGTTCATCCTCACATGCACCTGATTATTTTTAATTCAAAGTGATGGCTGCTTGATCAAAAGAGGAATGGAGTTTGGTAGCCATCTATCCTTCCAAAGATGGTAGAATTGTTGGTGGCAATATGTGAATAATGCTTCTACATTGTAAACTGCCAAGGGAATGCCACTATGAGGTGGCATATAAGTCTAAATGCTATTGCTATTAGAAGCTCAAGGCAAAAAGTTCATTAAACCATGGGAGGGGGAGGGGATTAAGAAAATTGGAATAGAGTGGATATAAAAAGAAAAATAATGTTCACATTGCAACAGGACAATCAATTGTTTCAATGTCTCCTTCCTAACATACAATAAAGATTGCCATTCATCTGGCAAGTATAATTGTCAGAGACTAGCCAAGTCTGAGACAAGAACTTAGTCTTTTCATGAATTGTCAGATGTTTTAGAAATTCTGCTGAGTCTTCCCAATGAGAAGTTTGATGGCAGTTTCATGGCTGACAATTTGATGGCTCTTTCTCTACTCTTTGAACAACAGAATGGCGGCTACAGAACCCCTATCCTCTATTGATTAAGCAGCCATCAATTTGTTTGAATATAAAAATCAGGTGGCTGTGTAAATGAACCAACCTGCTCAGACTATGAACTAATTAGCCCAGCAGATTGGATAGAATCATCAACCTCTATAACAGCTGGGCTCTCTTCCCTTGGGAACCCAAGCCAATACTGTAGCTGCCAGATGAGCTGCAGTTGTTGCCATTGAAGTTCTCTAACACAAAGTGTACATTTTTGTGGTTGACAAATATGCTGGGAATCCAAGTAAATGCCCCAATGCTCACTCATAAGAAAATAAGTATTACTGTGCTGGACTAATAGTAATAATAATTCCCCAGTGAAGCCCTAGCTTGATGTGATTGTGAGGCTGGCATGCTTTGAGGAAGATGAAAGCTATGTTAGTGTTTTAACCTCCTCATCAGAGGAACCAAACGAAGATAGTCATTCCTATAAACTATATGCAGAGATAAAGCTTATAGAAAAGGGGTGCAGTAGCCTAATGGTTAAGTCACTGGGTTTATTGACCAAAAGGTTGGCACTTCAAGCCCCAAATATCACATTATGGGTTGAACTCCCATTCCTGCCCTAGCTCCTCCCCATCTAGCAGTTCAAAAGCATGCAAATGCAAGTAGATATTAGGTACCATTTTGGTGGGAAGGTATAACAGCATGCCATGCCCCTCAACATATACTCATGCCAGCCACATGGCTACAGAAGCATCATCAGACAAAACAACTCCCAAAACCAGAAAAAACAAATTACTCATAACAATAAGGAAGCTTCAATCCAAAAAGAAATCACTTTGGCAGAAAAACAAATCTGGTCATGTTTCCAACTTCAAAAGCTGATACCAAGATTTATGCCACCAGATAAAGACCGAATGCACCAATTATCACATTAAACAAGAGGAAAACCTTCTACGCACCAATTCCACTTGCACTTTCTATAATTTTGTAAACAACAAACTAAAAGACTCAAGGTCCATCCCACCTCTGAAAGGACCGAATGGTAAAGACTGCAACGACGATACCATTAAAGCCAACCTCTTTAACACATTCTTTGGCTCAGTATTTGTAAACAGCAATGGATCATGCCCAGTATTTCCTAGTCGAACCACAGACAACTACAATGATCTAATACATATCGATTTTACAGAAGACAATGTTGAAAAAGCACTACACAATCTAAAACCATCTCTATCTATTGGACTGAATGGAATATGTGCCTACTTCTTAAACAAAGCTATTCACTGCCATAGCCGAACCTCTAAGCATAATCTTTGAAAAATCTTTCAGAACCAGCTCCTTGCCAAACCTATGGCCACTAGCCACGGTCATCCCCATCTTCAAAAAGGGAGACCCCAGCATAGTTGAAAATTACAGACCAATTTCTTTACGCTGCGTCACCTGTAAAATCATGGAATCAATTATTAACCAATCCATTAACCTCCACTTAGAGACAAACAATCTACTCTCTAATAAACACTTTGGTTTCAGAAAAAACTATCCTGTAATCTGCAACTCTTACACTGCAAAAACATATGGACTACACAATTCAATCAGGGCAAAGCAATAGACACAATCTACATAGATTTCTGTAAAGCCTTTGATTCAGTGGTACACAACAAACTACTCCTAAAACTAAAATCTTATGGTATCTCTGGACAACTGCATAACTGGATAGAAGCATTCCTGTCAAACAGACAACAAATGGTCAAAATTGGGAGCGTCCTATCAAATTCTGTACCTGTCAACAGTGGTATCCCCCAAGGCAGTGTTCTAGGACCAACTTTCTTCATATTCTACATAAATGACCTCTGTGATCATATTAAGAGCAACTGTGTTCTCTTTGCTGATAATGTAAAGCTGTTCAACACCACAGACAATACTGCTACCCTTTTGTTTGACCATTCTATGTATCAGAATGGTCAAACAAATGGCAACTTCAAATCTCAACAAATAAATGCTCTGTCTTACATATTGGCAAAAAAAAAAATCAGAAAATAAAATACAAGCTGAATAATCAAGACCTTGTTGATGATCCAAACTCTGTCAAGGACCTTGAAGTACTGATCTCCAATGATCTAAGTGCTAGAGCCCATGTAACTACATAGCCAAAAAGGCATTAAGAGCTGTTAAGCTAATCCTGCATAGCTTTTTCTCTGGTAATATCACACTACTAACTAGAGCACACAAAACATTTGCTAGACCAATACTTGAATACAGCTCATCAGTCTGGAACCCGCATTACGTATCTGATATTAACACAGTTGAGAAAGTCCAGAAATATTTCACAAGAAGAGTTCTCCACTCCTCTACTCGTTGCAGAATACCTTATGCCACCAGACTTGAAATTCTAGACCTAGAACTATGCTGCCTTTGGTCCGATCTAAGTATAGTACATAAAATTATATATTGCAATGTCCTACCTGTCAATTAATACTTCAGCTTCAACCATAACAATACAAGAGCACACAATAGATACAAACTCAAGATAAACCACACCAAACTTGATTGCAGGAAATACAACTTCAGCAATAGAGTGGTCAATGTCTGGAATACTCTACCTGACTCTGGTTTCTTCCCCAAACTCCAAAAACTTTAACCTTAGACTGTCTGCTATTGACCTCACCCCTTTCCTAAGAGGTCTGTAGGGGGCGTGCATAAGTGCACCAACGTGCCTACCGTCCCTGTCCTATTGTTTCATTTTTTTTTTCTTATATGTATCCATTTCATGTATTCATAACTATGTTTATACTTATACCTGTTATCTTATAATCACTTAAATAAATAAATAAATAAATAAATAAATAAATAAATAAATAAATAAATAAATAAATAAATAAATAAATAAATAAATAGGCTCTCTCAACTGAAGAATGGAGATTAGCACTATCTCCTAGTCTTGGACATTACTGGACAGGGAAAAACTTTACCTTTTTTTAATTTATAGAAACCCGTACTGGATGGATTATCATCCAGGTCTTGCTAGATGTTCTACTTCCTGGACATCTGATGACATATTTCTATTTAGAAAAGAAATTGATTTTGAATAAATTGCAATCTATATATCAAATACAGAGCACAGACTCCATCAGTCATCTTCTGCTTGACGATACTCTCTCACTCTTTCCATCCCTCTATTTTTCCGCTCTTCAGCACAGAGAAGAAGGAGGAAAAGAATGATAGAGTGCAAGATTGATCATGCACAAGTAGAGATATAGATGATGAAATATATGATATGACATGTATTTAGGATATATGAGAAATGAAATTTGAAGAAAAACTTTGGAGGATGTAGATCTGTTTTCATTTGTCTAAACTGAAGTTTTCATTCATTGATAGGGTCATTTCTAAATGCCCTGTCACTTTTATAACAAGAAACTAAAATGTTCAACTGAGTTTTGAATGTCAAGGAAACAGACTGAAGACTTTTATTCTAACTTAGTAGGACTGTAGAAAAAAATGGCTTATATGTATCATGGCCCAATACAATATTTCCTTCAAGTCTGTTATTGCTCTATTTCTAAACAAATCACCCCAAACATACATAAATGGTGGAATAATTTCTTGTGAATTATAGAAGTTGAATAGCATACTGCTAAATGATACACATGACATTACTTTCAGATTTACTTGTCTGTTTCCTATTTCTTCCTGTGCATTAAATCATGTTGTTTTTCTGTTGGTGAGAGGCATAAAGTACAAGTAATGAACATTATCTTATCTCTCACATGGCTTCTGTGAGCAGAATGTAAAATCTCTTATGAGGAATCTTGGGCATGAAAGCATCTTTACAAATATTTAACCAGGAAATGCCTACTTATTTCTTTAGTACACTGATCTGCTTAATGTAAGCATGGTAGAGCACTTAGAGAGGCTTCAACATAATATAAAAGCTTTATTATGTTATGAACTATTTACCCACTCACCTTTGAAAAGGTCAGGACATATACATATATATACAACACACACACATGCATACTAGTTCTTCCTTTTTTTACCACCTATTCTTCAGATGAGTGAAATCACTTGAAATAAATAAAGATATTCACCTGCACATTTTTGACATGTAAGTTAGTAATAGGTTTATATTTTTAAAAAGTTAGATTAGTGTCTTGAACTTAATGCTAAATTTCAAGACAGAGAGAACCGTAGGTAAGCATCGTTCTCTGTTTTCTTTCTAATTGTCATTTAAAATTAAAGACATAGAAATCCTTTTAGCAGAAATTAGGAATTTTAAGACGTATTGATTTTACATATTAACAGGAATACCGTAAAACAGTGGTTCTCAAACCAGGATCTGCAGATGCCTGGGGAGTTGTGATATCATCACAAAGGGGGCCACAAAGGCTTGAAGAAATGTTACGATTTAAATCTTAAGTTTTTGGTGTCTGTGGTCACAAAATATATTTAAAGGGTGTCCATGGTGAAGAAAAAGTTGAGAACCACTCCTCTAGAAGAAGAAAAATAACAAAATGCCAGTTATGGTGAACAAAAATATAGAAGATATTCTTTAATAAACCAAATACTGTATACTTGCTGTATACTTGTATAAATGCCATTAATAAACAACAGTCTATTTAAATATTTTACAAGGAAAAAAGAGGGTTGAATAAAATAAAGGAGAATTTGAAGAAGTCCTCCCTTGTCCCCTGTAATGCATACCTGAATAAATTACCAGTTTTAATGATCTGTCTGTCTGTCTATTTATTATCTATCTATCTATCTATCTATCTATCTATCTATCTATCTATCTATCTATCTATCTATCTATCATCTATATAATTTTACAGTTCTGAATGCCAAGTTTCGTTCTGTGAATGGAATTGAATCCAGATGTTTAGAATAGATTGATTCTGCCCCTTCTTTCACTTTGCAACTTTCTACATAACTGTAGCAGGAATTGGAGCACGGTTGGAGAAAGAGAGTTAATGCCAAAAGCTGCAGAGAAAAGGAGGCCTTCTCTCTCACTCTCAACTGAAAAATCATGGAAATCTGACTTAAAATAAAGGATGGTAATGTTATAAAGAAAATGTTTCTAAGGGAAAATAAAAATACCATAGGGTAATTAAAAGAAAAATCCTGGACAATAGTCAAAGGTTCTTCATTTGGTGTATACTTTGCTAGAATGCCAATAATAATACTAATAATACTAATAATAATAATAATAATAATAATAATAATAATAATAATAATAATAATAATAATAATAATAATAATAATAATAATTTTAAAGCTTGAATATTATACCATATTTTTTTCCAGATTTGTTTGTACCTGCAAGAGGAATCACAGATATCCTAGTTTCTGTCTACCTTAGTAATATTTCAATTACTCTAAAATATAGTTATTGAAAAAAATAATTTGGTGCATGCAAAATATGAACTAAGAAAGGGCAGTATTTGCATATGAGAATTGTAGGCAGCATGGCAAACCATTAATAAACTTCTGCTGGTATCTTCTAAGTATCTAGAAAATGTACAGAGATATGATGAACAAGAATTTTTATGGGATTAATTTAATGTCTTCTTGCTATGTATGCATTTCTACCATTTGTTGTCATCCTTCCATTTTTTTTGTGCTTAATTCTGAAATATCCTTGTGAGGACTTTTCTAAAGTAATTCATTCCAGGCTTCTGTTTCCAGGCTTGTAAAGTCCTTTCACCAGAAGCAAAGATTTGTGACTTCCTCCTATCGAGGTCGTAATCTTACATGAGTATCTTTAAGGTGTGGAAGATACAAATGAGTTTTGAGTGAATGTCACTTTTTGGGGGAAAAAAATTAATAAGCATGCATGTTCTACTTCTTCCCTACATATAAATTTTAGAAAATAAATTTGCAAATAAGTTTTAGAGTGTTCTAATTATTCTAACCTTTTGCTCTTTGAGCTTGGTTGCTTCTTGCAGTTTCGTTACCCAATTAGGTAACATCATCAGTACTGATAAGTGCAGGTTTTCTCTCTGTTCATATATGTGTTGATGAGGGTGCAGTTTTGTTCCTAGTGGTCCATTAATTAGGGTATTGTTTTCTGTTCTTTGTTGGTCTAGTGTTAATCCCTATTTATTTCCTTTCTGGAAAGAATGTGTTCTGATCTTTTGGTTTGCTTCTTAGCTTTTTTTACTATTTCATCTGCATGGTGTAAAATATGGTTTCTTTATCTATGTTTCTTTATCTATCTATTGTTGGCTGATTTGTTTGAATGCCAAGCTTCCAGAAATGTCATAATTTTGGATGTAGCTTAGTCTAGGATGCCCACAGTTCCCTAGTTGAAATTATGGTTGAGTTTATGCATGTATTGTCGGACTAAGATGTTTTCCTTGTGTCTTCTGACTGCTAGTTGATGTTCATGGGTGCATTCCGCTACTCTTCTGCTTGTGTGTCTTATACAGTAGCTATTACACTATTTCATTTTATTCTAAGGAAAACGTGCACATGGAAAAAAAGGATGAATATGTTTATTTTTTCTTTCTAGAAAAAGAGAGAATAATTGTTTAATAATTTAACAATTAATTTAACATTAATTAAAGCAAGCATTTCTAAACAAAAAGATATGAAAAGATATTAAGGATTAACATCCATATTAAGGATTTTTTGTCCAGAAGTGTATTTCCAAAGAAAATATCAGAAATGGATGAGAGAAATTTAACTCATCACTTCCAACTGTGGACTTCCACCCCTTTCATTATATGATCAGTTCAATTATTCCTAACTCAATTAAGGAGAAAAACGTTTTAAAGAAAATATGGTACTATTGATTCAAATAAAACTCACTCTTTATTAGTACATGTCTTAGAAGCACATTCTTGATTGATTTATATTTCTCCTTGGTAAAATTGTATGTCAGTATTTCAGTTGGAGGCTCATTGATTACCAGTCTGAAAAATATTTTAAAGAATTTTACAATGATTTAATGAGATATTTCATTACTGAAGAAATGGCCAACCTTTCAGCATTAGGCTTCTGAATCTTTAAGGGCTTTGTAAAGGGTAAAATGTCCACGAGGGCAACTTAGTTTGTTAGAGTGCTGTCACTTTTTGAAAAGCTGCATGATAAAATACTATTTTCTTTATTTCGCCAGTCACTGAAAAGTAGGTCATTCTGGCTTTATTTTTTAACAAAACTACTGGCCTGAACAATTGAAAGTGCAGTAAAGATTAGAAACTGTTGCAAGGAATATTCCTTATAACCTAGCAATATTCTTAAAGTGGATTTCTTCTGTAGATTTACTTGTGAGGAAGTACAGTTCAAACTGTTTCTGAAGTTAACCTGAGCCTCTTCTCATTCTTTTTGATACTCTTTGAAACACTTGCGGAAAGAATAAGTAAATGATAAAATGTGTGTCACCGGCAAACGTTCATTTTTGTGCTTGTATCGGGGTGAAAAGATAGAGTGTCATCAACTTTTCCTCATTAGAGCCACTTGCCAGCTCTGATCATTCAGGTAGTCTTCAATTACTGACCACAGTTGGAACCAGAAGCTCTATTGCTACATGAAGTGCTTGAAAAGCGAAAGGCCATGTGAGTGTGCCCAACTTAAAAGATCAATTGATCAGTTCTGGCTGAGATCGTTAAGCAAATCATCACAGGTCTTAAGTGTGATGGCATGTAACAACTTGTGACTTCCTTCCAACTTGCCCATTGACTTTGCTTGTTGGAAGCCTGCTATAGCATTAGCATTTAGACTTATATACTGCTTCACAGTACTTTATAGCTCTCTGTAAGTGGTTTACAGACTCACCATATTTCCCCCAGCAACCTGGGCCCTCATATTACTGACTTCAAAAGGATAGAAGGCCGAGCCAACTTTGAGCCTGGTGAGATTCAAACTACCAAATTGCAGGCAGCTGGCAATCAGCAGAAGTAGCCTGCAGTACTGCATTCTAACCACTGCGCTACCACAGCTATGAAGAATGCAGTTGACAGTCATGCAACTGCAACACCCAGCAACCATCAGAATTGAATGCAGATTGCCAGGTTCCTGAATTGTAGAGATGCTGTGATAGTCGCAATCTGAGGGCTAGTCATAAATCTCCTGTTTCAATGCCATTATAACTTTAAATAACTATTAAACAAGTGGTCAATAAGTGAAGACTATTTGTACACCAGAAGAAGCCTTAAAAATAAGGCTTCTTATTTGTTCTTTTTTAAAAAGTATATTGAGTGATGAGATTAACACAACCAGCAATGTTCAGAGACCATCTAAATTTCTTTGGGTAACTATGGGATTACCCCTCCTCTCAACCTAACTATTTGATAAACAGTTCCCTCTCTTTCCTCTAATGAACATGAAAAATTATTATCCAGAATCAAACAAAATTATTTAGACAATGGAAAAATATAAAATGACACTTTTGTGTTCATTTTATATTCTTCCATTGAAACACTTTTACTGTTTCTTTTTAACTTGTTCAATAGCGTAGGCCAAAGTATTTGTTCTGGGCCAGAAAGACAAATTAATAAATTCTATGAAATACATTTCCCCATAGTATTACAGTTACAGAAACTCCATGAGGAACTATTTGAGCTGATTTTCAATTATAATGTATGTTTTTGAAATGGTCAAATGTTGTATGATGCTTACCAAAAATTTGCTTACACCCATCAACCACATAATTATTTTATATCCAGCAAATCTGTTAATTTTCTAACATCCAGTCTCACAACCCTGTATTTGGTAGGAGTATATAATTATATTGCCCATTTCAATAGTTATAGTGAACTTGTGTATTTGAGAAGCTAACATCTCTGTGTACTCCAGATATGGAATTTTGAGGATGATATAGAAATTCTTCTAGAATAAATTACAATAATAGTATGACATTTGCATGGAAAATCCAAATGCAAACTATTTTCACCAAGATTCAAAGTTGCAGTTACATAACCTTTAAAATATCTTAAGTTGCAGGCTTTTTATAACACAGGCAAAAAGTAACACAATTGAGGACCTGAAGGAAGAAATTCATAAAATATTTTGCTTTCTTTTTTTTCCTGTTTGTGAGGAAAAGCAATACTAGAACAGTATATGAATGGGGAACAGTATTAACTCTTTTTCAAAACTTAAGACCTTAATCTTTTGGCATTATTAGAAGGCTCCAATACAGACAATTAAAGCATAATTTCCAGAATACCCCAAAGGGAACATCAGAGGAATTGAAGGCTTGTTAAAATATTACACTCCACAAAATGCTGGCTGGGGAATTCTGGAAGTTGAAGTTATGTATCTTCAAGTTGCCAAGGTTTAGAAACACTGATCTGGAGTATCCAGAGCTAGCATCATAAATTGCTGGACTATAGCATCCTTTATGCATATGAGCAAATGAAAAAGGATGAAAACCAGGTAGCCCTTTCTAAATAATAATCCCATTGACTATTTTTTTCTCTCTCTTCCATTAGAAAAACAATAGAATATTTTGATCAGTTTTTCTTTCCTTCCAAAATCAACATCCACACATAAACATACTGATGCTGTAGCATTATCAGTTAGGTGGGATCCACTCCTTATTAAAACCCGGATGTAGTAATTATGATTTATATACGATTACCTTAAATCTGCACAGAATGACTTTAAACAGTCAAATAGCCATTAATTTGACTGCTCAAAGAGAAGCTCATAATCTTTTAAAATGTCATATAAAATGTTCATTTTGAAATGCCCTACAGTGATTTTGGAATTTATTTAAAGTGGGCTGTTGATAGCTCTTTTATAAATAAGCAATTACAGTAAACTAAAAATATCATGGCCCATCACATTATACATTCTATAATTTCATGGATGAAAGGCCTAAAGCTGATCTGCATAAATGTGGTATGCCTCTCAGCAGGTGAAAGGTTTGATTGCATATGATAATCAGAGTTATTATTTATAGTAACCATTTATACTTGTTATTTATTAAAATGCTGTAAACCACATATTGATTTCAGTAAGTCACCATGACTTGTATAAAAACTAGGCACAGGATTATTTAAGTATTTTTAACATTGCAGTTGAGGTTGCATATTAGTTTACAGGTCAAGTCTCTAATAGATGAAAATTGCAAAAAAGTCTGACTGACCAGATTTAAAAAATAAATAAATGAAAGACAGCAAGGGTATTCCAAGTTTAGTAGCAGCATATTCCTTATGTATACAGTAATCTTCTCCAATGTGATATCTTCAAACTATTGGGCTTCAACTCCTTCAAGATCATGCTGGACAGCATTAGATTAGAGCATGGTGGCGCAGTGGTTAGAATGCAGTATTGCAGGCTAATTCTGCCCACTGCCAGCAGTTCGATCCTGATCAGCTCAAGGTTGACTCATTCTTCCATCCTTCCAAGGTAGGTAAAATAAGGACCCAGGTTTTTGGGGGGAGGGGAGCAATATGCCAACTCTAAATCGCTTAGATTTGAAAAGCATTACAAAGAGGCATATAACTGCTATTACTAATGCTGTTATGTTGGGGTAGAGTGCTATATAATATGTAATGTAGATGCTGAGTGAAAAATTGCTGGTTCAGACTAAGGATATAAGAATTCTTCCTATTGGTTCCATTGATTTTCTTTTCAAATCATTTGCAGATTTCTTGAAACTGCTTATGTATACCACAGTGCTCCACTAGAAGCATTTATTTATTTATTTGCTAAATTTACATAACTGCCCATTTGACATATGTGATTCTGAGTAGCATTTAAATTTAAAAGCACAAAACAATATAGCACAATAACCAGAAACATAACAAACATCATTAGTAATAATTAAAACTTATGAAAACTATAGTTTTTAAGCTAAGGGCAGGTTCATTTATTACCCCAATATTTCAATTCTACTTATAAATAAAAAAACAGAATATGAAAAATGAATACACAAATCAAAATTAACAATATGCTCAGAAGAAACGAGGACAATGATACCATAGTATATCCCATAATGCTACAGTCTTTATATGATGCAGTGGAGTGAAAGAATCAATGAATAAATTAATGAATGAATGAAATACTAGTTTGCTACAGCTTCAACTTCAATATATATATATATATATATATATATATATATATATATATATATATATATATATATATATATATATATTTGGTTATTCAGGTTTTCTCCCACATAAAATTGGAAGTATCCTGGTGACGTTTCGACGAAATCCCATTCGTCATCTTCAGGCTTGTGTCTTCGGCTTTGTGCTTCTCGGAGTAACCGAATAACCAAAGATCCACATACAAATACCCGCGAAAACCTCAGAATATATATATTCCGATTAGATCAGTTAAACAAAGATTTGCTAGCACTACACCTGGAACTGAGCAGCAAAATCCACCCTCTACTTTGGGACAAGATAAAACAACTTACAACTTGGAGAGCTGATTCTGAAGGCATTTACAAACAGGAAAAATTATTGAAAAAATTAAAGAAATTAGAACATGACAAGAAAACCCCCAACAACTCACAACAACACCTGAAACAATTAGTGCACAACGTTTCCAACAGAGAACTCACCAAAACAGAAACAGATGTTCTAACCAAAGGATTCAATTATGCTATAGCACCCCAAAAAATCCCCACAGAATCCATCATATGTGCAGTAGAATCCAGCCTAACTAAATTAAATACAGATGAAGCTGATAAAATAAGACACCAAGTTACCAATATCCTATGCACAAGCAAGCCACCCAAAAGCAACTTACAGAAAAATGAAATTAAAGCACTACAAACCCTGAAAAGAGATAGCAGCATAATCATCCTCCCAGCAGACAAAGGAAATGCCACTCTAGTAATGGACAGAAAAGACTACGAAACAAAATTGACAGACCTACTCCAAGACTCCACATACAAACCCATAAGCACAGACCCAACCACATATCTGGAAAAATTAACCAAGAAGAAAATTATAACCAGCCACATAAGCAAAGAGATCCAACACATGATTATACCCAGAGAGAAATCTTCCAGATGCCCCAAACTATACGGCCTCCAAAAAATACACAAAGAAGGCATACCTCTCAGACCCATAGTCAGCTCCAGAGGAGCACCACTACAAAACCTAGCCAAATACCTATCAAAGCAGCTACAGCCCCATGCCGAAACAGCAGCTTCACATGTACAAAACTCATACCACTTCTTGGAAATGATCAAAGATCTACACGTGGAGCAAGAAGATCTGCTTGTAAGTTTTGACGTGGTTTCCCTATTCACTCAAGTCCCGATAAAAGAGACCCTGAAATCATCAAAAATAAATACCAACCAGCCAAACACCTCATGGAACTAACAGAACACTGCTTAACCAACACATATTTCATATACAAAGGACAAAGATACAAACAAATAGAAGGAGCCCCCATGGGATCACCACTGTCACCTGTCATTGCTAACCTGTTCATGGAAGAATTCGAATCCAGAGCCCTGGCCAATGCCATCCTCAAACCCAAACTATGGTTAAGATACATCGATGACACATTCGTGATTTGGCCCCATGGACAAGAAAACCTAAACAATTTCCTAACACACCTAAACAGCGCACACCCCAAAATCAAGTTCACCATGGAAACAGAAACAAACAAACAACTACCATTCCTAGATGTACTAATCTACAAAAAAACAGATGGCACACTAGGACACACCATATACCAGAAGAAAACACACACCAACCGCTACCTCAACGCCCAATCCCACCACCACCCAGCACAGATAAACTCCGTGGCTAAAACACTAATTACTAGAACCAAACGCCTGGCAGACAAGACACACATTAAGACTGAACTATGCACCCTGACTAAAATATTGACAGCCAACGGCTTCCACAAAAGCAAAATCACCAACTTGATCCACAAAAACACACTGAGACATAATAGAGACCCAGAAGATGAACAGACCCATGGAACAGCTGTCCTGCCCTACATAAGAGGCACTACAGACAAAATTAGTAAGATACTATACAGACACCACATCAAGACTGCCTTCAAAACAGACAGAAAAATAGCAGCCATCCTCAGAAACCCCAAAGACAAAATTGACCTGGAAAACCAAGGCATATACGAAGTCCCCTGTGCATCATGCCCGGCCACATACATTGGACAGACCAATAGAAGAATAAGCACCAGCCTGGATGAACACAAAAATGCAGTCAAAAAGCTGGAACACACTTCCTCACTAGTCCAACACATGGAAGCCACAGGTCATAGCATCAACTTCAATGGCACCAAAACCCTAGCCACTATAGAAAATTCCAGCCACAGAATCATCAGAGAAGCCATAGAGATTGAAAAAGACCAGAAAGCATGAACAGAAGAGATGATTCCACCAGGCTGTCAATCATTTGGAAGCCTGCACTCACAAACAAAAAAATCTCCACACCACAAGCCAGGCAAACACCTGGGCACAAACAGATCCCCCTGATACCTCCAGCTCAAACACATCCCAACCAGGCACCCAGATGAAACCCAGCTTCCTAACTAATGATAGCCGTCCATTTACCCGAAGCCAAGCTGCACTAAAGACCTCCAATAAAGTAACACAATGCTGCCAGCCAATCAAGATACAAAAAGAGCCAAAAACAGACAGAAGATATTAGAGACACCAATCAAGCAGAACACAGCAAACTCCGAGACCAATAAACACAGACCAAGACTCCCAACCAATCAGGATGAAGAAAAAACTGGCACAGCAATAGGCTGCCCCAAATTTAAATCTGAAACCACTGACTCACGGACGGACACAATACAGAAGCCTGATGATGGCAGATGAGATTCTGCTGAAACGTTGCTACAACTTTAAAAGAACTACAATGACGTGGGAAAATACCCGAACCAAGCCGAACACCATACATGTAAATACCCGCGAAAACTTAAGAAAACAAATATATACATACATACATACATACATACATACATATTCGGGTTTTCTCCCGTGTAAGATTGGAAGTATCTAGGCAACGTTTCTGAAGTCTCATTCATCATCTTCAGGCTTGTGTCTTCGGCTCTGTGCTTCTCAGAGTGATGTGAGCTTGCAGCTGCTTCTTCCTTTTAACTGCTAGTGGGGTGTGACTTGATTGGGTGGGGGCTTGGCTGTGTTCTGATTGGGTGGGGGTGTGTTCTCATTGGTTGGGGGTTTGGCTGTGTTCTGATTGGTTGGGGTTGGCCGTGTTTTGATTGGCTGGAGGTGTGTTCTGTTCGGGTGGGGGCTTGGTTGTGCTCAGGTTAGTCTTAGTTGCTGGGGGATTTGAGCTGGTGAGCTGTGATCCTGCTGTTTGGCTTCGAGTTCGTGGTCGTGCCGCATCTTCATGGTGGGTGTCAGTTCGCTTCATGTATGGCTCGGAGGGATTTGATGTGGGTAGTGATGCAGCTGCAGTGCGGCTTCTGGTCCGTGGTCGTGTCTCATCTTCTGTGTGGGTGTGAGTCTGCTTTCTATGTGGAAGTGTGGTGGTGGCATCTTGTGTGGCTCTCGTGGGTGTGGGTCTGGTGTCATTCTTCATGTTAGGTACTCGTCTGTTCATGAGGGCGGGTTTCCAAATGGCTGGTAGGCAGGAGGTGTCATCTCATTTATTCATGCTGTGTGGGTGTTTTTCTATCTCTATGGCTTCTCTGATTATTCTGTTGTTGAAGTGTTCGGTTTTGGCGATAGTTCTGGTATTTTTAAAGTCAATCTCATGTCCTGTGGCTTTGAGGAGACAAAAAAACCTCAAAGCCACAGGACATGAGATTGACTTTAAAAATTATTTAAAATTAATTAATTAAAAATTAATTATTTACAGAAGCCTGGTGATGGCAGATGAGATTCTGCCGAAACGTTGCTACAACTTTAAAAGCACAACTACAATGACGTGGAAAATACCCGAACAAAGCTGAATTATTATATATATATATATATATATATATATATATATATATATATATATATATATATATATATATATATATATATATATATATGCATTCATATATATATATATATATATATGGCATTCATATATATATATATATATATATATATATATAGCATTCATATATATATATATATATATATATATATATATATATATATATATATATATATATATATATGCATTCATATATATATATATATATATATATATATATATATATATATATATATATATATATATATATATATATATAACATTTTGAATGTCCTAAGACAATTTTCTTTGATATGTTTGTTATCTTCACCCCCGCATACATATTAATTTTCTCACTAGGTTAGGAAATAAATTCCATAATTATTTTATGTTTTGTTTTTTTCAAATTTATAGATAATTCTAGTGTTCTGCAAATAACAAGGGATGTTACGGACGGGTTATAGGACTGAATAGTAGATGTCCAATAAAAGTTTGATTTCACAAACTGCTTCAGGGCTGAGCAGGCTTTTTTGCTTGAATATGTTCTCATTAACAATTTAATGGTATAAAATAAATAAAATTGAACAGAAAGGAGAAGGAAATTTATTCTGCATATTTCCTTTGATTGAATAGCCTGGCACATTGGGGCGTCAAGAAGAGTCAATCTTTCCAGACTTAGTTTCTGAGTATTGACAGCTAATATTTCTCCAATACTTTGGATTTGCACAAATGTATAAAAATGGATCTCTGAATCAAACAGATTTAACCTGATTTCATTGATTGATTCAATGAATATATATCAATAAAAATGACTGGGGATGCTCACTCTGACATCCTTGCTAATTTGGGGTCCAAATGCCATTCACAGTTTATCCATTTCATTCATGGTTCACACATACACACACAAAAGGCATTTGTTAGTGTCAACCAAGCCTGGAAAAGCAAGGGGAAAATAATAATTTACTGTAACACAGTTTTTGAAAAATTATATTTTGAGGGTAGAAAGTCTTCTACCCTGACTCCTAAGTCTCCTCTCAGGAGACTTAACAATTCAGTCTCCCCCACCCCGAAAAATGTGAAAAGTATGATCCTGTCTTTTGTTCATTCCATCAGCTGTAAAAGAAGCACATGGGAAATGTTTCAAGCATTCATTAGAGTGAAATCCTTGAAGATGTCCACCTGAAACTTGGCAGGAGTATTCTAAAGAGTCTATCAACCCTGCTCTTTTCATCCCATTCTGCCACATAAGAGAAGCAGGTGCAGGTGTTTAATGCTTTCCCATGTGGCAGATGGACATCTTTCTTTTTTAGCTGAATCTTGAAGCAGCTTGAACTGGTTTACCCTTGAATCACAAATGCTAATCTAATCATGTTCCCTTCAGATTTTGAATTTCTGAATAGAAATGAATCAAGGTTGATTCTTACAAATCTATTTAACAGCCCACGAATGAGCAACTTTGCACATAAATAATATGTAAAACGAAGAATGGAAAGCAAACACCATCTCAGTTTTTCTTCAGTTTGTGAATTGAACATATTATTAGTAGGAGAATGTAGAAAGGTAAAACCATAGGTATGCAGGGGTGGGATTCTACCAGTTCTGTCCACTTCTGTAGAACCAGTTGCTCTGAAAAGCAGCAAATAGAGAGCATACCTAGAACCGGTTCTATGTCTGCTGCTGCTTTGGCCCACCCGCCCGCCCGGGCTCTTACCCAAACTTTATTTCCTGCTTTTTCAACCGCAGCTGCTTTGCGCGACACAACTGCGGTTGAAAAAGCAGGAAAAAAGGGCTTTTCCAACCACTGCGCAATTGCACGCAGCACTGCTCAGCTGTCTGGGCAGCTCAGCAGGTCATAAATTGCACTCGCACGACTCATGAGTCTCGTGCAGGTGCGCGTGACGCAGAGCAACAGAACCGGTAGTTATACCGGTCGGATCCCATCCCTGTGTATGGTTTTTCTTGGAGTAATATCTTAATAGAGGGCATAGATATCCAATTTCTTCATGGTGTTCAGATGTTGCAAAGAAGACAAACTTGAGCCTTTCAAGATTTAGAAATCAAAACGCATGCCTAGCAGTATTTTTGACTACATGATGAATTTGAGTATTTGAGAAGTTGCATATTTTCAGGAGCACTTAAATGCAGCTTGGTTTCTTAAAAATAAATGCATTCAAATAAATGTTTTGTGGTTAGGGGATCTTCTCTAAGGAAAAATAAGGGGGAAATATCCATTAGATGATTTTGAGAATGATTTTAAGCAGTCAGATTCAGCAAGACTGAGCAGAACACAAATTGCAATTATATAAGGTCTCTTTTTCCCGAAGAACAAAGAAAGATTAGAACTGAGGAAGAAGTCATTGATGAGTTGGCATTTTATGTCTTGGCTTTCCTAAAACAAAAAGCTCCTTGTATTTTCTTGTGAGTAGAGTATAGTCATCATTCAACATTTAAAAAGAACCATTGTCAAACAGCTATGCCATCTATTCACTCGCTTGTTGTAGGGCTCCTTATATCTATGACAAAGAGGTTTTTTTTCTATACCAGTCCAAATTCCCAACAAACTACTGATTGCTGCCTTGTTAGAAGTTGTGAATCCCATGACTGTTGCTGTTACCGCTGAGCAATGTGGCAGCTGCTCCACACAAAGGGCAAAGTTCAGAAGGTAATCAAATCTCAATTCACCAAGAATCTATTGTGATTCTTTAGAATTAACCTTTATAATTTAACTGTTACCAGAAGCTTATGACAGAACAACCTTGATCCACAGTCCATAAAAAAGCAGAATATTTATGTTGCAGCAAGTATATTTTTTACAAACCTCACTTGGTCAACAGGCGCAAAGAGGGTCTCCAGATCATAGGCTTCTGCAATGTTGTCTGGTTGCTACAGCATTTTCTGACATTGAAGGAAGTTAATTTATTTGACTCAAAATCAACTTACACTGCTTACATGTGGCAGGGCATGATGCACAGGGGACTTCATATATGCCTTGGTTTTCCAGGTCAATTTTATCTTTGGGGTTTCTTAGGATGGCTGCTATTTTTCTGTCTGTTTTGAAGGCAGTCTTGATGTGATGCCTGTGTAGTATCTTACTGATTTTGACTGTAGTACCTCTTATGTAGGGCAGGACAGCTGTTCCATAGGTCTGTTTATCTTCTAGGTCTCCATTATGTCTCAGTGTGTTTTTGTGGATCAGGCCTGTGATTTTGCTTTTGTGGAAGCCGTTGGCTATCAGTACTTTAGTCAGGGTGCATAGTTCAGTCTTTATGTGTGTCTTGTCTGCCACGCGTTTGGTTCTGGCAATTAGTGTTTTGGCCACGGAGTTTATCTGTGCTGGGTGGTGGTGGGATTGAGCATTGAGGACAAAGATACAAGCAAATTGAAGGAGCCCCTATGGGATCACCACTGTCACCCATCATTGCAAACCTGTTCATGGAAGAATTCGAATCCAGAGCCCTAGCCAATGCCACCCACAAACCCAAACTATGGTTAAGATACATCGATTACACATTTGTTATTTGGCCCCATGGAAAACAAAACCTAAACAATTTTCTAGCACACCTAAGCAGCGCACACTCCAAAATCAAATTCACCATGGAAACGGAAACAAACAAATAACTACCATTCCTAGATGTACTAATCTACAAAAAAAACAGATGGCACACTAGGACACACCATATACCAGAAGAAGACACACATCAACTGCTACCTCAACGCCCAATCCCACCACCACCATATATATATTTTTATTTTCTTAAGTTTTCACGGGTATTTATATGTATGGTATTCAGCTTTGTTTGGGTATTTTCCCACGTCATTATATGTGTGCTTTTAAAGTTGTAGCAACGTTTCGGCAGAATCTCATCTGCCATCATCAGGCTTCTGTATTGTGTTCATCTGTGAGTCAGACTTTCACAGACGTTTCTGTTTTAAATTTGGTGCTAGCCTTGTGCTGTGTTAGAATGGTTTTTTCTTCATCCTGATTGGTTGGGAGTCTTGGTCTGTGTTTATTGGTCTTGGAGTTTGCTGTGTTCTGCTTGATTGGTGTTTCTAATATCTTCTGTCTGTTTTGTAGCATTTTTTTGTCTTGATTGGCTGGCAACATTGTGTTTCATGTATTGGGGTCTTGTAGTGCAGCTTGGCTTTGAGTGAATGGATGGCTATGATTTATTAGGAAGCTAGGTTTCATCTGGGTGGCCGGTTGGGGTATGTTTGGGCTTGAGGTATCGGGGGGGATCTGTTTGTGCCCAGGTGTTTGCTTGGCTTGTGATGTGGAGATTTGTTTTGATTGTGAGTGCAGGCTTCCAGATAATTGACAGTCTGGTGGAGTCATCTCTTCTATTCATGCTTTCAGGTCTTTTTTCAATCTCATTGAACAGCAGAAGCGGCTGTGAAAGCCTGACACACAGATGAACCCAATGCACAAGCCTGGTGATGGCAGATGAGATTCTGCTGAAATGTCGCTACAACTTTAAAAGCACAACTATAATGACGTGGGAAAATACCCAAACAAAGCTGAATACCACACATACACATATGTATGTATGTATGTATGTATGTATGTATGTATGTATGTATGTATGTATGTATGTAAATAGGAAGGTGATGGTAAAAAACAGCATTGGACAAACGTACCCATTTATCTTAAAGAGACTTGGAAAGAAATTCTCGAGTGACCTGGAAATAAATTGTTTGATTTCTACAGAAAACTAAGAATTTGTGAAGGATAACTATTACCTTTTTTTTGTGAAGGATAACTATTACCATTTTTTGCCTCCAGGCCTTTCCCCACTAATTGTGATCATAGCTGTTTTCTGTTGTAGCTGTTGATTTGGCAAGTGAGGAAATGAAGGAAGATAACTTCTAAATAATGCATCACAAATAGTTGAAAGGTTCAAAAGCCAGATGTTGAATTTCTATGTAATGGGGAAAAATAGTAATTGGTTTGATTTAAACAGCTGGAAGTTACTATGCATTTCTTCACAACATATAATAAAGCAAGTATTTTTACTAATGGGAGAAGAGTTGCATGTGAGAGTCCCCAATAATTCAAAAGGAAAATGAATTCCATATTTGCTTTGCTGCATTTCCAGTAGTGTTAAAAATCAACACAATCCCCCCAAATAGAAAATGTGATGAGAGAGTTTGGAGAAAGACAAAGAAAAAAGGCAGGCAGGCAGGCAGGCAGGCAGGAAGGAAGGAAGGAAGGAAGGAAGGAAGGAAAGGGAGGGAGGGAGGCAAAGAAAATTCATGACTATTTACTATGCATTAGTTCCTTGTAATGATAATGATAGAATACTTCTCAGAAATAAAGGCAGAAGTTTACTTCAAATCAAAAAATCTGTCAAAGAAGAAAAGCATGTATTGGCTGATTATATAAAAGACAACCAAGAACAAGCATTGATGCAAGTTAAAAAGCAGAACATACTGAATGTATAGGAAACAAACATGAATGTTGAAATAATGTAATAAAAACAAGCAGAATGTTGACAGGAAGAAGGATTACGAGGTCAATTGCTACAAAAGATGGGGGGGTAGATAAAGATAAAACCTGACAATGACTTAAAATTGGAATATTAAAAAAAAAGAAACTGAAGGCTTAATTTCTTCTGCTCAAGAGCAAGCTATTCAAACTAATACAACTGAGGACCAGAAGAAACAGTAGATCATATACTCAGTTCATACAAGAAGATTGCACAAATCATTTAAAAACAATAACATATTACACAATTGCCACTATGTTTCACTGGAATATCTGTAAAAATGTGCCAGTAATGGAAATTTGGTGGAAACATCAAAATGAGTAAGTTAAAAAAAATACAAAGACATGCAAATAAAAGTAGAACAAATGTGGGAAAAGAAAGCAGACATTACCAATAATAATAGGTCCTTGGCAGTGGTGGGATTCATTTTTTTTTACTACCGGCTCTGTGGATGTGGCTTGGTGGGTGTGGCAGGGGAAGGATACTGTAAAATCTCCAGTCAGAGGTGGTATTTGCCGGTTCTCCAGACTACTCAAAATTTCCTATACCAGTTCTCCAGAACTGATCAGAACCTGATGAATACCACCTCTGGTCCTTGGGCACAATCCCCAAACAAGTGAAGCATCACTTGAACGCAATCAGCATTGACACGCAATCAGCAATCAGCATTGACAAAATCACCATCATTCAATTGCAAAGGACAGCTTTACTTGGAACAGCTTACTGCCTGCAACAATACCTTTAACACTATTCATCAACAACATTTGCCTATCCCAGATCCTTGGGGAAGGACTCGATGGATCAAAATGCCAAGTTTAATCTAAATATCTAGCTGACCATAAATAGAAGTAGAGATAGAGACAAAATTAGAAATAGAAAACTTCAAAATGGTCCTGGTGTAAACCAACATGGACATGCACTTAATGAAATAACTTCTGTACAAAATAGTTGATATTCTTCCAACTGTTGTCTCCTAATAATTCGTTGTATTTCAATGTTTGTCTCTATAGATAGCCATACGTTGCAGACCACTCATTGATTGCTAACTCTTTTGTTCTACCTTTCTCTCCCTGGCATTTTTTTTGGGGGGTGGGGGTGGGGAATGGACATTCTCATAACTTCTAGACCATCATTCAGCCCAGATGCAGGTCATGTTATATGATGCTTTTGACTGTGCTAGCCTCATGTGTTGTGCTATTCCACCAAAATAGCTTTTGATGGGCTCTATTTGAAATAATAATGAGGAAAAAGAACCTCTCCTCTTAACTTTTTAACATTTCTGAAAGTTCTGCACATTTTAATCAACAGTAATATATGTTGTGTGAATTATAGGAGTCATTAAAAACCTCTCCAGCATATAACATAATAATGGAATAGCCGTGGGAAAAATAAATTAGTTATTTCTATAATTACAGTTAGGTTTCTGAGGCTGGATATATCATATTTTACACGGAAAGTCAGATTTTTGTGAATTGCTTCATATTTGATGTCCTGCACTATTTTTAAAGGTAGGATATGCAGTTTCTTTGATTGACATAGATCTTTGCCTTTGTTTTAGATAGGTTTCCCTTATTTTGCTATGGCTGATTATAATGCAAACATTTGTAAATTATTTTAGATTGTCCTAGTAAGACATTGCATTTTTTTTCATCTCATCATCCTTGTTCTCCATTAAAATGTGGTACCTAATTGATTATAATAATGCTTACTGAGCACTCTCCTGTATTCACAGCAGATTTTGACCTTAGAACAAGGTTATATAGCTGTTGGGTGAGAAAAGCTAAAAAAGAAAGTAAAAGACAAGTAAGAGTAATAATAATAGAATGAATAGATAGCCTATGGAGAAAGCATACTTCATTAGTAGGGAGGATTCCACTGCAGATTGTGAAGGAGTGAAAGATACAAAGCTATCCCAATCCATCTGTTAAAATTTACTAAATTCTGGAATTTTATAATTATAATTAACTTATAATTGTCTTTGCCAGTGTATCATGGAAAAGATGACTTCAGTTGCATTAAGAGAATGTTGAGGAGATATCTAACTTTGAGGACATCATTGTTACTTCAAAATGCTCATGTAGAGGCTTAATTTCATCTAATTATATTGGATGAATGATTTCTAATTTCTAAATGATCTCTAAACCAAACTACAAACCAAACTACTCAAACTTAACCTCAGAATCAAAGAAGTACTGGCGCTTGAATGAGTGATCAACATGTCCAACCACCCATTATCTACTGCAATACCAAAAGGCCTCAACTTCAACACAGACAAACCATAAGACAAGCAATCATACCACAGACCAGAAAGAGACAAGAACAGAATCAGCTCAAAGCCTTCAAAAGCCTACAGAAAACCCAATCTCCGCCAGCAATCTGCAGAGGTGGCAGCAGAATCTGACAGTGGGGAAGAACATGGGCCAGTCTGGGAGTCTGGGGAGGACTCAGATGATGATCCTGCATCTGATATAGAGATGGGGCCAGGGCCAGGGCCATCTGGGGGTTATGTGCTGACTCTGGAACCTCCAGAATCTGATAGCAGTGAGGCAGAGGAACAAGGGGAGCCTGTTCCCAGTGCACGTGTGAACAGAGCTGCCAGAAGGCAAGAGCAGCCAAGACAAAAGGGGTGACTCAGGAGTAAGGCTAAGAGGCGATTGCCCCTCCCATAAGATATAAAGGAAATTCAAAGGGACAGGAACCTTTGCAGGAAGCAACGTTGCTCACTCTGTTCAGATGAAACTTTGAGGCTCTATGTGGACTTTGTACTTTGTTTGGCTTTTTACAGTTAATTTGGCACTTTAGTTGTTGGCAGCAATTCAAAGGAGATAAAGGTGGGTGCTTATCTCAAGAGACTGTTTGGGATTACAGGCTGGGAATGAACATAATTCCCAGCGTTGAAGTAAAAAGAGAGTTGTTTGGACTAAGCATGTGCTTAATTACAGTCTCAGGAAGCCTTGGTCAGAACACAATCTATCATCATCCTACCAGCAAACAAAGGCCAAACTATGGTTATTGTGGACAGATCACAATATATACAAAAAGCCAAAGTACTGGAGGACAATGAAACTTACATCCTAGTGAATACCAATCCAATACAGAAACTAAGACCCCCCCAAAAAGCCAAATCACTAAAGAAAAACAGTGGGGGATAAAAAGCAGTGGATCTGTTCTCCCATGCTTCTATGAATGCCCCCAAAACACAGAAGCCAGACATACCTCTTTGTCCAATTGTCACTAGGAAATCCAATCTATAACATTGCTAAATAACTGACAAAAAAAGCTTGGACACCACATAGGGGGAAGAAAATACTCCATCAACTCCCAAGTACAATACCTCCAAAGAATGAAAGATCTGACCATAGGTAAAGATGAAATCACTGTATCATCTGATGTCCATAGACCTAGAACTAGCAAAAGAATCCATGACAGCATTGCTAAACAACACACCCGATAAGATCAAATACACCAAGATTGAAATACCCAGAATCATGGAATCATATTCAAGTTCAAAGAGCATCAAAGGCCCTTCAGTTAAACCCTGATTTACAAACATTTTTTGATTCATTTAAATTATTGCATCACTATTATTTGGGGTCTGTGTGAAAATTAATTTAGCTTTAATTCAAAAATTATTTAACAGAATAACAGAGTTGGAAGGAACCTTGAAAGAAAGGCAGCCCTATACCATTTGTATGAATACTTGAACAAGTCAAAGTTTTTTGAAACAGGGCAGTAATTCAGACCAAAATGTCAAAACACACACCTCATCTGATTTGAATTATTTTTAAAATGAAATCAATAATCCATACTAAATTGCTGATTTGAAGAAAACTGATCAGATAATTTCAATTAAATTAATAATTTGAGTTAGACAATTTAATCAGTCAATCAGATTAGAGCTGGCAGGGACCTTGGAGGTCAGAATCAGAATCAAAATAGAGCTGGAAGGGACCTTAGAGGTCTTCTAGTCCAGCCCACTGCTCAAGCAGGAGACCCTAGACCATTTCAGATAAGTGACTGTGTAGTCTCTTCTTTAAAACCTCCAGTGATGAAGAACCCACAACTTCAGAAAGGAAGATGTTCCACTGGTTAATTGTCCTCCCTGTTGGGAAGTTTTTCCTTAATCCAGATTGCTTCTCTTCTTGATTAGTTTCCATCTATTGCTTTATGTCCTGCCTTCAGGTGCATTGTGGCAGCCCATTAAATACTGGAAGGCTGCTATCATGTCACCTGTAGTTCTTCTTTTCTTTAGATTCTCTAGAATTCAACTGATTCACTTCTAATGCTTCAGTATGAAAAAGGTAAGGAAAATTGGCATTTACCCCCATATCTAGTTTACATGCCTAGTTGTTAAGAATTTTGGGAGGACTCCAACATTTCCTCATCGAGATAAATTTTTAAAAAATCAGATAATGTGCAGACCTAGTGATGGAAGTAGGAAATAGTTAATTCCCCAAATTAGATCGAATATGGTTGCTCTCCTCTGTTCTCACCGCTCACTGGGAATAGGCAAAGAAACAGAGAGGCAAAGAAACAGAGAGGAGACATTTTGCTAGATCTTCGAAAGATAAGTGAGTGTCCGCAGGTCTACTTGTGGAGACTCAGCAGCGGGGGAGGGAATAGGCAGGATGAATGTTGCAGTGCCTTTGCAGTCATTTGTAAGAGTGAAATGGCTGCTATGGTGCTGCGAGATTTGTAACCTCCGGACTGTGTCATAAGTACTTGGGGGGAGTTATGTTGCAACTTCAAATAGTTGCCAAATGAACTGTCATAACTCAGGATTACTGTAGTTCAATCTCTGGCCAGTGTGGAAATCCACTATTGCAGTGTCCCTGATAAGGCCTACTACCAAACCTCTGTTTAAACCCTTGTAATGAAGGATAGAAAGACAGTCATTTTTTTAACAGCTCTTAGTTTAGATGTCTCCTCTCAAGCATATATTTTCTTGAGGGTGACTGAATATCATATCACTATCATAATGCAGATAAAACTATCATTATACTGAGAGATTTTAATGAAGAAAACATTGCATTTACTTCCCCAAAACTTTCTGAAAAAAAGTTACCAGGCATTCCATGCCCAAGAGCCTCAAAACTTCTCTCTTCTGTCTCTATGTTTCACCCTTGTGATGTTCCATAAATCCCTCAAAACCTGGTTATGTCACCTGGCCTGGAGATCGCAGGGAATCAGAGATGTCTTCAGATGGCTCTGTTACTGAAATGATATACTATTTTCTCCATGTCTGGGATTTATGTATTTTATGTATTTGAGCCACAGTGTCACAATGGTTAGAATGCAGTACTGCAGGCTACTTCTGCTGCCTGCTAGCTGCGTGCAATTTGGCAGTTCAAATCTCACCAGGCTCAAGGTTGACTCAGCCTTCCATCCTTCTGAGATTGATAAAATGAGGACCCAGTTCATTGGGGGCAGCATACTAACTCTGTAAACCACTTAGAGAAAATTGTAAAGCACTGTGAAGCAGTATATAAGTCTAAGTCCTATACTACTACTATTAATTTTAATAATATTTAATTTTAACACTGAATTTAAAATATATTTATATGATTGTTTATATTTATGTGTGTGTTTAATTGGATTATTGTATGCTGCCAAATATCACCTTGATCAGATGGGTGACCATATAAATATAATTAATAAATAATAAATAATTGATATGCCATTTGTGCCTGTATAATGGGAAGGAATGAATCTTATAAACCACCATAAATCTGAGAATTCCTATAATTCTGATGCCTATAATAATCTATAATATATAATTCATATATATATATATATATATATATATATATATATATATATATATATATATATATATATATATATATATATATTTGTTTTCTTAAGTTTTCGTGGGTACTTACATGTATGGTGTTTGGCTTGGTTCGGTATTTTCCCACGTCATTGTAGTTCTTTTAAAGTTGTAGCAACGTTTCAGCAGAATCTCATCTGCCATCATCAGGCTTCTGTATTGTGTCCATCTGTGGGTCAGACTTTTACAGTGGTTTCAGATTTAAATTTGGGGCAGCCTATTGCTGTGCCAGAATGGTTTTTCTTCATCCTGATTGGTTGGGAGTCTTGGTCTGTGTTTATTGGTCTCGGAGTTTGCTGTGTTCTGCTTGATGGGTGTCTCTGATATCTTCTGTCTGTTTTTTGGCTCTTTTTGTATCTTGATTGGCTGGCAGCATTGTGTTACTTTAATGGAGGTCTTTAGTGCAGCTTGGCTTCGGGTAAATGGACGGCTATCATTAGTTAGGAAGCTGGGTTTCATCTGGGTGCCTGGTTGGGGTGTGTTTGAGCTGGAGGTATCAGGGGATCTGTTTGTGCCCAGGTGTTTGCCTGGCTTGTGGTGTGGAGATTTTTTGTTTGTGAGTGCAAGCTTCCAAATGATTGACAGCCTGGTGGAATCATCTCTTCTGTTCATGCTTTCTGGTCTTTTTTCAATCTCTATGGCTTCTCTGATGACTCTGTGGCTAGGGTTTTCCATAGTGGCCAGGGTTTTGGTGCCATTGAAGTTGATGCTATGACCTGTAGCTTCCATGTGTTGGACTAGTGAGGAAGTGTGTTCCAGCTTTTGACTGCATTTTTGTGTTCATCCAGGCGGGTACTTATTCTTCTATTTATATATAAAATACCCGAACAAAGCTGAAGGCCATATATATACAGTCTGGTGGAGTCATCACTTCTATTCATGCTTTCAGGTCTTTCAATTTCCATGACTTCTCTGATAATTCTGTAGCTGGGGTTTTCTATAGTGGCTAGGGTTTTGGTGTCATTGAAGTTGATGCTATGACCTGAGGCTTTCATGTGTTGGACTAGTGAGGAAGTGTGTTCCAGTTTTTTACTGCATTTTTGTGTTCATCCAGGTGGGTACTTATTCTTTTATTGGTCTGTCCAATGTATGTGGCAGGGCATGATGCACAGGGGACTTCATATATGCTTGAGTTTAGGTCAATTTTATCTTTGGGGTTAGCAGCCATCCTAAGAATCCCCAAAGATAAAATTGACCTGGAAAACCATTCTGGCACAGCAGTAGGCTAGCACCAAATTTAAAACAGAAACGGCTGTGAAAGTCTGACTCACAGATGAACACTATACAGAAGCCTGATGGTGGCAGATGAGATTCTGCCGAAACGTTGCTACAACTTTAAAAGCACAACTATAATGAAGTGGAAATTACCCTAACAAAGCTGAATACCATACATACATACATACATACATACATACATACATACATGTATATGTATGTGTGTGTATGTATATGTGTGTGTGTGTGTGTGTGTGTGTGTGTGTTTTGCCATCCAAATATTCCACATTTGTATGAATCTTTGAGTTCATCTGGAATGTTTTCTCTGGAAATAACATAGAAACAAAAAGAAAAAAGAAAAAGAAAATCTAGCCTTATTGGACAAAGGTAAAAATGGAAAAATTAATGATATCAATAGGAAGTAGAAAATGGTTAATCCCACAAATTAGATCAAGTACAGTTGCTTATTACTAAGAAAACTGAAGTATGCTATTTTGGACACATAAAGGAGCTCTCAAAAACTAGAACAAACATTTGAATGAAATAGTTTGAAGCAACATTAATTTCAAAATTATGCCATTCCTTTTGTTCTTTTGAAATGCAGTAAACGTTCCCTGATTTACCTTCCAGATGATAAAGCACTGATTATTTTGTAGAAATGATTAATTTATCTCCCAGTGATCTTTATTTTTGTTTTAATTTTAACATCCTATAAATCTTCCTTCATTTAATCCTTCATAAGTAATAGTTATACAGAATTATTTTAACAGTTTTCATTTATTAATAATGTTATCGTTTTATGCTGCCAGCATTATTTAGTATTTTAGCTGTGTTTAAGTATTTAGTCTTAACTCAATTATCTGGGGAAAATATTACTGAACACCAGGATGTACTTCTGAATAAACATGCAAAGGTTTATCTTGTGAACATTTTTTTGCATATGAAAACAAATTAATAAAGATGAACTTGATTATAATATAAGGAAATTGTATAAAGGAAGTATCTGAAAAGTTTGTAGTTTAGCCTTTTCCAGCCATGTATCTGGAAGATCTCTGGGGATGACAAGAAATCTATCCACCTCAGCATGAGGTAGATCCTGTTCTTCCCTTCCATAATTAGGTGAGGAGAGAAAAATAATCCTTCAGTTCCCAAACTGTGGGCTTCAAGAGTTCCCTCATCTAGAGTACTCCAAGTAATCAGCAAATTTATAACCATTACCATGGATCTAGCCCAATGGTTAAAAAGGGAATTATGCAAAACTGCAAGCATTAACAAAAGTTCTGGAAGATATACCGTATTTGCCGGCGTATAAGACGACTTTTTTGCCCCGAAAAACATGCCTCCAAGTGGGGGGTCGTCTTATACGCCGGTATATCCACTGCCGCTTTCGGATGCTTGTTGGACGCAGCGAAGGCGCCTCTGGCTTCCTGGATCCCCTGCGTCGCTTCCGCTTCATCCCGCTCGCCTCGCTCTGCCCGAGGCTGCAGCCTTCCTGCTCTTCCCACGGCCCCTGGCACTCTGCCCTGCCGCTGCAGCCCCGGGATTTCTGGAGGCGCGTTTCCGGTGGTGGTGCGGGGTCGTCTTATACGCTGGGTCGCCTTATACGCCGGCAAATACGGTAGATGGATTTAATGGAGATGGTCTAGACACAGGTCCTCTGTTTTAAAAAATGGAGCTGATTACTTTGGATTTCTCCTTCCCACTCCTGCTTGTCTAGAGAGATGAGGTACTTTCTTTGTCTCTCCTTCCAGTAGGTTCAACAATCCCTTCATAGCTTTCCTTACTATGCTGGGCAAAGTGACATTAATTGCATTGAAGAACACAGTTGCAGGACCTGTAATTTGTTAAACTGGTTTGTCTACCCTTCTCTTTAGAGTTCCTTCTACCTAGCCCACTACCTGGTAAAGGTTCAACAGATGGCTTTGTAGGAATCATCTTTTCTATAACCCTAACTCACCCAGAATATGTTATTTAAAATGAAATTGTTTGGACAAGAACTCTTAATTATTGCCTTGCTAGGTATTTTAATTTGATCCTGCTGCCTTGTTGCATTATTGTTTTAACTTTCTTTTGCTTCTTGCTTTCTTAGGGAAAACAATCATTTCCCCCTAAAGATCAGTTTGACTACTATAATCATTATCAGACTACCATCCAGTTGTGTTGTCTCCAGGAGACTTTCTCCTAGCATCAGTAAGAAGTGGTCTTCTCTTCAGTGGGGACTACTGTCTTGGAAATCATTATCCCACAAAACAATATGTTTGCTATGATTTAGGCATGGATCACATATTGTTTAGTTGCCTCAACATTTGAGAATATATGTATGTTGGTGTTATTTTATTGTGTTACAGTTGGTGACATAGTACAATCTTGGTAAGATTGGTTTATCTGAATTGGTTTTATGTTGTATTTCTTCTATTTTAATGATGTAGAACTTGATACTATGCACCACCTTATAATGATACATATATCAGACATTCTACAAACATAATAAATACAGAAAAAGTACTTTGCCCTATTTTTTAAAAAAATCACAATTCATTTTAGAGTAGTTTGTGGAAATTTGAAATCAGGTAAATTATTAGTACATTATCAGTGCTGCTATTACTATGTACCTCAGGAATAAATAGGTACTTAATTCTAATCAATGTATAAACACATTCACATTATTTTTTACCTCTGAATATGTCTGTATGAAGTGGTTGAATATATACCAATCACATTTGCTTGGAAACTTGAAGTTGAGAAAATAAGAAAATGTCAAACTTTAATTATGACTCTGACAACATTTATAGTTATTGAATCAATGAGATTATTTATACTCCTGCAATTAAGCAAATGCCCAAATAGCTTTAGAAGGCACTTCACAGATGGTGATATTAAACTCGGTAACTTCTTTATAACACTGAGATATTAGGTGTCACTTCTCACTTCAATCAAGGTCAATTAATTCATTTGCTCTCTAATCTGAACGTGACATGATCTAGCTGCCATTGAAGTTAATGTTCCTTGATTAATAACAGCTGAAAAGGCTTTTCTATTTCTTCTGGAAAGACCCTTCACTTTATGACATTAAGAAGCCATGAAATATACAATGCTCATTGTTGAAACCTAATATTCAGAGCATTCATAATGCTAGGATGCTGTTCAAATCTAGCTTCCATCATCTCTAATCATTGATTGTGTCAGCTGAAACTGGTAAAAGTTATATCCCATGATCCTGGCCATAATAGTCTACAGAGTTATCAACTCTTGGTAGAAGATTTGATGGTAATTCTGGGAATAAAGAAGAAAAAGAAAAGATAGTTTTGAAAATATTAGGAGAATTCTGAATTCAGTTGTGTTTTACTGAGAGCTCCTTGGACAAAGAGGGAGGTATGTGTAATAAATATCTATGGATATTCTCATATGTGATAAATACATAAAATATAACCAAGGAGCTGGGATGGCTTACAGACTCACACGCTTAACTGTACCATATGGTTTCATGGACTGTAGTTCAACATAATAGATGGAGTATTATGCTGAGGAAGGGACATGTTATTTTTGGAGTAATTGCAAACAGTGCATTCAGAGGGAAATTACATGCAAGAGAAGGGTTGGTATAATTAGCTAATAACAGTAGTAATCAACAGTGTTTTCACTACTTGTTTTCATTTCCCCCCTGACCTTGCTATCTCCTCTCTTTCCTCAAATCATAATTTTCCTTGACACTGAGTGTGCTTCATAAAATAGATCATAATCCAAAAGACTACTGGATTAATTAATTAATTATGTTCTAAGATTCTTTACACATTTAAATCTAAAAGAACATTAACAGCAGGTAAAAACATAATTAAGGAAGTAAAAGATGGCACAGTGCTTAAGTTTAGGAGAATATTATCTAAAATAGCTCAATTTTTAATATTTTCCTGAAAACTCACAAGATTGTTTGATTTCCATTGGGAAGATATTCCAAAGCATTGGCCTCACCAAAAGCAATCAGTGCCTTTTAGGTTCAGCCTGCCTTAGTTCATAGAAATGTGGGATTATAACTATTTTTTTCTCCAGAAAAAGCAGTGTCAAACTCATGGGCCACGATCCAGATGCATAATGCACTGGCCACCCCCACCCCCGATTTAGCAAAGGGGGGAAAGGCATGATATGTCATGTAATAACAAGGTGATGCCATGATTTTAACACCCCTGTTCTAGAAGATCTAGCCATTGGGTCCTTCCAATTTAGAACAGTCTTACTGGCATCCAAGTACCAAGCCATAAAGGGGCTGTATAGGTCAACACCAGCACCTTACATTGTAGTCATAATCCAATTGACAACCAGAACATCACTGGCTTCAGCAAACCTCCTTCCCAGACAGAAGGAAATCAATAACTAGCAGATGACCTGAATGTGTTTTACTGCAGGTTTGAAAAGAAATTACAGCCACCACAACCCACATCTCAAACACACCAACAACAGCCAAGCCTCCTACAACTGGCCCCAATCCATTGGGCTCACAACCTCTGGTGATCACAGAAAAAGAAGTGCAAGATCTATTACACAGACAAAAGCCAGGAAAAGCACCAGGGCCAGACAAGATAACTCCTTCTTGCTTAAAAGTCTGTGCTGACCAATTGGTCCCCATCTTCACCCGAATCTTCAATAGATCACTAGAGATGTGCTATGTTCCTTCCTGCTTCAAACGTTCTACCATCATCCCAGTGCCAAAGAAGCCCTCCATCAAGGAACTGAATGACTACAGACCAGTTGCTCTAACATCTGTAGTTATGAAAATCTTTGAAAGGCTTGTGCTGTCCCACCTGAAAACCATCATGGATCCGCTGTTAGATCCCATGCAGTTTGCATACCGAGCAAAAAGATTGACAGATGATGCTGTTAACATGGCTCTGCATTACATCCTACAACACCTTGAATCTCCAAATACCTACGCAAGGGTCCTCTTTGTAGACTTCAGTTCAGCATTCAATACCATCATTCCAGACACTCTTCTAAGTAAATTAAACCAACTAGCAGTACCTGAACACACTGGTAAGTGGATCATAAGCTTCCTAAGAGATAGGAAGCAGCAGGTGAAGCTAGGCGGAATCACATCCAATACCTGTACAATCAGCACAGGGGCCCCCCAAGGCTGTGTGCTATCTTCACTTCTCTTATCCCTATATACTAATGACTGCATCTCAAACGATCCATCTGTTAAAATACTGAAGTTTGCTGATGACACAACAGTGATTGGTCTCATTCGAGACAACAATGAATCTGCATACAGACAGGAGGTTATACAACTTGCCTCATGGTGTAACCAGAACAATCTGGAACTGAACACACTCAAAACCGTAGAAATGGTGGTAGACTTTAGAAGAAACCCTCCCATACTACCACCTCTTACAATACTGGACAACACAGTAGCAACAGTAGAGACCTTCAAATTTCTAGGTCCTACTATATCACATGACCTAAAATGGACACCTAACTTCAAAAACGTCATCAAAAAAGCACAACAAAGAATGTTCTTTCTGTGCCAACTCAGAAAGCTCAAACTGCCCAAGGAGCTGTTGATCCAGTTCTACAGAGGAATTATTGAGTCTATCATCTGCACCTCTATAACTGTCTGGTTTGGTTCTGCAACCCAACAGGACAGACACAGACTTCAGAGGATAATTAGGACTGCAGAAAAAAACAATTACTACCCACCTGCCTTCAGTCGAAGACCTGTATACTCCACGAGTCAAAAAGAGGGCTGTGAAAATATTTACAGACCCCTCACATCCTGGACATAAACTGTTTCAACTCTTTCCCTCAAAACAACGCTATAGACACTGGACACTAGAACAACTAGACACAAGAACAGTTTTTCCCCGAAAGCCATCACTCTGCTAAACAAATAATTCCCTCAACACTGTTCAACTATTACAAAGTCTGCACTACTATTACTGTTAATCTTCTCATCACTCCTTATCACCCATCCCCTCCCACTTGTGATTGTAGGACTGTAACTTTGTTGCTTATATCCTTACGATTTATATTGACTGTTTCCTAGTATGATTTGATTGTTGATTGTACCCTATGACTATCATTAAGTGTTGTACGTTATGATTCTTGATTCTTAACTAATGTATCTTTTCTTTATGTATACTGAGAGTATTTACACCAAGACAAATTCCTTGTGTGTCCAATCACACTTGGCCAATAAAGTATTCTATTCTATTCTATTCAGAGCAGGATGTGCAAAATTTGTTTTCTGCTTCGAGTTTGAAGAGTCAGTGACTATGTGGGTTGCTGCATCCTGGTCCAGCTGAAGTTTAACAGCAGCTCAATGTAAAGTGCCTGCAACAGTCAAATATTCATGATGAGGGAATGAGTATGAGTTTTATAGTGAGATCCTTGGATACTAGGTAAGGCAGAAATTGGCACATTAGCTAAAGTTGGGAAAAGCTACCTCTAATTATGGCTTCCATTTGTTGTTTGGGCAGGAGCCTAAAAATCCCACAAAAATCCCCAAATCACAGACTTACTAAGTAGTAGTTGTCTTGCTAGAGATAACACTGGTCTTGATAGAAAACTCCAGTGTACAAACAGCAACTGCTGTGAATTTCCTATTGTTTTCCATCCAGAATCTTACAACCTCCAGACATAGGATTGGACTTTGACAGCAACTCCTCTGCAACCTGGGATGGCAATTTAAAGTTAGGTTTTTACTAACATACTGACAATGCTACTGTATACCCAAACTGTCAGATGATATTTCCCAGAGGATTCATTAAAAAAAATCAGAGAGCCAGGGAGAGTGAAATGACCTCAGAAAAACCTTACAAGAAAGCAACCATCAAGTGATCCTTTTCCACTAATCACAGAGAGAAACTGCAAAACAGTACCTTCCATCTTTATAGGTAATGCAATGAGATATCATGGTCAATAGTATCAAAGGCTGCCAAGAAACCTAACAAGACTAGGAGAGGTACACTACCTTCATCCAGGTCCCAATACATGTCATCCATCTACTGCATCTCATGCTCAGGTCTGAGTCCTGCCTAAAAAAAAGTCCAAAAACACTGCTTCCTTTAGGGTGCTGAGAAGTTGGTCTACCACCATTGCCTTGATAACTTTCTCTAAAAAAAAGTGAGGTTGGAACATGTACAAGAGTTATCCAAAATTGCTGGATCCAGGATCAGCCTGATCAGAAGGGAGTGCATCACAGCTAAAATTGCTGATAGTTCCCACACATAAATAAAAAATGTTGATTTTTCCAGATCTCAATGTTTATTTTTCACATGTCCTGCAGTAGGCAGGGGTTCAAAAACAAGGGCTAGACAATCCTAAAACTTATAGATTTCTATCTGTCTTTCTGTCATCTTGGCTTCTTTATCCCCCTTTCCCCATTACTTCTCACATGCAATTGTGATAGCCATCCATATTTTGGCACAACAGTTAAGGGCCTGTATAATAACTCCTCACAGTCAATGGGTATTTAATGTTTGAATGTGTATCTGATCTTCTATCTTTGCTTGTGGTTCAAATACTTCTTATGGCTTGTTTCAGCATGGGAGTTTGTATGAAGCTCTTCATCGTGGCTCTGTCAGAGCCTGAGTCCATGGAGGAAGATGAGCTGGAGCTGGGGCCGATGAAGGTTGAGGGGGTGGCCTTGTTGGCTCCGGAGGAATGTGGGGAGGAGCAGGACAAAGCTGTCCCAGGTCCCTCAGGCCTGGGAGAGTTTGCCAGCAGGGAAGAATGAGGGCAGGACAAATGAGAGAGGGGAGAAAAGAGAGCAGACGATGAGAAGTGATGGAGTTCAGGAGATTAACAAGGACTGCCCCCTCCTGATCCCTCAGCAAGGAGAGTTGAGAGGAGGCAGGACCAGTGCAGGCCAACCCGACAACTCAGGAGGAGATCGCCCCATCCCTCTTCACAAGGCACACCTGGAGACTGAGACTCAAGGGGACACTGTGGGGAGGGGACAAGCACTGAATTCATGGAGTTTTGTGTCCCATTGCCAACATCTGGAGTTTGCTGGACTTCTTACCTTATTGCTGCTTTGTTTCTTTGTCTCGCTGGACTTCTTGCCTTGAAGCCACTGTGCTAATACTGTTTTGCTGGACTACTCTCAGCCAGAGGTTGCTGAAGGTGTGTGTGAATGCTTTGTTCCATGACTTGGCATAAATGTGGGAGTGTTTGGGGAAAAGTTGGAGCAATAAAAGGGAGTTTGAACTATCAGCTGGCTGTGTTGCCTCCATGCCTTGCCCCAGGTCATCACACTCTTTTTGTGCTACATGTAAGCAGTAAGTTTGCTGAAAGTTTGAGAGCAAATGAAAGATGTATTTTTTTGTTCCTGCAGTTTTTTTTCTTCCAAGACCCATACTTTGTGGTTTGGAAGTAATCTCAGACCATTTAGAGTGTGCAGTTGGACATGTGCAATGCAAACAAAAACCTGATCTATCAGCCAGACTATTGTTTGAAAATGAAGTATTTTTAGTTAGAAAAGCAAAATAAAAGCACAGCCATGTGACATAAAAGATGATCTGATATAACCTAAGGTCATCAAGGGACAAGAAATTATTTTGAAATCTCGTCTTATGCCTTAAAACTAGTACAAGAGTAGAAAAGAGTGAAGACTCTTCTTTTTCTTTGTTTGTTCACTGTGCAATGTGGTAATTTCTATCATCTACCAGGTGTGCTTCATTGTATAACCAAGTATTGATTGTCTTCTGGGCAAAATTCAATGATAGCTGAAGTGTCACAAGTTGCCTTTGATCATTACTGCACTTTAATTGATTTTCCATTGGCTAGCTTACACAACTTTTCCCACAAGAGGAACAACTACATGAAAAAAATAAATCAGAGATTTTTTTTCTTTAATTTGGAAAGGATAAAAGGAGAATTTGGTTTCTTAAAACATCAATATAACATTGCACAGTTTTTTTACAAAAAGTGTACATTTATTATAGAATTTCCTCTATATACAGAAACCTATTCATGTTGTTCTTTCACTAATAATACTGATACTTCCAGATGAAGAAAAGTGAGTAAGACAGTAATTTTGTTACCATAATCCTTCTTGTCTCTAGTTTTTTTTTTGTTTGTTTTTTTTAGGGGAGAGGAGGAGGTTGAAAAAAAACATTAGATAGTAGATTCTAAAAAAACTTGCATCTCCAAATCACCAATTAATAAGGCTAAAGCATCATATTGTAGCAGCATATGGGCAATTGGAAGTTAACACTTAATATGGAGTAAAGAATCCTGGGTTGTGTTTTTCCCCATATCAATAGATGTTAGAGACAAGCTAGATTCACCTTAATTATCAAGAAATGTATAGAAAAAGGTGGAATTGATGAGGCAAAGCCACAAAATGCAATCAGCTGAGTAATTGCTCTGTAAACTGAAGCTGAATAATTTCCTTCTGTGCCATTCTGGCACTCTTGGGAACAGATGTCTTATCTTTTGATACCCAGTCCTCTATATGACAGATCTACTTGATCGGTATCATCTGATATATTCCAAAAATATTGGGACTTCAACTCCCAAAATTTCCCATCATGTTTAGGACACTTAGAAGCTGCAGTACTAAAATATCTGAAGGTTTATAAAATTGTGGAAGATGGCTCTAAATATGAATTTAAGCTTAATACTGCCAAGAGGTACAGAAGAATTGGATTGCAATTTATGTAATTTTTGCTTTTAGGAGTTATAGATTTTAGCTTTTCTTGGAGAACTAAATTTCACAAAGGGAGAGAGCAATTGTGGGAAAGAACCAGGTAATTAACATTGTTTGAAATTCAGTACATCAACAGCTGTGCCTGTCATGGTATAGACAATTGATCCATAGATATTTAATCTAAACACTTCTGCTTGCCTCATTAAACTGAAAGTTGCTATAAAGTCATCAGAGAATTAAACTAAGTTTAAATTATTATGAGGCTTATTTTCTGCAAATTGGATGTAGAAATGTTGAATGGACACTTGAACTGAAATACTTCCTCTTGATGTGTGACACTCTGTGGAAGTGAAGTTGGACTTTGAAGAAGCAGATTAGGAAGAATGTTGATGGTTTTAACCCTGGTGTTGAAGAAGACTTTTGAGAATACTGGGAGTGGCAATGTATAGAGGTCAAAAAATACTGGAAGAAAATACAGAGATGGCTTTTTGAGATTGCAAAATATAAATTGAAATTGGAACCTGAAACATTTTTATTAGGTATGATTAAAGGGAATTTGAGTAAAGATAAAAGATACCTTATTGTACACATCTTAACTGCAGCAAGAATCACGTTAGCACAAAATTGGAAGAGTGATAAAATACCACCAGATGAAGTTTTGATTCAAAAAATAATGTACTGTGCTGAACTAGATAAATTCACTATGGAACTGAAAGGCAAAGAGGATCGAGAATACTATGGTACATGGGAGAGGTGGTACGGATGGGTGAAAGATAAAGATAAAAATAATGTATAGTCACAAAATAAGAAACATGTATATACAATGACACAATAACTGTTAATGGAAATGAGATTTTTGTATTTTTGTTTTTAAAGAATAAATTTTTTTAAAAAAAAGAGAATACCGGGGACAGCCAAGAAAACAACTAGATCCAGAGTCGTCACTCAAGGCACAAATGACCAGGTTCAAATTATCCTAATTCAGACATATTATGTAAAGGCCTAGCTCTAGAACTCATAGAACTGTAAATGGTGGAAGGAAAGAGAAGATGACAATAAGCAGCAAAATGGATAGACTAAGTAAGAAAGGAGGCTGAAATTCAGTTGTGGAATAAGTTAATTTTTTTTCATTCCTTCACCCTCATTCCTAGAATTTTTCTGAGAAGAAAACCATAATCTTACCACCCTGTACAGAAAAATTCAGAAATGATGGGAGGTCAGAAAAAAGTTCATTATCATGGTTATATCTGTCTTGAATATAATTTAGTCATATTTAAATAGTTCTTTTCCATGAGCCACATTTAAGATAGCTCATATTTTAACAGAGCAGTTTAAAAACCTACTCAGGTAATTATTAAGTCAAGCAGCCCTAATTTATATCTCTATTGAATGTAAATTATCCCTAACTCAAATAAATATGTATGGGATTAAAGCCTTTGATACCTGAGAATTAAGCATCCATTATTATTTGCATAGGATGTACAGTCTTTGAGTCAAGATCAAAAATATGCCTCATTGATCAACATTGTTGCTCATTAAATGAGCCCTTTTAAAGCTGTAAATAAATATCACCCGTTGAATGGTCTTTTAAGAGCAATTATAATTTTCTTCTTTTTCCCATTCTCAATAAAATTTCATACTGACAAAACAAAATCACTTCTTTAGCATGAAAGTGAAACAGCTTGCGGGAAAATAGTTTCATTTGGGACTACAATTTGAGAAGATATACTCTCACTCATCCTAAACTTGAATGCCCCCATTAATGATCGTTGTAAATCATTTTTAAAAGATGCACACAAAAAGAAATAATAATTTTAAAGCTTTGGGGTTTGACTTCGAGTGACAGAAGAGCAGAACAAGTGTTTTCAGTACTAAAATAAGATTAACTTATTTCAAAATACTACATGTGTTACTTTTCAGCAACACATATCTTTTTTCGATTACTCAAAAACTTTCTTTGAATTATATTAATGATTTCAAGTCCTATAAAATCAGGTTCGTTTTTTTTTTTTTTTGCAAGAAAACACATCAAATGTTGACATACAGATATAGGATGTCAGATTTCCAGGTTTTCCTACTACTCAGATTGCTGTGGCTATTGTAAATTTCAGCTTTCTGGATGAGTGGGAAGCCCTTTTAATATTTTAACAATACTTTATTCAAAATGCTATTCTTGAATTCATTATGAAGCATTTGGACATATAAAGTTATGTTTATGAGTACAAAATACTTTTAATTCCTGATGCCCCTGTGTATTACATTATGCATTTCTATTTTGAAGAAAATTAATATAAAGAATGCTTAAACTTTTTTTAAGTGATATATATCTGAAAAGGTTATGTTATGTAATTTTCTCCTTCACGCTTTACTGTCAGATACTATATTAAACTATCATTAATCATAAGTGACTGTAATCATGTGGTCATTGTAATTTGGCTGTGCTGTACAAAAGATAAATGGTATGGAATACTTTTAGCAATAATGGCTGTCGTATAAACATTTATTATTACATGAATATGTTTCATATGACTTTGAAATAAAATCCATGTTTTTTACTTCCAGAATTATTTTCTGATTAAAAACAACCCCCCAACAACCTCTCAATCACGAAAATTGAAAAACTAAAATTGTCAACATCTGGAGTGGATCTCATTTCCGTTCAGGTTAAATGGTGAGACCTTATTTAGGATTATTAAAATAAGCAAATTGATATGTGAGTTGTTAATATGCATTGTTCTTTTAGCACATGTACTTTCTAAAGGACTTCCATGAATAAAAAGTTAGGGTGGTATATGTGCAGAATGGGAACTGGGAACTTGTCACATATTTTCCTGTTATCTAAACTCAAGTCAGAATAGGGTTTCTGATAAAGGAGAATATTTGTAGCTCGGGGTTGAAATGAGGGATCCTTGGTTCTTTCTGAGCTTGGTGGTTTCTTGCAGATTCTATATTACCCAAACTAGGTAGCATCAGAAGTGGTATTCAGCAGGTTCTGACCCGTTCTGGAGAACCGGTAGGAGAAATTTTGAGTAGTTCAGAGAACCAGCAAATACCACCTCTGACTGGAGAGTTTACAGTATCCTTCCCCTGCCATGCCCACCAAGCCACGCCCACAGAACCATTAGTAAACAATTTTGAATCTCACCACTGGGTAGCATTATCAATGCTAGCAAGCTTCCTTACCAGCACCAACAACATTATCTAGTATGCATAATTCTTCTTCTTCTTTTTCTTCAGTGTTTGTCTCGCGCTCTGGCGAGGTCCGCTAATGTCCTTGAGTACTGCTTCCACGCCTCTCTGTCTGCCACGTATGTCGGGTCTGCCTTCGCGATCTCTAAATCGGCCTTGATCGTGTCCATCCAGCGTTGCTTAGGTCTACCACGCGGTCTCGCTCCTCCGACAGTCACCTTCATCGCAGATTTGATGATGGATTCTTCCTTGGCGCGACTCACATGGCCGAACCATCGTAGCCGGGACTGCCTCATGACCGTGGGGATGGGCACGACGTTGAACCGTCTACGCACTTCTTCGTTCCTGACACGATCGAGTAGGGTGAGGCCTACCGACCATCGGAGCATTCGCATCTCCATTGTCTGGAGTCTGCTTTCGACTTCTTTGGTCGTCGGCCAGCACTCTGCGCCGTATATGGCCACGGGGCGCACCATCTAGTATGCATAATGAAATGACTAAAAGAAACCAACCAAGCTTGGGGAGCACTAAGGACCCTCAACAGGGTTTGTGAAAGATCAAAATCCAAGGCAATATGGAGCTACTGTATGTTATACTGTTGCCTAAAAATAAAAATGCTATGTTCAAAGAGAGTTCAAGCATAAAATTTTTGAAAGAGACTAACACACTCATACCCCTCCCCTGCTCCCAAGGATCTGATTGGGAGCTATGATTAACTTTTTTACATAATAATTGCAATCTCGTTTACTGTGGGTCCTTTTCCTGACCCATACCAAGAGCACAGATGCACATTAAAGGTTTCTTTTTGATAGATTGGGTCTAATCAGAGAACTCACATGGGACGATGATAACGCTGTGTCACCATGCAACTCCTCTAGCCCGGATAAAACCAGAACTCAGTGAGATTGGTTAATTATGTCTTCAATAAAAATAAGGAAAATTATGGCATGTGCAGAATCAGATAGGTTAATTCTAGAATTAAAAAACAAGTGAGAAGCTAAATACTATGAAACATGGAATAAATTCTATAAATGGTTGCATAGAAGAAGGCAAGGTCGGAACATAAGTAGTTATGTTAGAATAATTAGTAAACAATATATCAAACAAGGAGATTGTAAATGATGATGTAAAATGTACATATGTATAACTATTGTAATGCCAGATTGGATACACCATGTTGTATTTTTATAATTAAAATAAAAAATAATAACAATAAAAATGGACATGGAATTAACAAAATCAGATGGTGCTTTTGCCATCTCATTCCATGTTATTACAGCTCTTTGACAATGGTATGTGCCATTGAATTCAATACTCTGCTGCAAGCAGACTATGAGATCTGAAGTAAAGGATAAGAAGCATTCATTGCTTACTACTTTCTTATTAAAAAGCTCCAATTGTTTGTAACAGTGAGTAATATGGTCCAGCACAATAGCTTATATAAATTGGCTGGTAATCTGGAAAGATGACTAAGTATCATCAGGGCTTAAAGACCTTCAGGTCCATAGGCATTACTGACATGTCTTTAGTCTAATCCTGGGGTGTCAAACTCAAGGGCTGTGGGGTGCTTAAATCTGGCCCATGGGGCCAGCCTGGAAATAGCAAAGGACCATCTCGCAGTGCCTCTGGCATTCTAAATGGGGCACAGAGGGATCTCATGCGGCCCCCACACCCTTTTTTCATCCTGAACAGCCTCCCACAGCACCCTTCTGGCCAATATGGGTTGTGGAGGGGGTACAAGGGGAAGGGGCACGCACCTCGTTTTGGCTGGCAGGGTACTGCAAGAGGCCTCCATCCTGTCTCCCTGCCCTGGCTGGCCAATGGAGGAGAACTACAATGCTGATCTGGCCCTCAAAGAAATCCAATTTGACTCCCTGGTCTAATTCCTCCACACTCCCATTTCTGATGGCTATTACTAATATCAGGGAAGGGAGAGCCAGTTGAACTTTACATGATGAGGAAAACTGGAGAGTGGTACTGATTCTGATACTGTATTTCCCATTCTGAATCCAGAGCTCTCTTCTTTATTTCAAAAGGTACAAAGAATCCTTTAGCACAGTGGTAGTCAACCTGGTCCCTACCGCCCACTAGTGGGCATTCCAGCTTTCATGGTGGGCAGTAGGGGTTTTGTCCCCTACTTTATAAATCACCATTACTGTGGAACCGGTGGGCAGTTAGAGAAAATTTTACTACTAACAGAGATACAAAAGTGGGCGGTAGGTATAAAAAGGTTGACTACCTCTGCTCTAGCTTATAACTAGACCCACAATAGTTCCGCCTTAGGCGTGAAAGTCAGCTGGGTAACTTTAGGCCAGTCACTTTCTCTCAGCCCAACTCACTTCACAGGATTGTTGTGGGGAAAAATAGGAGAAGAAAGGAGTATTAGGTATGTTTGTCTCCTTGAGTTATTTATAAAAATAACAAAGACAAGATAAAACAAATAATTAAATTGCCCACCTAACAGCATCAACAGTTGCATTAAATTCTGTCTCGGTTTTGCTTCAGCCCTAATGAGTTTTCAGCTATTTAACATTAATAAGAAAAGCTCAGATTTCGCTCATTTTCTATTTATAGGATTTATAAGATTTATTCAGCTCATGAGAACGCTTAAGATGCTGTCGGAAGAAATGCAATGACAACTCCACAGAAAAACTGCCATCTCTCCACCTCTTCTCATCACATTCATTCCAATATAGATTCATGACACATTTGGAAGTCTCCCATGTTTAACTTTGCTGAAAGTATAATAGAATAACAAATGTAATATGGCTTTTGGAGGCAAGAAAAGAAGAAAGTGATTGCAAGCTTGTCTTGGACTCATTTTCTTATGATGAGCTCTTTATAGTCATTTCTTTATGGCAGATAGACAGCACTGTGGGTGCAGCCTTACAAAATATAGCCCTTAGCAAACAATTGCAGTTGTCATTCATTAGGATGAGTATGCCTTTATACCTGTCCTATGCAAATAATTCCCCTAAGTTGATGCTTGGATATGCAAACTTTACATAGATGATGATAGATAGATAGATAGATAGATAGATAGATAGATAGATAGATAGATAGATAGATAATGGATGGATGGATAGGTAGGTAGGTAGGTAGATACAGGCAGGCAGGCAGGCAGGCAGGCAGGCAGACAAGTTTTCTCTGGTTTTCTAAGATTAACATAGGAAATTAATGAAAATGATAATAAAAATACAATGTGTTCTAAAATACTAACTGGAATGATGTCTATATCACTGTATAGCACTACAAGATGCATAATTGAAATGTGCAAAACTTTGCACAATTGAATCTATGGGATTCAATTGATCAAAATGGATCACAATGGATGGAAATTAATCAAGGAGAGATGCAACCTGGAACTAAGAAAATATTTCCTAACAGTGAGAACAATAAACCAGTGGAATGGCTTGCCTTTGTGATGTTTCATCACTGGAGGCTTTTAAGAAGAGACTGGACAACCACTTGTCTGGAAGGGTATAGGGCATGGATGTCAAGCCGTGACACATCTGCATGTGACACATCTGGCCCGTGGGCACCAGTTTGACACCTTTGGTATAGGGTCTCCTGTTTGAGCAGGGGATTGGATTAGAAGACCTCCAAAGTCCTTTCCAATTCTGTTATTCTGTTATTCTGTCATTCATTCACATTCCAGACATGGTCATTGTCAGGACTCTTAATAAGTTAGCTTATCATCTTCAGCTGAAAGTTGCTACATTTTCTCTTCTGACCTAGGGATATTAGAAGAGACACCTTGTGTGTACAATAACTTCTCTCCATGCTCATCATGTTTGGTGAATAAGCATGAAAATGAACATTAAATAATAAGCATTTTTAAAAAATCTATACATATAGACTTCCTTTAGGTTGGCTCATAAATTACTCTATATATCATGAAAGGTGTTCAAGATAAGCTGGGGATTTAAAAAAAGGAAAAAGAATGACATAGGTTCATTCTTGTTCCCTACCACTTAAAAGCATAAAGACCATTCTGGTAGAACAAATCAGTAGCCCCCGTAACAAACTATTTACATCAAGCCAAAGATTCTTGCACAAATTGGCTATAGTGTGATGGCTTGATCTCCTGAGCAGGAACTCAACAAAGTTGAGCTAAGAAACAATCAAGTATAAATCAGTTTTACTCAGGGATTGCATTTATGATTGGTATGAAATGAAAATAAAAGACTAATAACAATGAGAAAGAAAGAATAAGATATTTATAGAGAAAAAATGAAACGGGATAAGCAGTTTAATTTCGTTAATTATTATTTGTATTAACTAGGGTAGTCTTAATTGATAGTTACTGTCAATCAGCTATTCCACTAATTTCAAGATTTCGGATGATGTTTATTTTTACTTCTTATTTTAATATGAATTTCTTCAATTTATATAATCTAAGAATAGAACAGAAATATCTTTTTTTTTAAAAAATGCTGAATTTAAATGATTTTCTTCTTGCAAATTTTAGTTTGTAAAAAGTCAATTGAATAGCTTGGCATGTCAAGGAGATGATAATATCTAGAGATGTTTAACTTGTACACATTGTAATTATCATAAATTCCATATGGACATAAGAGGTCATGATAACCAAAGTCTGTAAATCCTTGGATAGAAACCCTATCATATGGTGTCATCTACATATCACTAGCCTTGGCATCTTACATCAAAGCACCATCTGCTGCAAGATATATATATATTTTACAGAACTCTATACTTCTAAAGAGAAATGTCTCCAGGAGGACACTTCTCCAATCCCCCTCCCTTTTTTATCAACGGCAACCTTCTTTCTTAAGTGATTATCTAGTGTATTTGTTTATAATTGTCTAGAGTGCTGTAAAAACTTGATTCAGAGTTGTTTCAGTCAAATCTCTTACTCAACTTTTAAAAACTGAATTGGAAGGTCGAGTTGAAGGGAATGAAATGCCTCCAATCAACTAGAGTGTTGCAGATGTATCTTTGGGAAAATAGAAGTGCTTTTGTTAATTGATCTGGAAATCAGACCAACACTATTATTATGGTTCATTGCACAGTCAAACAGATATTTGCAATTGATTTGTCATCTTTGTCCACCTACTGATTCCTTCCCAAGGACCTGAGATAGCAGATGTTCTTCTTTGATTATGTTAAAGATATTGTCGAAGGGAGTAAGCTGTTCCAAGTAAAGATGCTTTTTGCAGTCAACTGATGGTGATTTTGTCACTATCCAAGTGGCCTCCAGAAGGCCACTTGGTATCTATTACTATTGCAACCTTTGCTTTTTTTTTTTTTTTTTTCTACAGTCACTCTATTTCTAGTTATTTGTATTTTGTTACCATCTCCAGTTTTTTCTCTTCTGTTCTGCTGTCTTCACTATTCTCTTCTGCCATGTCCACTGTCCATTTTTCTTTCTTTCTTTTCTTATTGTCCTTATCAACAGTTGTTAACTATGGGATATTATGTGGTAAGTGTCTGTCAGTTTGAATTCTAAAAATATTATTATTGTTATTATTATTATTTATACAACAATGTGAAATCACAGTGCCTGTAATTTCATGGTGTTGGCTTTCATTTCCATCAAATTCTTCCCAAGAACTTAGGTAATGTATCAGTATAGTATTTGTGCAGATCCAAGCAGTGTGGCTTTTTACAACTAACAGGATGGAAATGTGGTCAGTGCTGTCCAAGTTCAGAAAAGTTCCATTTCACAAGTATGTAGATGCTAACTAAACCCTAGTCGTAAACCTGAAAACCTGTTCAGTTAAAACCAGCTTCACAAAAAGCCAAGATTTATGGGTCTGCCATAATTTATTTTCCTGTTAATTTATTAATCTGTATAAAGTACATAAAACAAATGAAACAGTAAAATCCCTTTTAAAATACTTGTGAGTCTTGATATTCATTTAAGTGCATTGATCTTAGACTAGATAATCAATTGAAGTTTTTCCAATTGGGTTATGTCTACTGAAATCATGTCTTTACTTTTTTCTCCTTTATTTGTGTCTTCAAGTCAATGTTGACTCCTGGCAACATCCTGGAGTAGCCTCTGCAGTTTTACTGGCAAGGTTTTTCAGAAGTAGTTTGCCTTTGCCTGTTTTCTAGACTGAAAAAAAAGTGACTAGCCAAAGGTTTTCCAGCTAGCTGAGACTAGAACTCAAATCTTGTTTTCTAGTCTATTGTCTTAACCACATATACTAAACATGCTCCATGTACATTCATATGCAAATTCCTATATACAAATGTCAGCCTTCAAGATTTTCTCCCTTTGCTTTGCATCTTTCGGCTGTCATAAGTAATGCGGGGGGAGGGGGGAAAATTATGGGAAGTGAGCTGGAGGTGTTACAAACCAGAACTGTATAAACTGGGGGGGGGGAGTACATTCTTGCTTAGGTTTCTATTCCTTGCTTAGCTTTTTCTTCTATGCTATGCGCAGCTGCAAACCTTTATCAAACTATGCCAAGGTCAACGGACAGAAACCACATCACCACCTGGAGATGCCCACATGATGATATTCACAACTTTTAATTGGAAGAACCATTTGAACTATTGGGGGTGGGAACGTTGCCATTACTTTGTATATGTGATTTACGCGCCCATTTTTCTCAGATTTAGAATTCTTTTGTTGCTACCACTTGATTTCCAGTAAAAGATATCTTTTCTCTGATTAATGGAGTCTAAGTATTTCTTTCTTGGATTTTGAATGGAGCACCAGCTGACAACAATATTTAGATATATTTAATTCAACATGTTATAATATATTTCAAGATAAATATTAATCTCTATATTTTATGCAGTCTATACAAATTGTAAATCCAACTTTTCTTTTTGAAGCAGTCTATAGATATTATAAATCCCAAAGACAGATAATTTTTCCCCAAATGGGAGTATAGCCAGATTATAAAATATATGACTTTACAGTTTCAAGGAGCTACACTAATGACACTAAATGATTATCCAAAATAGCCATAATATTGTCATCATATAAACGTAATTTGTATTCATTATGAAGTGCTACCATACTAGCTATTATGTCATGTACCATCAACTTAATATTTTGATACTGTCTTAATGGGAAAAGTTAAGGGTTCTTTCTAAGGTTAGAAATCAAAGGAGATAACAGGCATTCTTATGGGTATCATGGTATAACTTAATTGATCGAGAAAGAAAGGAATTGTAATGAGTCTGGCCACTCATCAACTTTTAATCCAATGGACAAATATGGTGGAAATACTAAGAGGGCATTTCATTAGTTGAATCTGAATTAAAGCCTTCACAGCATTAATGAAACTAAAACAACTGATTTGTATTTATATACAAAGAAACCATGCTTTTTTTATGAATTCAGACTGTGATGGATGATTTTGAGATATCATTATACTCTGTAATCTCCTGTTGCAGTTAACATTTTAACATCCTTATTAAACAAAGATATTGGTCTATAACTTGAAAATCTACTAAGAACTTTCTCCCTTTTAGAACTATGAAAGTAAAGTACAAAGATTAAATGATTCATTATATTTATATGATAATATAGATGCTAATAAATTTAGAACATTAAATTGGAAATCCAACAGATTCCCTTATTTCTTTTTTTAAAATAATTTGTTTAATTAAAGAGAAGAAGGAAGAAAGAAAGAGAGGAAGGAAGAAGGAATCCCCATACAATCCCCGTAAGAAAATTCTAGTACATGTCCAAAGACTTTCCTTTATTTCATGCATTTAACTGTGATTTCTTCTAATGATAGTGGGTATATCATTTTTAAAAAATCTTGAGATTTTATGTTCCATTTTAATGTCCCTCCTATTAAAAACTTGCTTTTAGTTACAGATGTCTCCAATCTATATAACTGAATTTAAAAGAAACAAAATATATACTGCTTCAGTATATAACTGGCTATCATTAGGCTGAATTCCAGGCATACATTTCTTTTGTTTTAACTATTGAGCCAATAACTTTCCAGCTTTCTGATCCCTGTTTGCTCTGATAAATGCAATTCAAAGAATATTCAAATCATTTTTCAATGTAGCAGCTGCAATTTAACCTGGGCTACTAAAAATTCTGGATGTAATTAATCTTTGTGGTTTCTAGCATTAAGATAAAAGTGACCCTTGAGCTATCATTTGCAATTGTACAAGATAAAAGATCTCTAAACCATTTTTTGCTGAAGCGATAACAATAGTATATCCATGATAAATGCCTGAAATCCATCCCAAAAGGTTAACATATTAATAGAACTACTGTTTAATGTTTTTGTTTAATTCTTCTTAATATAGTCTGCAAAAGCATTCTTTAAAGAGAAGCATTTGGATATCATCTGAAATTAACTAATTTGTAGTGCTTTAAAGTTCAAAATGAGCATCACCAAAGTATGGTCTGAGATTGTCACTGTACTACCTGAGCTATCCACAACTTGATCCATAAAAACAGGAAAGGTAAAAAACATAATCTAGCTTAAAATGAGAAAAGAAAACATATTCTCTAAGTGTTGAACATATACCCCATATACAGTATACTCTTGCAATATTTTCCAATATGGAGAAGATATTTTCCAGCTAAGAATCTTGGCATCGTTTGAAATCATTATCAACAATTACTGATCAAAGGTTTGCAAAATGTAGTTTTGAAAAAAGATCAGTGGTATTTATTTTTTTATTTATTTTATTTATTTTGTCAAGCCATTATAAGATAACAGGCATAAGTATAAACATAGTTATAAATACATGAAATGGATACATATAAGAAAAATAAAAAGAAACAATAGGACAGGGACGGTAGGCACATTGGTGTGCTTATGCACGCCCCCTACAGACCTCTTAGGAAAGGGGTGAGGTCAATAGTAGACAGTCTAAAGTTAAAGTTTTGGGGGTTTGGGGAAGAAACCACAGAGTCAGGTAGATTATTCCAGACATTGACCACTCTATTGCTGAAGTTGTATTTCCTGCAATCAAGTTTGGTGCGGTTTACCTTGAGTTTGTATCTACTGTGTGCTCTTGTATTGTTATGGTTGAAGCTGAAGTATTCATTGACAGGTAGGACATTGCAATATATAATTTTATATACCATACTTAGATCGGACCGAAGGCGGCATAGTTCTAGGTTTTCTAAGTCTAGAATTTCAAGTCTGGTGGCATAAGGTATTCTGCAACGAGTAGAGGAGTGGAGAACTCTTCTTGTGAAATATTTCTGGACTTTCTCAACTGTATTAATATCAGATACGTAATGCGGGTTCCAGACTGATGAGCTGTATTCAAGTATTGGTCTAGTAAATGTTTTGTATGCTCTAGTTAGTAGTGTGATATTACCAGAGAAAAAGCTACGTAGGATTAGGTTAACAACTCTTAATGCCTTTTTGCCTATGTAGTTACAGTGGCTCTAGCACTTAGGTCATTAGAGATGAGTACTCCAAGATCCTTGACAGAGTTTGAATTATCAACAAGGTCTTTACTATTCAGCTTGTATTTTATTTTCTGACTTTTTTTTGCCAATATGTAAGACAGAGCATTTATTTGTTGAGATTTGAAGTTGCCATTTGTTTGACCATTCAGATATGAGGTCTTTTTGAATGGTAGCAGTATTGTCGGTGGAGTTGAATAGCTTTATATCATCAGCGAAGAGAACACAGTTGCTCTTAATATGATCACAGAGGTCATTTATGTAGAATATGAAGAGAGTTGGTCCTAGAACACTGCCTTGGGGGACACCATTGTTGACAGGTACAGAATTTGATACGATACTCCCAATTTTGACTATTTGTTGTCTGTTTGACAGCAATGCTTCTATCCATTTATGAAAGTGACCAGAGATACCATAAGATTTTAGTTTTAGGAGTAGTTTGTCGTGTATCACTGAATCAAAGTCTTTACAGAAGTCTATGTAGAATGCGTCTATTGCTTTGCCCTGATCGAGTTGTGTAGTCCATATGTTTTTGCAGTGTAAGAATTGCAGATTACATGATAGTTTTTTTCCTGAAACCAAATTGTTTATTAGAGAGTAGGTTGTTTGTCTCTAAGTGGAAGATAATGGATTGGTTAATAATTGATTCCATGACTTTACAGTTGATGCAGCATATAGATTGGTCTGTAATTTTCAACTATGCTGGGGTCTCCCTTTTTGAAGATGTGGATGACTGTGTCTAGTGACCATAGGTTTGGCAAGGAGCTGGTCCTGAAAGATTTTTCAAAGATTATGCTTAGTGGATAGCTTTTTTAAGAAGTAGGCACATATTCCGTCTGATCCAATAGGTAGAGATGGTTTTAGATTGCATAGTGCTTTTTCAACATTGTCTTCTGTAAAAAGCAAAGCAATTGTCAGGTGCAAGAAATCAGGAGTCAAGGCGGTTCAAATGAATACAGGTTTATTACATGATTAACATTGTCTATAAGAATCTGAACCACTAACAGTCAAAGCGAGTTGGCGGTAGATATGGGTCAATGATAGTCAAGGTGGGTTGGACTTAGATTTCTTCTGGGCATGAAGGATTCTATACTCATGACATACCTGACTCCTTCCTCAGGCTCAGCCTTATATTAATAGTGTTGTCAACTATTTTTATCCCCAAGAAAATAAAGTACCTCTCAGTGTCACAATTCTCACATTCCATTTCAAACATAGAATTATCAATAACTTTAATAGCTACCCCACATTTGAATACCTATTAATATAGATTTGTCCAATTCAGCATCTTCTATATCTTAGGAAAAGCTGATCATTGAGGAGAATATATGACTCTTGCAACTTAATTATACCTGGTTGTAATTTTTCCAGTTTGTTACTCATTTACCCTTTCTAAAAAGGAAATAACAAAAATCTTCATTCAGTTTATATTACAGCTGATTACTTTAAGTTTCATGCCTTCAGGTGGAAAAGCAATTCTTAAGGTTAATTTCCCTGTATTACAGACATCTCATATAGTAATAATTAATGAATAAATAAACATTTAAAATAAAGAATATGGATCTAAGCAACAATAACAAATAAGCAAGACCCACCACCCCATCCCTTTTCCAAGCTGTAATAACACTTTTAAATGAAAGAAGAGAAATAACTCAATTCAGTCTTGGTCTAGGTTACTATCACTCAAAGATAGACTTATTATTTTGAAGTTATTTAGAAATTTGCATATTTGCAATCCCCTTCTTCATTTTAAGAGGCAGCATACTAAAATAATATTAATTATTAAAATAAAATGTACAAATCTGGGCATAATCACTTACCATTCAATTGTCTACATAAGCAGTTTTGCCCATAAGATCCAGAACGAAGGCAATTACTAAAGCAACCCTACAAATCAGTAATCTGGAAACCTGAACTGGTTTGGCCAAATTAGATCGTTTGATTTGGAGGTCTGAACTGTATCACATTGTTTGTCTGAATAGCTTTGCACTGTTGAATAAATTTGGCTTGATTTTATGAACCTAATCAGGGAATCGAATTAGATTTTGCTGGCTTTACAAAAATACTTTGATGACCTCCTTTTCTGTTAGAAGAGTGGGGCTGATGGGGCCATGCTCTATTCACAAATAAATGAAAATTATTTTTCTGTTAAAACAAGCAAACAAAAATATGCAGTTGAATGGTACACTTTTCAATGCTAGTACTTAAAATTTGTGGAAAGAGAATGGTTTAATAACAATTAATTTTAAATAAGGACTGACTGCTCAAATAGTGGCAGAGTTCTTTTTTCCCTCTTGTATGGTTCCTGTGATGAATAGATAGATATATGGAAAGGAGGCTTATTCGCTTTTATTCCTTTTCTGTTTTTTTTAAAGGCACTGCCCTCTTGTCCTATTGGTGAAATGCACCAGAGAATAGATTTTTTAGATATATGGACCCTTTTCAAATATGGAGCATTAGATTGATAGATTTTTCACAATATATAAGAAAGAAATGTTATAAAGCATTGGTCACCTTTAGTGGGGATGTACTTTATTCTGTAACAGCATTTGTGCATTTGTGAAGCTGTCTTATTCTGCTGCATTTGGAGTCTCATTTGTTATTCATTATTTTTCTTTTATTATTCATGTATGCTATTCAAGGATTGAAGAGGCTTTTTTGACAGCAGCAGCAAAACTGATTTTGAGGGCTGTTTCTCATGGCCATCTTCTTCTCTTTTTTTTTTTTCAGAACCCCTGAAAGTTTTCTATGCATTCCAATAATGCAGAGTGCCAACAATATCTGGAACATTCTATATAAATAAATGATGGCCTCTAAGAAAGTCCATAAGCTCATAAGTACTGTTGGTACTTACAGAGACGATAAGGAAAAAAGAATAGGATAGGCTTGGATAAAATATGTTAACTAGACCTAGTTCAATCTGAATTAGAGTTTAGAATATGGCATGATTTAGTTCAAGCTTGCAACTGAAGTTTTAATTTGATTACTATAGCCTCCTAAAAAATTATTTCCCACCCCTAGAAAAAAATCATTGCTTTAAAATGTTCTTATTAAAATGAATAAAATTTTGTCCTTCCCCTCTCTTTGCTACAGACTGCTATAGTGATACATATGTGTATACCAAACTGAGAAAAATAATTTCTAGATGGAGAATTGCTCCATTTATTGCTATTTATTGTGTAGCCCTTCCCTTTCCTTGAATGTGAAATTTCAAACATCTTTGTGTACTTCTACAAAAAATACATAATAATTCTGAAGTCCAAGGTGATGTAGGAGATGCAGGAGGCCGGAGCTTACACTGCCATCATTCTGAGTAATGAACCCCGGGAAGTCAGAACTCTGATATTTTGTCCAGGTTCAAGAGATCCTTTATTGAGTACATCATATTGGCCCTTAGGAAGGTAAGGTTAGGTCTAAACTATTCCTGTGCTCATAAAAGAATGAGACCCCCCCCCAGCCCCCTATGTCTGTCAGGTCACATGGGCCTATTAGTCCAGACATAGGTTCCGACTCAACTTCAACAGGCATCCATTGACATGACCTTAATTCTCACACTGGCTGTAGATGTTATGGCTAGCCAGCTGAGGCACCACATTCCTGTGTTCCCCTCACCACACTCTCCCACCTTCCCCTTGAATGGCAACCAAGAAACAAAGCAGTAGTAAGCATGGCTTTAGCTGAAGTTATTTTGCAGGTTGACATACACTTATCGATGTTTTTCTGAACCCATGATGTTTGGATAAAAAGGGGATTTAACTCTGGTTTTCCATACAGAAGAAGCATCCGATTCAGACCTCACTCCTATAGACAAATACATACTTTGAGAGCAATGAAACATTTGTTTGCAGCAGAAAACAGGAAACAGCTGTGAGACACAATATTGGCATAGTAACTCTTAAAGACACTTGTTACATGATGCTGAAATGAACCTCATACTCACTGTTTTCCTTTCTTGAGGGGACTCCCTGAGGACTACTTTCAGAACAACTCTGTCTTGCTGTCACACAGGTTTCATATAAGAATTCCAGCTTAGAATGACACTGGTGAACTCCTGTGATACATTACTGCACAACACTGTCTATCTATTCCACACAAAAGATGAAGTTCTCACAGCTAGTTAAGCTCATGAGATTTTTTTTTTATTGTGGATGAGAAGTGATATTCACAGAAGCTTACATTCATAAAAGTTCAATTATTTCTAATAAATCAAATGGTATATTTATCTCCCATAAACAATATATTTATTTATGAGCAATATTGCACTATTGTTTGACAAGGTGAACATATAGGATTGAAATATTTTCAGTTAAGATAGGCTACCTTTATAACATATTCAAAGACACTGTATTCATAATTCCTAAAATATGGAAAAGGTGAATAAATCATAAGAATTCATTTCAGTGATAACCTGCTCAGAGTTCTGAGCTGACAGTTGCACTATTTGAAAGACTCAAATCACAATAATGTTTCCCTATTATATGTGTTTTGATAATATCAGATCTAAGACATCCTTTGAATGTTATTTCAGACCTTTGAATTGTGTTTTACACATAATAAATAGAACAAAGGCAGTGATTGTTGAGCAGTTAATGAATGTCATCAGTAGAGACATTCTTGGTGAAACTAAAAAAAGCCGAGATGATGGGCACTGTCACATGATTGCAACCAACCTCATTTTTAGCATATAACACTGGTATGACCTCCATCTTGGTTGATAGCACTGGTTGACCACTATTTGGGTGGTGGTTGTTTTTATAAACAGAGCTGACAAATGCTTCTGGGCATCAGATCAGAGGATTTGGCAAATATTCTGAGAATCTGCTATTTTCCTTTTCCAAACCAGCCTCACCTGAGAACTACTTGTCCACTTGGCAGTCAGAGATAATACCGGGTGGCCCCGAGGTCAATGTTTCTTTAAGTGCTGGACCAATGAAGTGATATAAATGGTTTGTTTTTAGTTGATGAACTAGGTTGTTATATGCTTAATTTCGGGCTTGAATTGATGAAATGGACTAAAATTGGATTATTTTAATATCGTTTTGTTAACTATGTTCAAAATGCTTATTGTATGAACTGCCTTGAACACAAATCGTTTCTAGAAATTGAAGTTTTGTAAATTAAACTCACTATAATTAGGTAGCTCATAAAAGGAGTGTAGTTGGCATTTGCAGCTCAAATAAATTTTTCAGAAGAATAATTAAGAATTATTATTTCCATTCTATAAACCAAGAGTCAGTCTGTACAATGTTTTTGGATGAAAGGACTTAATATGGAAGTTTCAAGGTTCATATGTAAGTGCACGTACTTAAAAAATGATATGGAAATTTTGGAATGCATATTTTGGGATGCACAGGAGTACAATTCCAGACTCTCTTTAAAATGACCATAGTATTTATTTACTGAAAACCAGGACATCTATGTTAAAGATATGGCTACTTTAAAGAGTCAACTTTTTAAAGTAGCCAGATCTACATAAAAGCTTTCAGGCTTTTATGAAAGAGATTGGCATATATGTTCTCACACTTTCTGAAACTTATCTCCTAAACCATTTTCAAAGCATATAAAGCAAATTATGCATTTATTTATTTGGTGCCTCAGATAGAAGGGCCATACAGAGAGTGGTAAGGACATCTAAGAAAATGAGAGGAAGCTTGCTTCCCATTATTCAGAATACTGCTTATAAGCACTATGTGCTTAGGGGCTCCAAGCATTGTTAGAGACCCCCCAAACACCCACTTCACGATATGTTTCTGTTGCTCCCCTCTGGGAGGAGGTTTCCAAGTAGTCCTACAATAGGACTACTAGATTCTATAACAGCTTTGTTTCTTATGCCACCCATCTTGTAAACTCACAGGATTCATATATATAGATTTGTGTACATTTAAAGTGTCAATAAAGTATTCTTTTCTTTTCTATTCTTTTCTTAAGAAAGGTGCTTCAAGCTTTTGATTTTTGCTTTGCTTGGTGTTTTTTTACTATTTTTCATTCAAAACAAAATTTAAGTAAAAAGATAAAAAAAAACATATAGATTAAAATCTAAAAATTATTATTGGAAGGCAAATAGCAAAAAAAAAAAAAAAAAAAAACCACTGTAACCCCTCCCCCCCCAATTGTGTTTTGCCCTAATCTATTAACAGAACAAAGAAAGGCAACATGGATCCTCTCATAATGACTGATCTTCTGATAGCTCTATAAAGTAGTCTAACAAAAGACAGAGAGATAATAGAATGTGTTATTTGTACAAAAATACAACCCTAGCAAAATAGAGTACAGATAGGTTTAGTTGTGATTTGTCATACAAATTGCATTGATTCTTAGCGAGACTGAGAATTAAGGCACTGAATAAAGTATTTTCTAACCAGATTGTTTTATTCATTTTTATCTATGTAAGTATACCTGTTTCATCATGTTTGGTTCAGTTCCTTCTATTCCTGAGGGAAAAAGGATATCCTTATCATAAGATTGCTCTAGCTCTAATAATTGTATTCGATGAAGTGAGGGGGACAGACATTACCTGAAGAAATCTCTTTGTATAGTTACAGCATGGTATGTTTAATCTGTAAACAGACAATGAATAGGAAAAATGTAATTATCCCCAAAATACTTTCTAAGCTTAAGGGCTAAATTTCTAAAGAGGTGTGCAGGGAATTGTATGAGTAAATCTCATCATTGTTAACAGGATTTATGTATTAATATTCTCACAGAGCGTTCTTAATTGTTTTAAAGTTGAAGGAACAAAAGAACTAGAAAAATATAAAACAAAGGAAACACACATAATCACCATTTTTGCTGATTTATTATTGGTAATATCCAAGAGGCCAAATTATATATGGATTCCAAAGGAAGGTACAGAAGTGGGTATATTTATTGCTTAAATGGACTGTAATAAGTGTGTGTTCTACTGCAGGTGAGCTCAGAAACCCAGGAGAGATTGATATGTGGAAGAGCAACCAAAATAAAATTCCAGGATGGCAGATTAAAGCATGAAGAAAAAAGAATCCTAGAAGAAGACAAAATAAATCCATTTTCTTACTATATGCCGTGCTTCTCACAAAATAAGGCTAGGCCTTGTTTTTTTTTTGACCCCTGAAAAAATGGCTAGGCCGTCTTTTGGGGGGGGGTGACTTAATTTCCCCCCCCCCTTGCATCCTTGGGTGGGCGGGTGGCAACGGCTTGGATGTTGAACTCGGCGTTGGTGGGGCACTTTGTATCAAGAGACCTTCCGCCACTGTTGCTTTCCCTTCTCCCATGCTGCCACGGCATTTAGAGCAACGCCGTGGCGTTTGGCACAGCCACCCACAGCCAGCCAGGGTTCCTCCCTGCAACTGGAGCCCGGCGGAGACACTCGGCTTCAGGCACTCCTGTCGCCGCCTTCCCTTCGTCTTCGAAGGCAAAGCCAATTCTTTTAAAAATGACACCCTACTACCGGTACAACAAAGACTCCCCTGCCCAAGAGGGCAGCCCAACCCCACATGGGGAGGCGAATCTCCCGGGGCCACAGCGCAGGATCGGCCCACTCCAGGAGAAGCGCCCAGCTGCCATCCCTGCCTGGCGCCAGGCAGAGCAAAAAGAGCTTTGCCTGGGGTGCCCAGAGCAGCTGCCAGGCAGGCCCTCCTGCCTGGCAGTGGGGCTCTCACCAAGGCAGTGAGCACCTCCCTACTGGGCCCTCTGCTCATCCCGTCAGGGCTGCGCCTGAGCCGTGCGGGCTGGGCAGAGCCAGGAAAGTGAGCCGCGGGTGTGCACCCGCCTGCCAAGCAAAAGAGCCGGGCCAACCCGAGCTTGGCTTCCTTCCCAAGTTCCTCCAGCCCGAACCCGAAGGTGCCACCGGGAGAGGCTGCCCGAGGCAGTGATAGCACCCACCTGTCTGTGGACAGGGAGACAAAGCTATGGCAGTGCTGCTTCCCTGGCTGGCGGGTCCAGCGGAGAGAGCCCGAAGCTGCCCGTCCTTTCCACCCCTCGCCCATCCCATCCCCGTCATCATGCATCTCCAAATGCGCCAGCAGCTCCAAACATTGCAGCGGCACAGGCATCGGGCAGAGGCACTAACTCCACGGGGCTCGGCTCAGAGGAGGACATGGTGCAGGCCATCGCCTTGCCTCCCTGTCCATGGATGGGTGGGCACTATCACTGCCTCGGGCGGCTTCTCCCAGTGGCCCCTTTGGGTTCGGGATGGAGGGACTTGGGAAGGAAGCCAAGCTCGGATCGGCCCGGCTCTTTCACTTGGCAGGCAGGCACGGACCCGCGACTCGTTTTTCCAGCTCTGCCCAGCTCACACGGCTTTAGCGCGGACCTGGCAGGATGAGCGGAAGGGCCGGCAGGGAAGTGCTCGCTGCCTTGGCGAGAGCTCTGCTGCTGGGCGTGAGGGCCCGCCTGGCAGCTGCGCCGGGCGCCCCAGGTGAAGCACTTCGTGCTCTGCCCAGCGCCAGGCAGGGATGGCGGTGGGGCACTTCTCCCGGGGTGGGCCGATCCTGCGCTGCGGCGCCGGGAGATTCGTCTTCTCACGTGAGGTTGGGCTGCCCTCTCGGGCAGGGGAGGCTTTGTCGTACTGGAAGTAGGGCGTCATTTTTAAAAGAATTGGCTTTGCCTTCGAAGGCGAAGGGAAGGCAGCAAAAGGAGCGCCTGAAGCCGAGTATCTCCGCTGGGCTCTGGTTTCAGGGAGGAGCCCTGGCTGGCCATGTGTGGCTGTGCCAAACGCCGTGGCATTGCTCTAAACACCGCAGCAGCATGGGGAGATGGGAAAGCAACGGTGGCGGAAGGTCTCCTGATAAGAAGTGCCCCACCAACACCAAAGTCAACGCAGGCAGCACCATATCCGGGTATGCAACAAAAGTACTTCCTAATGGCAAGCCCCCCCATCATTCCCCCCTGTTTCACATGTTTAATATAGGCCTTAATTTGGGGGGAGGGGCTTAATTTGATTTTATGCTGATAAAACATGCTGGGACTTCCTGTTGGGGGAGGCCGTATTGTTGGAGAAACACGATATATATATAGGTCTAGGTGTGATATATATATATATATATATATATATATATATATATATATATATATATATATATATATATATATATATATATATATGTTTTCTGAGGTTCTCATGGGTATTTGTATGTGGATCTTTGGTTATTCGGGTTTTCTCCGCGTAAGATTCAAAGTATCTAGGCAGCGTTTGGCGAGGTCCCACTCGCCATCTTCAGGCTGGTGCTTCGGCTTAGTGCCAGTGCAAGCAGTGTGTGACCGGAGCTGCCATCTCCGGTCACACACTGCTTGCACTGGCACTAAGCCGAAAGCACCAGCCTGAAGATGGCGAGTGGACCTCGCCAAACGCTGCCTAGATACTTTGAATCTACGCGGAGAAACCCAATAACCAAAGATCCACATACAAATACCATGAGACCTCAGAAACATATATATATATATATATATATATATATATATATATATATATATATATATATATATATATATATATATATATATATATATATATATATATATATATAATCTCAGAAGTCACCAGAAGTCAAGCTTGACCTGATAGAGACTTTACTGAATCTATGTCTTTATGAGTCAAACAATAATAATGCTAGAATCATCTATTTTACTTCTGAGATTAATTAGTTGTCTTCCAGTGTTGCACCATAAAGACACCAAAATCCATTTAAAGGAAATCAAGCACACTAGAATAAACTAATTGATTAAAATAATTAAAAATGATAATCAGTTCAATGCAATTGAGGCTGAAATAAACATTACAAATACGTCAGAGAAAACGTTACTTAAACACATTGGTGGTGGTGAAAATACAAGATGGCTAAAAAAGGCCCAAGAGAAAATAAAAGGTATTAGTTAGGCTTTTTGTGGAAGAATATTATGTAATTTAGTTATGATTGAAAAATATGTGCTATTGAAGTACAGAGTTACTAAAAACTGAAGTAGGAGAAGGGGAAAAAAGTTTCTTTTGAATTTTGGTAGACATGTAGGGAGTAGTAAATAAAAATAAATGCATTTTCATCATTTATTTCATCATTTCATCATCAAGTGAAGAAGGATACAAAACAAGAAATCTCTCATTATTCCTGCTGAAAGCCATTGCTCCGTTCCTATAGAAGTAACCATTTCTCCATGTTGGCCTTCACTGATTATATGTGGAATTAGTAGTATGAAATGCCAAAGTTATTAAATAATACTGCTGCCCTTTCAGGACTAAAAAAACCCAACGCCTTGGAATAAAAAAGGGTCAGCCTTGTTTATTCTGGGTGAGCAGTAAAAGAAACAGTGGGATAGGATTGCCGTATCTGGCTGTTGAAATTCCAGTTGACCCTATTTATGCATTTGCTCATGTTATCAATGTATTCAGTCACAATTGGGATGAAGTTTGATGTATTGAAAGCAATAGACAAAAAGAATAAAGGATAGTTACACAATAATAGTACTTTGGTGCCTGAGGACAATCAAATTCAAAGCACACAACCATAGATATGAAAGAGGGAAAACACCATGATGGGGTAATCCAACCTAAAGGTCACATACTTGGAGGAATATCCAGATCTTCAAAGATTTAGGAATCCTAGCTGGGTCAGAATAAATACATTTCAGAGGGTATAATATTCTGTGCTGGGTGACAGTAAAAAGATCCTTAAATAAAATCACATTTTAACTGTTTGCTGCCATCTCACAATCTAGATTTTTGCAATCCAGATATAGTTAGTCTTATGCTGATGGTTTACATGCTCATAGCTCACATCTAATACTGGGCAATTAATTACTTCATTTGAGGGACAAAATTCAAGATAGAGTAACCATGGTGTTTTTCCAAACTGAGCTCCAGCAATACAGAATAGAGTAGAGTAGAATAGAATAGAATAGAATAGAATAGAATAGAATAGAATAGAATAGAATAGAATAGAATAGAATAGAATTCTTTATTGGCCAAGTGTATTTGGACACACAAGGAATTTGTCTTGCTGCAAATACTCTCTATATACATAAAAGAAAAGATACATTCGTCAAGAGTCAAGAATCATAGGTACAACACTTAATAATAGTCACAAGGTACAATAAGCAATCAAATCTACTAGGAAACAGTCAATATAGATCCTAAGAATACAAGCAACAAAGTTACAGTCCTACAACCACAAGTGGGAGGGGATGGGTGAGAAGAAGTGATGAGAAGGTTAATAATAGTAGTGCAGACTTTGTAAATAGTTGTACAGTGTTGAGGGAATTATTTGTTTAGCAAAGTGATGGCGTTTGGGAAAAAACTGTCCTTGTGTCTCGTTGTTCTGTTGTGCAGTGCTCTATAGCATCGTTTTTGAGGGAAGGAATTGAAACAGTTTATGTCGAGGATGTGAGGGGTCTGTAAATATTTTCACAGCCCTCTTTTTGACTCATGCAGTATACAGGTCCTCGATGGAAGGGATGTTGGTAGTAATTGTTTTTTCTGCAGTCCTAATTACTCTTTGAAGTCTGTGTCTGTCTTGTTGGGTTGCAGAACCAAACCAGACAGTTATAGAGGTGCAGATGACACACTCAATAATTCTTCTGTAGAACTGTATCAGCAGCTCTTTTGGCAGTTTTAGCTTTCTGAATTGGCGCATAAAGAACATTCTTTGTTGTGCTTTTTTGATGACGTTTTTGATGTTAGGTGTCCATTTTAGGTCATGTGATATAATAGAACCTAGAAATGTGTAGATCTCTACTGTTGATACTGTGTTGTCTAGTATTGTAAGAGGTGGTAGTATGGGAGGGTTTCTTCTAAAGTCTACCACCATTTGTACGGTTTTGAGTGTGTTCAGTAAAATATAAAATATAAAAATATAAAAATATGATATAACTCAGGGGTGTCAAACTCACATCATCATGGCATCATCACATAACATATCAGGACTTCCCCCCCCCCTTCGCTAAACTGGGTGGGGGTGGGGCCAGCACGTGATGCATCCAGCCTGCGGGCCACAAGTTTGACACCCCTGATATAACTAGTATATCTTTTTCTCCTTAATGGATTTTTTAACAACAAGAAAAGGGACAATGTCATTGTTGTGCCTCTTGGATATGGGATGAGATGGGGTGAGGTGGGCAAAATCTGAATGAGAGAATGAATGGCTTTTCACTGAGGGGATGTTCTTGGTATAACCTCAGCAAATTTTCTGATATACCCTCATTAATTTAAAGGCTAGGCTATGGAATAAATTCTGGAGCCTCCCCTAATAATGTATGAATACATCTGGATAGTTGTACAATAAAAGCTACTATGTTGTGCTATGAACACTATTTTTAATTAATGTGCATTGTCTTTCCATTGTGGCAAAATAATCTGGATTATATGTGAGTGTCCCCTTTTGTTTATTTTGAAATCACACATACCTTTTGTCTTCTTGCCTTTGCTCATTCTAAGGAAAACTTTATTACTTATATTAATTAGTTGGTCAATGGATTTTAATTAGATGAGGTTTCAAATTGACTTCCTCAAAATAATATAGGAAAATGATTCCAGTACTGTCTTCATTTTATTGCATCATCTCCAAAATGGATAGAAAAAGGTACTGATACCACAGCTGTTTTAAAACATGCAGTTAATAAGGAGATGCAAAAAGTGCATATCCATTTATTAACTGGAATTAGAAGTTTTCACTGAATAAAGCAAATCTGATATTTAATGAAAACCAGTAGCATTGTAGTGTATGCACATGGCCACTATTGGTTGGGGAAGTATGAACATATTTTCTATACTAAGAATACATCTTCACACAGTGTTTTTTTATTTTCTATTAGGATATGAGTCATTTATATGAGATAGGAAGAAAAGGCTAATCGCACAACTGAATAAAATCTGAGTGCTGTAATTGGTTACGGTTATGGATTTTGTTGGGTTTTTTTTTTTTTTTTGCATACCTCTCCTGGGGTTGAGGGTAGAGAACCTAATCTGGTCATACTGATGCAGTGTAGGATAGTGTAGAACTAAGAATAGTTTTTAGCACTATATCACAAAGTAAATTAGATCAACCTCAGGAGTATGGAAAAGGATTTTGCAGTTAATTAGATTAACATAATTGAACATGGTGTTAGTTTTCTGGAAGTAACATTTATTATTGCCATAAACTGAAATGGGAGAAGAATGATACAAAACAGATGATACAGATGATACAAAAGAGCAATTTTATCTCATGTGGAACATTTTCTTTGCTTTCATTGATTGCGGGACTTGAAGGGATGTGACAGCGTTCATAATGCAGCTATTCTCCATTTCTCTGGCATGGACTTAGGCTGAAACTACACTCTTCCCATTAATTCCCATTCACATGGCAGCTACATTACACTCACCAGGACCAAATCTTTTTTTTTTTTTAAATAAAGTTTTATTTGGGTTTTCACACATACAAAATACAAGTAAAACATCTTTTTTGAAAATAGCATGGTCCCGGGTTGAACTTCTTTATACAGACACAAAACTCAATTTCATGCTCCTTTTTGTATTCTATTCCATATCTTATATTATTCTACATTTTCTATATAGTTTTTCCCCTCTTTTAATTTTCTCAATTTTATTTTGATTATCGCATCTCAATTCAAATCATTATATTTATACTTTTGTCTGTTCTGTTTCAATTTCATATTATCTTTTCTCATTAAACAAATTTTCTCCTGTAGTTACTAATTGGAGAATGACACCTTTATATCTTTTAATTACATCCATTCAACTCTTATTTAAACTTCAATATATACTTTAAGGTTATGACCTTCAATATAATACATAATACATAACTTCCAATCGAATTCTGCTGGTACATTCTTATAATACACCCTATATTCTTAAAAAAAAAAAAAGATTATAAATATATGTAATTATAAACCCTCATTCCATTCCAATTCAGTTCTATCATTAATAATCATTAAAATCTTAACATCTTTAACACTTCTTTTCAATTAAATGTCATACTTCCTTAAAGACACATATAATCTCCATAATTAATTTTTCCTTTATTTCTCTTCACATATGTTTTTTAAATCATTAAATATTCATTTTGTTACATTTATTTATTGACAAGCATTCCACTGAATTACGATAGCTATTTTATCAAACATTTTAATCATACATTGTTTCATATTTTCTAAAATTATTTCTGTTTCTAATATAACAAAGCTATCTTATGTACCTTTGCAGAATCCCTTTTTCCATTAAATTTTCACCCATTATCTCTAAATAGGCCCTGTTTCTCTATATTTTGTTTCTGTCCTTTATAACTTCTTTTTCTTTCTTTCTTCCCTCTCTTCTTCTCCCTCCCCTTTTTACCCCCTTGTCTCTCTACTTCTAATTCTCTCTTCAGCATTTCCCTCTTCTCTTGCTTTCTGATTTTATACTTATTTTTCACTCTATTTTTTTTTTTGGAGTTGTTTTTCCCAATCTTAAACTTTCCATTCTCTTTCCCCCGCTTTCCTTTTTCCTCCCACCTAAGATTACATGTTAATTAAAGATGGCTTCTTCTTTGTTGCAATCTTCTTGTTCTGCAGGCATTTCTTGTTGTTTCTCATAATTCCAAATCTCCATTTCTAAAAACTGAAATACGAAGCCAAAAGAACCTCTCCCTTCTTGTGCATCTTCTTTGTACTTTTTAAGTTCCATTTTCAGTTCTTCTAAAAGTGGAGCCATTTTAAACAGTTTAAACAACCGCCCGATTGATTTTAGTCATTCAAATACAATAACCAAAAATCCAGAAATCATCAAGTAATCCAAGTAGTCCCAAATTATTTCTTCTTATTTCTTTTTCCACTTTCTCTTCCTGGGGCTTTTGTTGTGATATTTTAGTTAAAATGTATCTTTTGGAAGTCTTGTTGAGATTTTGCTGTAAGTTCTTTTTAATTCCAGGCAGTCTCCTCCCTTCCAGATCCTGCCCTTTTATTCTTTTTCTCTCCTTTCCTGTTTTCAAAAGCTTTTGATTATCCAGAAATCTTTATTATCCCTTTGACTTTTTATTTTCAGCATTAAATGCCTATTAATGTCAAAGTGGATTTTTTTCCAATTTCTTGCTTAAGTCTCTTAGCTGTCAGTATAGGAAAAGGAGAAGAAAAAAAACCCAAATCTTTTCCCTTTTCTCTCTCCTTCGCAGCTTAAAAATCTTCTTAGGGAACAATGTTATTAGTTTTTTTTTAAATAGTTTCAATTCCAGGGTACCTTATTTGTTGCTTTTGCTGTTTGACCCAGTCAACCAAAACTTTCTCTTCTTATCTTCCTCCTGCACATTCTTTTCCGGTCGAGTTCTTTGTGGTGGCCATTTCTGACCACCGCTACAACCGCCTTCGGGAAAGGGAGTAATGGCCAGCTGGGGAGGAGAGATGCAGCTCTCCTCAACCCTGCAGGCAGTCTCCCACCTCTTCATCACCTCTACAGGGTGGCTTAGCCCTGAAACCAGCCAGCTCGGGGCGCTCCAGCAGCAAGCATGGATCGAAGCCTCGCAGAAATGAGGTTTTGGTCTGTTGCCGAAGAAGCTCAAACCAGAAGTCCCACCAGGACCAAATCTTGTAGCTTCTATGTCCCCTTGCCTATATGTTCCAGGAATGTATTAATTTGTAAGGCAATGAAATCTGCACTTCACTGTTTCCTATTTGAAACAAACATGGTAAATTAGACCAGTCTCAATCCCCCCAAAATAGAATATGAATGTCTTGGATTAGCAGATAGATTTCATCTTAAATGCCGGAAATAGGGCTATCCAGTTCTTTAAGGAAGTGGGGGATATTCCTTCAATAAAACAAAGCAGTCTTCTTATGGGCTTCATTACTTCTAATCCTGGTGGTCAAATTATTTCCTTGGCCAGTTCTGTCTATCTCATCTGGAACTTCCTATAGCTGGAAGAGGTCATATGCCATACACTGTTTTATGTACACTTTTGGCTAAGATTTCCAGATGATGTTAAAGTCCTTGTCAAATCACTTTTGCCTTTTGTCTTGATAAGAATCAGAGTTGCCTTTGCATCACAAAGTTCCTCTATAAGACAACCAGTGGTGAGATTCAATTTTTTTTACTACCGGTTCTGTGGGTGTGACTTGGTGGGCATAGCAGGAGAAAGATACTGTAAAATCTCCAGTCAGAGGTGGTATTTGCCAGTTCTCCGAACTACTCAAAATTTCCGCTACCGATTCTCCAGAACTGGTCAGAACCTGCTAAATACCACCTCTGAAGACAACACTTCCTTCAGAGAAGGCTATGAGACACCAACCCTTATTTAGTTAATGCCATTATAATTTGGCAGGTTTGATATTGACAGATTCAGAAATTAACAGAAGTAATGAGGGACTTCCGGTTTGTGGGGCTTCGGCGGCAGCAGGAATCCGCGATCGTGCACGGTTTCTGCTTGCGCTCGCCGCTGGAGTGCCCTGAGCCAGCTGGCTTCGGGGCTATAGTTACCCCGTAGAGGTGACTGAAGATAGGGGAGACCCGGCAGGGGTCAAGGGGAGTCTCACCCCCCCTCCTCAGCTGGCTCAAGTCCCTTTTCCGAAAGCGGTAAGAGCAGCGGTCAGAAATGGCCGCCACAAAGAAACACTCATCCGGAAAAGTATGTGCAGGAGGAAGCTGAGAAGTGAAAGTTTTGGTTGACCGGGATGAGAAGCAACATTCAAGATATCCTGGAATTTAAATTTTGGCAAAGGATACATCGCTCCCAAAGAAGATCTGGAAGCAGTGAATGAAAGTAAAAAGGGAAAGTTTGTTTTTTCTCATTCTCCTTCCTTACGGTGACAGCAGATGAATGAGAAATTGGAAAAACCCGCTTTGGTATCAGCAGGTAATTAAACTGGAAAATTAAAGCCAAGGAGACAATAAAGATTTCTGAACACTGAAAAAACTTTTTCTTTGCTGTAAGTGGGAAGGGAGAGGAAAATAATTAAGATTAAGATTTGGCTGGAGGAGACTGCTTGGAATTTAAAAGACTAGAGTTAAATAGTAACAAGACTTCTAAAAGATACATTTTAATTGGAACTTTGTAACTGAATTGCAACCCCAGGAAGAGAAAGTGAAAAAAGGAAAAGAGTGTTAAATGAAACAGCCTGTGTGTATTTGGACTGCTTGGTGTCTTTGGGACTTTTGGAAATTATTATTTGAATAATTAAAAACATTTGGGTTGTTTAAAAAATTTTCTACAATGGCATTACTTGTGCATGAACTGAAAATGGAATTTTAAAAATATAAAGAAGAGGAACAAGAAGGGAAAGGCTCTTTTGGCTCCATTTTTCATTTTTTAGAAATGGCGATTTCTACTTATGAGAAACTACAAGAACAAGAAGATTGGGATGAAGAAGAAGCCATCTTTAATGAACAAGCAACTTTATCTGGAGAAGAAAGGGGAAAGGGGGGGAAAGAGAATGGAGAATTCAAGATTTAAAAAAACAACCAAAAAAGGCAAAAATAAGGGGAAGTGGATACAATGTCAGAAAGCAACAGAAAAGAGGAATACAGAAGAGGGTGGAGATCAAGAGACAAGGGGGTAAAAAGGGTAGAGTGGAGAAGCAAGGGAGGAAGGAAGGGAAGAGAAGCTACAAAGGTTTGGAACAAGATGTAAAGAAATAGGATTTATTTAGAGATAATGGGTAAAAATATAACTGAAAAAGAGATTCTGCAAAGGTACATAAAATTGTATTGTTGTATTTGTATTAGAAATAATGTTAGAAAATTGGAACAACATATGATTATAAAATGGGATAAAATATTCAATGTAATTCAGTGAAATTTTCTTATTTTTTGAACAAAATAAATGAAATGAAATATGAAAGAATTGAACTAAGAAGGAATGGGAACATCTTAATTACATAATGTGTTAAAATATAAGTGAAATGGGGTGGAAGTAACTACGTAAAATTTATAAGTGTTCCCATAGAAGCATGATACCTATTTGAAAAGGAATGTGTAAAATGCTCAAGACTTAAATGAATATTAATTTTAACGATAGTGTTTAATTGGTATGGATTGTTGTTTTAACTATATTATATATTTATAATTTTTTTCTTATTTTAAAATATAGTGTGTAGCTTTAGAATGTACTAAGCAGAATCCGAATGAAAAATTATGTATTATTTTAAGTGTTAAATTTAGGGGAAAGATATAAAGGCGTCACATTCCAATCAGTGATTACAGGAGAAATTTTGTGTTAATGAGAAAAGATAATAGACAGCTGAAACAGGACAGACAAAGGATATAAGCATAATGATTTAAATTGAGATGAAATAAATAAAATAGAATTAAGAGAGTGAAAGGAGGGGAGAAGCTATATAGAAAATGTAGAATGGTAAATAAGATATGGAATGGTATATAAAAGTGAGCATGAACTTGAATTTATGTCTGTACAAAAAGATGTAACCCGGGATCAAGCTGCTTTCCAAAAAGATGTTTTATGTTTTCATGTTTTGTGTTTTGTGTTTTGTGTTTTGTTTGTATATGTTTGTTTTTTAAAAATAAATAAAATTCTTGGGAAAAAAAAAAGAAGTAATGTGCACAGAAGCCAGTGTGATGTAACTGTTAAAGGAGTTAAATTATGAACAAGAAGACACTGCTTCTAGACCATTCTCAGCCATAAAAGATTTTTGGATGGCTTTGGGCTAGTTGGTCTTTCTTAGTCAAAGGAAACAGCTGTTGTGGAAAAGCAAAGAAGATAAGGTTATGCACAGCACCTTGAACGAAAAGTTAGATAAATGTTTAATAACACAAAAGTAATAATATTTTATTTATTTTTCAAATGTATTTATTTTATCCAAATAATTGATTTTTAAATGATCAGGGCTGTGCAAAAAATTAGGCAGGTGAATTCAGAAATTCATCAATCCTATCCCAAGACAAATTTCACAGTGCCCCCTTTTAAGGCCTTCTGTGTTTTCTGGAGGAAAGAGATTTGAATCTTGAAGAGAGAAAAAGCCAAGAAATCCAATTAAATAAAATTTATTTTATTTGTAACTTTCCCCTTTGTTTGAGCCAACCTTCTAATGTAAGTGTGTACTAACATCTTTTGAAAGTAAATACTCTGTCTAGAAAATGTGTCTACATACTAAAACACAATACAGTTGTCTATATCTTATAAAAGTTCACTACACATTTCAATTACAAAATAAATAAAATATGGTTTATCAAAACAGTCACTTTTTATTAAAAATTGTTTTTAGACATTTTTATAGAACATAGGGGAAGAAAACATTATCTTATCTTCTTGATGGCTCACAATCCTAACATGCTTGGTAAGTTATCTTGACACCAGCTTACAAGAGCCCATGGGATCACACAGTTCTTCTTGAGTAGAACCAGGCACTGAATTATCTTATCTATAACTGCTAATCAAGATGTCAACAAAACAACAGAATGAAATAAACTTTAAAAATTGGCAAATCTGGATGCAGGCATACAAGCAGGACATTGTAGAGTTCCACATACACACACCCTTCAGTATACTGTGCTGTGGATATATTTCAAAGAGAGACTTCTACAGTTATGTAGAATTGGTTTAATGCGAAGATGGAATAATATTTATGAACTGATAGGTTGGCAGGTAAACTGCTAGTTGACATTTTTGTCCTGCAAAATATCATATTACAATTCCTTCCATGTTCCTAAATCATATTTTAATTCCATCTCTTGTACATAGGTCAAAAGTAATTTAATTTAAAGGAAGCTCTGGGTGCAGTTTGGTTGGTTGTCTTGTTTCATCTTTTCTTGAATAGTAGGCTAAATTGGATTAGTTTTATATTATACTACACACTCTCATGCCTTGTTTATTATTATCTCTCCAACACCTTAAAGAAATCCTTGCTAAGTTGAGGCTTTTGGAATTATACATCATCCTTTAAAATAACAAGGATTCTACTATTTGTTCAAGCTGTCTCCTTAAGACTGTGATGACAGCCAATCTATATATTATATCTTTCCAATGGATACTGGCATTTCCCACTGGCAGATATTCATATATGCCCTAATATTAGGCTATTCCCTCCTCCCCCACTGGTGACTTAAAAATGTCTTCTTACATTAAGTAGTCATCATTCAGCTAAAGTGAACATGGTTATTATTGGCATAAGAAGGGTTGGGAGATTAAAAAATGTTACAAATTATTATTGGCAATCCTCCTTTGATCAGAGTTAAACAGTTATGAGTTTCTCCATTCTCACTGACATTGGCATTGTATTACCAATCTGAATGGTTTGCATCCAGAACTGGTGTAAATCTACACGCATTCCAAAGCATAAGAATATGAAATATTTAGCAGAATTCCTAAATCATTTTAAAAGGGCTCAACACTTCTACAGTGCTGCATTCAACAGGACATGCAATATAGCCAGGTGCCAATGAAGAGAATTCTAGCTTAGTATTTTCTATGTTAAGGGGAAGGGGGTTCAGAATACCCCAAATTCTATTTTTATATTCATATTATGCTAAAAACTTTTCACCTATGTTTTAAATTTGCATTTAGACTTTTTTCTCCTGTCATACTAATGAGCTCCATCAGCACACTTTGTATGTATGAAACTTGGTATTTTTATTTTATTGCCCCTTTCTCTGTACCATTAATTTGCATGCCTAATGTCATGCTATATTTTATCAATGGTATTTAAATAGGCTACTGTTAAGCAGGTAGGTTGATTGTGCTAATAAAAATTGATAAGTAGGCAGGTAATCCTTCCCAATTTATTGTCATGGCAACAGACAGTACATGTAGCTTGTTGCTGAAGAACAGAATGCTAATAATCAAATGCATTTGATCCAAATGAATCTATAACACAGCTTGCTAATACAGTATCTTGATTTTATGTATTACTGAAAAGTCATTCTCATTAATTCCATCTCTAATTTACTTGGTAGATTTGTTCTAAAGAAAAGAAAAATTGGAAAGAAAAAAAAGAGCACCATGAATCTATCATCAAACACTATTCATTTATGCACTAAATTTTAAGTAGAGCTTCTAGTTTAATCCACTAAACTCAATTTTTATTTCAGGATGTTACTTTCATACGGATGAAATTCAATCTTGCACAGTCATTGCAACATGACACAAAGAAACACAGAAAATGCACTTCAATTAAGTAATAATCATTTGGCAAAAATGGCCATTACTTGCAGTAATGCTTGGTTTGTTAGCTAATGGCCCAAGGCAAAGCTGAGAGCAGTTAAGGTTCGAGCAAGCTGCTTGTGAATTGGGGCAGTCAGAGATTTAAAGAGATTTGCAGAAGGGGAGAGCTGTGATATGCTAAAGCTAATGGTTTATTTGTTTTTTTAAGAGAATGATTATATCAGACAACATGACTGAAAACATCAGTTGTTCTTGGGAAAAAGACAATTGATGTTTTGCTGAAAACACTAAAGAATATGGTGTGTTAAATAAATAGCTCTAGGCAGAGTCTTTCAAATCTGTAGCAAGAAATAGCGTGGACAATAGTAAATCTCTGAATAAACATTAGTCATTTATATGATAATAAAACAATTCCATCCAAAGTTGCAAATATCAATATCATGAAGTCATTTCAGAGAAATAATGCCGTCACCATACCTGATCATCTCTTTTATTTTTACCATGCTAGTTAGTCAGCAAATTGCAATATTGATTTTCTTTCATCAAAAAATCTTTCTTTCATCTTTTGCCAGACTATTGGTTTTAGAACTGGAGCACTTGCCGTATTGCTGTTAGAACACACTGTAAGGTATGATAGTTGAACAGAACAGAGTGTTCTTTTTGTGTGCAGCCTAGCAGGAATCAGGCACAGCTAATTGAAAGGAATAAAATAATATAATCGGAATTTCCATTAGATTGGTGGTCCTCAGTGTTTGATCATCAGTGGGATGTTGCTTTAAAATAGAAGTCTGTTTTCTTAGCTATCAAAAGAAGTGACTTCCATATTAAAAGATGAAATGTTAAAAAGAGGAAGATTAATTCTATCCTTCTTGTAATTCATCTTCTATTACACAAATACAAAACTCACAGTCCATATATTTCACAACCTGGAGAAGAGACATTAACGTATGAAGTTATATACAATGTATCGACTGTGTGTGTCTGTGTGTGTTTATATGTGGTGTGTATATATGTATATGCAGAGGTGGTATTCAGCAGGTTCTGACCAGTTCTGGAGAACCGGTAGAGGAAATTTTGAGTAGTTTGGAGAACCGGCAAATACCACTTCTGACTGGCCCTGCCCCCATCTATTCTCTGCCTCCCAAGTCCCAGCTGATCAGCTAGGTCTTCTTTTGTTGCCCTGCACAGGAGAATGGAGCTAGTGGGGTGGGGAGGGAATGGAGATTTTGCAGTATCCTTCCCCCAGGAGTGGGGAGGGAATGGGAATTTTGCAGTATCCTTCCCCTGCCACGCCCACCAAGACACGCTCACAGAACCAGTAGTACAAAATGTTTGTATCCCACCACTGTTTATATGTATATCATATGGATATTATTACATTTGGGTTGGGAGTAGCAAAGCACATCTAGGTTGAAATGATTAACCATTGACATCACAGTTGCCCCAGCAATGCCCAGTTGGGGACTCCTTTCATGTCCCCATTAAGTTGCCCACCAAAGTGGTACTCATCTATCTACAGGTGAAACTCAAAAAATTAGAATATCATGCAAAAGTTCATTTATTTCAGTAATGCAACTTAAAATGTGAAACTAATATATGAGATAGACTCATTACATGCAAAGCAAGATAGTTCAAGCTGTGATTTGTCATAATTGAGATGATTATGGCTTACAGCTCATGAAAACCCCAAATCCACAATCTCAGAAAATTAGAATATTACATGCAATCAATAAAAGAAGGATTGTACATAGAACAATATCGGACCTCTGTAAAGTATAAGCATGAATATGTACTCAGTACTTGGTTTGGGACCCTTCTGCAGCAATTACTGCCTCAATGTGGCGTGGCATGGAAATTATCAGCCTGTGGCACTGCTGAGGTATTATGGGAGACCAGGATGCTTCAATAGCGGCCTTCAGCTCTTCTGCATTGCTTGGTCTCATGTCTCTCATCTTTCTCTTGGCGTTTCTCTTCTCTATGGGGTTCAGGTCAGGCGAGTTTGCTGGCCAATCAAGCACAGTCATCCCACAGTCATTGAACCAGGTTTTGGTGCTTTTGACAGTGTGGGCAGGTGCCAAGTCCTGTTGGAAAATGAAGTCAGCATCCCCATAAAGCTCATCTGTGGAAGGAAGCATGAAGTGCTCCAAAATCTCCTGGTAGATGGCTGCATTGACTATGGACTTAATGAAGCACAATGGACCAACACCAGCAGATGACATGACTCAACACAGACTGTGGAAACTTCACTGGACTTCAAGCATCTTGCAGTGTGTGCCTCTCCATTCTTCCTCCAGACTCTGGTCCTTGGTTTCCAAATGAGATGCAAAAGTTGCTCTCATCAGAAAAGAGGACTTTGGACCACTAAGAAACAGACCAGTTCTGTTTTTCTTTAGCCCAGGTAAGACACTTCTGACATTGTTTGTTGTTCAGGAGCAGCTTGACAAGAGGAATAGTACATTTGAAGCCCATGTCCAGGATCCGTCTGTGTGTGGTGGCTCTTGATGCACTGACTCCAGCCTCAGTCCACTCCTTGTGAAAGTCCCCAACACTTTTGAATGGCCTTTTCCTGACAATCTTCTCCAGGCTGCGGTCATCCCTGCTGCTTGTGCACCTTTTTCTTCCACACTTTTCCCTTCCACATAACTTTCCATTAATGTGCTTTGATACAGCACTTTGGGAACATCCAACTTCGTTTGCAATTATGGAAGGTGTCAATGATGGTTTCTGCACAACTGTCAGATCAGCAGTCTTTCCCATGATTGTGATTCCTACTGAACCAGACTGAGAGACCATTTAAAGGCTCAGGAACCCTTTGCAGGTGTTATGGCTTAATTAGCTGATTAGAGTGGGACACTTTGAGCCTAAAATATTGAACATTTTCACAATATTCTAATTTTCTGAGATTGTGGATTTGGGGTTTTCATGATCTGTAAGCCATAATCATCACAATTATGACACATCACGGCTTGAACTATCTTGCTTTGCATGTAATGAGTCTATCTCATATATTAGTTTCACCTTTTAAGTTGCATTACTGAAATAAATGAACTTTTGCATGATATTCTAATTTTTCAAGTTTCACCTGTACTTGAGGTGATTCACTTTCAAATCACTTTCAAACTGCTGGGACAACAGTATCCAGGTCTTGAACATGAGCTTGCCACTCATCAGCCATGTGTCCTAACCATGTGAGCCACTGTCCTCCTTATGTATGGACACACAGACACACAAACATACACACAGGATAAATATATTCCATATGAGAGAAGCATTCTATTTTAAATATGTGGGATGTTTTTCATAAAATGAGAGCTTGTTGAAAGTAGCTCAGAATAGATCTATATTTACTTTGTTGACTTTATAACTCTCTCCTGCATGTCCCAACAAATAGAATAGAATAGAATTCTTTATTGGCTAGGTGTGATTGGACACACAAGGAATTTGTCTTGGTGCATATGCTCTCAGTGTACATAAAATAAGATATATTCATCAAGAGTCAAGAATCATAAGGTACAACACTTAATAATAGTCATAGGGTTATATAGTCATAGGGTATACAGTATATAGAATATAGTCATAGGATACAACAAGCAATCAAATCATACTATGAAACAGTCAATAAAAATCGTTAGGATACAAGCAACAAGATTACAGTCACACAGTCATAAGTGAAAGGAAGGATGTCTCTACAATAAATATTCTACAAAAAAATCTCCTGCAATAGGAGGAGATTTTTGGTATCACAATCCTATCTGACAAATGATTTTCCAGTTATATAGATTACTGTTCTTAGCTAGTGCTTTAATTGTCCCTTACACTTATGTGCTTTTCCCAAAAGTGCATTTTCCAAAAGGCAACTTGACTTTCTTGGTTTTTTTTTCTTTGAAAATGTTTCACTTCATATTCAAGAAGCTTTCCAGTTCTTGGATGAGAAGTGAAACAAGTCCAGTTACCTATTGGAAAATGTATCTTTGGGACAACCATGACCTGCATGATTGAGAATCTCCATAGACACTTATATGCTCTGCATACTTTTCTTATATCAACTGATACATGTTTATTTCTTTTCATTTTTCCCTTCATTCATTTGATTCAACCATACCAACATAATTCTTGCATCTGATCCACAAATGGACATCTATAGGGAAAAAACATCAAATCAAAATTACAACTAATGGTAGCTATTCATAAAACCAAGTAAATTGTGTGTTCCTTAAACCTATGTACTTTTAGATCTGTTCTCTTTTCTACTGCTTATGATATTTTTTAAAAAGTACTTTACATAATGAGTGTTAAGTTTATCATGATCCTTTATATCTGTTTGAATGTCTGTTCCACAGTGCTAATTACTTACTACAAATTTTCCCAAAGCTGGTGCCCTCCAGATGGTTGGGACTAAAATTCTCAGCCAGTATTTAATCTTTGTAAACTGCTGTATAAATTGGCCGGATGGTCTTCTTTTAGACTAATTATCCATTTCGTGAAACTCAGGATTTGGTATTCTCAAAAAATTTTGGTGCTAGGGTTTTATTTATTTTTTTGTTTCAGGAAACCACTCAAATAGTCAAAAAACTGGATATAGAAAGATGATAAGGAAATATAAAAGATGTCATGACATTGATATAATGATGTATAAAGTTTTATTTTATGTTTTTAAATTTTGAAAACTAAATAAAATTTAATAACAAACAAAAATGTATTTGTGTCTAAAGATAAACCCAGAAAGGATGGATCCAAAAACATCATTAACCTTGTACTTTAAAGAAAGTGGCATTCAAACTTCTGCCATTCAGATAGAAGAATGCTCCAATGCTAGAAGTACTTAAGAGATTGGACAACCATTTGTCTGAAATGATATAGGGTTTCCTGCCTAAGCAGGGGGTTGGACTAGAACAATAGTTCCCAACCAGTGGGCTGGGGACTACTGGTAGTCTATGAGAACATTTTGGTGGTCCACAGAGAAATGTCACCCCCAAAACACCCCCCAAAGCAATTAATCCAGGATGCAGGGGAACACAAGGCTGCGCTGCCCACATGGCCCATGGGAACATAAGGCTTGCGTCGCTTGCATTGTGAACAACACAAGGTAGTGAGGGGAGGGGGGAAAGGGCGGAGGGGGGGAACTTTCCCCACTTTCCCCATGCGCCTCGCCTGGCACCGGGCTGCTTCTTTCTTCTTCTGCTTTTGGTTGCACACAAAGAAAGCAGCAAAAGTTTCTTTCTCTCCCCCAAACTCTGCCAGAAATGAGTCTTTGGGACCCTGCAAGGCATCCTGCTCCAAGAGGCTGCATCAGCAAAGACTCATTTCTGGCAGAATTTGGGGCAGAGAAAGAAAGACTTTTGCTGCTTCTGCTACTTTCCTTGCATGAAGCCAAAAGTTAGTCAGTCTCAGTCTCAGTCTCAGTCTCAGTCTCTCTCCCTCTCCCTCTCCCCCTGAGAACGGAGCTGGAGACAGTATCCTGCAATCCCAAATAAAGAATGATCAATCGGTAGGAAAACGGGGTGGGGAATTTCCCTACAGACTTTTTTGGGGATTTTCCCAGGGTCTTTGGTCTGCGGGATTTAAAATTATGAATTTGGTGGTCCCTGAAGTCCAAAAAGTTGGCGACCCCTGGACTAGAAGACCTCCAATGTCCCTTCTAACTCTTTTATTCTATTCTATTCTAATGGAAAAAAGTAGCCTTAGACCAGTGATGGCTAACCTTTTCCTCATCGCGTGCTGAAAGTGCTCGTGCACACATGCCTGCACCCCAAATGGAATGTGCATGTGCCCCCCCGCCCCCTGTGCATGCGTAAGTGAACCCCTGCGTTTGTACCGTGCACCTCTGCACATGCATGCATGACCCCCCACAGGCACCACAACCCCTATGCATGAGTGCATGTCCCCCTACGTGCGCCCCAGTCCCTGCGCATGCATACACAACCCCCTGCATGTGCACCATGCACCTCTGTGCATGCATGCGTTAACCCCGCATGCTGCATGCTCCTGTGCATGCATACATGACCCCCTGCACATGTCCCGCTGCCCTGCGCATGCACGCACATGTCCCTCATGCATGCACGGCTGGCTGGTGGGGGGCATGCATGCATGTGCAGTGGGTCTGTTCCGGGTGACCTCTCGCATGCTGGCAGAAATGGCTCTGCATGCACTTTCAGCACTCATGCCATAGGTTCACCATCATGGCCTTAGACCAATCAGCATCTCCTTCGCATTGATCCAAGATACACTGTCAAAAGGCAAAAGTATGGTCAGATGAAAAAATTTATGTAATTGCTTAAAATTACTGTCTGTGGTTAGCATTTCCAGAGCTAGGGAGATGAAGGTGGGAGAGGGAGGATCAATCACCAATTCTTTCCTTCACCCAGAGTGTTCTATATTTAGTGGAATTCATGTATTTATCACAGATTTCCATATTTCAGCTTAATGTCATCTAGTTTATCTCTTACGAGATTAGATTCAACTGATTGATTCAACTCAGTTGTAAATACATATATAAATCTGTAAAAAAATCTTTGAAGATACCCAGTTTCCTGTATCTTGCTCAAATCCCAATTACTTTAATACTGTGGACATAATATATTTAGATTTCAGCAAGGCATTCGACAAAGTAGACCACAACCTACTTCTTAGTAAGCTAGAAAAAGTGGAATAGATAGCACCACCACTAGATGGACTCGCAACTGGCTGGCAAACCGTACTCAACAAATAGTCCTTAATGGGTCTAAGTCTACATGGAGGGAAGTAAGCAGTGGGGTGCCAGAAGGTTCCATCTTAGGCCCAGTACTCTTCAATATCTTCATTAATGACTTAGATGAGGGAATAGAAGGTGAACTTACCAAATTTGCAGATGATACTAAGCTGGCAGGAATAGCTAACACCCAAGAAGATAGGCTCAAGATCCAGATGGATCTTGACAGACTAGAACACTGAGCCATATCTAACAAAATGAAATTCAATGTAGAGAAAAGTAAAGTCCTACATTTAGGCAAGAAAAATCAAAAGTACATATATAGACTGGGTGAAACCAGGCTCAATAGCAGTAACTGTGAGAGGGATCTTGGAGTCTTAGTGGACAACCAGCTAAATATGGTGTTAGCTATTCCTGCCAGCTTAGTATCATCTGCAAATTTGGTAAGTTCCCCTTTTATTCCCTCATCTAAGTCATTAATGAAGATAATGAAGAGTACTGGGCCTAAGACAGAACCTTGTGGCACCCCACTGCTTACTTCCCTCCATGTAGACTTAAACCCATTAAGGACTACTTGTTGAGTACGGTTTGTCAGCCAGTTGCTAGTCCATATAGTGGTGGTGCTATCTATTCCATTTTTTTTATAGCTTACCAAGAAGTAGGTTGTGGTCTACTTTGTCGAATGCCTTGCTGAAATCTAAATATATTATGTCCACAGTATTTCGCTGGTCTACTAATTTAGTCACTATGTTGAAGAATGAAATAAGATTGGTTTTGCATGATCTGTTTTAACAAACCCATGCTGACTGCTAGTTGTTACTTTACTTGTTTCTAGATGTTGGCAGATCTCTTTTTTTATTATCTTTTCCAGTATCTTCCCGGGTATTGATGTTAGGCTGATTGGTCTATAGTTTCCTGGGTCTGTTTTTTTTTCCTTTTTTGAAGATGGGAACCACATCAGCTCTTTTCCAGTCCTCTGGTAGTTCCCCTTATTCCCCTTATTACTTATTAGAGCAGCCTAGGGCCTAAATATGGCTTAGATATGTGCAATCAAAGGCCAAAGCACCTATGGATGTTTAAAGTTTCTAGGTACCAATGATTTAATATATGCAAAATGCTTTCCTGACAGAAAGGGCTGCCTGCATGTTAAACATTATTAGTGCCATGTGTACTCTATGCTGTCTCAATTGATTCTGATCGTGTCTAATCAGGATTTTTCAAATAATTCCTTTCTGTGTCTGGAAGAAAATTAAATAAGAAAGTCTGGTGTATATTTAAAATAAGAGTTTGTGAACTAGGAAAGGCAAAGTGATAACGGAAGGACATGGAGAGAGAGGGGAAGAAATGTTGTATTTATCAGAAAAGAGGACAACAAATACTTGAAACTGTAACACAAGAAATGAGTGAGAAACTATTGAAATAAAGATGTAAAGGTCATATAATCAGAACAATGTTTTCAGTTTTGGACTCAATGTTTCAGATGTGGGGATTTCCAGAATTTTTGGAGTTGAAGTTCAGACATCTTAAACATTGCCAAGTTTGAGAAACAAGGTTCTTCTTATGACATGGTTGAGGATCATACCTCAAAAGAACCAGTCTAATAGAACAGAAGATCTAACTTTGGCTTGATCTTTCTCTAAATGACCTTATCGGGATATTTATTCTATATTTGGAGACTTGAACAAGGTGAGCGCACTGTTAGTACCTGAAACCAACATAAATGGAATCCAAAGACCTCAGAAGAAAAATAAAGTATATAATGAGACAAATCTAAGGAGAGTTCCAATCAGCAGCCTATCTTGTCTAGTGTGTTGGTTCAAGATGGATTTAGAAAGCTCAGAAACACAAACAAAAGGATAATGTTCTTCTAGCACTGTTACTCTCTAGTAAGTAATATTTAACTAGAATCAATGGGTTTGTGACTAGCAATTTGACTCGTTTTTAGCAGCACTCTAATATGTAGGCAACAATACTATTTATTTAACATTCTTAAAATACAATATTCATCTTTATATATATAATACTAATTAATCACTAATCACTAATACCCAAGACTTTCTTCCCCTGTCTTCTGTGGGTGAATTTGAAACCTAGGTCCTCTGATTTGCTGTGTTGTCAAATTCTGCGAGCACTGAGATCTAAATGCACCAACAGGATATATTTCTACTGGAACAGAGTGCAGAACAGGATCCAGCTGCAAGAATTTCAGGTGTGTTGCATAAAGATTCTTCCAGGGACTGTGGAGAGATTTTTACAATTCCATTTCTTCTGTTTCTAGGCCAGACTTATCTCCTTCAAAGATATTTTATATTGAACAAGGCAGGAAATCTACTTACTGGTGTGCTGTTCCATCAATGGCCATTCAAGTTGCAATCCACAGTGGCAACAGGATCAATTACAGTTGTCCAGCAAAACCACAAATAATTCTTCTGCCCAGAGTCTTAATACCACATAAATGATAGTTCTGTATCTAATCCTATCACTTGATGAGAGCTGTATATAAGAACGTAACCCATTATTCTAGGATTAGCAAGGAGTCATCAAACTCCATTAATCACTGGAAGCCCGATTCCCCATGAATTTTCTCAATCATCTTTTTTTTAAAAAAAGAAAGTTCTCCAGAATGACATCCAATGGCAACATGTAGCATAGCATATTTCTGCCTAATATGAAGACGTATTTCTTTTTATTGGTCTGAACCTCTTCACATTTCACTTTAATAGATGCCCACATTTCAGCAATATAAGAAAAAAAGAAACCCTTAGTTCTAACCAATTTTTTAAATATGATCTATGATTGTATACAGTATACACATCTTTTCTTATCTGTCTTTGCTCCAAATAAAAAAAGAAATATTAGGTGGTGTAGTCTGACAGCTGCATTGCCACCAGCATTCCTTTGGGGACCCAAAAAGAATGGGCAAGTAGCTACAACATTTTCAGCATTTGGGGGATTTGATTATAAAATCATTCCTTAATCTTTGCAGGGGCTAAATACACATTCTCCCCACTAAATCTGCCTTTCAAATGGCTCCTAATTCCATCTCTTTTCAATATGCCCCTATGTAATCACAAGCGTGGTCCAACTTTCACAAGTAATGGAAATAGTAAAAATGGCGGAATCCTGCCTTAAAGTTTTTTGAAGAAGTACTGCTTATTTTCTAAAAAAAACTGGTTGCTCTTTCCACCCCCAGCTGTCTGGCATGCTTTTTTCTTTTTCTTTTCTTTTCTTTTTTGCATGAGATAACCCTATATATTTGGTTGGGTACGTTTTCCTACACAACCATTTATATTCTTTTTTCTTTTGCATGAAAATTGCAATGCATCTTTAAAATAATCCTTTGGGCATAATACGTATATGCAAATTTTTCTAGATTGATTGGAAACATGAAGGGACGGCTGAAGAGAATTTCATGAGATGCAGGGCAGATATTGTAAATGGGAAAAATGGTTTAATAAGTCTTAATTAGCACATGTATAAAAGAAGTCATAACTGATTAAATTTTGTTTGTCTTCCTAATATCTCTAGGCTGTCTTTAAACATAGGAGTCTCCCAACTATTGAACATGACATCTTAGTTATAAAGCACATGATGAACCTTGAACGGTAATGCTTCTATTTGAATTTGTTACTTGCATCTTTTCTCAAAACAAGGAGAATGCCTGATTTTTATTCCCATAGCTTGTGAATAAACTTTCTCTTTCCATTTAACACATATTACAGAGTAACCTGATTCTCTAGCACACATTTATGAATAAACAGCACATTATTTTCACCTGAAATTTTCTTATCTCAACATCTTTCTCTTGAATATTGTACTTCAAATGCTGTGAACTTCCATGCCTAGGAGGTAACACTTGCCTTAATCAAGAAACCCTAAATAAAGTAATCAGTGTGTATGCATGCATGTGTTAGGGAATAAAGTTGGAAGTGAACTAGGCAGGGGAGCATTTTGGGGGAAAAATGCACCCAAGAAAGAAAAAGTACCAACCCTACATCTATTTTTAAATACCAATGATCAATTAAAGCATACATGAGGACACAGAGTCTACAGAAGTAGACACTATAGTAATAGAATAGTTCTTGAGTTAAAATTATTCCCTATATTAATTTGAGAAATCTGTCACCCCTTCCAAGATGTTAATTAATACTTCTTTAGCAGATCCAAATCTCTATTGAATGGGCAGGATTTGTCCAAATCTAAACTTTCTCCAGCTCTTGATGGCATGCAACTGGTGATGGGCTCAGCCTTTCTTGTGGCTTCTAAAAAAAAAAAAAGGAAAAATTAGTTTTGGGAAACCAGTGCACAAATACCCAAATATATGATCTTAAATATAATCTGCAATCCCAACATGGTTGAATATTTTAAATTCTAATGAATCAAACAGTTTTGAGCCCTGGTTTGTTTTAAGTAAAGTTATCTAAAATGGTTTATGAGAACAGGAAAGCCAAGCATTTCCCTTTAATTCTCCCTTTGTTTATCAATGTGCCTAATTGTGATTAGAGATATCATTCCAATATATTTTATTAGCTGAATTACATGTTATGGTCCATCATGGACTTTGTTTGGTTGTGTGTATGTATGGTTTTATTTTTATTTTTATTTTGTCTTTTTTCTTCACATTCCTTTAAAAAAAGTCTGTCCAATAAAGCAGCATTCATTTTCATTTCCAATTTTTCCTTGTATGAAGGATTGTATAAATAGAGTTTTAAAAGAATGTATTGAAGGAATTTTTCTACTTTATACAGATTTCTTTGATGAGGTGTTTTGTTCTGTAAATGTCCCCAATATAAATTTTTTTTACAAAGAAAAAATAGCCACTGCTTTTTAGATATGCTTTTCCTAAATATTTTAATGGAATTTTGAACAGAGAAACACTGATGCCAACAGACTCCATTCAGTATGGTTAACCTGCGTTATAGAACAATCTGTTTTGGTAACTGATTTATTTTATATTTCTAATTACATCCCTAATTAAGATTAATTCATTTCAAGAGCCAGATTATTACTGATGAATATATCTATAATGAAATAATGTGCTTAGTAGGGGCTATAATGCTGAATACTATACAGTGATCTATAAAAAGACAAAATGACTATTTGTTCTCACAAAATGACTATTTGTTCTCAACTTGCAATCAATATCTGCTGGTCAGAAATATAGGAGGAAAAGAAAAGTATCATGTTCCATTTCTAATATCTCTCAAATCAATTCTTCCATTGAGGACCTATATGCTACATGAGTCAAAAAGAGGGCTGTAAAAATATCTACAGACCCCTCACATCCTGGACATAAATTGTTTCAACTTCTACCTGCAAAATGACGCTATAGGGCACTGCACACCAGAACAACTAGACACAAGGACAGTTTTTCCCTGAATGCCATAACTCTGCTAAACAACTAGTTCTCACAACACTGTTCAACTATTTACTAAGATTGTATTACTATTATTCTTCTCATCCTTCCTATTACCTATTTCCTCCCACTTATGACTATAACCTTGTTGCTTGTATCTCTATGATTTATATTGTTTTATTTGTTTCCTAGTATGATTTGATTGCTTATTTAGTAACCTATGACTATCATTAAGTGTTGTATCTTATGATTCTTAATGAATGTGTTTTTTTCTTTTTATGTACATTGAGAGCATACACACCAAAGACAAATTCCTTGTGTGTCCAATCACACTTGGCCAATGAAAAATTCTATTCTATTCTATTCTATTCTATTCTATTCTATTCTATTCTATTCTATTCTATTCTATTCTACAAGGCTTGCTTCTAAAAGCCATTCTTTTCTGCAAAAAAAAAAAAAAACCTTCCGCTTTCAAACCAACATAGTCTCCAGATGTTATGATTCAAGACACTGGAAATCAATTGGCTCCTCCACACCATTTCACTTATAAGAAATGTAAATATATGTATCTCCATATGTAATTGTATACCCTGTTTCTCCAACAATACGGCCTCCCCCAATAGGAAGTCCCAGCATGTTTTATAGGCATGAAATGAAATTAAGCCCCTCCCCCAAATTAAGGCCTATATTAAAACATGCGAAGGGGGGGAATGGTGGGGGCTTGCCGTTAGGAAGTACCTTTGTTGCACACCGGATATGGTGCTGCCTGCGTTGACCCCAATACGAAGTGCTCCACCAATGCTGAGGTCAACATCCAAGCTGTCGCCGCCCGCCCGAAGATGCAAGGGGGAATTAAGTCACCCCCGAAAAGACGGCCTAGCCATTTTTTCGGGGCTCAAAAAAAAATAAGACCCGGCCTTATTATATGAGAAACACGGTACACACAAACATATATGGAGATACAGTAGGACTTGTGACTGGTCACATTTCTGAAATTAATTGCTGAGAAAATGAACCGAGTTCATAGGAACCCTAGCATTGCACCTTGAGGCTACCACCATCTCTGATAGGCAAAGAAGCTAATGAGGTTAGCAAGCTGATTGGTCAACTGCTCATGGCAATCTTAGAGAGCTTCTGAGGTTGCAACAAGGGATATTGCTTACAAAGAATTCCAGAAATACCAGAAAACTGTGTTTCTAAAGCACTTGGGAACCATCTAATTAAACTTCTTGCTTCAAAAGAAGTTTCTGAGTTTTATTCAGAAAATCTATTTCAAAAGATCTGATTCAATCAGTGCTACATCTAATGGAATCACACATTCCATGTTCCATATCATCTTATGTGAAAAGCATTTTTTTTTTCACTGATGGAAATTTTTGGAGCGAGAGTCTCACTGGGTTTGTTGACCTCAAATATCTTATCACAGTTAGTTCCTGATCAAGTAATTCTTGTCCACTTACATTTTCCTGGGTGACTTAAAGTGCTTTTTAACCCAGTAGTGGAGAAATGAAAATGAGAAAGAGCTGAAGGTTGGTTTTTCCTTTGGAGCACATTTTTTTTTGTTCTTGTTATAGGGAGGTCTTCAATAAACTCTAGGTTGAATTTCTTCTTTTGGTATGTGACTTATACCACAGTTCTTGGATGTATATCTCCTTTGAATATCCTTGATTTACACACAGCCAGCCAGTTCTGAATTCAGACATCTGAGATGTTTGGGATCAAATGCAGGAAAATTTCCATAGCATCTGTAAATATTATCGTACATGTTTGTTTGCTTTGTAATAGATGTTTCTTAAGACTGTTGACAGAAAAGAGCTAAATACATCACATTGGGAACAATATGTTGCTCTTTCTTTGTAATAGACTTACATTTTGCTTCTTCTTTTGGCCGTTTATTTGAAGGATGAATAGGTCATTCTTAGCAGGAGTGCTCATCACGTGGGCACAGATACAGAAGACAGATGAGTTAGTTCCACACTGACTACAAATTATGCATGCTGGATAAATTTATATTCACATTTGCATTTGACCTATGCTTCAACTTAAAACAAAACAAAACAGATTTAACAGAGAAAAAATAAGCTGAATTTCAGACACTATTTGCAGGGGGAAATTCAGCAGAAACATTATCTTTACAAATAAGAAAATCTCATGGCTGATATTAAAAATAAAGAACTCTGTAATCCTGAATAAGTTTGGAGACATTTAGTTGGAGATAACCTTCCATGAATTAAAGTTCTCCATTCTATTTCGCAAAGGCAGGTTTATTGCTTGGCAAAACTGGAGAGATGCCAGTCGTGGATAATCCATATGGAAGGGATGATACCACTCTGTGATCAACATAGCTGTGACATATGATGTAAAAGATGTATGCAGGAAAATGATCATATCAGGAGAGTCTGGTTGTGGACTTTCCAGATAGCTACTATATTATAAACTCAGTTACACCTATTTCTGTAAGATATGTCCACACAGTTTTCCAATAAAAGAAATACTGAAGTTTATGATTGATTCTCAGGCTGAATTTACAGAGTCCAGCTTTGGTTCTTAATGTTCAGCATTTCTCAGTTTGGTGTATTGAGATGCCTGGATATGAAACTCTCATTATTCTCTAGCCAGCACAGGCAACAGGGAAATCTTTCAGATGTTTTTAGAAAGGCATACTCTGAATTGCATTGCATTGACATCAGAGATGTATTCAGCAGGTTCTGACCAGTTCTGGAAAACCAGTAGTGGAAATTTTGAGTAGTTTGGAGAACCGGCAAATATTACCTCTGACTAGCCCCGCCCCCATCTATTCCCAAGTCCCAGCTGATTGGCTGTGTCTTCTTTTGTTGCCCTGCACAGAAGAATGGAGCTGGAAAGCAGGTTAGTGGGGTGGGGAGGGAATGGGGATTGTGCAGTAACCTTCCCCCAGGAGTGGGGAGGGAATGGAGATTTTACAGTATCCTTTCCCTGACAGGCTCACCAAGTCATGCCCACCAGGCTATGTCATGCCCACCAAGCCACGTCCACAGAACTGGAAGTAAAAAAAAATGAATCCCATCACTGAGTGACATCTTCCTATTCATTTCGAACCTGTTCTGCTCAACATACCCACAACAAGCCTCTTTTAAAGAAACAGAACATGCATCTTTTTTCAGATCAGGAGTTTAGCTTCCTTGTTTGGTCTTCAACTCAGTCAACCGTTTTATCTCCAATAGTTATTTAAGCAGGTTTCAGGCACTTAACAGGTGCGTGTAATCACTCTTTCGAGTTTGTTTATCATAGCTAGATCCATTTGGATCAGCGTAAGGTAATTGGGCACTCATCAACCCAAGCCTGGGAAGAATTGTGCCCTTCCAAAATTCCAAAACTCTGGACTAGGTTGCTCATCCCTGATTTATCTGGTGATTTCCTAACCTCCCAGCAGTTAATAAAAGTTCTGAATATTCCAAAAGAGAAAAATCTCTATTGTTTATTCAAAATAACAATAGTAATTAGATGATAGATAGATAGATAGATAGATAGATAGATAGATAGATAGATAGATAGATAGATAGATCTCATTTCTTGGTTTTGGGTTAACAACTGTGATATTTAATTGATACTTTTCCCACTATCAATTGACCTTGCTTTTTGTACATTACCAGTCTTTGTCAATTCATCGACATGGATCACACAGATTCTTCCAGGAACTGCAGCAAAATCTAAAAAAAAAAGAAAGAAAGCTGCAGCAAGCAAGAACACAAGGAAGAATGCTGTGCTTATATTTGTATTCTCTTTTCACTCTCTTAGGAAAGGAGTTGCTGTATGTGTGACCCAAAATGTATCTGTTGAGTATTGTGGCTCAATTACCATAAAAGCATCACATTATTTTTAGTGCACTTGGATTTCAAAGCATACAAGATAATAGATACCACACCATTGGAAAAAAAAAAAGATGAAAATAAGAGATATGTTAACAGCAGCAAAGCCTGCTGGGGGATTTTAATTTGCATTTATTATCCAATTACAATTTGCTACGCATACAAATAACACCAGTGTGAAGGCCAGAAATTTTATGGGGAAAATGTGAAATGGAAATATGTGCATTTCTGAAGAAATTATGAAAACAGAACATTCAAAGTAGTTTGCTTGGTAATTTGGATGATTGTAGCTTATACTACACTGATTCACACTCTTGAATAAATTCACACATCTACAGCCTCACCTAATAAATGTTGGAGTTACATTTCACAAGCCCCAATTGCCTGTTGTGGTAGCATATAATAAATTTTGATCCAGCACAAGGGGAGACAAAGAACTCTTTTCCTAGTGATGGAAAATCCAATAGTTATTTAAGCACTTCTATTGCTGAAATAAATAACATGGAAAAAAAAGTAATAGAACCATAAAGTTGGAAGAGACCTCAGAGGTCATGCATTCTAACCCGCATTCATCTGAGACAGAGTTTTCATTCTGTTCAGAGAGAGTGAAACAGCCAGTCTTCATTTTGAACATCTGTTTCAAGGTCAAATAAATTAATTTCAACCTGTCTGAAGGATTGCAAGCTGCATGTGAGAGGAAGCGTGTTGACTTCAGTCCTGAGAGCTGACTGAGATGGCTTGTTAAAGGTCCTGGATTCTGAAAAACTCAGCATACCACTTCTAGGTATCGACAGGAACCATGGTGAGGTCAAAATAATGTTACATTACAACACAGTGGTGTAATTTACATCAGGTGTAAAATGGTGGAAATATGTACTATAATTCAAAGAGGGAGCTAGTTTGAGGCAGTTAGGACTAAAAACCAGAAGATCAACAGTTCTAGTCGCACTTCTGATACCAAGCTAGCCACCTTCGGTCCGACCTAAGCATAGTACATAAAATTATCTATTGCAATGTCCTACCTGTCAATGACTACTTCACCTTCAATCACAACAATACAATAGATACAAACTTAAGGTAAACCACACCAAACTCGATTGCAGGAAATACAACTTCAGCAACAGAGTGGTCAATGTCTGGAATACACTACCTGACTCTGTAGTTTCTTCCCCAAACCCCAAAAACTTTAACCTTAGCCTGTCTACTGTTGACCTCACCCCATTCCTAAGAGGTCTGTAAGGGATGTCCATACGCGCACCAATGTGCTTGGCAGTCACAAGGAGCCAACACTGACTGAAAACTACAAAAATGTTAATACTTTAAAACAAAATTTAAACTACTTCTATTTAAATGCTCCAACATTGGAAGTTTTTAAGAAGAGATTGGACAACCATTTGTCTGAAATGTTATAGGGTTTCCTGCCTGAGCAGGGACTAGAAGACCGTTAAAATCCCTTCCACCTCTCCTATTCTGTTATTCTGTTAAATCTGTCCCAAAGTACACATTAGAGCAAGGGTCTTCAAACTTGGCAAGTTTAAGACTTGTGGACTTTAACTCCCAGAATTCTTGAACTAACATGACTGGAGGAGGAATTCTGGGAGTTGAAATCCACAAGTCTTAAACTTGCCAAGTTTGAAGACTTCTGCATTAGAGGAATCAACCTGTTCAGCAAATTAGAGGAATTAACCCTGTTCTTTGCTTCATAAATTTAATATATATATTGAGAAATATTCAGAAATAAACTTTACATTTTTAGAAACAGTCATTCATTTTTACTTTTTTTCAGAATGTTTATGAAAAAAGTTTATATTTTGTTATGCATGCCCATAACTTTATCCACCATGTATATTCGTACATTATGGATATCTTTATGTGCACATTCCCCCATTATATAAATTAAGTGTGCATCTTTTAATTGTAGCATGCATTTTGGAAAAGTGAAAACAGCCAAGAACAATGGCCTATTTATTTATTTATTTATTTATTTAGATTGATTGATTGATTGATTGATTGATTTCTATTACTGTTTATATGCTGCTCCACTTCCAGAGACCCTTAGTGGCTTACATTATTACATGCAATTGGTTTTAAAGTGTAAAAGGGTCAATTTATATTAAAATATAAAAACAACTTTATATATGTTTCCTCCCTCTCTTGCACAATAGATTAATAGTAAGGGCTTTCTGAAGAACAGTGGGGATGTAGACAGGCAGTTAGCATTTATACTCATTTAGGGAATCTCATGTTAGTTTAGATCTCAGATCAATAAATTATATCTGTTATTAGTAAAATATAATTGCTTTTGTCCTAGTTTGTTTCCTTTTTAATTGGGAGAACATGGTTCTTCCTGTTTCACTGATACCAAAGTGACTACTATTTGTCATAAACCTGCAATCTCCATAAATATGACACTTTTCTATAAGTGATCTCTAGAATGGTCTTTTAACTAACTGACAGTCCCAAGATAAGGATGTGCCATGAAAAATAGTGGTATTTAACTTCCACTATATGGGGACTTCACTTCCCAGAATTTTCAGCAATGGCCATTGAAGCTCAGGAATTGTGGGATTTATCCAAAGGGCACCAGCTGACAAAGATTTATGTATAAACACATAATTGTATTATGTGTTTATATGTACCAGATATTTTGTGATTGTAAATACTGGTTTCACTTTTGGAAGTCTGCAACTTCAATCCCTTTTTAAAAAACAAAATACATAAATGGGTATTACATAATCAAAAGGTGGGCCTTCTATAAAATGCTCTTTTTGAGGTAGCTTTTTACTATAGCTCATAAAAAAAGAAATGGGACAAACTCCAGGGCAATCAGATTGTGTTACAGGTCTGCTGAATGGTGACAATTTTATTTTGCATTCTAATTTTAAGCACATATGGAACTGACAGCTTTTTAATGAAAATCTCAGTTCCTCAATACATGTTTTTGACACTTTCATACAGTATCTCACGATGAAGAAATAGTCCACAACATATGTTTCGTGATGTGCAATGTGAAGGCTTAAAATTATTTCCGTTTTTTTCTGTCACCATAAATATTTTGTTGCTATCAAATAAGCTGATTAAGTTTTCCTTGAAGCCCTTGGCTTGGAGGTGACTCAGCAGAGTAGAATAGTGCACCATGAAACAACTATAATCATATTTCCACAATGAAAACTAACAAACAACGGTGGCCTTTGTTGATTTTAATCATCCTATGGTCAGATCACATATTCACTCCAAGGAAAACTCTCTCCCAAGAGTAGATGTATGGTTCAATGTTGTTTTGAGAATTCATAGTGTAAAACATTCATCCAGACTGAAATTCATATAACTGTTCCTTTTTAGCCTTTTCTAAAAGAAGATGATGATCACACATATTTCACATGTCATTGGAAGACCGACTCTCATAGAAGGACACTGCTGGCCTTACAAGCAGGTGGACCATGCCTGGCTTCTTTCTTTGACTCCATTATAAGCTAATGAAGCTCTCAGAATGATATTTGCAGCCCATCTGTCAAGCTCCAGTAAAATCAGGAGATCCAGACAGTTCAAATAGGAATAAATATTTATTGTAAGCTTAAGCTCTCTACAAGAATCAGAACTTTTAACAGCCAAGGGAAATTAGCAGAAGATAAGAATAGGAGGAATTCAAGGTGGGCTGAACTTAGATCTCTGGTGAGTGCAAAAACACTCATGATGTGTTTGACCCTTCCTTTGGGTTTACCTGGTTATCTCCTACAGCACCTTCCCCTATGCCAAGGTCCAATGACCAGAGCTTTATATGACTTACCAGTCATATGACTTTATATCATCATCCTCTTTAACAACCCTAAAAATTGCTTGTGAGGTGGGCAACTGAATGGAGCTGAGTGTTTATTGGCCAGATGCCCTTCCTATTGCCAATGTGGGGTTTTATTCAGCAGGTACATTCTCAGTGTGCCCAGAGAGAGAGAAATATCTGCCTCTACCTAGGATTGAACTCAAAGTCTGCTGATTGTGAGGCAAGAGCTCCACCTCTAGGCAACCGCACCACCCAATCATATGACTTTATCTCATGCCCCTGTCAGAATCTGAATCCAAGGAGGAAGATGAACAGCTGACAGGGAGTGGGAGTGTGGCTCCGTTGACTGTGGAGGAAACTGGGGAAGGGCAAAGTCCAGCTGGGCAGAGCAGGGAAGAGGTGGAACAAGGGAGAGGGAGTTCAGAGGGAGACCCAGGCCCACCCCCTCTTCATCTTAGTGCACACAGGGAGGAATGGAGAAGAGAGCAATGTGGGTTGCATGGCTTAAGTGGGAGGGGAGGGCCCTGATTCCATTCATTAGCCACACATGGGAAGAGAGTTTAAAAGAGATGTAAGCTGAGTGCAGAGTCTGCTGGGAATAAATGAGTTTATCTTGTGTTAACTTTGGTTATCCGTGTTCCTGGCATCCTCCCAACCAGGTTGAATTACTGCCATTCCTTCACATCTTGAATTCCTTCTCTTGCCCTGCCAGACTAATTACCTCATCTTGCCTTGATTGGACTTATAGTTACAATTTTTGTTGACCACATTTTGGACTTGATTCTCTGCAGCCAAAGGCTGTTCCTGGGAGAGTTTTTCTCCAGCCCAGAAGGTAACCAGGACAATGGGGGCAAAATCGAAGCTAATAAAGGGACTCCTGCTGATTATCTGACTGTGTTGCCTTTATGCCATGCCCCAGGTCATCACACTTTATATGACCAGACCAAAGATATAGAAACTTCCCTTTCCTAAGCAGAATGCCTCTGCTAATGCAGGTAATCTTTGACTTACAACTGTTTGTTTAGTGACTGTTCAAAATTATAACCACATTGAAAAACATGACTTACGATCATTGCAGCTTCCCATGGTCACATGAACAAAATTCAGATGCTTAACAACTGACTCATAGTTATGAGGTTTAATTCAATTAACTGAATTTTAATTTAATTCAGTTAACCACTGTGGCAAGAAAGGTTGTAAAGGGAAAACTCACTTAACAACAGTCTCACTTAGCGACTGAAATTTTGGGCTCAATTGTGGTCAAACATTGAGGACGATCTGTACCCTTCTTCATATTGTTAGTATTTTTGAGTTGGCATATGCTATATAACCTTTCCTCAGATATTTGCCCTTGCTTCCAAGTAGCAAAACTTGCCATTAAAAGGGATTATTCTTCTAATTTGCCGTTACAAGTAATCCTGTCCTGTGACAATTTGAGATTTAATTTAAGAGAAATACAAACTTATGAAAATAGGCAACTTGCCCAAACCTCCAGCTTTAAGTACTTTGATTCTTAGAATCGTCAGTCCACATGACTAAAAAACCCAAAATCACTTAAATTGTTGGGAATAAATGAGATCACCAGGTGAGAAATAACTAGACTATGCTATCAATATATTCCTCTATAGATTCATTAGAAATCTTGCTGGAATGTACATTTCACAGTATTAGATGTCGCTCTTTTATGTGATATAATTCTGCCTAGGAAAGCTGAATTTGTAATTTGATTTGCATTATGCCATTTCCCATATGCAACTCTGTAACTATTATTGCTTCGGAAACACAGGGTTGTTCTTTTAATATTTTCGTCTTTTTTTAATGTTCCTTTTAACCCAACCTTTTTCAGTTTACCTTTGTAAAAAATAATATGCATCCAAACATGATTATTGCCAAAATGTTTCTGAGCTCTCCTTACTTATATTTTACAACTGAGAAATTGTTATTTTCACAGTAAGGAGCATGGAGGGAAACCAGAGTATTAGGAATTTATTCACATGGGTAATGAAAATTTGTGAAAATTAAGGTTTTTATTAGAGGTTTTAGCAAAGAAGCACACATTCGGGGCCTTTATAAATCATTTCAGTTCTGTCTGTGTATTCAGCTTTTTTTTCATTTTTCATGAATAGAAATTTACTGAAATTAGGGTTTCTATTAACTGCCTTGGCAAACGGAGGGCCATGCATTTGAAGACATTTCTGGTGTATTACCCACCAGCCACTTTAACTAGAAAAGGGACTTGTTATAATACAGTGCTATAACAGCTATAAAGTTTTCTGAGTAGCCATTTATAATGAACAGCAAAGCTAGAATAGGCCTGCCTCATAAACTCTTTGCTTTTTGTACAAACTTATTGGCAATTTTGTACTGACAAAGAAATAAAAAAAAGTTATATTCTGAAAGAGGAGCAACTATTAGTGTAACTGGGTCTGTCTCAGACTGACTCTTATGACTGCCTTTTCCACAGGAGTGTATATAGAATAGAATAGAATAGAATAGAATAGAATAGAATAGAATAGAATAGAATAGAACAGAATAGAATTCTTTATTGGCCAAGTGTGATTGAACACACAAGTAATTTGTCTTCAGTGTATAAGCTTTCAGTGTACATAAAAGATATAAATGATAAATCCTGATCATAGTCATTATAAATACATTCATCATGAATCATAAGATACAACACTTAGTGATAGTCATAGGATACTAAATAAGCAATCAACACAAATCATACTAGGAAGCAAATAGAACAATATAAATTGTAAAGATACGTGCAACAAAGTTATAGTCATAAATAGAAAAAGAAATAGGTAATAGGAAGGATGGGAAGAAGATAAGTAATACAGTCTTAGCAAATAATTTGACATGGTTGTGGGAATTAGAGATCTCACTAGTATCCAGAATTAATGTCAAGACTTGTATCAGGAGATCTCTGCCATGTTTTGGCTCCCGATCTGTAGCATGCCAGATGTTCAAGGTAAAGGATATTACTTTATGTCTAGAGAACAAGATCTCTGGCATTTCTTAGGGGGTGCATTGGGAGCTCAGTTGGAGATGTGGAAGCACGTGCATTTCCCAGTGAGGCCAGAAACTTCTTTCATTTCAACGAATAACTTTAAGCTGCATGGATGTATGGGTATGAGTGTGCATGTATCTCTGTAGGCATGATGCTGAGATGTTTGTTATTGATTTATTTCTTTATTTAATTGATTGAGATGGCCACCTATCCCAAGTACTGGAAGTGTCTCACAACATTAAAATAAATGCTAAACAACCTTACACATACACCAAAAATAAAACAAAAGAATGTGTACAGCAGTTGGAAAAGCCATAACAACAACCCTTAACCCAAAGAGGAGGCAGGTTCTATCATACATCCTGAACCCCATGCTCAAGTACAAAACAAGGTTTTCAAGGCCTTACAGAAAGCTAGCAGGTTTTGGGTCAATAGGATCTCCAAAGCGATGATGTTCCAGAAGACAGATGCCATGGCAGAAAAAGCTGCTTTTCTGGATCCCACCAGCTGACACTCCTTAGCCAATGGTATACCTCACCTTCTGGATTGGATATTATTAGCTTTTTTCCCCATAGCCTGAGGTTTTCCTAGTGTTTAAAAGTTTGGGTAGATGAACTGCCTGCCCAACCCCCAACCCCCCAAAAAAAGAATTTGGAGGGAATGGTTATTTTATCATAATTTTGTCATTAAAAAACAACAACAATCCTGCATTAAAACCAGTCATTTTTCTCAATTGTTTTTGGAATGATGCAATACGGATCTAAGGGAGGTTTTCTTGGCAAGGTTTATGGAAATAATTTGCTGAGAGTGTAATTGGTCCAAAGCCACTTTACTAGCTCCATGTATTCGTTTTAGAGCTAGAACTCATAGTCTTCTGATTTATAGCCTGGAACCTTTAATCCCAACACCAAGAACTGTTTTCTGTTGACTACAGACACCAAATTAGGTAGAAGGAAATGTTTCTGTTGAAAATTTTAGTTTACTGACAAGGTGTACAGATAAATACTATAAAATGAGAAGAAAATATTTGTCCATTCTTCTATTCTAGAAAATAAAAGCCGACAGGCTCAGTAAGGCTTACTGTTGAATAAGACTGCAAAATGTATATTCACAATTTTAGGTACTGTGTATCTAAAATGTGAAAGAATTGTCATGAATTAATGAGGAAACTAAACAAAAAGCAGCATCACATTTTCTTTTCCTTTGAACATATTTTAAAACAGTGATACCAAAAACTAAAACACAAATCTGATCTCACTATTTATCTGCCAAGTATATTGATTGCCTTATGATGGGAATATTGAATGATAAAGTACATATTTGAATGGATCATAACAGGCTGTAGGACAGATAACAGAACCAACACATGTCCAGAAACTATTCTGATTAGGAATATGAAATTTGAATGGAGCTTGGCAAGTAATATTCCTTTGAACAATGTCCACAGAATATTTTTAGAAGAGTATCCTATTGTCATGTGCCTTGTACTAAGATTAGAAAATGTCATTGTAGATCTCTCGTGTGTATGATATGAAATTCTCTAGCTCATATCACATGTTCACAGACCACTTTTGCAACTGAAATATTGCACTAGAGACTAGGCTGACATTTTCACCAGAGGTGGTATTCAGCAGGTTCTGACCAGTTCTGGAGAACTGGTAGTGAAAATTTTGGGTAGTTCAGAGAACCAGCAAATACCACCTCTGACTGGAGATTTTACAATATCCTTCCCTTGCCACACCCGCAGAACCAGTAGTAAAAAAAATTTGAATCCTACCACTGATTTTCACCCAAATTGCACCTAATGAATAAATCATCCTTTCTACATAATCCCTCATCACTAATATTTCTCCTTCTTTCAATTGATTTTTTTTTACATGTAACTCTGAAACTCATTTATACATGAGTTTTCACTTTGGAGTCTTTAAATGATAGCTGCACCTTTATAAATCACAACTTTCTGTCCAATGTGACACAGACTTTAAAAAAAAGCTATACAAACATTATTTCCCTAATTGATTATTACTGGAGGAAATCTTTAGTCTCATTTTCAGGACTATAACATTTTTCTAGAGACCAACAAATCATAATATGTGTTCATTTCCCAAGGAATTTCAGGCCAGGGAAAATTGTTTTGAAGTTTGGAAGACTTCTGAAATATTATATCCCATGTAAATTATATTTTATTGCAAACTAAACTCATAAACATATCTTTTCTACAGGCCGAGGAAAACTTCCTTTTATTCCTTTAGCCAGGGTTACTCCATAAGCAAAAATTCCTCTGCACACCATATTATGCACTGAATTGTGTCATCTTTTTTTTTCATTGACAAATGTTTTAATAACTATATGTAAGGCAAGCACACATTGACCCATCAGGCAAAAGTTTCAGGTTTGTATCTTTTTAAAAATGTGGGGACTAAAATAATAATTCCAGTTCCAGCTTTGTTGATTAGCATCAAATAATTTGGTACTATCATCCCAAGTCATGTATACCAGTGTTTCTCAATTTCAGTGATTTTGAAAACTTGGGTCTTCTCCCAAGTTTTGGGATAGAGTGGTTGGGAAGTCCACTTGATGTTTTTGTTAGACAGAGTGTGTTTGTCTGGATGCATGTGATTTCCTTGTTCTTATTGAACAGATTTGATATAGAAGCTATCTAGAAGTATCTGAAAGGTCATGTAGAAAATGGTATAGGACTGTTCAAATAACTGTAGACCACAGAACAAGAAACAATAGGCTTAAATTACAAGCCAGTACATAATGGCTAGGAATCAGGAAAAAAAAAACTAAGTGAAAGAGTTGTTTGATGGTGAATCAGACCATGAGGTGGTGAGTTGTAGGTGTTTAAAGAGAGACTGAATCTGTATACTGTAGTAGTGGATTTTAGCAGTGGTCAAAAAGGATTGGTCAGAATATTTTTTTAACTCATTCAAAATCTGTACATTCTGTGATTTCATAACTCATAACTAAAGAACATTTTAAATAGCATGTTTGTATTTTTTTCAGGTTTTGGTTGTGAAGTCCAGACTTAATGAGATGATAGAGATCTGTTATCTAATCTTTGTTCAGTTTACTTTGTTATATGAGAAGAACCATTCTGAACAGTTTTCCTTAGGTTTCATATATAACCTGAGTCTTCAACTAAAGGATTCAGTAAAATCCAGGAAAGGCATACAATTCAACTGGTCTTTAAAAAATATAGGACAAGGGAAAAGTGCTCAACCAGGCAGTTTTGGGAAGGGACAATGAACCTAGGCGTTGAGAAAAGTCCAAGGCAGTACAGTGGAACATCTTTGAAAACCAATATTCAACTGGTGCCCCTAGATTTGGACTGTAAAATTTCATGACCTACTAAAAAGTAGCCATTTAACTCTTTGTGATACAGGAGTGATTGTCTGAAGTTTTACATCCTATATGGCCCTTGAAGTTAAAGCAGAGCAGGAGTTAAGGGAATGTAGCTTTCTCTAGTGAGGTCCCTGCCACAAATTCTAGTGTCTTAAATAAGGAAGTCTTTGGAAGCCATTGTTTTCTTAGTTTCAAGTCTGAATGTTTAGCAGAGAGAACATAATACCAGCCTTCTTTATGAAGAAGTAATACTGAGCTGCTTTTTTAATTCAAGGGTTGTAAAGAAGTAGAAGCTTCTTAGGCTGCACTCATTTATGATACAGAAAAATGTATCAACTTTTTTTTTTTATTTTCTACAATGTGTTCTTGGGGGAATTAATTTTATAATACAGAATTGCTTGGGGTGAAGTTGAACAAAGGTCTCATTTTCTACAATGAGATTTTGCTTATTAAAAATAATTAAATTCATAAGCCTTGTACTGAAGCTATACCCTTAACCCACAGCAATATAACCTCCAGTGTTTTGTGGATCTGTTCTCAGTCCCAGCTCCATTAAAGTCAGTGGACTATATCTAGAAGGTTAATCCCACGTAGTAGTAAAGTATGTGTTGAAGAGGACTATAAAGTAATAAGTGTTGTAAGTCAGTCAAACAAGAACAGTAACATTAATATTTTTGCATTCAAATATTTCACTGATGTCAGTTAAAGCTTTTTCTAAAAAAGCATACCCAGATTTCAGCCATGGAGCAATTAGCATCTGTTATGAATTATCTAGGATATATATAGCATATGAGGGTGAAAACAGCAGAATTAAAAGATGACTGAATGATGCAAATTGGGTGAGTTTATTTTTGAATTATATTCAATATAAAAACCAGCAGCAAATAATGTATATGGGAGTGTGTGTGAGAGGACATATATGTGCTACATCTATCTGTAATTCAACTATTCGGTCATCTTTTTTCTTGTATTTATTATTAACATCCATCCCAGCTTGGGGTTTAATTATCAAAAGTCAACCCTTTCTTTATATGAACCCGCTAGACATTGATTTTTTTTTCAGAGACCATCTTCTGAAAAGCACCTAAAGATACTACAAAGATGCAAAATCTGCATTTGAACCTCCGGCTCAAAGCATAAATGCTGACAGCACAATTTAATTTTATCCCCAGTTTTAGGAAGAAAATTACATCATCATTTCCACTTCTCAGCTCTACAGTTTGCAGTCTTTGTCATTTCAGTTGACATCAAAATTCAGGGGACCCTTAAAATTTTCCACAACTGATCAATAAAAAAGATGGAAGGGGAAAAATTCAGCCCCAAACAACTGCAATTCCACAAACAACAAAAAATATCCCTCTGTTGATCATTACATGCAAAAATGAAATAAGATAGATTGCTACCAGTAGCAAGCAACTTTATCCCTCTCTCTATCTCCACAATGTATTGTAATTATCTGATACTTTGCAAAGGAAGGAGATAGAAAGAGAAAAGGAGATTTGAACCATTCGTCTTATACTTAAGTGTCTTGTAAGCTGAGATGGTGAAAGGAGAGCATGCCAGCAATTTTAGAACCAAGGGCTCTCCCATGGCTGCACATGGCTGCTGTAGTAGGTATAGTATAGATAAATTTCAAACTACAGAATGAAAGTATAAATAGATTGCTGCCTCTGGGAGAAGGGAGAAAGGCCATGCTGGAGCAACAAACATTTTCTCCACTCCTCACAAAAGGAAAAGAAAGAAAATTGTTCATCCCACAACACATCTATCAGGCAGTTGCTGGATGCAGAAAAGAAGAATGCTGGAATTTTGGCTCCTTCCCTAAAGAGATGGAGTGATTTGTCTTCCAAACAGATGGCTAAGGTAGAGAAAGCATCAGCTGCTTGTGGTTGTTGCACCTCCTTTTCCAGAAGTGTCCCAGAGGAGACCTCTATTTTAGTTCTGAGTAATGAAAAAACACTTCTATTTATAAGTCTGTATGTGTAAGTGTGCATTTGCGTGTGTGCTTGTCTCCTGTGTAGTATTTATGTATTGTTGTGGTTTTGTGCATGGGAGACTGTGTTTACTCTTGAGTGACATGATCTGAAGGAAACAGGAAGGGCTTACTATGGTGCAATGTGCAATTTGTCAATTTTTCCCCCAAGTTGGGGACATTATCCCCGGACCTGTTATACAATAGCTTTGATATTGAATCTCAGTTATTTCATAGGTCTATGAAAATAACACTAAAAGACTCCTAAAAAGCAAATCTGTTATTTACAGGAACTAGGATGTTATTTAAAGGAATTGCATGGCATGGCCCTAATCTATTTGCTTAAAAGTGTATTGAAGGTATACTCTGCTATTTCAACATGGTAACAGACATATGTCTGTAGAATTTCTTCTGATTTATCTTCCCCTACATCAGTGGGAATTTTCTAGCTGATTTCATGGCTGCTATGTCAAGTCCATTATTTCCGCGAACAGTAATTGGACAATTTATAGAATTTTTATTTGACTAATCATTTTGGCTGCACAATGTGTGCTACAGGAAGAACCAGTACCTATAAACCCTCCTTTGAAAATATTGATGTGTGTAGCATTTTATCTAAACAGAAGCTGTTTAACAGTCAATAAAGTTGGCAGTCATTCAGTTTGAGATGATAAAAGAATCCCTACATTCCAATAACACCAGTATTATAGGAAACAGCATTAGAAAGCTTTTGGGTGCCGGTTGGTTGAAACATATGCCTTTACTGGAAAATGGCTTTGGAAAATAAAACCTATTGAAACCAAACAAAATCTCATTGTTCACATGTGAAAAAAACAGCAGATATAGGCACCTGAAGTTTCAAAACTGCAATTTTTTTTACTCAGAAGTAAATGCAATAGTAGTTTACTTCCTAGAAAGTACATGTTTGTGTACTGAGATCATATATTTAGCTGTGATGATGATCAAATCATGATCTCCAGATACTTTAGTTGACAGAGTTTGGGATCTCTTGCTCTAGGTCAGGTTCCTTTAGGACTGATGAATATTGAAGTCCAAGACATTTGAATGCATCAAGTACTTCATTTCAAATTAAGTTTATACTTCTTTACCCATTTATCAACAAAGAGTTCCATTAAATATCACTTTCTCATGAATAAGCCTGTATAGAAAGTCAATTTGGTATAGTAAAGGTACTGTCTAGATCAGAAGTTTAGGAATGGGAGGCTCTGCGCTGCAGTGGTTCACCTCTTTCCTTAGTAGTTGGTTCCAGTCAGTGTTGACAGGGATAAGGAGAGAGATTGTGGCTGTGGTCCCTCGCATGTGGGTTTCTTCAGGGCTTGGTACTGTTTCCTCTCCTGTTCAAGATCTACATGAAACCACTGGTGAAGTCATGCTCCAGGTCTAGGTTTGGTATCATCAGCATGGTGATGATACCCAGCTCTACATCTCAAACCTGAGCAGCACACATGATGCTGCCTGGATATTGGCCCAATGTCTGGAGGCTGCTTGGATCTCTTTGGGAAGAATAGTTTTAATTCCAGTATTAACAAGAATGAGTGGCTGTGGCTATTTGGATCCCTTGGGTCACTATCCTTGATCTTGGATCTTATCCAGTCTGAGACTGATATGCAACTTGGGGATCCTTCTGGATTTTCAGTTATTGCTTGAAGAGCAGGTGGCAGCCATGATCAAGAGAGCCTTTACACAGGTACAACTTATATGCAAATTGTACCCTTTTCTCAATTGGAAAGCCTTTCAGACAGTTACTTATGCTTCGGTCACCTTACACTTGAATTATTAAGAACAGCTCTACAAAGGGCTGCCCTTGAAGACTACCCTGAAGCTGCAGCTGGTTCAAAATGTGATGGTGTAAACACTAATGGGTGCTTCTCAATATGCCCATGTGCCACCACTGCTATGTGAGCTTCATTGACTGACAGTTGGCTTCTGAGTGCAATTCAAGATGCTGGTTATTCCTATAAAGCTCCATATGGCAGAAAGCCTGGATATCTGAAAGACTGCTTGCCTCCAATTGTTTCTACCCAACCTGTACATTCTGGCAGAGTGGATGTTTCTGGATCCCCTCTATTAAATATTGTCACCTCCTCGGCGGCAATCCCCATCCAATGAAACAACATCAACACCGCCCCCCTTCCCCCATAGAAAAGGGTGCATTTGTCCTGGAGGGGGGGGGGGGCATTCTAGAAGGCTTTGAAAACTTGGTTTTGGTCCCAGGCCTGAAATTGTTGTTTGTGATTTGTTTGGTTTTGCTGTGTATAAAATTTAGTCTCAGCTGCTTATCTAAACTGATTTATGTTTTTTCTAAGTTTGTATGTTATCTGGAGTCCTTTGGAATTAGGCTGCTAATACATTCAAATAAATAATAAAAATAAATTCATTCACAGTTGTGCCTGCAGGGTATGGTAAACAACAATAGCAGCCACTACCTAGATGGAGGTTATACTGGTGTGATGAAAGTTCTACCTGTTTTTGATGTGCATCACATGTGGAACACACATAAAAAATGAGTAAAGCTTCAACCACACCATTGTGACTGCCTTTTGACTTGTTGATACCCTTGCTCTTTCATGTAATGTCCATGGCAGCAATATGGAAGTAGTTTGCCATTGCCTTATTCCAGCCTGGAGATATTTTGGGAGTCTACAGTTCTGAGTGCTGGATCCTTCTCTGCTTTGCCTTTTCCATCAAGATCACCTATGTACTGTTCTTTATTTGGCCTGTAGAAGACTATGTCCTCCTGTCCCAATTTGCTTGCCATAGAATAATGATCAAATGGCATAGCCTCCATGTAGAGTGTTGGAAGGCATGCTTAGCATATCATATTTTCTTCCTCATTCAGTTTTAATTTGAAACTGAAAAACAGAATATATAAGAATTTGGGTCTTTAATGTAGTACAACCCCGAACAAAAAAATGATTGCCACAACAGCCTTAAGCTTAAATAAATGAAAGATAGGAGTTTGCATGTAGCTGAGGAAATTACTAATCAACAATGGAATTGTTCTATAGATGTCTACAAATTATGTGTAGGGGAATAAAACTGCCAATGGCAGACTTCCTTTGGATTTTACCTATTCTTAGAAGCAGACTATAAAAGCAGCCATATGATTTTTCCCATCCTTTCATCTTCCCTACCTGTATAAATTTACCAAAGCACCTACTGTGATAGATGAAAGTATTGAGTGAGATCTACCTGTATGATATTTTTATCATAGCTTTCTAAGTAACTTGCCTTTTTTATGCCTTAGCTTTGGTTCATTAACTTTTCACCCAGGGAATGCAGTAAACAGAGAAAAATCAATTTTGACTTAGTCCAGCTCTCTAAACTTTCTAGAGTTCTTGTTCAACACTGAAAACCATAACCCTGAAGACGTCTCTTTCATAGAGAATATAGATTAACTTTGTCAGTAAATCTGATTAAATCTCTCTCTCTTTCTCACATTTCTCTAGGGCTCCTTTTAGCCCTGCTTTGTGCTAGGCCCTTATTGAAATGAGATATAACAGAACCACACCAAGTTTACCCTAAGGAGGGAACTGCAGATATCCTTTGATTGATGGCTACTCTATTTTCTTGTTGAAATAAATTCACTCTTCTCCCATCTTTTTCCCCATCTCTGCTTGATTCTGTCAAGTAGGCATGTGGGAACACAGAAAAGTAGTGCCTTTGAAACTCTAATGTCATCTATTTCACATTGATAGACAAACTATGACTTGGAATTGTTATTCCAAGAAGAAAAGTATTTATTTCTCCAGAAAAAAAATATTACGTTTCATCTTTTTATATTAACTTGCCAGCTTTTGAAAGGAGACAGAACAAATTCATCCATCTATGCAGAAGAAGTCCATGGAAAAAGCATCATGCATGGTGGAAGCTTCATGTATAAGCAGATACGTTTGGAGATCAATTTATTCATTTCTCCATCTTCAACAAAGAAGGAAATATTTCTCAAATCAAGGTTCTGATGAATAAGTGGGGACAGACTGTCTCCGATAAAGTATATCGTGCAATGGAGAGAAATAGATATGCTTGAACTACCAGTACATTAAATACTGATCCTAAGGAAGCAGATGCTTGAATATGAATTGGAGAAACTTGCTATCCTTTTTCCAAACTACAACTCCCAACTCAGCCAACAAACATATCAATAATCTAGAACATGGATGTTCAAACTTTTCGCTTGCCTGGGCCCCACTGAGTAAAGACAAATTATCTTGAGCTGCATATAAAATATATAATATAGTTAATATTGGCGCAATGGTTAGAATGCAGTATTTCAGACTGACTCTGCCCACAGTCAGGAATTTGATCTAGACCAGCTTAAAGTTGAGTCAGCCTTCCATCCTTCTGAGGTCAATAAAATGAGGCAATATGTTGACTGTAAACCTCTTAGAGAGTGCTGTAAAGCACTATGAAGTGGCATAGAAGTCTATGATATTGCTATTAATATCTATTAATCACATAGTAATGTTAAAAAGCATTGTTTTCACAGAATTCAAATCAGGATTTTTATTTTTAAAATCCCTGATTTCAGTTAAAAGAAATCTATTAAGCTATTACCATATAGCTAAAAACTTTAGCAATTTCAGTCTGGGTCCTTTGCCAGAAGACAATAGTGACTCAAAAGCAAAAATCAATGCAATCAGTGCCAACCTTAACAGTTGGCATGTGAATTCACAAACACGAAATTCCTCAAGCATCCCAAACTATAGCTTGAGTTATTTTAAAAAAACTTAAAATACCCTTAGAAGCTTTCAATAAATGTTATTGGATATATCTCCATAGTTACAAATATTTGTTATTTACAGAATTATCTATCCCCCAAATGGATCTGTCTGGGGAGATAGAGTAGCTACAGCTCTGCCTCATTATCCAACACCCTGCTGTTATGCTGACATTTCCTTTCCATTCGCAGTTTTTACTAGCTGAGTGCTTAACAAGAAATTTTGCAGTTTTTCATTTGTTTTCGGTTAAAATGTCAACGACCAGCACTTGAGTACAATTTTACAATAAAAATGTTTTCCTTGATTTCCGTGAGATTAAAGGATATAAGAAATCCGTATCTAATCCATTAGTGGTAAAAAGGAAACAAAAGGTCAAATACTATGATCAATGGATATTTTAAATTGGATCCAGATTCTGGACCTGTTGAGGTCAATGTAACAAGTATGGGTGATTAACTAACAAACTTTTCTGATGATTTGGGGGATGCAGGTAATTCTCGATTTACAACCATTCATTCAGTGATTGTTCAAAGTTACAACAGCATTGTCCCAAAGGTGCTTTTTTAGGAGGCAACTGGACTTCCTTGTTTATTCTTTTGAAGACATTTCACTTCTGATCCAAGAAGCTTCTTCAGCTCTGACAGGACAATGGGGAATGGAAGGGTTTATATTCCTTGCAGACAGCTGGTCATTTGCATCCTTTTAGAGGGTTGTTGAAGCTCTTGGAGGTTTATCTGTGTCCTCAGGGTCACCTGAGTAGTGCTCCTGGTTCCTGTTATCTGCAATTTTTCTCTGGAAATCCATTCCTACTCCCACACTATTCAAAGGGTGTTCTTCCCAAATTGTATAGCTAAAAGTCTATAGAGATTTTCAGTTATCCAGGTCCTGGTTGTCCCAATGGTTGTTACCAGATGCCTCCTGAAAAAGCACCTTTGGAACAACCATGACCTGGATGACTGAGAATCTCTAGAGACTTTTACAACAACACTGAAAAAAAGTGACTTATGACTATTTTTTACACTTATGACCATTGCAGCATCCCAATTGTCACATAATCAAAATTCAGATGCTTGGCAACTGGTTCATATTTATGACAATTGCAATGGCCCAGGTCATGTGATCACTTTTCTCAACCTTCTGACAAGCAAAGTCAATGGGGAAGGCAGATTCACCTAACAACTATATTATTAACTTAACAACTGCAGCGATTTCCTTAACAACGGTATCAAGAAAGGTTGTAAAATGGGACAAAATTCATGTAACAACTGTTTTGATTAGCAGTGAAAATGTTGGGCTCAATTGTGGTCATAAGTTAATAACTACCTCTTCAGTATGAACTGCAATTGAGCATGAATACAGAGATCCAAAGCATCATGTTTCTTTATATTATGCCTATTATTTATTCTCATTCAGGGATGTGCAAACTTCTAGTATTTAATCATTCTTTCATTTTCTGCTGTATCAATAATACATAGCCAGGTCACTTATCCATAAAAGTATATTATTATCCATTTCTGTGCATGATGATTGCCATCTGGAACCTTTTTCAGTAGTATGAAATTATTCAGGTACAAATAACTTCCATGTCATCTGCACAATTGCCCTCACTTAGCAATGCTTGGCAGAATGACCAAATATGGTCATCCACCTTGAATGGATCATATGAACTGGAAACATCTAATCATTAGATTAAAACCAGGTAGCATTTCTTTGATGTTTCAAGTGATAATAGGTAACAAACTTTTTGGGTACAACTAATCACAAGAATGAATATGTAATTGTATAATACCAAATCTCAGTTATTAATAGCATCTTTGCAGTTTTTGCTTATCAGTTACATATTACATTTATTGTGACCTTATATATCACCACTGATTATGCATATTCACTATGCTACCACATGTGTGGTTTGGAACTAATTAAATGTCAGAGTTTGCATTTCTTTAATTTTTTTCAGCACAGTTCACCCATAAAAATGCTGTGTGGTAGTACCTAGAAATTCATAGACAAGAAGTAAATAATTTTGTTAAAGAGTTTTTGTGGGGAACAAATTAAAAATGAATGCATTTTTTTAAATGCACATGATTGAACGTACATGAATGTAGCATGTAGTAAAAACAGATTCTCCAAAATTGATCATGGCCATATAATTGTTAATGTTGGCTGCTACAAGTTCTTATAGCTATGTTCAGGATATTTATGTAGGGATCGGACAATGCTTTCTGGAGTCCCTTCTATCGTGCCCTTCTATCCTGAAATATTACTACTCAAAAGAAGAATCAAATTGCAAGAAAGGAGTTGCTGTTAGAAACGATTGAATTTGGATCAGAAAACTTCTAATTCTCAAGAAGATATATATTTGGATGGGTCTCTAGGATGCAGAAAACTTCTTTTTCAACCCAAAAGAAATCAGAGCCACTCTCCAGTTAAAAAAAACCATGGAAAAAATTGTAGGCTTTGCTCTGTGACTTATCCATGTAACAGGTCCAACAAAGTCTCTTTTGGGACAATTCTTGAATAAAACTCTGCTTCTGAGTGGGAACTTCACATGAACTCAGACTCCTACTATAAGATCCCAAAGCAATATGAATTCATAAGATTGTGGCCAGTTGCCCAGGACAGAAATACATACATACAGATACAGATACAGATAATCAGAGTTAGAAGGGACCTTGTAGGTCATCTAGTCCAACCCCCCACCCAAGCAAGAGACCCTACACCATTTCTGACAAATGGCAGTCCAATCTCTTCTTGAAAGTCTCAACTGATGGCGCTCCCACAACTTCCAAGGGCAAGCTGCTCCACTGGTTGATTGTTCTCACTGTCAGAAAGTTTCTCCTTATTTCTAGGTTGAATCTCTCCTTGTTCAGTTTCCATCCATTATTCCTTGTCTGGCCTTCAGGTGCTTTAGAAAATAGCTTGACCCCTTTTGCTATATTGGAAGACCGCTATCATGTCTCCCCTGGTCCTTCTCTTTACTAGACTAGCCAAGCCAAATTCCTGCAACCGTTTGTTGTATGTTTTAGCCTCCAGTCCCCTAATCATCCTGGTTGCTCTTCTCTGTACTTTTTCTAGAGTCTCAACATCTTTTTTATAATGTGGTGACCAAAATTGGATGCAGTACTCTAGGTGTGGTCTTACTAAGGCTTTATAGAGTGGTATTAGTACCTCCCTTGATCTTGACTGTATCCCTCTGTTAATGCAACGTAGGATTGCATTAGCTTTTTTGGCGGCTGCTGCATACTGCTGGCTCATATTTAGCTGGTTGTCCACTAAGACTCCAACATCCCTCTCACAGTTACTGCTATTGAGCCTGGTTTCACCGAGTCTATATGTGTACTTTTGATTTTTCTTGCCTAAGTGTAGGACTTTACTTTTCTCTACATTGAATTTTATTTTGTTAGATATAGCCCAGTGTTCTAGTCTTTCAAGATCCATCTCGATCTTGAGCCTATCTTCTTGGGTGTTAGCTATTCCTGCCAGCTTAGTATCATCTGCAAATTTGGTAAGTTCCCCTTCTATTCCCTCATCTAAGTCGTTAATGAAGATATTGAAGATTACTGGGCCTAAGATGGAACCTTGTGGCACCCCACTGCTTACTTCCCTCCATGTAGACTTAGACCCATTAAAGACTACTCGTTGAATATGGTTTGCCAGCCAGTTGCAAATCCATCTAGTGGTGGTGCTATCTATTCCACTTTTTTTCTAGCTTATTAAGAAGTAGGTTGTGGTCTACTTTATCGAATGCCTTGCTGAAATCTAAATATATTATGTCCACAGTATTTTGCTGGTCCGTTAGTCACTGTGTTGAAGAATGAAATAAGGTTGGTTTGGCATGATCTGTTTTTAACAAACCCGTGCTGACTGCTGGTTATTACTTTACTTGTTTCTAGATGTTGGCAGATCTGTTTTTTTATTATCTTTTCCAGTATCTTCCCGGGTATTGATGTTAGGCTGATTGGTCTATAGTTTCCTGGGTCTGTTTTTTTCCTTTTTTGAAGATGGGAACCACATCAGCTCTCTTCCAGTCCTCTGGTAGTTCCCCGGTGCTCCAGGATTTTTGAAAGATATGGTGCAATGGTTCTGAGATGACCTCTGCCAGCTCCTTTAAAACTCTGGGATATAATCCATCAGGCCCAGGTGATTTGTTTTCATCAAGATCAGACAGGTGTTCTCTTACTATTTTTTTTTTTTGCTTATTTTAACTTTTATTTCTAGTCTGTCTTTTACAGTTGTTTTTGGTGGGTTGAGCTATAATTTCTTTTTGCGTGAAGACAGAGGCAAAGAATGAGTTAAGCAGTTCTGCTTTCTCTCTGTTGCCTGTTACTTCCTTGCCATCTTCTCTCTTTAGTGGACCGACTGTTTCCTTGATTTTTTTTCTTGTTATTTATATGTTGGAAGAATTTTTTTTTATCATCTTTGACTTTTGTTGCAAGTCTTTGTTCGTTCTGAGCCTTTGCTATCCTGACTTCGTCTTTGCAGATTCTGGCTATCTGCTGATATTCTGCCTTAGTTGTATGTCCTTCTTTCCATTTTTTGTACTTGTCCTATTTTTTTTTCAATTTGCCAGAGAGATCTTTGTGCAGCCATGCTGGTTTCTTCTTGGATTTCTTGTTTTTCTTTCTCAGTGGTATTGTGCTGGTCTGGGCTTCTATGATCATACTTTTTAGAGTTTCCCAAGATTCTTGAGTTGTTTTCCCCTTTTGGATTTTCATCCATGGAATCTTTCCAAAGTTATCTCTGAGTTTATTGAAATCAGCTCTTTTAAAATCCAAGACTCTGGTGTCATTATGTTCATTGCTTGTGTTTGTGTTATGTTGAATTCTAGTATGACATGGTCACTCTCACCCAAGGTTCCTGCAGTTTCAACTCCCTCTATCACTTCTTCTCTGTTTGTAAGAATTAAGTCCAGTATGGCTGTCCCACTAGTTTCACCCTCTACCTTTTGGACAACAAAGTTGTCAGCTAGGTTGGTTAGGAACTTATTTGATTTCTCACTTGGTGCAGAATTAGTTTTCCAATTGATATCAGGATAATTGAAGTCTCCCGTTACTATTGTTGTGTGTTTCCTGCATATGTTTGTTAGTTGGCTGGCAAAAAGGACATCTATTTTTTCTGCTTGATTGGGTGGCCTATAATATACGCCTATGGCCATGTCATTCTTTTTTTCTTTTATATTGACCCATATGCATTCTAGGAGGTTTTCATCTTTGGTTTCATGCATTTCTGTAGCAATATAGTGGTCCTTTCATACAGTGTAACTCCACCTCCTCTTTTATGGGGTCTGGTTTTTTTTGAATAGTTTGTATCCTTCTACCAGTATATTCGAGCCATGGGTTTCATCCAACCAAGTTTCTGTTATTCCAACTATATCATATTTACCTTCATGTATTCATAGTTCGAGTTCACCCTGCTTGTTCCCCAGACTTTGTGCATTTGTATATAGGCACTTGAGATCTTTATGTCTGACACTGTGTTTACTGTCTACATAACCTGTGTTGTGCCTGCCTGTCCCTACTTTCTTGCCACCTGTTTGATTAGTGCATATGGTATGGCACTCACTATTAAGTGCTTGGTTTTGGTTGGCATCAAGGTTGATAATCTTACCTGCACAAACATCTATTTTGCATGCACTGGTATCCTTATCAGTTTTAGGTTGCTGGAGACAGAGATGTTCTGAATCCATTAATTCTCTGTCCCCGCTGTTCAGTTTAAATGTTATCCAGGAAATCTGTGAATTTAATGCCAAGTAACTCAGTCGCTTTCTTTGATGGATGCAAACCATCTCTTTTGTACAGTTTTTCACTGGACCAGCTGCAGACATCATGACTAATAAAACCAAAGCCTTCCCTTTTACACCACTCCTTTAGCCACACATTAAATTCTGCTACACGCTGCCCTTTCCCTTTTTGTTCCTTGTATACTGGTAGAACCTCTGAAAAGATAAGCCTACAGTTCACATTACTAAGTTCATACCCCAAGCTCTGGAAGTCTTTCTGAACAGAAAGTACATCCTTCTGGGACAGATCATTTGTACCAAGATGTATAATAGCATCAATATCACAGCCCTTGCTGGCATTCTTGACTATCTTAAGAATACGCTTCTTGTCTCTGCTGGCAGTAGCACCTGGTAGACACCTGACCTCTTTCAAAACCTCAGTATTCTTTCCTAAATTTACATCCCTTACAATTGAGTCCCCAACCAGAAGGTGGCTTCTCTTTTTGGATGTCTTGCTCTTCTTGTTTGACTGGTGCGTAATATCTGATTCACACTTTCTCCTTTCCAAAGTAAGTTCTTCTTCTAGGACCATGATCCCTGGCTTACTTAAGTTATCATTATCACAACTACCTTGACCTGTCACTTTAGTGTCCCTATTAAGGTCAGCAAGGGCATTGTATCTGTTATGCTGGGACACAGCAAAAGTTTTGTGTTTATGGTCCACAGCTCTCACCCTGCCAGATTCCACGGTTGTCCATACTGCCCTTTTCCTGTAGGATCTTTGTGGTAGTGGGGGCTGGTAGAATGGCAGCTCAATAGATGACTGGATTGGGCACCTAATTTCTGCTTGGAGAGCACAGATTAGAGATTCTAGATAGGTAATCTGTCCATGTAGACTGATAATTTTTTTACAAAGAGGACAGTATCCAAGTTTGAAAAGAGTACTGCAAAAGACAGCGGTAAAACAAGTATTACGCTGAACTAAGCCAGTCATTTTGAAATAAAATAAAATCACAATCTCAAGCGCACTTACTCTAAATGTCTTATTGGTATTCTTGGTTTATAGTTATATGATTCGCGCACCATTAGGCGCATGGGCTGCTATCTTTCTCCTTTCTATTCACCCTCTGCTTCCTTTACAAGCAGCCAGCAGCTCCTCCCACAACCTCTGGGAATTTGAAATGCAATGGAAGCAATTCAAACTGCCTCTCTTTTTTCTACTCATCGTCTGCTTCCTTCACAGGCAGCCAGCAGCTCCTCTGGAAATTTGAAATGCAATTTTTGGACCTGTAGGAATATTGAGAAAGTCTACCACAGCTTTCATGAGATCTTGCCTATTTATAAAATAGCTTCTGGGATAAGCACATAAAACCTTCATTTATCAGATAGCAGTCTGATAGGGTTATCCCCTGACATCATCTGTACGTCATCTTCTCTCCAGTTATTTCCAAAGGTTCAGCTGATATTTCTATCATTATCTCAGCTAGGTTTTGTCCCTTTTCTTCCTCTATGTTTTGGAATCTAAGATAAAATTCTGATCTGTCCATCTCCCATCTCAGCATACCACTTTTATCTTGCTCAACCACAGTTAATCTGTTATCAATATCTCCAATCTTCTTGTCCCTTTGTTTGTCTTCTTCTTCAATTTTTTGGAATCTCTCATCATACTTCATCATAATTTGTTGAATGTTCTCCACCTTTTCATCAGTTTTCCCTGTTATTTGTTCAATGTTCTCTGTTCTCTTTTCAATATTCTCTGTTCTTGTTTGAATATTTTGAATTCCTTGCATAATCATCTGCAGGGTCACTTTTTCTTGTTCTTTTTCTTGCCGTAACATTGTCTGTATTGAACATTGCCCTCCAGATGGTGGAGAGGAAGAAGTAGAGGTTGAGGAACCAGGGGCTGTTAGTTTCCTACTCATTTCAAGCAATTCAAAATCTTCAGGTTCTTCTAGACCTTAATCCAATTGTGAAGTAACCAATTGCAATTCCAAATAAAAATAGCAGGAAAAAAAGCCAAATAGTAACAAGAAGAAGAAGAAGAAGAAGAAGAAGAAGAAGAAGAAGAAGAAGAAGAAGAAGAAGAAGAAGAAGAAGAAGAAGAAGAAGAAGAAGAAGAAGAAGAAGAAGAAGAAGAAGAAGAAGAAGAAGAAGAAGAAGAAGAAGAAGAAGAAGAAGAAGAAGAAGAAGAAGAAGAAGAAAATTTCTTCAGGTTCTTGTATACCTTAATCCAATTGATTGGTTGAATAACAATAAAAACTCAAAATTGAAAGAAAAGACCATAAACACACACAAAAAAGAGAAAGTTGTTAAAACCTAAAAAAGGCGGAAAAGTGAAAAATAAAAAAATAAAAAAGAGAAAAGAAAAATTCTTCGGGTTCTTCAATACCTTAATCCAATTAAGAAGTCTCAGATATGAAAGGATGCATAAGAAAAAAAAAAGAAGGCCAAAAAAAACCAAACCCCAACATGTAAGGTAAATGGAAAGAAAAAAATACCAGGGAGGGAGAGAGAAAAAAGAAAAAAGACTACTCCCTTAAAAAGAAAAGGAAGGAAATCATTAATACTAAAGTTTTTCCTTTAAAATAAAAAGCAAACGTAGACAAGAAAAAAACAAAACCAAAGACAAGTTCCAAAGGGCCAAAAATCCAAATAACTATTACAAAAAGTAAACTGATGAGGAGGGGTAGCACAGCTTAGAAAAAGTAAAAAGAGCACACTGCACTTTGTTTAATTATCCAAGGCTCTTGTTATAACTCTCTTCTCCAGAGACTTATCACCTTTTCTTTTCCTATAAGCTTCAACACCAGACTCCAGATGTTGATAAAAACCCAGAAGAGCACCTGTAATAATACTCTCCCATGCTCTTCCCTCTGCCTTATCAAATAGCAATGTCCTTGAAAAGAAGTCTCAGTTCTTTCTCAGCTTTGGTCAAGAAAAAGAAATAGAATATTTCCAAGCCTCTAGTTGGCAGTGTTACAAAGTTTCTTTTGCTTTTACTTCCCCCTCCTTTTCCAAGCAAAATATAATAAGAATTAATTAAAAAAAGAAAAAGATATTAAAAAAAAAAAACTAAAAGGAAGTCTCTAGCCTAGAATAGTATAAAGTCAAAAAGAAGAGAAAGAGTAGATGAAAAAAGAGAAAAAACCAGTACAGTTTCAAAATGTAAGATCATGTGTAGAAAATCCAGCAATGAGAAAAAATATATATATTACTTTGACATTCCTGTTTAAAATCGCCGCTTAATCACTTCTGTCAAAACTTTTACAGATTCTTTCTTTTCCTTAGGGTGTCCTTTCAAATCTTAAAATAAAGAAAAAGTTCTCACCAAACCGGCACACTCTCTCTTTCCGTTCTCTTTCATTTCGGAGCTGTCCCAACTTCAGCAGCTTTAATGGCTGCCTCTTTGCCACTGGCAAAAAGAGCTTCTCCTGGATCTACCAGGGACTTTATGGTATCCCTGAGATCAACAGGATGCACTCTTTACTTTCACCATCTCTTCGGGACGGTTTAGATCCGATTGGACCGTCCAGGAGCAAAGATATCGGCAGCAATCTCAGACCTCCAAGATCGCATGCCGTATCGCCGCGATGCCAGTTCCACCCCCAATCCATTCACAACATATATTTTTCTACCCTAGCAAATCTGCCTGTTTTCCACCTTGCCAAATGTATCTTTCTACTTTGCCTTTTTGAGGATCTAATTAACTTCACCCAGCCATGGCTTTCTAGATTTTGTTTCCTTTCCTTGCAGTGTTCTCATTCTTACCTGCTACATTTCTATTGTAGTTCCTTCCTTATTGTATTCTCTCTGTATGCTCAGTCTACTTTGTTTGGTACCAATCACTTGCTTTTATATTCAGTTCACATGTACTCATCACCCTTTCATTCTTGACCCTATATTTTCCTGTTTTACCAGACACACATTTTAAGTCATTCCTAGTGCGTTTAATTTACTTTAATATTTCTCCTCACATATCCTACTTTCACCTCAATATAACAAATTGGGCAAAAACATGCTGTTATTCAGGTACACAATCATTTTCATTTCTTCCAACAAACATTCATTCTTCACCATGGACCACATACAGTATTACCCTTCAACTTCTATCAATATTTGTACACCTTCATATTTTTCCATTCATTGGATTCATTTAGGTGAGATGGGTGGTATAGAAATTTAATAAGTAAGTCAAATAAAAAAAACAAATAAATGTTCCTATGTTAGTAAATCTTCTACTAAGGTATTTATCTACCTTCACTAAATTTTCACCAGTTGTATGGAACTGTTGTGGCCCCGATTCCTGAGCCTATGCTGTCAGAGGAAGAAGACCTGGAAGATGAGGAGGAGGAACTGGGAATGCCTTCCTCCCCAGGACCTTCCTCTCTGGCAATGCCTTCCTCCCTGATAATGCCTCAGGTTTCATCAGACAACCGAGAGGAACAGCCTGAGATTAATCAGGAGGAAGGCATATCGGAGCAGCCCCTGACAGGGAGTAAAGAGGAAGAGTGTTGGCTTGATCCTAAGCAGCGTCGTAGGGAGAAACGTGAGCAGCAACGTAGGAGGCATGGGAGGGTCAGAGAGTGAGCTGAGTCATTGAGCCACACCCCACAGGGGATAAAAGTGGGTGTGTTTTCAGCTGGAACTTTGTACGGGACAAAGTTTAATCTTACTTCAGATTTTCTTTGTGAATGATTTTTGTGGACTGCCTTGTAATTTTCTGTGAGTAGATTTTTATTTTTTATCAGTTCGGACTTGGCAGGCAGAGGGTGTTGGAATGCCAAGGATATTATCAGTTCCAAAGAATGAACTCTATGAAGTCCAAGCCAGCTTGCCTGCCTGTGTTTGTGTGAGTTTGTATTCGTTCATCTTTTGGGAAAGAAGAAAAGTGAGACAGAACAGGAACTGTATCAATAGTTCCCTTCATTTTCCTTATCAGGCAAAACTATCTTGGTCTTCAACACAGCAATATACTGACCCATATTATTGTTGCATCAGCCAGTCTTTGAAATATGTGATATTAATCATTTTTCAGCCAGAAACTGGATATCATCTGCATATAAAAACACATACAGTTTCTTGACCTGTACACATATAGCAGCACCATAAGCATCCCTGCTTAGCCAAAAAATACATTAAACAATGCAGAAAACATCACACAACATTATCTTATTTCCTGCTCAGCATTGAATCATTCATTAAACATTCAATTTAGTCTTAGGCATTTTTTTTAATCTACATCACATCCTGCTGTTATCACATTCAGCCACCAACCCTCAGTTCATATTCATATAGTTCTCAATGCTGTGCTGAAGAACAGAAATTTGATCTGCATATCTCCTGTCATGCATAAAACCACATTGCACTTTTTATACATTATTTGCTTTGATATTATTTCAATCAAAATGTTGCCAAACATTTTCCTAGGCACATTTAATAGTCTGTAGCTTTTATTCTTCTTTTCTTTAGTGTATGAGATCCATAATGCTATTCTTTCAAGCATAGGTTCAGGTTTCATGTACAAGTTCCACATACATGTTAACCAATTCATGTATTATTCCATAAGCAAACTGCATCCAAATTTTAAAATTTCTTTAATTATATTAACAATAGGTAAAGATAAAGGTTCCCCTCACACATACGTGCTAGTCATTTCTGGCTCTAGGGAGCGGTGCTCATCTCCGTTACAAAGCTGAAGAGCCAACACTGTCTGAAGACGTCTCCGTGGTCATGTGACTGGCATGACTAAATGCTGAAAGCACACAGAACGCTGTTACCTTCCCACCAAAGTGGTCCCTATTTTTCTACTTGTATTTTTATATGCTTTTGAACTGCTAGGTTGGCAGAAGCTGGGACAAGTAACAGGAGCTCACTCTGTTATGCAGTGCTAGGGATTCGAATGACTGAACTGCTGACCTTTCTGATCGACAAGCTCAGCATCTTAGCCACTGAGCCACCACCTCCCTCTATATTAACAATACTTGATGCATTTTCCACCATTCATACAGCATCTATTTCTATATTTTCATCATGTATTTTCTTGAACACTAACATTGCTTTGATGTGAAATCAAATACCATTATCAATATCTAAAATGTTCCTTCCAGCTTTTTTTCATTTGAGTTTCTTTCCAAATAATTTTATTACTTTTGTTCTTAATTGAATTTACTCTTCTAGGACTTCTCCTTTATCCCTTTCAACATCTTTCCAAAATAATATTTTATTTCCATTAAATTGAGTATATTTTTTAATCTTAACCATTATTTACTTACTTTGCAACTATGTTTTTCTCTCTATGCATTGTACAAAACATGGGAGTATATTGGAGAAGGGGAACTGCACAAGAATTTTCAAGTAGATAGAAATGCATTACATCCAAAACCTTGCCCCTTTTCTGCGTGTGTTTGATGTTTATACACATACAAAAGGGATGCTGGTTTGATTGCAGTGCTGTGTCATCAATTAGCAGACATTGGCTCACTTTACAGTTATCTAGAGTCCAGTGGAGTGGCCAATACATTTAAAAATATCATCTTCATCAACATCATCATCCAGTGAAGCCTTATCTTAACATCATTGTGTGGTTTGCATGCTCTGAGGAGGAGTGATATATCAAAGGTTCAACTACAATGGACAAGTCTCATCAGAGAAGCTAGACAAAGAGTGCCTGTCCCATAAACAATATGGTAGACATAATTTACAAAAACATATATCAGATCAGTCATCAGCCAGATCATGCTAGATGTTGGCATTCCTAGACATCTGGTGACAAATGGGCTAAAGCAGGGGTCACCAACCTTTAGGACCTCAGGGACCACCAAACTCATAATTTTAGATCCCAGGGACCACTAACCAGTTCTGTGGGCATGGCCTAATTTGTGGGTGTGGCTTGGTGGTCAGGTGACTGGCTGGGCAGGTTTGTATGTAAATATTATAAATATTTATATCAATATTGATTTTTTTATTTAAAAAAAGAGCAACCCAAAATCAGGCAAAGCAGGCAGGCAGATTGAGTTGCTCACAGAATCACAGATTCATTCAGAGATCTATCTATCTGCCTGGCTAGCTCAGTCAATTTTGTGAGCAAGCAAACTCACAAAATTAACTCACAACACACCATGCATGCAAATATTGAATTTTTTTATAAAAAAGAGCAACTTTTACCCAAAATCAGGCAAAGCAGGCAGATTGAGTTGCTCACAGAATCATTCAGTGATCTATCTATCTATCTGCCACTGGCTAGCTCAGTCTCTCAAATTTGCTTGCCGTGACTCTGCACTGAATTTGCTTGCAAGCAAACCTTCAGTCCTAAGGGAGGTTTGGCTGTGCTGAGCTGAAGATCTAAACACTAGCTCGAAAGCAAGAAATCCAACCATTTCCTGCTTCCTAGCTAATCTAAATCTCCTGGCACAGCAGAACAAATGATGGTCAGAAAAAGGAAAAATAGTAATTTAGTAGGCAAGTTTATCAGGTAAGGAGTGAGTGGGTGTGGAGGGTTCCCATGGGCCATGTGGGCGGCATAGCCTTGTGTTTCTGCGCAGCCTGGATTAATTGCTTTGTGGGGGTGCTCTCAGGGTGAGATTTCTCTGTGGCCCACCAAAATTTTCTCATGGCCCACCAGTGGGCCGTGGCCCACAGGTTGGTGACCGCTGGGCTAAAGGACCTAGGACTGTTGTCTGTGCAACTATGGCCAGCAGCTACAGGGCTACTGGAAGAAAAGTTGTTTATCCATCACAAATATACAAAAATGGAAAAAAAGAAGTAATGATCTGTTACTAAAAATACCATAAAATAGAAAAAGAAGAAGAGATTGGAAAAGAACGGAGATGCCTAGAAATAACAGCAGTCAGTAGAAACTTCAAAAGCTTTGTGCAAAGATCAATGGCACAATAAAAGGCACTGTTGCTGGTCAGTGTTGATAGACTGGGAGAGGTTAACTTTAAGAGTGGAATCTTTCAAGGAGGCTCACTAGCATCACTACTGTTTATCATTGCAGTGATTCCTCTGTCAACAATACTGAACAAATTCGGCTGGGGTTACCAAACATCAAAAACATCTGGCAGACTATCCCACCTGCTGAACCTGTATTTAAAAAAATACCATATGAAATAGAATCATTTGGTCAACATTTTCCATGTATGTAGGATATTATAACAGAATTTTGACTGGACACATGTACCACCCTCATCATCAACAGAAAAAAAAATAGTGAAATCTGACTGAATTAAGACATCCTATGGAAATCAAGAGTCTGGGTGAAGATTTTTATTTTTTATTTATTTATTTTATTTTGTCAAGCGATTATAAGATAACAGGTATAAGTATAACATAGTTATGGATACATGAAATGGATACATACAAGGAAAAATACAGTAGGACAGGAATGGTAGGCATGTTGGTGCACTAATGCACACCACCTACAGACCTCTTAGGAAAGGGGTGAGGTCAATAGTAGACAGTCTAAGGTTAAAATTTTGGGGGTTAGGGGAAGAAACCAGAGAGTCAGGTAGAGTATTCCAGACATTGACCACTCTGTTGCTGAAGTCGTACTTTCTGCAATCAAGTCTGGTGAGGTTTACCTTTAGTTTTTATCTATTGTGATACAACTGTGATCACTACAAATATATGGGCATTCTTTAAGCTGACAATATTTTAAGCACATTGAAATCAAGAGGAAGGTTAGAAGTGAAAGTGAAGATGTCAAAGTCAAAACTCATTGAAGACACACCATCAATCCAATTAACATCTAGACAATTCCAGGTATTAGATATACAGCTGAAATACTCAGTGGGACTCAAGGGAACTAAAAGCATGGATAGGAAAACCAAAAAAAGAAAATAATGACAATGAATTGTGTCCCTTATCCAGACATCAACACTGACAGACTCTATAGAGTACCAGAAAATGAAGAAGCTAAAGTTTTCCGAACCTTTAGAATTCAAGTAGACAAACACCAGCCACATAATACCCCGGACTTAATAACTTTCAATAGATAGGATAGATACAGGATAGTGGATGTTGCAGGATAGTGGAATATGGATACAGAATCGTGGATGTTACAGTACGTGAAGACAGCAGAATAAGAGAAAGAACTGGAGGAAATCACAAAACAGAGAGACCTGAAAATAGAAGTAGAATGGCCATGGCAAAAGAAAGCAAAGCTAGCATCAATATAATAGACATCTATTCAATGGATGGATAATAATGCCAAACTCAGTCTAACGTCTGGCTGACTATGCAACCAACCAGAATAACAGTAAGAACCAATTCAATATCCTTTTCTCATCATGTTTTGCACCAATCATTGCTTTGTATGCAAAAAAAATTATTCATTTTCATTGCAACCCTCCACAAAACACCAATTTTCATATTCCCATCAGCAGTAACTGCATATAATTCTCACATACCCTGAAAAACATTTTCTCCCTCTTTGTTCCCAATCTTCCCCACCATCTTTGTTCCTTTAGGTCCACCTGTGATACCTTATGTGGAAAAAAAATTAACATCAGAGAGAGATTTAATATTACAATCAGAAATTTTACCCTAAATATTCCTTGTAAGTGTGAAATGTCAAAATTACTCTTAGTTGCCCACAGGAGAGTACTACACTCCTCTGCTCACAACAGAATACCCAACACCACCAGGCTTGAAATTTTGGTCTTGGACAACCTAGAACTACGCCAGCTAAGGTTGGACTTAAGCATAGTACACAAAATTATCTGCTGCAATGTCCTACTAATCTATGACTACTTCAGTTTCAACCACAACAATACAAGAGTACACAACAGATACAAACTCAATGTAAACCGCTCCAAACTTGATTGCAGAAAGTACAACTTCAGCAACAGAGTGGACAATGCATGGAATGCACTACCTGACTCTGTTGTTACATCCTCAAACCCCCACTCCTTTAAACTTAAACAATCTACTATTGACCTCATCCCATTCCTAAAGATCTGTAAGAGGCGTACATAAGTGCACAATCGTACTGCCATCCCTGTCCTATTGTCCCCATTTATTCGTACCTATTTCCTGTATTCATACTCATGTTTATTCTTATACTTATTATCTTGTAAGCAATTGAGAAATCAAATAAATAAAAAAAATTCAAGCAACTGTCTCTTGGAGAAATTCCATACCTACAGAGTCACAAACAAATCAAGACCTTCTATACCAGTGGAGCAGATGGGATCCCCAGTCATACCAAAGATGTTTTTTTTTTTTTTTTTTTTTACTAAATGGTATTCTTAAAGAAGGATAGGCTGTCTAAATCTCAGGTTACCTTTTTTTTTTTTTTTTTTTGCTAATTATAGTATTAATCCAACTTTATTTATTGCAAATGAAACAGATTGCATTCGGAAGGAGAAAAGGTCATGGAGATTTGAAAGCATCAGCATTACCAAGTGAAAATGTGATCTCTGTGGTTGCACATTTCTTCCAGTTTTGCTTCATTTGCAGGCCTGTCATAGGTGCAGACTAATGGGTATATTGGTTGCCAAGATGTTTTCATGAGGAATATCAAGGTCGTTTTTCTTACTAAAGTAGATGCTGCCTACATCTTCTTAACTATACAATAATGCAAAGACCCTGTGAAAATGTGCTGCTTGCAATCAAACACTTACTATTTATTTCCCCTCCCCTTTTTTAAAATCAATGGTTTTAAATACTTCCTATAATAATTGTCCATTTGTGAAGATTAAAACTTTCTGACTTTCTGAGAGATCATGCAATAATTTAAGGTTTAGCTAGCATATAACAAAGCAGGAAGTAAGCATGCATCTGGCGATGTATTTAATGTCCAACAAACATGTGGAATTTCTCCAAATTCACACTGATGTGCTCTTTTCCCCCCTCTTTTGTATTCTCTTAAGAAAAGTGACACATGCAATATAGTGGTGTACTCTCTCTATAATGATATAGCAAGCTGCTATTTCTTGAAGTTAATTTGAAGTTTCAAGACTGAAGAGTAACTACCAGAGCTGGTCAAAATATTATTTTCCTCGAAAACCGTTTCAAGAAAAATGCTTTGTTTGTAACTAAGGGCGTCTTCCCCTCGTCTGCATCATAAACGGAGGAAGGCTATGATTAAAACATTCTTACTTTAGTCTTGTCAGATTTTCTTGAAATGCTATGATTTAGTGGGAATCAAAAAGCCTACTTTCCAACCAATAGTGACAATTAAACATATTTACATTGTGCTAATGCTTTTTTTTACAGTAATCTCGTTTATCACATACTTCAAATCTGACATTTGAAGTACCACAGTTTCTTGCAAGAAATAGAATGCAGCAAATTGAATATCATGTCCACTTCATAGAATTTGTTTCCCATAGAATTTGTCTCCCCCAAACCAACCATCATCTTGGTTTTTAATCTCTATTCAAAATGTTTAAATTTTAATTGTTTTTAGCACTTTTTAACTTTTTATTATATTGCACGCTAGCCAGAGTCACTGCATCAGTGCGACGGTTTGTGGTCTTTTCTGTCTGAGAAGCTCATATATAAACATTAGTTGCAATCTGTTATTCTGTTCATTCAGAATCCAAAAAAATACAATAATGCATGTCTGAAATGAACTCTTGAATAGTAAGAGTCATATTTATAATAACACTGAACAAATTCTACTTACAAACATGAAACAGGATAATTGCCTGTGTTAAATGCTCACTTAATCATGTAATGATGCCGAGCATAAGACTACGGACTCATACTATAGATCAGGGGTGTCAAACTCAAGGACTGTGGGCCAGATCTGGCCTGCAAGGTGCTAGATCTGGTCTGCAGGGTCTCCCTGGAAACAGTGAAGGACTGGCCCACAGTGCCTCTGCCAGTGAAAACAGAGCTCGGGAGGACCACGTGCAGCCCTCTTGAGGTCAATTTTCAGTGGCAGGGAGCTGCAGGAGGCTGTCACAGCCAAAAACCCGGGCCACCACAGATGCCCCTATCACAAGTGATGTCGAGCTGGCCACGTCCACCCCAGCCACTCCCACCCAGCCAAGCCCACTCCCCCCCAAGGTCAAACACAACCCTGATGCAGCCCTCAATGAATTAAGTTTGACACCTCTGCTATAGATTGTCTGAGTTGGAAGGGACCTCTAAATATCCATTCCAAACTGCTGCTCAGTTCAGGTGTTCCCTAAATTATTCCCAACAGGTGGCTATGCAACCCATATTTGGAAACCTCTAGAGTGGGAAAGTCCACTACTGTTCTAGGCAGAGTCTTCACTGCTTCACATCTGTTAGGAAATTCCTCCTAATATTCAATATAAATCATGTTTCATTAATTTCAGGCCACTGGTTTGAGTTTTGGTTGGAACAGGTCTCTCCCTATTGTGCATGTCAACCTTTTTTGTATTTATTCCTTCCTCTCCTGGCACTTGTTTTCTGAATTTTTCCAGCTTCTCTCTTTAATGGAGAGTGAATATGTGTTTTTGGCATCATTAATTTCTGACAATGATTTTGGTTGAGTTTGCAATCTAATAATACTCTAGATGTGGACAAGTGGACAAGGTAACAAAAATGCAAACAATTCTAAAAGAAACAATTTATTTTATTTTATTTATTTATTTGATTTGCCAATTGTTTACAAGATAATAAGTATAAGCGTATACATAGTTGTGAATACATGAAATGGGTACATATAAGAGAAATAAAAGAATAAGAGAAACAATAGGACAGGGACGGTAGGCACGTTGGTGCGCTTATGCACGCCCCCTACAGACCTCTTAGGAAGGGGTGAGGTCAATAGTAGACAGTCTAAGGTTAAAGTTTTTGGGGTTTGGGGAAGAGACTACAGAGTCGGGTAGAGTATTCCAGACGTTGACCACTCTGTTGCTGAAGTCGTATTTCCTGCAATCAAGTTTGGTGCAGTTTACTTTGAGTTTGTATCTATTGTGTGCTCTTGTGTTGTTATGGTTGAAGCTGAAGTATTCATTGACAGGTAGGACATTGCAATGTATGATTTATATACCATGCTTAAGTCAGACCGAAGACGGCGTAATTCAAGGTTTTCTAGTTCTAGAATTTCAAGTCTGGTGGCATAAGGTATTCTACAACGAGTAGAAGAGTGGAGAACTCTCCTTGTGAAATATTTCTGGACTTTCTCAATTGTGCTAATATCAGATACGTAATGAGGGTTCCAGACTGATGAACTGTATTCGAGTATTGGTCTAGCAAATGTTTTGTATGCTCTGGTTAGTAGTGTGATATTACCAGAGAAAAAGCTACGTAGGATTAGGTTAACAACTCTTAATGCCTTTTGGCTATGTAGTTGCAGTGGGCTCTAGCACTTAGATCATTAGAGGTGAGTATTCCAAGGTCCTTTACAGAGCTTGGGTCATCAACAAGTTCTTGACTATTCAGCTTGTATTTTATTTTCTGATTTTTTTCCCAGTATGTAAGACAGAGCATTTATTTGTTGAGATTTGAAGTTGCCATTTGTTTGACCATTCAGATACATAGTCGAGATCTTTTTGAAGGGTAGCAGTATTGTCTGTGGTATTGAACAGCTTTACATCATCAGCGAAAAGAACGCAATTGCTCTTAATATGATCGCAGAGGTCATTTATGTAGAGTATGAAGAGAGTTGGTCCTAGAACACTGCCCTGGGGGACACCACTATTGACAGGTACTGGATTTGATAGGACGCTCCTGATTTTGACCATTTGTTGTCTGTTTGACAGGAATGCTTCTATCCAGTTATTCAGTTGTCCAGAGATACCATAGCATTTTATTTTTAGGAGTAGTTTGTCGTGTACCACTGAATCAAAGGCTTTACAGAAGTCTATGTAGATTGCGTCTATTGCTTTGCCCTGGTCGAGTTGTGTCGTCCATATGTTTTTGCAGTGTAAGAGTTGCAGATTACAGGATAGTTTTTTTCTGAAACCAAATTGTTTATTGGAGAGTAGGTTATTTGTCTCTAAGTGAAGGATGATGGATTGGTTAATAATTGATTCCATGACTTTACAGGTGACGCAGCATAAGGAGATTGGCCTGTAATTTTCAACTAGGCTTGGGTCTCCTTTTGAAGATGGGGATGACTGTGGCTTGTGACCATAGGTTAGGCAAGGAGCTGGTTCTGAAAGATTTTTCAAAGATTATGCTTAGAGGTTTGGCTATGGCAGTGGATAGCTTTCTTAAGAAGTAGGCACATATTCCATCCGGTCCAATAGATAGAGATGGTTTTAGGTTGCGTAGTGCTTTTTCAACATTGTCTTCTGTGAAATCGATATGTATTAGATCATTGTTGTTATCTGTGGTACGGCTAGGAAATACTGGGCATGATCCATTGCTGTTTACAAATACTGAGCCAAGAATGTGTTAAAGATGTTGGCTTTAATGGTGTCGTCACAGTTGCAGTCTTTACCATCAGGTCCTATCAAGGGAGGGATGGACCTTGAGTCTTTTAGTTTGTTGTTTACAAAATTGTAAAAAGCACGGTGGAATTGGTGCTTAGAAGGTTTTCCTCTTGTTTAATGTGATAATTGGTGCATTCGGTCTTTATCTGGTGGCATAAATTTTTGTATCGGTTTTTGAAATTGGCAACGTGACCAGATTTGTTTTTCCGCCAGAGTGATCTCTTTTTGGATTGAAGTTTCCTTATTGATATGGGTAATCTGCTTTTTTGTTTTGTTTTGGGAGTTGTTGTTGGTACATATAGTTTGATGACTCTTTTGACTTCAAGTAAAAATATGTTGTAATGGTCTTCAACAGTATTGCATCCAGTGAATAGAGATTGCCAATCAAGGGATGAGAGATCGTTGTCTATAAGATCATAGTTGCCTTTTTGAAGTTACAATTGGGGATTACATCATTGTGGTGATTTTTGTGTGGACGTATGTTGAGACAAAAGTCAATCATATTGTGGTCACTACTGGAAAAGGGTTCTTTAGTTTGTATTCCGTAAATTAAATTCAAACTATTGCAGAAGATGAGATCAAGGCAGTTGTTTAGTCTAGTGTTGTTGGTTACTAGTTGTTCCAGTCCCAGATTTGTAATAGCATTATAGAAGGTTGTGTGTATGATTTCAGTTGTACAGTCATTTAGGGTCCAGTCAATATGAGGTAGATTGAAATCACCAAGAAGGATAAAAGGGTATGGGCAGGATGCAGCCCATGTTAGTAATGTATTTAGCTTGTTTACATGTTCGATGTCATAATCAGGTGCTCTGTAACATAGTAAGAATCGAATTGTGATATTTAAGGATAGTTCACAGATGATGGTTTCAGGAAGGGCAAGCTCCTGGGTAACTTGGATATTTTTAGATGTAAGGATTTTTTATAGAATATAACAACACCACCTCCTCGACGATTTTCACGATCTGATCGGTAAACATGATAGTCTCTTACTGTGGTAATGGAGTCAGGGAGAGATGCATTGAGCCATGTTTCACAGACAAATATAATGTCAAAGTTAGCCATATTTAAGAGAATGAGAAATTCGGGTATTTTATTCACGAGGCTTCTTGCATTGAGTAGTTTGCATTTGAGGCCGGCAGTAGTTGGAATTGAGGTAGTTGGGGCGTGCGTGCCTAGTCTTGTGTGATGGTGGATCGGTTGAGGTAGGGTTGTGGTTGAGGGTAAAAGCTGAGTATTGGGTTGCGTGGCTTACTTTTGATACAGTCAGCATGGTAGTCAATGTACAGGTCCTTCTCTCCATTGTCTAGATGGTTTTTGAGTTCGATGCGGAGTACACGGGAGCGGGCACGTTGCTGTATGGTTAGGTCAGGGCGGCAACGGAGGTTCTTATGGTTGGTGTTGGTTTTGGCGAGTGAGTTTATAGTATAAATGAATTTACGTTTGCTTGATTCATTTTTGCAAATGACCCTGCACAAGCGTGGGGCCACAGAGCCGTCTCTATTTTTGAGCTCTCGGTCGATGCGGGAAATGTCAAGTATTTCATCAGCGGAGATGGTTGATGCTTGATAATCTCTGATGATGTTTCGGACAGTTGTGATGTCATCATTGACATTGATGTCTTCTAGACCAAATAAGATGGCGTTTGGACGTTTCCGTCACGCTCAACGGCTTCTTTGATGAGGATTGGGATGTCAATATTTGTCTGGGTTGTGTTTATTTGTGGATTGGGTTTTGGATTGGATTGTGGTTGTTGGGTAGAGATGTGGTTTGTATCTATTGGATGTTCAGGTTTTTGCGTTGTGTCTTTTTTTTCAAGGTTGGATATTCTTTCTTTTACGGCGTCCAGGGATGCTACTATGGTGTTGAGGGATGTTTTAATGGTTTCGATAGTAGGGGATGTTTCAATGGTTTCGATGGTATCAACTCTTACAGACAGATCCAGTTTGGGTCTGCATGATTTGCAGAAATATGGAAACTCATTGGATGATTCTAGGTATTGAATCATTTGCTCAGGTAATCCCAAGCAGTCATGATGAGTGTATTTTTACACAGAGAACATTTGATGGAGTTTTCATTGTCCTTTAGATTTTTGTAGCATTTAAGGCATGTGCAGGAGTCTTGTGGTTCATTGGTGGGGATTATCTTCTCTTTAGGTTGTGGATAGGCGACGATTTTCTTTTTGGCATGGTAGGGTTGTTAAAAATAGTACGTTGATTGAATTAATTAAAGGAACAATTTTGGGTAATCTATATAGCCAATATTACATCAAACAATCAATTGCAGTAATCTCTCAAGTCAGATAATATTCCTGAGCAACAATCAGCCTGATCAATTAATTACTCTAATCACTAATCAATTAATTACACTAATCATTAATCACACTGTTGGTTTAAATTCACTAAATCAATGATTTTGCTATTCAATTAAATTACATGAATTTTGATCTTTTAAACTAGTCAGTAATCACACTATTTGCACTAAACACTCTAATCACACTAATCAATTAAAAACAATAAATCAATTAAACCATTAATAAAATATTTTGTAGAAATTGATTATCTAATCGTTGATATAGGTGATGAGGTAGAAAAGTTGTAAGTTTTGAGGTAATGAGGTAGTATTAAGAGTCTGCAAGGAACGGGTTAATTGTTTTACTAGCAGCTGGATGAGAGGGATTTATCGCTCTGTAAACAGGAAGTTGTAATACAATGTTCCAAGGGTTTTTGACCGAGTGAAGAAAAAGAGCTTCGCTTCTAAGAACAGAGGAAAACCAGCTATTCTTCTTTGTTTTGTTTTCCCTTGATGAATGAGATTTCTGGGCCCTCCTAGTTAACTGAATACACTTTCAAAGTTTGTTGCTTTTAAGAGAAAGAGGCACGTCTTGCACTGGTAAATTCAAACAGTTTATATTTTTACGGCTTCAATATACCTCTGTTTCTATCACTCCTGGAGTCCGGATTAGCAATTTGGCGGGAGAAGAGAGGGAAGAGGGAAATGGGGGCGGCAGGGAGGAGGCAGTCTGCTTCACACCCTGGCTGCAAACTTCTGGAGAAAGACTCACAGCTCCCGGTGCTTACGCCCTGTAAGGATGGGATGAATCTCACCAACTCTAAAGATGATCGTTCTCTGGGCTCTCACCGGCTCCAAAGGTGATCGCCTCTGGGCTGGGTAGGTCCTGGGAAAAGTCGGATTCTCACTCAGCAGTCCGAGGGAAAAAGCCACAGTTGGAGCTTTCCTCCCTCTCTCTTCTGAGCAAGGCGGTAGCAGCGGCAGCGGCAGCGGCGTCTCCTCCGACTTTTTCTTCCTTCGCTGCCCGTCGTCTCCCCAACAAAGGAAAGCTGCTTAAAACGGGATTCCTGGACCCTGGCAGGATCCCCTCACTCCAGATCGGCTGGTTGCTCCCGTCCGAATCCTTACGCTGCTACTTTGTAGATCCCGAGGACCTAATCTATGTATTTTTGTTACTTTTGTTACCTCTATTCCTGTATCTGAATTTAGTTACTGGTACTTTTCTCTCCTTCGGGCTTCCAGCGGCGTGGCTATGCAGCTGCCTTGGTCGCCATCTTCTTGGTCGCCATCACCTTGGTCTTAGAAGGTAAGAAGACTCTTGATGGAGTTCAATTTGATTCCTTTTCTGGATACTGTCCAAAGCCAGCTTGCCGCTCTTTTCCAGGGCCAGACTGTTATGTATAATTAGTTATGTACTGCAGAATCACTCAATTAGATTAGCTTTTGGTATAACTAAGTAGTGATCCAAGCATTGAAAAATATGTCTAAATGTTAGTTAGTACAGAAGTTGCTGCTGAATTAGAAAAAAAGAGCTGTGAGTGTACAGGGCAGCTAATTGCCAAGCATAATTCAGTTCAAATTGCTGAGGTCATCAAAATCATTTACTGGATTAGGTATGTTGAACCACCTTCTCAGTAAGAATAAAGTCTATATCTTCATCAATCTGCACACAATTCCATTATGTTAAAGGAAAATGGTAACTGTTTTCCATAGGAAGAATAACAGTATCCACATTGTGTCTACATATCTGTCTTATAATATTACAATTGAGAATCTGAAGATTACATACTGCTTTCTGTCTAATTACATATAGCCTTCACCATCATCATGTTTTCCAGATATTTTAGATCCATTCTTGTAACTTAAACACCTTTTCCATTTGGGAATCACGTCTTCATCTTTGCTTGAATGGAAGTGAAAGTAAAATACAAAAGATGAGGTGGTACACAAAGAGTAAGCTATGTAAAAGTAGAAACACTGCCCATCTGACTCATTTTTCTAAGCTATGCTTAAAAAGGAATTATACATTTCTGCCTTTAAAAGTTTTCTGTTCAAAGCTTTGGAATAAGTAGCACTCTCTTCCTTTCAACTTCATTCCATCCAGTGTAAATTTATTTCTGAAAGGAGTCAGCTTTTCATAGTAGGGTAGTATAAAAGTATAGTAAATTATAAATCACTTCAGTTTGATGTTTTAGTTAGCTGAGGATAGAATATAGACAATTGTGAGATAGGACACCACTGCACTTATCTGTAGCTCCATGTTGATCACCAATATTCATTGTTGATAGTACAGCTGATCTTTATTATTGGCTGAAAAATCTTTTTTTTTTTTTTTGTCAATCTGCTTGTTTTAGCTGAAGAAGTTGAAGCTGTTAGAATAATGAATTGGTCTCAACGAGCAGATCCCTTTTTGCATAAATAACTAAATTCGATAGAATGTGAGCATAAGTAAAAGCAGCATCTTTTAAAGTTGAAACTAAACAAATTTTCTACTTATTCAGTATTTTTAAGTGGATATTGAACAAGTATTGACTGATTTCCACTAATATCAATTATATACAAAGATAGTATATTCGTGCAATTTTACATTACTTTTTTTTTTTACTGAATATGTTCTAAATAAGAGCTAAAAGCACTGTCAAATGAACCAATCTTGTTATCTCCTATACTTACTAGGACTCACATTGCCATCCGTGATATGTACTTTTTAAAAAATTAAGGTTGCTTCTATGCATAACAGATCCTCCCAAATACTGAAAATCTGAACCACAGCATCCCATAACCCCTTTTATTATTTGTTTAGTTAATTGTAGATGACAGCAGTTAAGGGGGTTAAATTAGCTTGTGTTTAAGCTTTCTGCTGCCTTGTTAGCATAGATCACAAAGCATCCACATCTGGTTAGGATCCATTGAGTTTTCTGGGGTTGAAGCCATACAACTAAAGACCATGGCTGCATTTGTGATATCTGGAGTAATCAATGAGCTTCATCTTCCATGGCAGTAGGATCTTTTGCCAAAAGCTCTTTGGGATAACAGTGGCACAGTGTGAAAAACACAGCAGCCCTTTGTCCTGACAAATATAACGTTCTTTAAAGAGCAGCTTTGAAAATAAAACCTAATTATACTTGCATGAATAGAAAGAAATATTACACTTGAATTCCTTGATGTTTCATGTTAAATATATATGCCTGTCACTGGCAAGCTGCCAGTTCCCATAACAAAGTTGGGTGCTTGTCCTCCTTAGTCTAAATGTGTGCTTGAGGCTAACATCTTTCCTGATAAGTTCTGTCAAACTTCAGGTACAGATAGGCTTGGAATAATGATCTTCTGTTTTTCTATCTATACTCATCAGCTAATTTATTAACCTTTCAAGTCATCTTTGTATTTCTTTCACAAATTAATGAATCTCATTGTGTAGTAGAATTTCAGATCAGTAGAGTCACAGGAGATAGAAGACCTGACTAGCCTTGTTTGGACTCAAAACCAGGCAGGGTTGTGTTTGGTTGAGAGGTTAACAGGAAATACTAGGGCTCCATTTCCATATTGGTTGTCATTTTGTACTGCTTGTCAAGAGAATTACATAGATGTATCCATGTGGTTGCCAGAAGTGAAGCTCAATTAAAAAAAAACTTTACTATTACAGAACCAGTTAACCACATTTTTCAAGGTTTCAATGTGGTCTAATTTAGATTGTTTAAAGAAAAAGATGGGTTGCTAAAATGATATTCAATTTCCTACTGACACTAGCAAAGCTGACTTGGTGGCCTGAATATTTGATGCAACAGAAAGGAGAGACAAAATGGTGTGTAACAGCATTTCACATTCTGGATTTGTTAGTACTTCGCTTCCCCAAAATTCTAGGCAGTAATTAAACCATGAGGTTGAGAAATATAACCCAGCACATTTTAGTTTTCAAACAAATCCGCTGGTGTGCCATTTTTACTAATTATCCTACTCCATAGATGGAATACTCATCATTAAGGAGCCTCGGTGGCGCAGTGGTTAGAGTGCAGTACTGCAAGCTACTCCTACTGCAATTTGGAAGATCGAATCCCACCAGGCTCAAGGTTGACTCAGCCTTCCATCCTTCCGAGGAGGGTAAAATAAGGATCCAAATTGTTGAGGGCAATATGCTGACTCTGTAAACTCCTTTGAGAGGGCTGTAAAGCACTATAAAGTGGTATATAAGTCTAAGTGCTATTGCTATTATCCCCAGAGTCTTGTGCCATAGTACTTTAAGAGTACCCAGAGCTTTGTGCAATAATGCTCCTTCACCAGATGTAAGGCAGCTTACCAACATTTTAACTGAAGGATATACCATAGTTTCCAGAAACCATTATTTGGTAAGTGTAGTATCAGTGATCATGACACCCAGTTTGATGTAGTGGTTAAAACACCAGGTTAGAAACTGGGAGATTCTGAACTCTGTTTCTACTTTAGGCGTGAAGTCAGCTAGGTGAAATTTGCCCGGTCACTCTCAGCCCTAAGAATGAGGCAGTGGCAAAACACTTTGAAAATTGTTGCCAAGAAATCTGTGGGAACTAGTCCAGGTAGTTCCCAGGAATTGGGACAACTGGAAGGTGCATACACACAAAAATCAGTGAGTATATTTACTTTGCTGAAAGAACGTGTTTTAATTGATTTCTTAATTGTGGACTAGAATAGAAAGGCTTATTTGCTATTGACTCTGTTATTGTATATATTGTTTCAGAAACTAGGTTTAGGAAAAAACATTAGTAATATTTTTGATACTTTCAGTGGATTCAATTGTCAGGGTTCCAAGTAACAGACCCAAGGCAATCAAAAATCTGAGGCCTGGAGTTTCCCCGAAGTATGAATTTATTAGTAATGTCATATTGGCACAGCTGGGGAAAACCCAACTCTGAAGGATTCGAGGTTTTCCCCACCCAAATCAAAACCCAAAGTTCTTGCCCCTAGGTCACATGTCCATCACATGGTCCAATCAGGTCCCAGCTCTGGCTGGCTTCAATCCACCCCTTTCCAACCAGGAATGGGTTGCTGGGGGTTCAGTTTTTTTTTTTTAGCTAAGATTCTGCACAGTTCAGAGAACTCCCGAATCCCACTCTTGGCTGGCCCTGCCCCGCCCCTCCCAAAGTCCCCATATGGCCTGTTTTGTGCAGAGTGTGCATGGAGGCTCGGGCAGAGTGAAAAACACAGAAGTTTGGGAAGGCCGAAAATGGGCCCATTTCTGGCTTCCAGAGAGCCTCCGAAGCCCGGGGAGGCCATTTTCACCCTCCTGGAGTCTTAAGAAAACCCTCCGGAGTCCGGGGCCCTTGGTGCCAGAGGCCAACTAGGCCACACCCACCATGATCAAGCCCATCCAGCAACCAGGCAGAGAACCCCTTGCTAAATTTTTTGAAGCCCACCCGTTTCCAACACCTGGTAAAGTGTCCTTGGCTCCCATGGGAAAGAAGGTTATTTTGGCTACACATCCCCCCTAGATACCTCTATCTCCCCACTCACATTCCCACAGTTCCAACCGGCCTTGCTGTGGCAGCCCTGAAGATGCTCCCAAAATGGCTTCAGGGCTGACATCAATATTATGCAGTAAGAAAACCTACCAGATGACTGAATCTATGAACTGTTGAGATTACAGTACATACAATTCTTCACTTTGGGGCAAAATATTCCAAGCAGCTTCTGAGACATTTTAAAGGAAGTATTTTTATCCATGTCTCTTTATATTTTTTCCCCTAAGTACTTCTGATGTGGCTGAAGAATAACTAAAGAATTGATATTTGTATAAGTAACAATTGCAAGACTTGGGACTCTGAAGAAATGAATGTAAAAAAAAAACCTCCTGTCAGCTCGTTTAATAAATCACCCTATTCTAATTACACTTGTGGTTTCCTGGCTGTCCACTTAATAATCTGGAAATGAGACTCTGGCAGGACAAGTAGATGAATGCTGTACAAGGAAGCAACAAGTTGATTAGGAATAATGTTATTAGCACACACCATGGTTTGCTTATTCCTTAGCGGCTGTTGAGATGTTCTGTATACACCAAAAAAGAGATTGATTTTAAGTAGAGCAAAGAGATCATCAGAACTATATTTAGGCAAATACGTAACAATATTTATAATGCATAAAATAAGAAAATGTAGAAAGATGGTTTTTAAAAATTATCCATGACTGGAAGGGCTACCAACCCATTCTCAAAAGGAGAAACTTTCTGACAGTGAGAACAATCAACGAATGGAACAGCTTGTCCTCGGAAGTTGTAGAAGCGCCATCACTTGAGACTTTCAAGAAGAGATTGGATTGCCATTTGTCAGAAATGGTGTAGGGTCTCTCGCTTGGGCGGGGGGTTGGATTAGATGACCTACAAGGTCCCTTCCAACTCTGATTATCTGTTATTTGTTATCTACTGACCTTGAATTTTTATGTTTAGGTTTAAGGTATTATTTCTTGCCTTGCTTTGATTCAAAATGCACTATATCCTGAGAAATATTCTTTTCCACCTTCCATTCATTTGATCAAGATTTGCACAAGAGAATGTTTCAGTAGATTGAGTTTATAATATTTTATGTTGTGTTGATTGTTGCTTGTTTATGATCCTTGGCTGCTATGAATTTTTATGTTTCCAAATGTTTTTAGTATTTTAATGTTACAAACTGCTCAGAGTAATTTATTTGAGATGAGTGACCATACAAATCTATGAAATAAATAAAATTTGGACTATCCTATCCAACTCTTCCTTATAAGACACAGTCATCATTTTCCAGATATCTATCAGAATAATCTATCCCATTCTGACTATTGAGAATATATCTTGAAAATTATATACTATATGTATATAATCCTCTGATGTACAACAGTCTCTCTCTCTCTCTCTGTGTGTGTGTGTGTGTGTGTGTGTGTGTGTGTGTGTGTTGTGTGCGCATGCATATAGTTTGTGGGGTGGAAGGTGTGTGGGGTATATGCATGTTCTTCTTCTTGGAAAAATATCCAAGGTTCGGGGCCTGTTTAGTGTAGGAAACGACCAGGTGAGGTCAAACACATCATCAGTCTGGAGTTTCTATTCCTCCATAAGACACCTAAGTCCAGCTCCCCTTGAAATATGTTGACTCTTATCTGGTGCCAATTCACCCTGACCATTAGTAGTTTATATTCTTGTGTATAAGCAGCAGGAAATAAACTTGTACTGCTTTTGAACTGTATCTTGTTCCTGACTTCTTGCACCTGACATCTAGTGGATCAGGTATTTTATTGATTGCTGTGAGCTGAATGGGCATCATGCTGAACTCACAATCTTTCTTTGGTAAATATTGTGTCACAAACATTTTTAATAACAAAAGAGTACTTATCACAGACAGTATTAGTCCTCATCAGCTAATTCCATGGTTCTTTTTGAAATAATATTTTTTCTGAAAAAGATTAAGAAGCAAAAGTATTGCAAAACCCCAAGAGTATTAAATATAGGGTAATCACAGTGCTGACTATTAAGGGCAGAACTATCAGAGGAAGGATAGAACAGGATAGTGTGCCTTGGAAAGGAAGATGACTAGATTGAAACTTCAACGAGAACATTCATACTTGATTTCAGATCATATCTATCTTCTCTGCTAAGACCAGTTCTTTTTATTCCATCCTTTTGAAGTATGTTAAATGGGGAGCGACAGAAAGAAAAAGTTGATTTTTCAGATATTTCTACCATGGCTTAATGATGTAGGATTGATACAAGATAGGCAAATCTAGAGAATAATTCCCAGAAAAGAAAACTATATAATTGAACTCTTCTGTAGGTGAACCAGTCAACCAAAACATGCAAACAGATCATCAAACCCAGACTTCCAACTTGGGGCACAAATAACCAGATTCAAATTGTCCTATTTTGGGTACAGCTCTCTGGACAAGGCTGGGAAACGTGAAAAGAAAGAGGCAGATCAGCAGCAAGTTAGATGGACTCAGTTCTAATGGCAACAGGTTCAACGTTGGAAAAACTGAAGGACTAGGGTGAGGCAGGTTTTCCTGGACAAATGCCATATATATGGCCACTAAGAGTTGACATCAACTTGATGGCATTTATTCACATTTTCTGAGCTTTAGTAAATTAATATATGGACAAGTGTACAGGTAGCATGAAATAAACTTGTAGTGCTTTTGAAAGTTAAGGGCTACATCTTGGAGACAATCTATACATATTGTCACTAAGAATTGACACCAGCTTGATGTCACATATTCAATCAAAGGGAGCCATTATAACAACTTAGGACAAAGTTAAAACAAAATTCAAAACTAACCAATTTCAGTTTAATGTTTATGATGAAATTTCTCATTATTAAAGACAGATAACACACACAGAGCCCACAGCCCCACAAAAATTTTACATCCCTCCGGAGCAAAATCAGACTCCTATATAAACACATATTGCATCTATCTATCTATCTATCTATCTATCTATCTATCTATCTATCTATCTATCTATCTATCTATCTATCTATCTATCTATCTTCATTTTAACACCAAAAACAGGGTTTGAAGCAGGACCTAGCTATATTTATCTTCTTGCTTTCTGTGGTTCACTTGATATACTTTAAGCCAGCCCTGCTATATTTTTTAAAAGTGTACAAACAGGTATATAAATGGGAAGGAAGGAATTAGAATTGGAAAAATGAAGTTAAAATAGCTTGTTACTTTAAATATGCGTTCCTTCCTTTCTATTGTAACTCTGCAATAAATATGTGGGGCCACATGAAAACTTTATGGGGATAAAATAGTTAACTTGTATATGAGAATTTGAGTAAAGAAAAAAAAAACTTAATTGGCAGTCAAAGACTTTCTCCCACTTATCTAATCACTGCATAGAATAGTGTGTGAATCTGTTTTGAGAACCGTTGATATTTTTCTTTAAATACAAAGCAAGGGAGAGTCATGTGTTTCTTTAACAACACTAGTTCCACTGACCTTTTTTCTGATCCATCAAAAGCCTCTTGTAATCCCTAGAAACCCTTTGTAGAGGACTAAAGCCTTCACCAGTGGAGGTTGTTTTGACTATCTGTAGAGAGAGTTCTTGAAAACCACGTATAGAAATTTGGCAGAAACTGTTCAAGGCCCTTGGTAGTGCACAGTTCCATCATCTACCCTCGGCTCAGGTGTAGCAGAGAGAGGAAAATGAAGGATAGAAATATCACTGCCTAAAAACCACTAAGACCAGATAACACCAATTACTCAAGAAAAGTCTCAAAGAAAATTATGTCTGGTGAGGTTCATATGGAGGATCATGAATTATCTGATTGGTGGATAAATACAAGTAGTTCTTGACTTACAACTACAATTGAGCCCAGCATTTCTGTTGCTAAGTAAAACTTTTGTTAAGTGGATTTTGCCTCATTTTATTACCTTTCTCAGTAAAATTATTAAGTGAATCACCGCACTTGTTATGTTAATAACACAGTAGTTAAGTTAATCTAGCAATCTCCCCATTGATTTAATTTTTAAGAAGGTCGCAAAAGGTGATCATGTGACCCTGGGACCAGAGGTGGTATTCAGCAGGTTCTGACCAGTTCTGGAGAACCGGTAGTGGAAATTTTGAGTAGTTCAGAGAACCAGCAAACACCCCCTCTGACAGGCCCATCTATTCTCTGCCTCCCAAGTCCCAATTGATCGGCTAGGTCTTCTTTTGTCGCCCTGCACAGGAGAACAGAGCTGGAAATCAGGTTAGTGGGGTGGGGAGGAAATAGGATTTGCAGTAACCTTCCCCCAGGTGTGGGGAGGGAATGGAGATTTTACAGCATCCTTCCTCTGCCACGCCCTCCAAGCCATGCCCACCAAGCCACACCACACCCACCAAGCCATGCCCACAGAACTGGTAGTAAAAAAAATTGAATCCCACCACTTCCTGGGACAACCATCATAAATATGAGTCAGTTCCCAAGCATCGGGTTTTTGATCAGTTGACCATGGGGATGCTGCAAAAGTTGTAAGTATGAAAAACGGTCATAAGTGACTTTTTTTAGTGCTGTTGTAACTTTGAATGGTCACTAAATGAACTGTTGTAAGTCAAGGACTACCTGTACTTTAGACTCCTTTTGCCATGATCCATAACAGATCTGTTACTGAGTGAGAATACTTCAGGGTTTTTTATCTGAATTTTCCGCAGAAAATTCCCACAAAGGGAGCTCCCATTTGGCTCAGTACTAAATTGTTCTTTAATAAATTTCAGACTTGCTTGCAAAGTGAACTGAGACCATCCACAGATCATCTCTGCCCTCTCTGGAAGCTTATTATTATGCTGCTGCAGTTACAAGTTTTAGGCAAATTGAGAACGTCCATCTGCCAGGAGTGATTCACACCATACAAGTGACTACTGCATTTTTTTTCTCTTGTGACATAGACTAGTTGATGCAATTACTGGAGGGGTACTTGATTCTCTCTCTCTCTCTCTCTCTCTCTCTCTCTCTCTCTCTCTTCCTGACTTCCCAGCATTGTGGTTAGACCACAGTCTGGTTAAAAGATCCCAGATACAGAACTATTATTCCAAGAAATATTCCATATACACTAGGCCAACAAAATGCCTACAATTCATTTACATCTACTGCAGCTCTATTTTCAAGTAGAAGTAGTGCAATAGCAATACCACTTAGGCTTATATGCTGCTTTATAATGCTTTTCAGCACTTTCTAAGCAGTTTACAGCATACTGCCCCCTACAATATGAGCCCTCATTTTACCGATCTCAGAAAATAAAAGGCTGAATCAACCTCAAGCAGCCGGGATCGAACTGCTGGCACGTGGCAGAGTTAGCCTGCCATACTGCATTCTAACCACTGTGCCACCATGGGTCTTAATTTGATGTTAAGTAATTTGATGTTTGGTAGTAGTACAAGTACAAGTAGAAGTGAGTAGAAATACATACACAGTTATTAGTCCATATCTGAAAGTAGACTGATGGCTAAGAAGACCAAATCCTACTATATCTGTGCAAGGGTGCAAATCCTCAAAGTAGTAGTGAAAATATAAATTCAGGGGTGGGCTTCTGGGGGTTCACAGGGGTTTGGGAGATCCTCTAGCTAAGATTCTGTGCAGTTCAGAGAACCCCCAAATCCCACTCCCAGCTTTTCGCCCTCCCAGAGGCTCAAGGAAAGGCTCCAGAGCCCAGGGAGGGCAAACACACACACACACACACACACACACACACACACACACACCATGGTGCAGGAGGCTGACTAGGCCACAGCCATCATAGCCACGGCCACCAGCAACCAGGCAGAGAACCCCTTGCTAAAATTTTTGAAGCCCACCCCTGCATACATTCGTATATCATCCCGGCCACTTGAAATAACCAGAACAGTCTGTTCAGCCTCTGTTTCCTTTCAGCTGTGAAAACAGAAGACTTGGGTGGCAGAAGAGCTAGTCGTTTAATAGAGCCCATGGTTTCATCTTTAACTTAATGTGAACTGGACATGAAGTTGAGAAGCAAAAACAGTTTGGGTCATCACCAAGTGTTCTCCTGACAATCAAAGCAATAGACACAAGCACACCCACCCACCCACCCACCCACCCACATCAGAATGAGATGTGACATCTAGTTGCGCCCTGTCAAAAGTTGTCAGCTCTTGCAAGCTCCAATTGACAACCGGCTCAGGCTGACAAGCAGAGCTCGCTGAAGGCACCCACCAACACATTCTCCGACAGGCGGGCTTCACTGGGGCAGGTGACAGGAAATAATTAACAGGTGCTCGTGCTCGCTTACTCTCTCTTTCCCAGCCTCATGCCTCCTGCTTTAATTAATTAATATTGCTTCTTAAAATAAGAAGTTGTTTACTCCAGCAAGCTGATTGCTGCTCGCAAAAAACATCTGAGACGTGGCTGGGCCCAAGGGATTGCATTAACTTCGTTGTTTATTATAAGCGCAAACAAAAAGCTGCAAAAGCTCATCTTGCCATGAGGCATCCTGACAATCTGCCAGTTTACTTACCCATAATAATGAGACTGGCACAAGCAATAAGCTCAGCACTAATCTAATGAAGGTCGGTTTCAATTGCCCATTGATATTACTGCAGCTGCTAAGCACCCGATGCGTGGGACACACAAATGACGAGGTATGTTTCCAATCGGCTGAAATATAATTCTCTCAAATGCACCCTTGTTTCAGCATGCTCCCAGGTTGTTGCTCCTCCTTTTCCACCTCAGAGAATTTGGGCAGGCAAAACCCTTCTAGTCAACCTGGTCAAACTGGTGGCATCATCTCCCTTGGATGAGCCCAGAGCATTTCAATTAGTATTTTTAAAACGTGCAGCCAGGCTGCTGATCCCAAGCATATGATTTTTCAGGCTCATCTTTCCCAGCATTGTGTGATGTCACTTCCTTCACTTTGTTCCTGCAGTGAATACAATTAGGCACTGATGGGCAAATGGCAGGAGTCCATGGCTAATGATTCTTCAGTACTGGTGAGGAGTGCAAGGCATTGTTTTTCCCTGCTTCAGATTCCTAATCATTGTTTTGATTATATTTATTTATTTTTCCACCCTGAGTCTGCTTGTTAATAGATGCAAACTTGTTTTTTTTTCTTTTCTTCTTCTTCTTCTTTTTAAATTAAGTTTGCAGGAGTAGAGTTAACCATTTCTGCTCAAAACACAAAAAGCTATTGAGAAGACAACTCAATTTCTATGAAAAAGGCGTAATTTTTTTTCTACCTCTACTCATCATTTAAGGTCTTTATTTTTCTTCATTTAGGACGATGCTTGCCTCTTCAAAGAAGCATTTTCTAGGCTACAGGTATGCTAGGGTTAAAAAGAAATGCAGAAAAGTCCCTGAAGCTGAACTAAGCTTCCTGAGAATTACAATTTGCTACCCTTCTTTTTTTCCAAAACAACAAGTTCCTAAAGATAATGTGAAGAAAATGGACAATGTTTGCTGAAATCTCGGTACTTGAGAGATATTGCAATATCTTATTGCAACACATAATTATATAAACTTCATGTACACCACTCCAAACTTGATTGCAGAAAGTATGACTTCAGCAACAGAGTGGTCAATGCCTGGAACCCACTGTTGTCACATCCCCAAACCCACACTCCTTTTCCCTCAAACTAACCACTATTGACCTCACCTCCTTAGGTATGTAAGGGGTGTGTATAAGTGCACAATCGTGCCTACCGTCCCTGTCCTATTATCCCCAATTATTCATACCCATTTCCTGTATTTATGTTTATGTTTATTAACTTGTAAGCTATTGACAAATAAATAAAATAAAATATTGCTAAACAAGATTTCTAAAACTCAAGAGGAAGGGAATTCACTTCCTTGTGACTAGAACTCCTAAAGTATGAATGCAAAAATAAGAAAATATATACAAATAAATGCATTTATTCACATAATACATGCAAGTCACTATCCATTGTGAATTCATAACCAGAAGACTATAGAAATGTCAATAATTTTAAAGAAGCAGAAATGTTTTTCCCAGGTTCTGGAACCATGTCTTTCCCTCCCTCTCTGATATTGCTTGAGTATTGTTGCATTATTCTTTGATAAAGCCCGATAAACTATTGAAACTCTTATTTTCCTGAGTATGAATAGCATAAATGTCTATTATTACCCTAACGCCTTTCAGTGGTCAAACTATAATTCCTTGTCTCAGGTTTTCTTGCTTTGTTTTCTATTCAGGATTATAAGAGAACAAGATTCCAATCCAAGATCTTCAGCAATATTTTGTTTCCCCGTCCTTATTTATTTTGATAAGAGGACACATTCTTGGCAATTAAGTGCTCTCCATGTTCTCCCAACTAATTTTCCTCTGTATCTCACTTATCAGGAAGTTTGACCTCCAGAATTCATGACTTTCTCCATTGTTCAAGTACAAATGTAGAGATGTAGGCGTGTATAAAATATATAGACAAATGGACATACGTGAACTGCAAATACAATAGTCCTTGACTTACAACCATTCATTTAGCAACCTTTTGAAGTTACGACAGCACTCAACACAGTGACTTAAGACCAGTACTTGCACTTATGACCATTGCAGCATCCCCACAGTCACATGATCAATTTTTTGGCCCTTGGCCAACCACATTTATCTATGAGAATGGCAGCATCCCAGGATCAAATGATTACCATTTTTGGGATCTTCCCAGCTGGCTTCTGGCAAGCAACGTCAATCTGGGAAGCCAGATTCACTTAATGACTGTGTGATTCATTTAACAATTGCAGTGATTCACTTAACACCCTTAGCAAAAACATTATAAAATTTGATGACTCACTTTAATAATCACCTTGCTTTGCAGTGGAAATTCTGGTCCCAATTGTGATTGTAAGTTGAAGATTAACTGTAGATCAAGGGTCTTCAAACTTGGCAAGTTTAAGACTTGTGGACTTCAACTCCCAGAATTCCTGAGCTAACATGACTGGAGGAGGAATTCTGGGAGTTGAAGTCCACAAGTCTTAAAGCTGTCAAGTTTGAAGACTCCTGCTGTAGATTGAAACAGCCCTGGTCAGAAGATTTTCAGCATGACTTTCTCAAATTTCAAAAGTATTTTGAAGAGTAATTCAAAGTTCTGTAGTCATGGAATATTTCTTTGGTTTAGGTCATGAATAAACATTCCTTGTGTCTGCCTAAGTAAACTAAGTCTACCAAGTTGCACATAGTCACCGTGTGTTTCCATGTACTGTTTCTAACAATGGCATTTGAAGAATAACTCAATTACTTTTACTTTCAATTATTATAACCGTGGTTTTCTCCATTGACTTGGCTGAAATCAAATAAGCATATTTATTTGACTCTGTCTTCAGGGAGTGGCCTATCTTAGCCAAACAGTATGCATGTTTGTGTTTGCATAAAATTTACCAGATTTGATTAAACATGAAGTGGTCAGAGGCAAGATGCATTGATTTAATAATGCTTCGTGTATCTTCCAACTACAGCAGGTCCAATTTCTACACCATGTAAAAGTATAAAAATATAGGACTGGATCCATGATTACTTCTGAAATGTGGTCATTTCATTTGGAAATTTGGCTTATGAAAAGATATGCAAATCCAATTGTTTCCCTAAAGATACAAGAATATACAGTAAATCCCTGCCTCCAATTCAGACTGTTACTATCTTGTCAAAATATAAAGAAGTGATCCAAATGTAGCTCTCTGAGTAAGGTAAATGAACACTAATGGAATAATAACAAGGGAATAAAGCATAATTTGACGTGGCCTTTTAAAGATATAGATAATTATTAAGGCATAAACTTTAGCAGAGTAAAGAGAGCCAGTTCGGTCTAGTGATTAAAGCACCAGGCTAGAAACAAGGAAATCATGAGTTTCAGTCAGTGGTGGAATTCAATTTTTTTTACTAACAATTCTGTGGGCGTGGCTTGGTGGGTGTGGCATGGATTGGTGGATGTGGCTTGGTGGGCATGGCAGGGGAAGAATATTACCACCAGTTCTCCAAACTACTCAAAATTTCCGCTACTGGTTCTCCAAAACTGGTCAGAACCTGCTGAATACCACCTCTGGTTTCAGTTCTGCTTAGACATGAAACCTGGCTGGATGATTTTGGGCCAGTCATATATTTTTCAGCCCAATTCACCCCTCAGGATTGTTCTGTTAAAAGTAGGGAAGGAAGGAGTTTTAGGTATGTTCAATGCCTTGAGTTATTTATAAAAAAATAATAAAGGCAGGATATAAAAGAACAAACAAATACTTCATCTATGCTATATGTTCCCTTGAGTTAAAAGCAGGGGTGGGATTCTACTGGTTCTGTCTAGCTCTGTAGAACCAGTAGCTCTGAAGAGCAGCAGACATGGGACCGGTTCTATGTCTGCTGCTGTTTGGCCCACCCGCCCACCTGGGCACTTACCTGTCCTTTATTTCCTGATTTTTCAACCTCAGCTGCTTCGCGTGGCACAGCTGTGGTTAAAAAAGCAGAAAAAAGGGCTTTTACAACCGCTGCACACCCACACGCAGCGCTGCTCAGCTGTCCAGCCAGCAAGCTGTCGATGATTCACACATGCACGCAAATCGTAAATCACCGAACTGGTAGTTACACCGGTCGGATCCCACCCCTGGTTAAAAGCATATATGAGGAGGAAAGAAGAATCTCACAGTTTCACTGCTGGTCATTGAAACATTTAAATTTGAAAAAAAAATATGTAAAATTAATTGATCCAGATTAGGAATGCAATTTCTCAAATATTTCAAAATTAATTAGGTTGCAAAATGTTACACCAACTCACTGGACATTGGTAATTCAAACAGTCTTCTGTGTGAATTCAATAATCGTATGAAATGGCTGTGTGATTACACATAACTTTGTCCCTTCTGTAGATTTGTTGCCAGTCATGCCCAAATGAGTGCTTAATGGCTGTGTGAACATGACTGGTATATATTCAGGTGTTGTCATGTAACACATCTTATTGTAAATGCATGTTCCAGAACTAGTTAGAATAGGAGCATTGGGTGGGAATATCAATGAAGTCAAAAAGTCAGATACAACCGAGCAGTCAAATTCTTATTTCTTGGTAAAATGTGTTGCTCATGTTGTAAAAGAAAAAAAAAGCTGGAGCTTCTACTACAAAGACAATTCAATCAAACTTCCAAATCAAATCAACTAATCAAACTTGAAAGTCAAAATGAATGGGATACCTCCAAATCAATTTGGACAAATTAGATGCTTACCTGCACAGAAATGGCTTTTTAAAAATATTGATTTAGAAATCCAAAGGGAAGCAATTCAACCTGACAATTCTGTCTGAATGTTCAAATCAAACTGGATAGATTTTTCCAATTCAAATCAGGTTTTCTGGTCAGATTGATGATTTAAATTAGATTGTGCCTGATTTGCAGTGGCCTATTAGGTAAGACCCAACATTAGTGATTGCTGAAAGCTGAAAGCAGTCAGGGCTGTCTTAATGCATGGGCCTGATGGGCAATTGCCTGTGAGTCCCACGAGCATAGGGGCCCCATACTGTTCTGTATATGTTAACGCTTCAATGTACCTTGTATCATATAAGTACAGCTACATATTTATTACATTTTACTGCATTTTTATTAAAACTAACATGCAAATATATTTTATCGACCATTTACATTTTTATTCCTGTGAGTAGTTGTTGGAGGGGCCCAAATACACTGCTTTGCCTGGGGCCTATAATGCTGTTAAGATGGCCCTGCAAGTAGTCTAGCTTCTTAATGAACAAAGATAACAGCAACCATATTAAGAATTGGTAACTGAGAGCATTCACCCACATCAAAAGAAGGTACTAAACTAAAAAGCTTCTTGATCAAATACATAGTGATGTAAATGGGGGGGGGGGGGGGGGGGGGGGGGGGGGGTTTGTGGGTTTTTTTGTTTTTTAGGGGGGGGGGTTTTTGGTGGGGGGGGGTTGGGGTGGGGGGGAGGGGGGAGGGGGGTAGGGGGGGGGGGGGGGGGGGGGGGGGGAGGAGGGGGGGGGGTAAAAAAAAAAGGTTGTTGGGTAAAAAATAGTGGTGATGAGTATGGAGATCAATTAACATTTCAGAGAGAGGAATTAATAAAAATTGAAAAGTACTCAAGTATCTCCAAATCTATCAGGTTAATCTGTCCTATGATTATGCACATATAACTCATTGTTTTCAAGTCCACTTCAAAAGGTTTATATTCTTCAATGCATAAAGTTGCACATAGTCACCATGTGTTTCCATGTACTGTGTACCATGTACTATTATTTCAAAGAAATAATAGAAATGTCTGTACATGTGAGTGTATATGTGTTGAAAGGATATATGGCTGCCAATTATATACACACTAGCTTATTTAAAACAATTATTGGAAGTAGAGGATAATTCAATGAATTTCCAATTATGCCTAGATCAGTAAAAATTCAGCCTACATTAGGCATTTTTTGTCCAGAGCAAAAGTGAATAAATTTAATAAGATGATAGACGGCTACTTAAAAACCTGCTGTTAGGTAGTTCCATCAAATCCCTTGAACTCCCTCCTAAATCCAGATTATGGACTGGCTAAGGAGAAGCTGCCAATTTAAGTTTAAATGAGTAAAATAATCTTTTGTGAAAAAGGATCTCTGTGTATTGATTTTTAGAGAATATTTGTAAAACACAGTTTACAGTCCTATTATGTAAAGAAAACTTTAAGGGTGAAAGATCCATTTGAGAAACAGATAATTGCTTTTCCTCTACTAGAGGAAAATAAAGACAAAAGTCTTGACATGAGAGACATTTAAATCTCCAATTTGAGAGCATTTTTACAAGCAACGCAGATCAAAATGTTTTAGTAGGGAATATTGTCCGTGGCAAATATTCAGTATTCCATATGGCAACTAAACAAATTGAATCCTTGCTGAATTGTCTTACCTCTTTAGTTCCTGTTGGTGGGATGGGGTCCATCAGTCAACTTATACCCCCCCACACTTTTTGTAAGGCTATTTTACTTATGAAAACTATTTTCTATTAGAATACAGCAATCCTCTAAAATTGATATCCTTTAAAGGTGTTGCCTTAATTCCTAAACACCATGATCATTGGATATGCTGGTTGCTGATACTGAGAGTTTTATTCTAACCCATCTGAATGCACCATATTGAGGAAAACTGATCTGGCTGCAAGGCCAAAGGCATCTGCAGCAAAGCCAGAATTTCATCAAAATGATAAAACAAAAATAGTGACCTATTTGTGTGCATTAACTTAACGGAAGTGCAAAAGAAGGGGTCATTACTATGCATCTTTTGACATTTGTTCCCCACTCTCATATGTAAGGCTGAAATGATAAATCTGTGGAGAAATTTAGACCTCAGTCAGACTCATAGTTCATCCATAGTTCATCAGTACAGGCTTCTTCATCCAAGCCACAGTACAGATGTCAGTGTTCCAGCAATCCATTACAATCAATAACTCAGAGATAGACATATCTCAAGGGTACCTTTATTTGTCAACTGGCACATCTATGTAGTAAACTGGCATATCTGTGAAATTCTGAATCTGAAAGTTTTCGGGCTTCCTTCAATATTCAAACTACAAATCCATCCCCCCTTGGCCCTCATCACATCACATGGCCCAATCACAATCCGTTCTAAAGTCAGATCATTATTTCATCCTGCGCCACACTCAATGACTTTGAACTAACAAAAGAATTATTTTTTGTCTACTTAGAGCTACTCAGTTGAAACCCCCCTTCTCCCACTTTCTCAGGCTTGTGGCAGTGTGGGAGCATCGACTATTAAAATGACTTCCAAAGCTGACAACAGGCTTCTTTGCCAGCGAGCTACCTTGCTATTTTAAGTGGTGGTGACTATTTAGTTTTTAAAAAGTGGAAGAACCTTACTGAAAAATGTTCAACTGCAGTCAGAATTCTATCATTTACTCGAACCTCTCTTAGGCGAATTTGATGCAATGTTTCTATAGAAAGCCAAAGAAAACTGAACAGATGTATCTGAATAAGTCACCAAGACTTGGAGAAGATTCAAAATGATTTGATTTTATGATGTGTATTTACAATCTAGCCATCACCTCCCCCTCCATTTTCCCGTAGTTCAATTGCTTACTCTCTTTTCATTTAAAAGGATTGGTACTGCTGATTGGAGGCTTACAGCTAAGCAGCTGGTTTTCCTGTACTGCTGCCTAATCTGTAACTAATCTTCTGTTTGCTAATCACTATTAAAAAAAAAATCAAGGTTAAACGAAGGCACCTTAAATGATATGCCTGACATTCATTCTATCCACCCATCCATTCATACATGTTTTTCTTCCTTGAATGAGAAATTGGAAGTATGATGAGAGTATATGATCAAATAAATGGTTCTCTCTTAATTGTTCTATGTCCAGGATATTAGAAAATGATGGTAGCGTAGTCACAAGGATTGTTCTGATCTGAGGATAGATTTTGACAAGTCGGAGACTCTAAAGTTTCCATTGATTCTTTTTTTCACCAAATCGTTTTGCAAAAGTAACCACAGGGAAAATTCTTAAATTATGTAGCAAAGAAGGATCATAAAACCAGGACAAAGTAAAGCAATCCTTTCTGCCTTGACTGAATTAAAAATTACCCCAAATTGCCTTAATTCTCTCTTTTGGTCAGGGATTGAAGCAGTCAAGGCACAGCCTTATTTTATTACCTGCACTTATACAGCGGTGGGCTTCAAAAATATCAGCAACCAAATATCTCTGCCTGGTTGCTGGGTGGACGTGGCCATGGTGGTCATGGCCTAGTCAGCTTCCTGCACCATGGTGTGTGTGGGGTGGGTGTTTTTGCCCTCCCTGGGCTCCAGAGGGTTTCTTTGAGCCTCTAGGAGGGTGAAAATGACCTCTCCTGGGCTCCGGAGACCTTCTGGAGGCGGGAAACAAGCCAGTTTCCAATCTTCTGGAACTTCCAGGAGGCCCATTTTTCGCCCTCCCAGAGCCTCTGCACTTACCTGGCAGTATGGGAGGGGACAGGCAGGGGTGGGATTTGCTGGTTCACCGAACTGACCATAAAACTAGCTATGGGTTTGCCTGAACCCAGGTGAACCGGTAGCAGCCCATCCCTGAACTTATAAATGCTTAGACTTTATTTTTCTGGCAATTACCTTGCTGGATAAAAAACAGTTCAACAGATTAAATATTGGCTTATGCCAAATGTATTCCAAATACCTTTCCAAGCTTAAGCTTTATTTACTTTATTTATGTTTAGTTTTTTTTTTTAAAAAAATTGCTCTTTTCTTTTTTACTTTCAGAAAGTGCCTGATACAGCTTGCAAAAACAATAACACTACCCTGATCTCAGGTTTGGAGAAGGGGGTGAAACCCACATAAATTCCACCTCCAGTGCAGAAAATGAAGTAACAGAATCTAGTTCTTTTGAACCTCTGCTAGGGAGAAATTATCCATCTGCTTAATTAAATATGATGCAGTTGGGTTGTGCTTAAGCATTTCTTTTTTTTTGTTTCCAGGAAGAAAGATCAGTAATTAGATTTAATTGGCTCCACATACTATTCCCTCTTAGCACCTCTTTCTATAACTCCTATTCCTGTGCTGTCTTTCACCTAACCAGGCCTACCAGCTGTCACCAATCTCAAGTCATTTCAAGTTGCTCAGAGGGTGGGGAAACCCCCACTTTTCTCTGGTTTTGGAAAGTTCATATTAAAAACCCTGAATTTTTTTCTTTCACCCTATGTCATATTTTCCTCTGTATAATTGGTACAAAAGGATGCTGAGTTTTATGTGACCTTAAGTACAAATACTTGATATATTAATCAAATGTCTTCAACCTGTTCATAGTTCAGGAGAAGCCGCAAGTCGTATTGGAAATCCAGCATTGCTAACAGTAGAAATGGGAAAATATTCTGTGGGCTTTGTTCAGCAGCCAGACAAAAGACTCCCTATTGAGAGGAGAGAGATGGAATGAAATGGAATATATTTGAAAAATGGCATTCAGATCTGGAACCTGGAACAAAAATACTCCATGGCAACATGTCTTTTTGGTTGCTCTTATTTGCTTGACTTGTAGTTTATTATTGTAATGATTTATCTGATAGCTGTGGCAACACATTTTATGTAGCTTCCATTGGTAATTTATTATGTTATGAAGCCGATGATAGTTATTGTACACGAAGGGTATTTCATCTCTTTATTTTATTTCCATTAATTCTAAGGTACAGATTGTCAACTAATATTTATTCCTCTTCCTCTGATATGGAAATGAGTCTTTTGTTTGCAGAGAAACAATATTAATATCATAAAATAATGTGCAACAAAACTGTGAGTGATTTTTCTCCCCTTTGCAGTAATAATTTTGCCATATGTTTGTAAACAATGGCCATTTAAATACTAATAAAATAGAATTTAGATGTTTTTATTATTACAGGAAAAAATAGGACAGACACAATATATATTGTTCTACTGTCAGATAGTGCCAGTTTTTTTAGAAAAGCTCAATTAATCATGATTTATGGTTGAACTTACTTACATTTCTTCATAAAATGCAACATGGGAGATTAAAATGAATTTGATCATAATTGGCTTTTCATCTATAGCTGCCATTATACATTTCCAACATCAATGTACCAAAAGCTCTAATATCATTCTTAACTGTTTATGTACATGCAATTGAAATTTGGTTAATTAGTTGATTTGCTGATAACTTTAGCCCATTGTTATTATTTATTTTAAGCCTACTTATGTAAAAGTGTCAAGCCATGCCTTATGTCAGGATACTGATCTATATAGTCTCTCTTAGACTATCCTAATATGAATGGCAGATGACATTATCATGAATTATTGCCTGTGTTCATGATGATTCACTCATAAGGCCATTTTGCTCTGAGCAAAGTCTATCTGGAATTTTAAAAAAAGGAAAAATGTGACCTTGGTATAAATAGAACTTACTCATGCTCATAAACTTGTAGATCACTTTATTAAGGTCAAGTAAACCAAGCTCACACTCTTCTTCCTCTTCCTCTTTCCACCACCCTACTACTACCATTAGAACAATTCTGAATATGGTCATTAGTCAAGCATTTTCTATCTCGCAACGAGTAATGACATGTATCCTAGAAGCTGACAAACAGAGCATAACTGTGAATGTTCTGCTCCCTAGAAACAATTGCCTAGTGGCTAGCATTGAAAATATGCTATAAGTGTTCCAACAGAGTTGGAAGGGACCTTGTAGGTTATTTAGTCCACACACCCCCACCCAAACAGGAGACCCTACACCAAGTGCCCAAAGCACACATGCACATTCCCACAATGCAACACACATGCACCCCATGCATGCACATGTACCCCCACACCCCATGCATGTGTGTGACCCCCGCACAGTGCTCTGCACCCCACATATGTGCAACAGAGACCTGAAGACCACTGGCCAGCAGGAAGCGCGCACACGCATGCGCGTGCCATAGGTTCGCCATCACAGCCCTACACCAGTTCTGACAGATAGCAGCCCAGCCTCTTCTTGAAAGCATCCAGTGATGAAGTCCCACAACTTCTGAAGGCAAGCAGTTCCATTGGTTGATTGTTCTCAATGTCAGAAAGTTTCTCCTTATTTCTAGGTTGAATCTCTCCTTTATCATTTTCCATCCATTATTCCTTGTCTGGCTTTCAGGTGCTTTGGAAAACAGGTTGATTCCCTCCTTTCTGTGACAGCCCCTCAAATATTGGAAGACTACTATCATGTCTCCCCTGGTCCCTCTCTTCATTAAACTAGCCATGCCCAGTTCCTGTAACCGTTCTTCATATGCTTTAGCCTCCAATCCCCTAATCATCTTTGTTGCTCTTCTCTGCACTCTGTCTAGAGTCATGATTTTTTATGATCCTTTCATTCTTTTTAAAATAGACTCTTAGTGTAGCTTATACTGTGACAAGATTGATGAAGATTTGATGAACAATTATTGATATCTACTAGCATGAGCTTCAGTGGCAACTAAAGACTAGCTCCTATTGGATAGGAGGTCAAAAAACCCAAGATGGTGTTTTTGGCAATGTCCTGGAAATCCCACCTCTTTTCACTTGTAAGCAGTGTTACTTCTATTGACTACTGTGGTTGTAACCACCACCAGATATTCTGTTTCAATGTTTTTCTTAGAGCTTTACAGCTTTTTGGTAAAGGTAGCAGTTATAATCACCACTCTTCTGCAAATGGAGAGATGAAATTTCTTCCAAACTGGTCTTTTTTAGGTTTATGGTAAGAAAAAAAATTAATTAGTACCCAAGAGCTTCCTTAAGCACACAGAGCAATACATTCAGAAACTATTTGGGAAAATATTTTTTTTCTATATGTATCACAACTCCTTTATCTGTTTTATTGTCTACTTTATAATTCTGCCATGAGAGAAACTTTGGCCTCTAAGATTCAGTGAGACCTCACAGAACTGTGGTTAATTATGTTTCATTTCAAAAACATATTTATGAGTAAAGTTCTCAGTTTACAGTATAATAAAATAAAATTGCAAGGAAACAAAAATACAGACATCTCTGAAATATTGTACTGCAGAAGAGATGAATAAATTTGTGAAAACTTTTTTGATCATTTCTATATGGGCTCTTGAGAGCCACTGTTTTCCCATTGCAATTCTTTGACACTGCAATTCTTTGACGTCCAACTGTGTCCACAGCTTTCTGCTGTGGAGAATTTTCTCAAGTTGACTAGCACTCCCTCCTTTTTCCAGTTGGCCAGTGAAGAAACATAGAAATCAGAATTCCATCCCTTAACAGAATAACAGAGTTGGAATGGACCTCATCCAATCCCCTGCTCAGGCAGGAAACCCTATACCATTTCAAACAAATGGTTGTTGTGATGACCCAGGGTGGGATACAAAACAAACACAGTCACAGAAAATAGGTGAAGCCCCTTTTATTCCTTCAGTTTTCTTCCAAGTTCCGAATATCTTTGATGGAAGACAAAAAAAAAACTCCCACACAGTTACACGAAGAAGGAAAAAAGCCACACAAACCAGGCAAGATAAGGGCTGGAGGATGTCCACAGATAACACACACTGGGAAGGACGCCAAACTCAGAGTGGAACTATAAACTAGAGATATTTACATGATTTGTTTCCAGCATTTGCCAGTACTCAGGTCCAACTCTTATTCAGTTGTCACACCTGCAGCCCATGAGGAGGATCAAGGCCCTCTCCTCCCGAGGAGGCCATATCTCTTCCTTATCCTCTTCTCCCTGCGTGCCCTAGGATGGATAGGGGATGGGCCTGGGTCCTCCTCTGACTGCTCAGCCGGCCTCTGCCCTTCTCCAGCCTCCTCCACAACCTCCACAGCCACACTTCCACTCCCTGTCGGCTGTTCCTCCTCTCCCTCAGAGTCAGTCTCCACCAGGAGCATGACAGCTGTCTTCTTAAAAACTTCTAGTGTTGGAGCATTCACTTCTGGAGGCAAGTTGTTCCAATGATTAATTGTTCTGCCAGGATATTTCTTCTTAGTTCTAGGCTTCTTCTCTCCTTGTTCAGTTTCCATTCATTGCTTCTTGTCCTGCCTTCAAGTGCTTTGAAGAGTAGGTTGACCCTCTCTTCCTTGTGGCATCCCCTTGGATATTGGAATACTGCTATCATGTCACCACTAGTCCTTCTTGGACTAGGGGTTCAAGAAGGACTAGTCCCTCATCCGGTGAACCCAATTATGCTTGTCAAGCTGGCTTGTGGGGGAAAATGTCACTCTGCAGATCCATTGCTTGCATTGATCAGGAAGGGCAGAAGGAATGATGTCAAATGTCTGAGATATCTTGATTTCCCAAGAAAGTGGAGAAATCCCAGCCACCTTTCAGAAAGTGGGGAAATGCCAGCCACCTGCTTTCAGAATATGTGCTTTCTCTTCTGAATATTATTCCTTCAAACAGAAAAGCTCCTGCAAGCACTCATTCCAAGAATCCTATCTCCTTATTACTAGATTTGCTAAAATGGACTGATCAAAACAAGGGAAGGGAAGGCAAAGGAATAAAAATATGCTTAGAGAGAATTATCCAGTGTGGGTGGTGGATGAGAAAAACAGGGAGGCCAGGGAATTCCATGACTTTCACAAGGTCAGGCTAGTCATTATTTAAGACATTAAGATATTACAACTGAATTTAAAACCTTGCTGTTTTAGGCTAATTGAGCTACTTGAATTGAATCATGAATGGCAACATTGAACAGCAGCCAGGACCTGCTGTGTGTATGTGTGTGAACAATCTTCAAAAGAATGATCCAATTTCAGTTCAAACAATTGGTATATGTTTGCCTGGTGGGATAAAGCAAAGTTTTGAACTTGGTATTGGAGAAGACTCCAGGAGATTACCATGGACAGCCAAGGATATAAACAAATGGATTATCAAACAAATCAGCCCAGAGTTCTCAATCAAGATATAAATGATCAGGTTCAAATCAATCCACTTTGAACACTTTATGTGAAGCCCTAGCTCTCAGGAGAAGCACTAATGCTGGGAAAGGTGGAAAGAAACAAAAGACCAGACTTATCCATACTGCAAAGAATCCGCTCCCGTGAACTCCACACAGAACTCAAAAACTGTTACGTTTGGAGAATAATGGAGACCAGACATCTGACCAGTGACTTCAACTCTTTAATAACAGTAGATAGAACAGAACAGAGCAAGGCTATGGGCAGCAGTAACCCTTTTATAGGGTTGGCTGCTACCTTATTAACCAATAATATGTGCAACAAGTTCAACTAATACCCAATAAGAAGTGTCCTAATATGGGCCAATCAGGAACTTGCTATGGACCAATCCTTGTTCGTTGTTTAAGGACCAATCAGGTGTGCAGGCTTTCAAAACCCGCTTTGCATTTGGGCTTAATTCTTTTATTGATTCACAACACCCCTCCCCCTTGGGCTCCGTTTGAGGGGAGTTGTAACAAAATCCTCAAGATAGACAGGCCATTTGGTCTGTCTGGATGATTTCCGTGGTTCCACCGGGTTTGGCCTAAAGTCCGGTTCCGGTGGAGCGTTTGGATGATCTCTGTTAAGCTCCGTTTCGCTGCACGGAATTTCCATGTTGCTTTCGTTGTGGTTGTCCCCACCAATCAGTGTTTCTTCGGGGTTTCGCCGTTCGGTTTCCCCCATGTTCACGTCCCATGGGAAAGTCAACTCCCTCCCTGCTTCGATTCCCGGTACTTCGCTGGGCCGTAGGGTTTCCGTTGGCCTGCTATCTGTCATATCGAAGTCAATTTCCTCGATATTTCCTCCCCCCTCAGTTGGTGAACCTGGGGAGCCATGGGCGCTGGGTGGTAATCTCGAACGGAGTTGGTCTATGTGGCGTTTCCACACCCTCCCATCGTCTGTTAGCAGGCGGTAAGATCTAGACCCTGTGAGGTGGGTGACGGTTGCGGGTATCCATAACAGGTCGCCGGAGAAGTTTTTGGCAAAGATTAAATTAAATTCCCGGCATTTGCTTCTGGAGCCGAAAGGCTTTTCAGGTGCGTATGCGGGGTGGAGCCGGTTGAGGTGCGATCGTAGTTTCCGCCCCATGAGAAGTTTGGCGGGCGTTTTGTTGGTAACGCTGTGGGGCGTGATGTGCTGCAACAATAAAATTCGATTGATTTTCTCATCGATGTTTCCGAATTCCATTTTGTGGAGGGTCTTTTTTACAAATTGTACCATGCGCTCTGCACGTCCGTTTGCCGCAGGGTGCGCGGGCGAGGTTAGCGCATGGCGGATGCCCCGGTCAGCAAGATATTGTTCAAATGGTAATGCTGTGAACTGTGGGCCGTTATCCGAGACGAGAACGTCCGGAAAACCATGTGTGGCAAATAACCTGTTTAATTTGTTGATAACTGAGTCCGTTGTAGTTGTGTTCATTCGATGGATCTCGAGCCAATTTGAATAGGTGTCAACTGTAATAAGGAAAGTGTGCCCTTTTGTAGGCCCCGCAAAGTCAATATGAATACGGGACCATGGTCCCCTCGGAGTTTCCCATTTGGTTGGGCTTGCTTTAGGTGGGGCGTTGCTGACGTCTTGGCAACGTTGACAAGTAGCGACCCAGGCCTCGATTCTTTTGTCGATTCCCGGCCACCAGGCGTAGCTCCGTGCGAGTGCTTTCATCCGCATGATGCCCGGATGTCCGTCGTGCAATACCGCTAAAACAGTTCGTTGCAGTTTGCCCGGGATTACGACTCTATCGCCCCACAAGATGCAGCCCTTTTGGGAAAACAGTTCGGTTTGGCGGGCTTTGAAAGGCTCCCATTCAGGTGATAGTTGTTCTGTTGGCCAACCACGTTCAACCCAGCGTAGGATGTGTTGCAGGACCGGATCTCATTTTGTCTCGAGGGCAATGTCTCTCGCCGTCAATGGCGGCGTGTGTAGAGTCTCAATTTGCAACGTTGTGATGGTTGGGGCTGGATCTTCAACTGATTCTGGGAGCGGTGTTCTGCTCAATGCATCAGCGTGGAGAATTGATTTCCCCGGGCGGTGTTGCAAGGTGTAGTTGTATGCCGCCAAGAATTCAGACCAGCGGGTCATTCTGAGGGACAATATATACGGGGTTGGTTTATTACCCGCAATAATCCCCAGTAGTGGTTTATGATCAGTAATTATTGTAAACGCACGCCCATACACATATTCATGAAATCTTTTAACTGCAGCCACAATAGCTAAAGCTTCTTTATCCAGCTGACTATAATTTCTTTCAGCTTTAGCTAAAGTTCGTGAAAAAAACGTGATGGGAGCTTCTGCTCCGTTCGGTAATACGTGGGCCAGGATTGCTCCAACCCCAAAAGGTGAGGCGTCACAAGTAATAGTTAACGGCAGAGTCTCGTTGTACTGCATAAGTACAGAATCAGAAGTTAGCAATTTCTTTACTTGTTGGAAAGCGTATTGTTCACGTTGTCCCCAAACCCACGTTGCTTTTTTGTCTAAGAGTCTATGTAATGGTTCAGCTACTGTTGCTTTATTGGGTAAAAAGACGTTATAAAAATTGATAAGTCCAAGGAATGCCTGTAGATCTGCCTTGTTCCTTGGAGTGGGGGCCTTCTTAATTGCCTTTAATTTGTCCTCAGTGGGATGGATTCCTTGACTGTCCAGGAGGTATCCCAAAACTCCACCCTTTCGGTACATAACTGGCATTTATTTTTTTTTAACTTTGAGGCCTGCGTTTTGGAACCTTTGTAAGACCACTTGGAGTCATTTTTCTAGAATGTCTCTGTTAGGGGCGGCGATGAGTACATCGTCGAAATACGGTACGACCCCTCTTATTCCTTGTAACAGCCTTTCCATTAAGCTCTGAAAGATTCCTGGAGCGACGCTCACCCCGAACTGGAGCCGGTTGCATTTAAATGCGCCCCTATGCGTGACGATAGTTTGCGCCTCCGCGGTGGCCGGATCTACAGGCAATTGTTGATACGCCTGCGCTAGGTCTAATTTAGCAAAAAATTTCCCGCCGCCCAGGGAATGGAGCAGGTGTTGCACTACCGGCACTGGATACGCACTTTGCTGAAGTGCGTGGTTTAGGGTGGCCCGGTAGTCTCCGCAAATTCTCAGTGACCCATCAGGCTTGATAGGCGTCACTATTGGGGTTTCCCACCGGGCGTGGTCGGTGGGTTCCAGCACGCCCTGTTCTATTAGCTTATCGAGTTGTTCGTCGATTTTAGGTTTCAGGGTGAACGGCACCCGACGCGGCTTAAGGCGGATGGGTGCTACCTCAGGGTTCAAGTTAAATGAGATCGGGGTCCCCTTGTACTTGCCTAGTCCGTTCGCGAAAACATCTTGGAATTCTTGCATGAGGGCTTCCTCCCAATCGTTGCTCTCGGCACGGTGGACTCCGGCTACAGTGTTTCCAAGCGGTCTGAACCATTGAAGGCCTAAAAGACTAGGCCGGTCACGGTCCACGACAGTCAGTGGCAGTGCGACAGTGCAGTCCTTGAAAGAGACCTGGAATCGGCGGGACCCGACAACGGGAATTCGGTTACCCTGGTAATTTTTGAGTATAACCCTTTGAGGGTTGAGGTCTTGGCGGTGAATCGTCGGAATGAGCTGTTGAAGCGTCTTCCAGGACACCATCGAGAGGGATGATCCTGAGTCCACCTCCATTACACAAGGTTTGTTTTCGATAGCGACCTTTACTCTGATTTTCCCGGCATCAAGGGATGTAGCGTGGCCTATGGTAATTGTTTGGTGGGTCTCTTCCCACCTGGTGGAAGTGGTGGACGGTTTGTTTCTGTAGGAGTGGCTTCCCCATTGGTGATTCAGTTTGTTTCGGGTGTGCCGAAGAATTCTGAAGACTGGCATTCGCCTGTCGGGGTTTGGAGTTGGAGTTTTGTTTGCTTCTGCAAACCTTTGCGATGTGACCTCTTTTCCATAAACGCGGCAGAGTGCGTCGAGGAATTTGCAGCTGGATCGTGGGTGATTCGCTCCACATCCTGCACAAGGTCGAGATGAGTGTTGTGTGAACTGGTCTCGTTCCGTTCGGAGTCGGTTGACCTCTTCCTCATCGCTTTCTGACGGGATTCTAGGTCTTCGTGGTGAGTCGATACCAGGTGTCTCTCTGAGCGAGGCGAGGTATCTTTGGCGAGTTGACGTAGCGGTGCACTGGTGTGGCGCATTCGGGCTGCCAACTTTTGGGTCGCCTCCGCTGCAGTGGCTTCTTTAAGGGCATCGGTGAGGCTGATGTCCCCCTTAGCCATGATTTTGCTCTGGATCGTGCTGTCTTCTAGGCCCAGAACTAGGCGGTCTCGGAGGGCTTTTTCTAAGTTAGAGAATCCGCAGAGGCCTCCAAGGTTGCGGAGGTCTGCGACGTAGCTGGCAAGGCTTTAGCCTTTCCGCTGGTCCCTCTGGTAATATTCGTGTCTTCTGACTAAGGTTGGCACGGTGGGCGCGTAGTGGACCCGTAGCAAAGGCTCGAGGATGTCCCAGTCCATCGCTTTTACTTCGGCTGGCTTGGCAAGTGATTTTGCCATTTTAAACATGGTAGGCCCACAGTGGGTTAGAAATATAGCTCTTTTTTTGCTGGTTGTTGCGTCTTTCAAATTGTTGGTCTCCAGAAACATCTGGAACCTATCCATGTACGACTCCCAGTCTTCGGTTTCTGGGTCGAATGGAGCGGGTGGTACGGCACCGCTGGCCATGTTGCCGTTGATAGTGCGTGTTCGACCACGTGCTCTGTTGGTTGCTCTGTAGATCAGTCAGCTCTTCGGTCTCCGTATCCCACCTTCGTTGCCAGTGTTATGTTTGGAGAATAATGGAGACCAGACATCTGACCAGTGACTTCAACTCTTTAATAACAGTAGATAGAACAGAACAGAGCAAAGCTATGGGCAGCAGTAACCGTTGTTAAAAAAATATCCTCAAATGCCACACTAATATTATACTTTCATATCACGGTGGGGGCCACAGGATATCGTCCTGCAGGCCGCAATTGGCCTGCGGGCCGCGAGAATATGACCTCTGATCTAGACAATGGAGAAAAGGATCTAGACTACAGAGCTGATTGCATCAAAAGAAAGTCACACAACCTGCAACTCCACATCCAACCCCACCCCATCCAATCCAACATCACTAAAAACTAGGCACGCATGCCCTAACTACCTCTATTCCAACCACAACTGGCCTTAAATGCAAGCTACTCAATGCAAGAAGCCTTGTAAATAAAATACCTGAATATCTCTTCTTACTAAATACTGCTAAATTCGACATTATATTTGTCTGTGAAACATGGCTCAATGCATCTCTCCCTGACTCTATTACCACAGTAAGAGACTATCATGTTTACCAATCAGATCCTGAAATCCGTAGAGGAGGTGGTGTTGCTATCTTCTATAAAAAGTCCCTACATCTAAAAAACATCCAAGTTACCCAGGAGCTTGCTATTCCTGAGACAATCATCTGTGAACTGTCCTTAAATATCACATTTCGGTTCTTACTATGTTACAGACCCCCTGATTATGACATTGAACATGCAAACAAGCTAAATACACTACTAACATGGGCAGCATCCTGCCCACACTCTTTTATCTTTCTTGGTGACTTCAATCTATCTCATATTAACTGGACCCTTAATGAATGTACAACTGAACCCACACATGCAACCTTCTACAATGGGACTAGAACAGGGGTGGGCAATTAATTTCTGTCGGGGGCCACATGGAAAATTAGATCTGCGTTCGAGGGCCGAACCAATTTTATAAAAGGCCATTCTAGATAGATAGATAGATAGACAGACAGATTCTTCTGCTACGAATAAACGACTGTGTGTGTGTGTGTGTGTGTGTGTGTGTATGTATGTATGAATGTACCCGCTCAGTTTACACAAGTTGGCCACTTATAAGATAAAAAATAAGTAAATGCCCACCCCCCAAAACATAACTCCTCCGGTGCCCACGGATAAACTGTGAACCACCAATTAGTAGCAGGGCTGACCCTCCCTCTTGATCCAACATCTAATTGGGGGGAGCAGACCGGCCTTCAGTCTCTTGTGAGAAACTGCTGGCTAACCCTGAAAACTGCTTGCTGAGGTGTGTGTGTGTGGGGCTTTTGCCTGCCTTTCCTCCCGCCCGCCCAGTGCCCATCCCGCCGCTGCTTTTGCTGTTAAACCGCAAGTCCTCCCGGGCGCTTGGGAAGCCCGCTCAGCAGAAAACATCTGCGCGCCTCTCCCAGGACCTGCCTGCTCCGCCCAGCCAGGATGTTCACCACTGAGCGCGCCTCGGTCCGGCTGCGAGGTCCCGGCACCGGCGCGCTGAGGGCGCCGCTGTTCTCTCCCATCTTACCGCAGGGGAAGGCCGTGGAGGGAGGTGTGAAGTGCCTGCTGGTGCTCGGGTCTACGGGAATACGCATCACAACAGCGGGCATTAAGGGAGGAAGGAGGCGGTGGCGGCGGAGCTGCTGCTGTTGCTGCTGCTGCTGCTGGCTGAGAGGCGAGGGAAAGGCGCGCCCAGGGCGTAGCGAGCCAGATGCCCAAGAGCGCATGGCGGGCCACTCCGAAGCCAGGCACGGGAGAAAACTGCCCCACCCCCCCCGCAACAGGTTGGGCCCTCGCCGCCACTGCCAGTGCTGGCCGCTCCGGCCACCAGTCGCTCCTTGGGGCGCAGCTCTTCCTGTGGCCCTGTTGCGCTTCTCGTGCTCCTCGCCGCCGGCGGTGCTCTGGGCTCCACCTGAGCCGACGGCGGGAAGAGGCACGTCGAAGCTGCAGCGGCTGGCTCAGATCTCTTGGTCCCGGGGAATCCCCCTCCACCGAGGCGCCTGAGCCTCAGTGGAGGGGGATTCCCCGGGACCAAGAGATCTGAGCCGGCCGCTGCAGCTTCGACACGCCTCTTCCCGCCGCTCAGCTTCGCTGTCCCATGGCGCTGGGTTCCGGAGCGCAGCTCCAAGGTCTGCCGGCCGCGGTGGGTAGCCCGGAGCTGCTCAGCGGGCGGTTGGCCAAACCCCAGGGCGCTCCTTTGGCGCCGCCTCCCGCGCCCCCTTCCAAATCAAATGCAGCTCAGGCGAAATCAAGCGGGGCTCCATCGGTGGCGGCCACAAGGGCAGCGCTCGGGGATCCTTCTCCCGCAGTCATGACAGAGGGGCGGGAAGGCGAGCCGGCAAAATCCCGCGCTCCTCCCGGCTCGGCAGCTTCTCTCCCCGTGAAGGGACTGCGGCGAGACCTCAACAGGTTTCAGATCTCTTCGCTCCGCCAGGCTCCTGCCCCCGTTTCCTGCTCCACCTGACAAGCCCGCCAGGCGCCCTGCTCGCTCTCCACCGCCCGCCCTCTGCCTCAACCGTCTCCTCTCGACGCGTCTGAAAGCAGCCAAAAAAGTGGCTGCGGTTACATACGGACCAATCTTCGGCGGGTCAGATTAAAAAGACCAACAGGCCGGATGTGGCCCGCGGGCCGTAGTTTGCCCACCCCTGGACTAGAACAACCAGTAACCAATAGTAACAAATCTAGGATTAGAACAACTAGTAACCAACAACACTAGACTTAATAACTGCCTCAATCTCATCTTCTGCAATAGTTTGAATTCAATTTACGGAATACAAATTAAAGAACACTTTTCCAACAGTGACCACAACATGATTGACTTTTGTCTCAACATACGTCCACACAAAAATAATCACAACGACAGAATCCCCAATTATAACTTCAAAAAAGGCAATTATGATCTTATAAACAACGATCTCTCATCCCTTGATTGGCAATTTCTATTCACTGGATGTAATACTGTAGAAGACCATTACAACATATTTTTACTTGAAGTCAAAAGCGTCATCAAACTATATGTACCATTAACAACTCCCCAAACCAGAAAAAACAAATTACCCATAATAATAAGGAAGCTTCAATCCAAAAAGAAATCACTTTGGTGGAAAAACAAATCTGGTCACGTTGCCAACTTCAAAAGCCAATACAAAAATTTATGCCACCAGATAAAAACTGAATGCACCAATTATCACATTAAACAAGGAGAAAACCTTCTATGCACCAATTCCACCCACACTTTCTGTAATTTTGTAAACAACAAACTAAAAAGGTCCATCCCACCCCTGAAAGGACCTAATGGTAAAGACTGCAATGATGACACTATTAAAGCCAACCTATTTAACACATTCTTTGGCTCAGTATTTGTAAACAGCAATGGATCATGCCCAGTATTTCCTAGTCGAACCACAGACAACTACAATGATCTAATACATATCGAGTTTACAAAAGACAATGTTGAAAAAGCACTACGCAATCTAAAACCATCTCTATCTATTGGATCGGACGGAATATGTGCCTACTTCTTAAAAAAGCTATCCACTGCCATAGCAGAACCTCTAAGCATAATCTTTGAAAAATCTTTCATGACCAAAACTATGCCAAAACTTCCTTGCCAAAACTATGGGCACAAGCCATGGTCATCCCCATCTTCAAAAAGGGAGACCCCAGCCTAGTTGAAAATTACAGACCAATCTCTTTATGCTGCGTCACCTGTAAAGTCATGAAAGCAATTATTAACCAATCCATCATCCTCCACTTAGAAACAAAGAACCTACTCTCTAATAAACAATTTGATTTCGGGGGGAAAATATCATGTAATCTGCAACTCTTACACTGCAAAAACATGGACTACACAACTTGATCAGGGCAAAGCAATAGACGCAATCTACATAGATTTCTGTAAAGCCTTTGTTTCAGTGGTACACGACAAACTACTCCTAAAACTAAAATCTTACGGTATCTCTGGACACCTGCATTATTGGATAGAAGCATTCCTGTCAAACAGACAACAAATGGTCAAAATTGGGAGCGTCCTATCAAATTCTGTACCTGTCAAAAGTGGTGTCCCCCAAGGCAGTGTTCTAGGACCAACTCTTTTCATACTCTACATAAATGACCTCTGTGATCATATCAAGAGCAACTGCGTTCTCTTCGCAGATAATGTAAAGCTATTCAACACCACAGACAATACTGCTACCCTTCAAAAAGACCTTGACTGTGTATCAGAATGGTCAAACAAATGGCAACTTCAAATCTCAACAAATAAATGCTCTGTCCTACATATTGGCAAAAAAATATATATCAGAAAATAAAATACAGGATGAATAGTCAAGACTTTGTTGATGATCCAAACTCTGTCAAGGACCTTGGAGTACTCATCTCTAATGACCTAAGTGCTAGAGCCCACTGTAACTACATAACCAAAAAGGCGTTAAGAGTTGTTAACCTAATCTTATGTAGCTTTTTCTCTGGTAATATTATACTAATAACTAGAGCATACAAAACATTTGCTAGACCAATACTCGAATACAGCTCATCAGTCTGGAACCTACATTACGTATCTGATGTTAACACAGTTGAGAAAGTCCAGAAATATTTCATAAGAAGAGTTATTCCACTCCTCTACTCATTGCAGAATACCTTATGCCACCAGACTCGAAATTCTAGACCTAGAAAACCTAGAACTACGCCGCCTTCGATCCAATCTTAGTATAGTATATAAAATGGCAACTTCAAAAATGGCAACTTCAAACTTGCAATGTCCTACCTGTCAATGAATACTTCAGCTTCAACCATAACAACACAAGAGCAAACAATAGATACAAACTCAAGGTTAATCACACCAAACTTGATTGCAGGAAATACAACTTCAGCAACAGAGTGGTCAATGTCTGGAATACTCTACCTGACTGTGGTTTCTTCCCCAAACCCCCAAAACTTTAACCTTAGACTGTCTACTACTGACCTCACCCCTTTCCTAAGAGGTCTGTAGGGGGCGTGCATAAGCGCACCAATGTACCTACAATCCCTGTCCTATTGTTTCTTTTATTTCTTTTATCTTTCTTATATGTATCCATGTATTCATAACTATGTTTTTATTTATACTTATTATCTTATAAGCAATTGACAAAAATAAATAAATAAAAAATAAAAATAAATAAAAAAGAAAATGACCAACAATAAGGTGGATGGACTCAGTTACAGTGATGATGAATGCACTTTTGAAAGACCCAAAGAGCCAGACTGTGAATAGATTATAACAATAGCATTTAGACTTATATACTACTTCACATTACTTTTCAGCCCTATCTAAGAAGTTTACAGAGTTAGCATATTGCCCCAACAATCTGGGTCCTCATTCTACCAACCTCCTAAAGATGGAAGGCTGAGTCAATCTTGAGCGGGTCAGGATCAAATTCCTGTCAGTGGGCAGAGTCAGTCTGCAATACTGCATTCCAATCATTGTAATGCCATGGTGGTGCAGTGGTTAGAATGCAGTACTGCAGACTACTTCTCCTAATTGCCAGCTGCCTATAGTTGACACAGCCTTTCATTTTTCTGAGGTCAGTAAAATGAAGATCCAGATTATTGGGGGCAATATGCTGACTCTGTAAACTGCTTAGAGAGTGCTGTAAAACACTGTGAAGTGGTATAAAAGTCTCAATTATATTGCTATTATTGTTTGAACATCTATATATATGGCCATTAAAAAGTTGGCATCAAATTAATGGCACTTAATCTCATTTTCTGAACCTTAGTAAATGAATATATGAACAAAAGAGGTGAAGTTTGATTAAAAATCCCTCAGACCAAAGCAATTGTAAATGAACAAATAGATAAAAATATATTTGACTGTACAGTCATACAAGGATAGTTATCAGTACCCAAAGTATGTCACTAATACACTGCATAAAAGGAACTGTTTTGTCATCACATTAAATGATTTCAAATATTTAAAAAATATCAAATTGTACTGGGAACTGAACAGTCTAATACTGTGATTGCAAATTAAACAATGATGCATTATTCCTAATGCAATGAATCCATGTTAAATACAGATTAGAAAAACTGGTTGGAATCATATTTTCTATTCCTGGGGAATGAGACCCATTTGATGTATTTCTAATATTTCATTATACTCCCAGAATTCTAATCTGGAAAGAAATTTGAGAGGCAAGTGAGGAAAATCCTTCAGCATCCTTAGAGAATTGTGACAAGGATTAAGTTTCTCCAAATGACCTTTTTGCAGAATTGCTATTTCTTTTCTCTCAGCACTCCACCTTTTTATTTGAAGTGTATTCACTCCAGCTAACATGCCTTAACTTTAAACTTTATAAATTGTTTCCTATTTTAAATAGTGGTTAACTTCCTCAATCACTCAAAAAAAAAGAAAAAAGATCACTTTGGCAACTACTGATGGCACACATTCTTTCATCTCCTGTGAGAAAGTGATTTCTGGCAACACATTGGGGGGCCGAGAAGTGCTGAAAGTGGGCCCACATAGGCCATAAAAGGTGTAACATTTTAAATCCAAGTGAAGAAGAGAGGGAGGAAGCTGACTGCCTTTTTGAACAAAAGGTCCTATCATTCAGCTGACAGGACTGGTGACCTTTATAGAGGGACAACCAAGTTGGAGGTAAGACAACAGGAGGGTGGTTGATGACAGGGATAGGAAGCAAGATATTTCTGGCAAGTGAGAACTTTGGCAAAGGCTTGCCCTTGATATCTAGGGACTAAGACTCTTCTCAGAGCATACTGCTAAGCACAGCTCTAGCACAAATGGAAGAGACCAGAGTTGCAGGCTAAAAATGTGTGATAAAATTGAATGATAAGAAGACAAGGGGAGACTTGAGTTGAGGAGCTTGTGTGAAGTTCTCTAAAAAGAACATGACAAACCACCTGTCATTCAGGTACTGCTTTTTCTTCTATTGCTTATGCACTACATAGTTATGGCTCATAGTCTCTCTATGCTGTGGGGCTGGGTTATCTGAGACCAACATAATATGGATGTATAGGATGAAGAAGAAATTCAGGGCAGGTGTGGCTGAACTTCTGACATCTTACCCTCAATGCATATTTTCTTGGGATTGCACAGTTACCATGTGAACCTTAGAAAAGATTCTTGAAAGCACCGCTAATAGATGCAGAGTGTATGGCTGTACATCTTTCAAAGGACATTTTTGCTTCGCATCCAAAGACTGCACATCCCCAGGGCATCCTTTAAGGCAGGCATTCTCTAATGACCACATGCAATGGATACAACTTATTTAATGTTTCAGTATTCTATTGGACAGATATAGGCCATTTGCTATTAGGATTCTGAAAACACTGTTACACAGAAATGTGAAAAGACGATTTCCATTAAGTGGCCGGTTTATTCCGAATTATTATTGGATCTGGTTGCATTGAAAGCTGCAATTCTACAACATTTAGCACAAATTTAGGACAAAATCCAAACCAAAGTCAAAGCTTGGAGTTTCTGTGAAAATAAGAATTAGACATTCACTTTCAAGGTTGATTGAAAATCCATAATAGCAGAAGACTCCTTATGGATCAGTCCAAGGACTACCTGGTCCAGAAGTCTGTGTCATTCAATGGCCAGCCAGGCATTCTTGATAAGTACTAAACAGAGAAGGGGGTCACAATCAAAGGCATCTGCAAGACAGATTTTTTTTTTTTAAAAAAAAATCAAGATGGTGACTTCAAGATGGAAACCCTACTTTTTTAAAGGTGTGTTGCTCAGTAACAATCTTACACTGTTATTCCCAACACTGTCTAAGATATGCTGCCTTGGGACAGCCAAGACGACTGAGAGATTTTAGGGTCAGACAATATTGATTTAAAATCAGTATATTTCCACTCTAAGATTGAAAATGGCAAGTAGTCGTGAAGAAGGAAGCAGAAAAGGAGAGGAAAGTATTGTGTTTTACAGCTCTAAAAAAAAACTCTAGTGGGATGCACAAAAGCAATTTATAAAAGTTTTCAACTGAGCAGTAAAAAAAGAAGCCTCAAACTGTTTTTCCTTTCCTTACTAACAAACTAGCTCTATACCAGCTTTTCAGAACTAGGGTTACCCAGAGACCATCTTACTTTCTACACAGGTTTTAAGTAAATTCCCCCCAAATGCGAGGGGAAAGGTCAGTTTCTTTTGCTTAAATTTTAAAGACTCCCTTGTACAAGATACTCTACATCTAATCTTCTGAAAATGTTTGGATTACTTACCCAGAGGCACCTTTGCAAATTCTTCCAGAGCTATTAAAAATAAGGAATCCATTTCTATAATAAAAAGGCCCTTTCAAAATATTCCTTTTGCACAAATCTCTTTCCACCAAGCTGTCTAAAATTTAGTAGGGTTCCTCCTTGAAAAGGATGAACTTTGACTGTCTTTTTCATTAAAGTTCCCAAGATTTAAGATTCATTTGCCTGGGAAGAACCTCTGCAACTTGCAAGCATCATGCAATTAGCCAACTTAATCTCCCCATGTTAATCTGTAGGGGAGAAATATTGGATTTTGAAATTACACTGAAACAGGTCAGACCTGATTCACTTTCTTAAAATGAAATCTTGAACTACTTTGAGCATTTACAAATAATGCTATAGAAACCAGAAAAAGGAAGCTTAGCCTATATAATTGAAGGTGAAGGATATGAAGAGTTCAAGTACAGTTTCTATAGGAGAAGAGCAGGCTGAGCTGGAAGGTAGAGTTAAATGTGTCATTAGTTTGGAATCATTGCATTGTCACAAGAAATCCAAGTCCAGCCCACATGAATTCCATTGACCAATTTCTAGCACCATCTAGCACCAATTTAGCTTTGACTGTTAGTTGGGTAAATTCTTTTTTATAAGTAGCAATAATAAATTCTTCTGTGCTTTGAATTCAACAAATGCTCCTAGTTGTTTGCTCCTGACAGTTGCATCTGGAAGGCCCCAGCTTTTTAATTCTGATCTAAAAATGTAGGGTGACCAGGAAGGAGGAATTCACATTCTCTCACTTCCGTTGGCCAGAGGTTCTTTGCATAGACCTCTACTTTCTAGATTTAACTGAATGCTGTTGTAACTGACATCATTTTTTTGGAGAGCAAATGGAAGTATTTTATTTCTTTTCTGACTGTTCACTGTTTAAAATCATTGCCAAAGTTGGGGGGAGGGTGGAAATCAAGACTAGGTTTTGCTTTCTGTATCCATATTGTATCTCATATGTATGTTTTTATATTGTGCATATGTGCAAATATGCATGAGAAACTTTGATTTAATGGACCAGTTTGAGGAAAGTGTGTCCATTAAAGGACAAATGTCCATTTGTAAATGTGAAGGATATAATTTGCATTATATACATTACTTAATTTAAATAATATATACTATGTGCGAAAGTTACATAATATAAGTCACATGCATATTTTTTAAATTATGTAGATTATAGATATAATTCACATAATTTTTTGATTACTGATTTGTAAAACAACAGAGTAACAAGATAAGTTATTTAGGAGTAAAATCCAAGTTCAAACTGTATTCATTTTATCTGGAGTCCACAAATATGGTGAATGGAGTCGATAAAATTCCAAAGGTATGTGCTTCAGTTTGTCTGTTGTGCATATGTATTATTTCTGGTGATCTACATGTGGGATCAGATGATTTGTCTCTCTACATATTTATATTGCTCCAGATATCATTTCAAAGTACATTAGCAGTTTGTCAACATCCGGGTGTTTGCATCATTGAATACGATAATTCCCTGTCGCAGCAAGTAAAATAAATGCAGAAATGCAGAACAGAACAAGAAAAAAAAAGTAGCCTACTTTGTGTAATGCAGAACAAGGGTTTTGACTTTTAAGCAATGACATTTGTAGCTGTATCAAATATCAGTTTCCTTGTACTGTTTTGTAAAAGATATGGACAACTTTAATGCTGCAGTTCTATGCACCTTGTTCCATACTAGCAGGCTTGTAGGCCTGCATTCCTATTGGTCCAGAAAAGCCGGGCAGTGATTGGACGATATAAAGCATCCTGATTGGTTCGCATACGGTTTACCGCGATTGGGTAAAACCAAGTGCGGCAAGCTCAAAAGCTTGTTATAGGCTGCCTAGCCGCAGCCAGCTCTATAAAAAGAGCTGCCGCAGCTAGGAAGTTTGTCTCAGTATCTGGTTCCTTAATAAAGAGCTGTTGTCACTATCTCAAGTCTCATCTCTCCTTGGGACCCACCGCCCAGACATAGCACACCTTTTCTTCATAGAAATGGTCCATAAGTGACTCACATACAAATATTGTCTATAAATTCCTTCATCCTTTAAACCATTTAGCACTGCAATTTATTGTCTAGGACAGGGCTGTCAAACTCCTGGCCCATGGGCTGGATGCATCACACGCTGGCCACACCCACACCTGGTTTAGCGAATGGCAAAAATGTCCCACTACTTCACAGGACGCCACCGTAAAAACATGAGTTTGACACCCCTGGTCTAGGACAGGGATGTCAAAATCGTTTTCATTGAGGGCCACATCAGGGTTGTGTTTGACCTCAGTGTGCCAGGGTGGGCATGGCCAGGGTGGGTCACTCGTGTTGGACTGCCTGTGGTGGTTCAAGTGCTCTGCCATGAAACAGACACCTGAGCTTCATCTTTCACTGCAACGGCCTCCTGCAACCTTCTGCATGGACCACGGGAGGGCCAGTCCTTCATTGTTTCCAGGTTGGCCCTGCAGGCCAGATCTAAGCACCCTATGGGCTGGATCTGGCCCGCGGGCCTTGAATTTGACACCCCTGGTCTAGGACATATCCTTTCCTTCTTGGGAGTAAATCTCATAAATTCAGCAGAGCTTATTTTACAAATAGGATGGCATATTAGCAGCATGAACCAACCCAGTGTGTTGGAATCTCAGTTAATTTGATATTTCAGACTAAACTTAGCATTAGTGCCACTCATGAATACGTGTACTTGCACTAGGTATTTGGAAGCTGAGGGATCATCTTTTAATTCTTATGTGTGATACTGCGATTATACAATAGCTAATCCTAAATGGAGTTACATATAAGTATATCACTAATACATAATGGAAAGGATAAGCACTGGATAGGCTATACATTCCTCCACTTTTAAGGTCATATGAGAAGCACTGATGATCATCCAGATGTTACCATTATATAAACATTAACTAAAGGTCTCTAACTTTCAGGGCCAGAAAGAAAAAATGTCTATCGAGTGAAAAAAGAAAGACCTACAATTTAAAACCCAGAATAGTCAAATATATCAGACTTGTTTTGCAATAGATAGATAGATGTATTCATTACTCCATTTTCATATGCAATAAAGAAACATATTTAGCTATATCATATTTGTGATTTTCTACCATAATCAAATTCCTAGATATGGGACTGAGAATCTGAGAAAATCTTCTTTCTTCTTCTTCTGTCAGTCTTCTCTTAGACTGGAAAGCAGTTAGAACACAAAGGAATAATGATCACTTATAACTTTCCAACTGGATTACTGCAATCTTTCCTTTTTCAGTCTGCCTTTGAAGACCATCCAGAAGTTTAAATTCATCCAGAATGCAGTTACACAGGTGTTTCTTAATATGCCCAGGTAACATACCAATTCTAGGTGCAATTCAAGATGCTGGCCATTATCTATAAAGCCTCCCATGTCACAGGGCTAGGTTATGGAAGTGGATAAGTTTCTAGCCACCCCATATGCTCTTGCAGGGAAGGCACACTCCAGGTTTCTTCTCTAAAATGTTACAAAACCTAGAAGGCTTACATTCTTGGTGGCCACCCGTGCCCTTTGGACAATCTCCATCCATCTACCAATATACAGTTAGCTCCAACCCTGCAGTTCTTTGGATAAATAGCAAAATAGATTTTACAACTGATGAGATGTATTTTATTCTTAATGGCCATTTAATTGTTTGAAATGGTATGCATTTTTATTTCATTTTGTACACTGCCCAGAAGCAGGTTGCTTAATTGGGTGGCCATATAAATATTCTAAATAGATAAATAAACAAATAAGAATCTAAGAATTCTGATTAATAGTATTTATTAAATAATTCTGATTATAACCTTTTAGTAAATAATAATAAATGAATATAACTTTTGCTTATATGTGGGTGTGTTTGTGTGCCTTCAAATCAGTCTTGACTTTTGGTGGCTTCCTGGTTGAGTCCCCACAGTTGTTGTTGTTCAGGATTTTGCCCTTGCCTGCAGCACAGAATTGAGAGAGAGTGACTAGGAGAATGGCCCAAAGTCACCCAGATGGCTTTGTTGTTAAAGTAGGACTAGAATTCATACTCTCCTAGTTTCGATCCTGGTGCCTTAACCACAGCACCAAAATGGTTCTTTAATAAATGCTATTAAGAAAGTAAATAATTTACTTCCAAAGAAAGTATCTATTTTATATCAATTTCTTACCATTTTTTTCTGGCAGGAAGCTTGTCGATTATGAATCTAGAGCTGTCTGAATATTCTTAATTCTTTTTATTAATGTGCTAAGTAACTCCGCCTTTTGAGATCTATTGCTGTGCCGGGTGTAAACTCTGAAATAATAATATCAGAGCTATAAGTGGCAAAATGTGGAGTCCTTACTGCAGGTGATGCCTGAAAAGAGAACTAAATTTACCAGTGGCTGGTAAAAATGAACCAAACCAAATTCTAAAACTACTAGCTGAATTCACCAGATTTACCCAGTATGGAAAGGGTTACCTTATGTATGAAATACAGTTACATCACATAAACATTAAACATTCAATGGCTTAATTATCCAAGCCAATCTAGCTTGCTACTGAATTTTTAGTTCCCTTTCTCTTCCATTACAAACAGAAGTGAAATGCTGAAGGATCAGGAAGAATATCTGTCAAAAATCTACTCAGTAATTTTTCCCTGAATAATCCTTTTATTCTTTTTCTTTTGGAAAAAAATTCCACCATAGATGGCTGGAGACATAGAACACATTGTCCAAAATAGTTACCAGATATCACATTAAGAAAGGCTATGTTATGGCAACTGACAAAGGGTGCAAATTGAATAATGCTTTGCATGTAAACTGCCCTTCCCTTCAAAACTGAGGCTGTTTCACTGATTGGCAATAATAATTTAACCTTGACAGTCTCTATTTAAGACAATTTCACATCATTCTGGCAGCCTGTGCAATTAAGGATTGTCATTCTTTTAAAGTTTTTCTTTTTCTTTTTCTTTTCATATAAATATAATAATATACTGGGCTGTAACTTACCATAAGCCTATTAATTTTCTTCAGTTGGAACAGAGCAAGAATAATTGGTCCCTGTCCTTTTTTAACACCCCATGGCATATTTAGTTATGAATTCTCTCTCCCTGTGGCATTATTTTTTTCCTAGATTATTTCTCCTGTGCCTTGTTTTCTAAATGTTTAATCATTCTTATTCTCTGAACTCTTCCCAATTTGCTTGCTATTTTTCAGATTTGTTGTCTAAACTACAACACTATAAAACAGCCAAGTTTTAAAAAGCTCGTCATATTAAGATAAATAGACTTGTTTAAGATTTATTGTGCTCAATGCAATATAATGAATTACAACTTCTTTATTTTCCTGCTCAGTTACAGTACATAATTCAGAATTTTCTCTCCTTTCTTGATTCAGCAGTATATTTTAAATATTTCCTTTTATATTCTCCTGTGTATTAATAATACGCTATAACAACATCAACCATTAAATGTTTATTCTTTGTTTAGCTGAGTTTGCACAGCTAGAAATTTAAAAATGTGAGTTCATCCATTTTCTTTCTTGATTTTTTTAAAAAAATTAACAGCAATTGGGGGAGTCCTAGGTATAATTTGTCCATTTGGTAGGATGAATCTATATTCCTATAGCCTATTCCAATATTATATCTATAACTGTAAGTAAACGTATATCCTATATCCAAGCATCTGTCCACTATATTTTCATCCCCATTGTTTTTGTTCTAATTGAGAATTCTTAAACCTAAACACTTGAAATATGACATTGATGGCATTATTGGCCTATTAAAACTCTTGATCCAATGTGAATTTTTGGATCTTTTCCTCCAGGAAAAACCTTGGCAGTTTTACTCTTTTGTAGATTGCCCTAGGTTACAGGTATGGAAAAGAGAATTACCTTAAAAAGGTGGAAAGAAACCAGCATTACTGACTTTCAAGAATGGATTCAAGCAACATATTCTCTTATCGATTTTTGAAATGTTTTAATATTGTAAAAATAGAAATGGGAGCAGCCATGTTTCTCTATGCCTTAAATGTAATATGTTAATGGACTGTGCTACTGCCACATTAATATTACATGGATCTTTTTGCATCTATCTATCTATCTATCATCATCTATCTATCATCTATCTACCTATCTACCATCTATCTATCTACCTATTTATCTATGTCTATCATCAATTATCTTCTTTCTTTCAAAGGAACTGTATGTAATAAAAGAAAGAGCAAAATACTGGAAAATGATACAATTACATCCCTACTTCTTCTAGTAGCCCATGGATATTTTTATTGTCTTGAGACAAAAGGCTAACACACAGTTCTGCATGAATAATAGGTTGATACTGTCATAACAATTTCTAAAGGGAAAAAAATTAAAATTTAATTGAGTATATCCAATAGACCTGTATGTAGGTATGATTTGGAAATTCAATTAGAAGGTGGTTTAATCCAATTTTGGATGCAATCAACTCTGTGAATTAGACTGTCAAACTAGAATTGAGTCACTGGATCAAATGAATTACTGAATCAAATCAGTTGCCTTTAAACCCATTTAGTAATTCAATGGCTTTCTGCACAAGAACAGAGAGCATTTCTCTGAAAATTAAGTTGACTGCTTGAATTTCAAAATTAAATGAAGATCTGATTCATTCTGAATTCAGATCAGTATTATAACATTATAGGGGATTCAAACCTTAGAATAGTTTCATAACTATACCCTTAAAATAAAGACATAGAGAAAGATAGCTAATCCATTTGGTCAGAGTAAGTCAATCCAATTGGGAAAAGCAGCTTGGAAAAAATACTTTCTGTTCATTTACAAAATGCTACCAAAACACTGCATCAATTCAGAGGCAATCAACTAGACAAAGGTGATTTCAACTAAATTGATCAATTTGAAAAATTGGTTTGATTTAGCTAACTGAATTTTCCAAAATCAGGCATATAAGCGATCAATCTCTTATTCCACAGCATACACAGGGAATTTTCTAGACAAAGGGAGAAAAAGTAGTTGCTCCCTATCTTTTAAAAATAACCATATAAGAGTAAAAATATGTCTGTTAAATATGAATAGATGTGATTTATGTTTTCAGGGCAGGCATTAGAGTTTGCCCAGCTGAAGCATCTGATGTGAGTGACAGTTTCCTTGTGATGAATGAAGCAGAAGCCTTCACTTTATGAAAAGTTAGAAATTCAATTTCTCCACCACAGCAAGGAATTAGAAAGCTTGAAATTGTTTACTTTCCAAGGATATATAGTTGAATATGAAGAAATATAAAATAGGGAGTGATGCCTTGGGTCAAGAGATATATATATACCGTGTTTCTCATATAATAAGGCCGGATCTGTTAGATTTGGAGGAGTGGGCGCAACGAACGGAGACGAGGCATCGAATAGTGACTCAACTCTTTATTAGTGACTTCAGAAAGAGAACAACTCGCTAGGGCAGCAGCAGCTCCTTTTATCGAGCTGGCTGCTGTCACAGTGCCCAATGATTTAAGTTTGCCGCGCTGAAAGCGTCCAATCAGCGGTGACCCGCTATCAGCCAATCAGACTAGTCGGAAACGACCAATCACGATCTGCTAACTGCGGGTCAATGAGAAGTGCAGGATTACGAGCCTGCTGTGGAAGTAAAACTATTAGGATTTAAAACCAGTGCGTTTGCTTAGTTCGTAACACCCCTTCCCCCTAGGTTCTGTCTGAGGGGTGGGGTGATGTATTCTTCCAAATAGGCAGGTCGTTTCACCTGTCTACTCGATTTACGTTGCTCCACCAGTCTTTGCCCTGGCTCTGGTTCCGGTGTGCTGTGTGCCGGACTTGATGGCAACGATAGTCCAACCTCTTCGCTGGGTGACTCGGGGTTGTCATCTCTGCTTTCGTCACGGCTGTCATTTGGATTCCTTGGATTTGCTTCAGTTGCAGTACTGCTTTGTGGTGAGGCGATCACCTGACTTGGTTCTCCTTCGGCCGGTGAGTATCCCCGGGTTGGTTGTGCTGATTGCTGGTTTTCGCTTACTGGGTTGTATGCTAATTCTCTTCCGGTCCCTTCGGTTTCCCTCCCCCCCCTGGTTTGAAATTCAGGTCTTGTGATGGGGGTAGGTGCTAGTCGGGAGCGAAGTTGGTCTATGCGGCGCTTCCACATTTTTCCATCATCGGTTTGTAAATGGCAGGATCGAGGGCCCGTAGTTTGGGTTACGGTAGCAGGGACCCACAATGGGTCGCCGGAAAAGTTTTTTGCAAAGACTAGGTCGCCTACCTTGAATGTGCGACACCTGCTGCTGGACCCCAGGGGCTTCTCCGGCGTGTAGGCGATCAAGATGTGAGCGAAGTTTTCGGCCCATGAGCAGTTCGGCTGGGGTTCTGTTTGTGGTGCTGCTTGGGGTGATATGCTGGAGGAGAAGCATCCTGGTCACCTTGTCATCGATGTCCCCATGTTCCATCTTGTGTAGCGTTTTCTTTATGAATTGGACCATGTGCTCAGCCCTGCCATTGGCCGCCGGGTGAGCCGGCGAAGTTAAAGCGTGGCATATTCCTCCGTCTGCTAGGTACTGTTCAAATGCCAGAGCAGTGAATTGGGGACCATTATCTGAGACCAGGACATCTGGTAACCCGTGCGTAGCGAATAGTCTGTTTAGTTTTTTGACAACTGCTTCTGTGGTGGTGCTGTTCATTTTGTGGACCTCCAGCCAGTTGGAATAGGCATCTACTGTTATAAGAAATGTGTGTCCCTTGGTGGGTCCCGCAAAATTGATGTGGATACGGGACCAAGGACCTCGAGGCGTTTCCCATTCAGTCGGTGGGGCTTTTGGTGCAGCTGAGCGAGTTTCCTGACATTTGGAGCAGGTGGCCACCCAGGTCTTTATTTGCTTATCTATACCTGGCCACCATGCGTAGCTCCTTGCCAGTGCCTTCATGCGCACGATGCCTGGGTGTCCATCGTGCAAAAGTTTTAGAACGTTATGCTGTAGTCTCTCAGGGATTACGACTCTGTCTCCCCACAAGATGCATCCTTTTTGGGAGAAAAGTTCTGTCTGTCGGTTTTTAAAAGGTTTAAGGATGTCACTGGGTTCGTTGTCAGGCCAACCTCTTTCCACCCAGCTGAGGACTCGTGCCAAACAAGGATCTTTCTTTGTTTTCGAGGCGATGTCCCATGCAGTCAGGGGTGGTGACGGAAGAGTTTCTATTTGTAGTGCAGCTAGGGTTGGGGCTGGGTCGCTGATGACTTCTGGAAGCGGAGAACGGCTCAAAGCGTCAGCGTGGGAAATGGCTTTTCCGGGGCGATGTAGTAATTGGTAATTGTAGGCAGCCAGAAACTCTGACCAACGTGTCATTTGGGGTGATAAAATGTGGGGAGTTGGTTTGTCTCCTGCTAAGATGCCAATTAATGGTTTGTGATCGGTAATTATGGCAAAGGGTCTTCCGTATACATACTCATGGAATCGTTTGATCGCAGACACGATAGTGAGAGCCTCTTTATCGAGTTGGCTATAGTTTCTCTCAGTTTTAGATAAGGTTCTTGAAAAAAACGCAATAGGTGCCTCAGTTCCGTTTGGCAGGACGTGGCTCAAGATGGCTCCTACTCCAAACGGTGAGGCGTCGCAGGTGACAGTTAAAGGTAAAGTCTCGTTATATTGCATTAATACAGCATCTGAAGTTAAAAGGTCTTTAACTTGCTGAAAGGCTCGTTCTTCCCGGTGTCCCCTGATCCAGGGCGCCTTCTTGTCGAGTAGCCTATGCAGGGGTTCAGCAACGGTTGCTTTCTGGGGCAAGAAGATGTTATAAAAATTAATGAGTCCCAGGAAGGCTTGGAGATCTGTTTTATTCCTGGGTCTTGGGGTGTTTTTTATGGCAGCTAGTTTTTTCTCAGTAGGGTGAATTCCTTGTTTGTCAAGAAGGTACCCCAGGAATTCAACCCTCTCAGTGCATAGTTGGCACTTGTCTTTCTTGACCTTCAGGCCAGCGTCTTTGAATTTCTGGAGAACCATTCTAAGTCGTTTTTCTAATAGGCTTTTAGTGGGGGCAGCTATCAAGACATCATCGAAGTAGGGCACAACCCCTTTTATGCCCTGTAATAGTCTCTCCATCAGACTTTGGAAAATGCCCGGTGCTACACTCACTCCAAATTGGAGTCTATTACACTTGAATGCACCCCTGTGCGTGACTATAGTCTGGGCTTCTGCAGTCTGTGCATCTACAGGCAGTTGCTGGTACGCCTGGACTAGGTCCAATTTTGCAAATATTTTTCCACCTCCCAAGGAATGAAGAAGGTGTTGGACCACAGGTACGGGGTAAGCACTCTGCTGAAGCGTGTGATTTAGGGTGGCCCGGTAGTCCCCACATATTCTCAAGGATCCGTCAGGTTTTATGTGGGTTACAATCGGGGTCTCCCATCGGGCGTGGTCAATCGGTTCCAACACGCCCTGGGCTATTAATTTGTCCAATTGTTCATCAATCTTTGGCTTGAGTGCAAATGGCACTCGACGAGGCTTAAGGCGAATGGGCGCGATATCGGGGCTGAGATTAAACGATATGGGGGGTCCTTTGTACTTGCCTAGTTCCTCGGTAAATATGTCCTGGAATTCCTGGACGAGGGCCGCTTCCCAGTCATCGCTTTCGGTCTGGTGTATGCCTGCTAGTTCTATTCCTAGCGGCGCAAACCACTGCAAGCCTAGCAAGCTGGGCCGATCTCGATCGACGATGGTAAGAGGAAGAGTTGCAGTGTGGTCTTTGAAAGATACTTGGACGTGGCGGGTACCGGCAACTGGGATTCTGTTCCCTTGGTAGTCTTTTAATATGATTTTTTGAGTGCTGAGGTCCTGGCGACGGATGTCAGGGATCAGCTGTTTGAGGGTTTTCCACGAGACCATTGATAAGGACGACCCGGAGTCGACTTCCATAACACATGGTTGATTTGCAATGGTAACCTTCACTCGGATTTTCCTTGCATCTAGGGACGAAGCGTGGCCGATTGTGATGGTTTGATGGGTCTCTTCTCGTCTAGTTGAATTGGCGGGTGCTCTATTTCTGTAGTGGCAGTGGCTCCATTGGTTGTTTAGGCGTCCCGAGTTACTGGTGGGGTGCCTGTTGTCTGCCGGAAATTATATTCTCTTCTGTTTGGGCTGGATCCTCGTTTGCTTCTGCATACTTTTGCGATGTGTCCCCTCTTTCCACAGGAATGGCAGAGTGCGTCTAGGAATTTGCAGTCTGACCGCGGGTGATTACCCCCGCATCCAGCACATTGCCGCAAAGATTTAGGGTTCCGCTGGTCTCGCTGGTTGCGTTCTGACCTGAGGCGGTTGACCTCCTCTTCCTCACTTTCTGATGAGGACTTGAGGTCCTCATGGTGGGTGGTCGTTGTGTGCTTTTCGGAGAAAGGCGTAGTGTCACTGGCGAGTTGGCAGTGCGGTGCGTTTGCTCGGCGCATTCAAGCGGCTGATTTCCTGGTTGCTTCTGCTGCAGTAGCTTCGGCGATGACATCTGCGAGGCCGATGTCCCCCTTCACCATAATTTTGCTCTGGGTCGTAGGGTCTTCCAGACCCAGAACGATTCGGTCTCTCAAGGCTTCTTCAAGGTTTGCGAAGCCACAGAGTCCCGCCAGGTTCCTGAGATCAGCGATGAAGTCTCCAACACTCTCGCTTTTCTGTTGGTCCCTCTGGTAAAACTCGTGTCTTCTGATGAGTGTTGGCACCGCCGGTGCATAATGGGCCCGGAGGATTGGCGCGAGGTTGTCCCAATCCATTGTCTTGACTTCGGCTGGTTTCATGAGTGCTTTTGCCATTTTAAAAATGGCGGGCCCGCAATGGGTCAGGAATACAGCTCGTTTCTTGCCAGGCGTAGCATCTTTTAGATTCTTGGTCTCCAGGAACATCTGGAACCTGTCCATATACGAGTCCCAGTCTTCGTTAGCTGGGTCAAATGGAGCAGGTGGTATGGCACTGCTGGTCATTCTGTCGCTAGCGGGTGCGCTCTTAGCCACGTGCTCTGCTTGGTGCTCAACGAGTGTTCAGTCAGCTCTCTTGTCTCCGCATCCCATCCTCATCGCCAGTGTTAGATCTGGAGGAGTGGGCACAACAAACGGAGACAAGGCATCGAATAGTGACTCAACTCTTTATTAGTGACTTCAGAAAGAGAACAACTCGCTAGGGCAGCAGCAGCTCCTTTAATAGAGCTGGCTGCTGTCACAGTGTCCAATGATTTAAGTTTGCCGCGCTGAAAGCGTCCAATCAGCGGCGACCCGCTATCAGCCAATCAGACTAGTCAGAAACGACCAATCACGATCTGCTAACTGCGGGCCAATGAGAAGTGAAGGATTACAAGCCTGCTGTGGAAGTAAAACTATTAGGATTTAAAACCAGTGCGTTTGCTTAGTTCTTAACAGGGTCTTTTTTTTTTTTTTTTTGAGCCCTGAAAAAATGGCTAGGGCGTCTTTTCGGGGTGATTTAATTCCCCCCCCCCCTGCATCTTTGGGTGGGCAGGCGGCGACGGCTTGGATGTTGACCTCGGCGTTGGTGGGGCACTTCGTATCAGGGTCAACGCAGGCAGCACCATATCCAGGTGTGCAACAAAAGTACTTCCTAATGGCAACCCCCGCCCCCATTTCGCATGTTTTAATATAGGCCTTAATTTGGGGGGAAGGGCTTCATTTTATTTCATGCCTATAAAACATGCTGGGACTTCCTATTGGGGGAGGCCGTATTGTTGGAGAAACAGGGTAGATAGATAGATAGATAGATAGATAGATAGATAGATAGATAGATAGATAGATAGATAGATAGATAGATAGATAGATAGACAGATAGACAGATAGATAGATTTAAGAAAACACAGAGATAGATAGATAGATAGATAGATAGATAGATAGATAGATAGATAGATAGATAGAGAGAGAGATAGATAGATAGATAGATAGATAGATAGATAGATAGATAGAGATAGATATGAAATGTAGCAAAGTGTTTTAAGCTGAATCTGCTGACTTACCCAGCCACTTCAGCACCATTGTCAGTACTTCCCAGTATTATTATTATTATTATTATTGTTTGTCACATAATCAACCAGATGTATCCTTTCAAGCTGTATTCTGATTGAGCACTGATTAAGCAGTGTATTTTGAGAAGAAGCACTTTATTTTATCAGTCCTCAATTTCTTCCATTTAGAATTAGTGGATGATCCCAGCATCCTACACTAGAATATATCTATCTGTTCCCTTTTGAACATGGTTTTGTAATTATCTGTTATGAATTCCCCTATCTATCTTATTCTATGATCAAAAGCCCCCAATGTTGTAATCTTTTCTGGTTGTCTAATTATTTTGACCATCTTTTTCAACCATAAAGAGAACATTTCCCCATCCATGGGGGACTTGAAATTCTATCCACCCACCCTTAAGTCATCAGAAGAAAACAAGATGAAATTTGCTGTCCTCGTTGTCAATCTATCCTAACTTTCTTTTGAGGCAATGGCCGAAAAGCCTTGCAGATTTTTTTTTATATCTTGGAGCCTCCCTTGGATACTTTTGGAATAAATGGATTTTTGCCAGAATACATCTAAGGAAAAATTAAGTTTGTTTGATGAATGGGCTGGGAATGAGATGAAGGCAATATCAAGCGAACATGACATAGAAATTATGCTAAAAGGGCATGTTTGTATTATGGTGGTAGACTTTAGAAGAAACCCTCCCATACTACCACCTCTTACAATACTAGACAACACAGTATCAACAGTAGAGACCTTCACATTTCTAGGTTATACTATATCAGATAACCTAAAATGGACACCCAACATCAAAAACATCATCAAAAAAGCACAACAAAGAATGTTCTTTCTGCGCCAACTCAGAAAGCTCAAACTGCCTGAGGAGCTGCTGATACAGTTTTACAGAGGAATTATTGAATCTGTCATCTGCACCTCTATAACTGTCTGGTTTGGTTCTGCAACCCAGTAGGACAGACACAGACTTCAGAGGATAATTAGGACTGCAGAAAAAACAATTACTACCAACCTGTCTTCAATCAAGGACCTGTATACTGCACAAGTCAAAAAGAGGGTTGTGAAAATATTTACAGACCCCTCACATCCTGGACATAAACTGTTTCAACTCCTTCCCTCAAAACAATGCTGTAGAGCATTGCACACCAGAACAACTCGACGCAAGAACAGTTTTTTCCTGAAAGCCATCAACTATTACAAAGTCTGCCCTACTATTACTGTTAATCTTCTCATCACTCCTTTTCACCCATTCCCTCCCACTTGTGACTGTATGACTGTAACTTTGTTGCTTGTGTATTTTCGATTTATATTGACTGTTTCTTAGTATGATTTGATTGCTTATTGTACCCTATGACTATTATTAAGTATTGTACCTTATGATTCTCGATTCTTGACTAATGTATCTTTTCTTTTATGTATGATGAAAATATTTACACCAAGACAAATTCCTTGTGTGTCCAATCACACTTGGCCAATAAAGTCTTCTCTTCTCTTCTCTTCTCTTCTCTTCTCTTCTATTCTCTTCTATTCTATAGGTAGGTTCAGTGGGAATTGTTCTAGTGAATTGTTCTGTTATAGAGCATCTACATTCATGTACATTCAAGTTAGGGTGCACAAGTCCCCAGAAAGTGTCTATATTTTAAAAAAAGTTTCATTTTCTCTTCTTCATATGACCACAATTAACTACGCAGGGGGAAGCAAAGAGAGGATTTGTAAAATAAAGCACTAAATATAAGTTGGTATTCCTGTGAAGGCAAAAGGGCATGGAAGTGTTGTTGGTAATGAGAAATGTTTTAGGCAGGCTGACAAAATTTTACAAGTATAAGTACTGTAAATTTGAATGTCAGCACCTCTCCCTCTGTGAAATTCCCCCATGCTTGTTATCATAACATAAATGCTTCGTGTTTCATTCTGACAAAAGGGAAATTGGTAGTTAATCTTTTGCAGAATCTATTTAATACTTTAAGTGCATTGCTGTAAAGCTTATTTTAACTGCCCTGCCCCAAGTCACACAATTCCAGATTTACATCTTAATTACCAGCATGAGTTGTTCCAATGGAATTAATTCAGACTTTAAAAAAATGAAGAAGAAAAAACAGTAGGCAACAGAAGGACATCACATGGAAATGATGATGGTAGAAAATCAGTTGGAACCACTTTCAGTAGCATATTTAATGCAATTTATTTTGAATATCTTCCTATTGGGAATATGTAGATTATGTCTCATGGCTATTAATAACTGTTCTAGGGCAGATCTGGTTACAGCACATGTATTCACGGGACAAAAAACATTGTGGCATTTTAAAAGATAAACTATTTACTATGGAAGAAGCTTCATGGAGTTGATTCTATTTGATATAATGGGTGATGCAATAGCACCATTATCTCTCATGTCCATAGTGACTTTATGGTTTATGGAAATCGTGGAAGATTGAACTTCACTGTTGCCTGGAAAGTGATAATAAATTATGGCCTTAAAAACCCTAAGGCTTGGTGCTATGTGGTAATTAAAAAGAAGAAGAACTAAAGAATAACGCTCATATTTTTTCAGGATGGGTGGGTGGGAATATATGATGATAACCATTTGAAAGTGCTTTCAAAGCATTTTCATAATCCATTCTATAATGTGTGTGTGGGGGGAAATATTGTTAATCAAATGCCCATTTATTTGTGCTAATGTCAATAATGAGATCATTATGCTGTCTTCCTTCCTATGTGGAACAGTGATCCCATTCATAAACCAACCAAACCAAACTCAATTAAGGTTAGCTTCAGCAAAACAGAGATCCTCATGTACCCTTAAGAGCTATTTTTACATGTCAAATTATTACTTGGTGCTTCCTGGTGAGAGACATCACAGTATCAATATATAAAAATACTTATGAAGAATTGTGTAATGTTTTATTGAAGATGTTGTAAACAATAATGACATCACTCATTTTGCTGAGTGTTTTGATCAGCAATTTACTCTAGCTCATTCATTGATTTCATGAAGGTTCAGAAGTTATTTTTGTTTTGTTTGTAATGTTCCTTTGGCTTTCATCATTTTTCTCACCATATCTTTCTATTAGGGAATAGTTCAGTCATGCCTTTTGATCAAAAAATCTCCATGGAAGCATCTCCAAAGGGATATATAGAATATATATAGAATTCACAAATGCCGTATCAGGAAGAAAAACAAAACAAAAACAAAATCTAACAACAATAATAAGCAAAGGAAAAAAATGAAATCATAAAAAAAAAGGTAATAAGCATATGAAGTCTTGGGATTTCAACAGATTTTTGAGATGCTTACAGTAAGTTTAGATCAGGGGTGTCAACCTTGATTTCAGTGGGGGTCACATCAGGGTTGTGTTTGATCTAATAGGCTGTGCACCCCGCATGGCCTGGGGGCATGACCAGGTGGGATGTCACTCATCAAGGCTCCATTTTTGACTATGACGGCCTCCTGCAGCTCTCTGCTGGTGAAAAAGGAGCATGCAACTTCCCTGGGCCTATGTTTTCTCTGGCAGAGGGCTGCAGGAGGCCATTGCGGCCAAAAATGAAGCCCGTGTGGGCCTTGCACAGCCTCCCTGAGCTCCATTTTCACTGGCAGAGGCTTGCAGGCCAGTCCTTTGCTGTTTCCAGGGTGGCCCTGCGGGCCAGATCTAAGCACCCCACAGGCCACATCCAGCCCCGGGACCTTGAGTTTGACACCCCTAGTTTAGATAAACAAATACAGATTCAACATTAGTAAAAAGAAAACAATGTTACAAGTTAAGAATCAATAATCTTAAGATGGTTGGGTGTCTTTTGGCATTTTTCTCTCTTAAAATATATGATCTTTTTTAATTTAAAAATGTCTCTGGAGAGTTTCAAAGCTTAGACAGGTATCATTTTGCATGACTATATGTAACTGTATAAATATTCTCAGGAGCTCTGCCTTGAATTCTCCCACAAGTGAGAGTAGAAAACAGATTTATGCTATATAGACAAACATATTAGAAAATAATATAATCTATGAGATCTCACCAGCAAACAACAGAATAGAAATTGAATGATTGGATTGAACATTATATGACTAAAGCTTTGCAGTGGCAAACAGCGATGATAGCAGAATAATAATTGAAGAAATGCCAAGTCCAAAATGCCTAAGTGTCATTGTAATATATTAACAAGTGAGAGAAATTAATTTGAGCTATTACATTCTAGTAGAGCAAATTCCAAGGACAGTGAATCTTCAATTAATTTTCCTATCAAGCCCCAGGGGATTCTCATGTCCAGTTCAGAAGCATTTATTTAAAAGCATAGGACATTTTTCCATGTAATCCAAGATAAACCCAGTGATAACCTCAGACCAGAGATGGATATTTACATCTAAGTCACTCAAAATTCTGCAAGAATCAACAGACTTAAACAAATGTATTCTCAAAATGACAGAGGAAATATGTTCATCTGTAAGGCTTCAAATATAAGTATTTAGTGTGTTACATAGAATAAAAATCTGGTTTTAAATCATCCGGAATGACTTGAATAATATGATTTCATAATATATAAACATAACACAATGGGGAATAGCAAAAATCCAGAAAGCTCTCAGAAAATGTCACAGAGTGATAGAAAAAAGGCAAAGAATTGGGAACAGGAGCTGTGATGCAAGATAGGAGAAGAGTTTGAGTCAAAGAAGCTTTTTTTTTTTTTTTACATCTATACTGCCACTTTGATATAAAGCTGACAGTTATCTTGTCCTTGAGCACCAGAGAACTCTATAGTTGGGAATCACTGATCTTCAATTACCTGCTTGTTAGATGTCCATGGAAGCAGGAAATGGTGCCAGGAGATAGATGAAGTAATATACAGACCATTAGTATATTTCAATTCTTCACCATTTCACCATTTAAATAAATATACTAGAAAATCTTTTTTGATATATAGTGTTCCAGGAATGAAGACATTGTTTTCTAATTGTTGGGAATGTAAATGTGCCTTGGTTGTGGGCTTCTGGTTGACCACTATGGAAAGAAGATGGTAGTCTTTAATCTAATCTGGCAAAAGTTTTTTTTTAATCTTTTCAATGTACATCCTCAATAAGTATATGTACATGTACTCATATACTGTGAGTTATGTGACTCAAAAAGTCTAACAAAGAATTGAATAGAGGCTAGTAGAATCCAATATGAAAGGACGCTGTTTTAATTAACTGAACATGTATTACTGATTTTATTCTGTTTGTTGCCAAAAGTTCCTTTTGGTAATTGAACAGCTATAAAAGTCTGTTTCATATGTTGGTTTGTTTGTTTAATAAGCTACCTAGAGTCATTTATGTGAGATGAGCAGCTATAGAAATTAAATAAGAAAATACAAGTGTACATACATACATATATCCTCCCTGGTTTAGCTTTACTGAAACCAGAATGAATACATATTCAGAATCAATGCATGTTTTCTCCAAATATTTACAAACGGTCACTATTGAGCTGTGGTGGCACAGTGGTTAGAGTGCAGTACTGCAGGCTACTTCTGCTGCCTGCTGGCTGCCTGAAATTTGGCAATTCAAATCTCACCAGGTTCAAGGTTGACTCAGTCTTCCATCCTTCTGAGGTGGGTAAAATGGGAACTCAAATTGTCGGGGGCAATATGCTGACTCTGTAAACCACTTAGAGAGGGCAGTAAAGCACTGTAAAGCAGTATAAAAGTCTAGGTGCTATTGCTATTGATTGTTTAAGCAAAGCTTTCATTGAGCTCTTGATTAGTAGTTTTTCATCATACTGCAGAACCAAAATAAGATAAATAGAAGAAAAGCTCAAAAGTTATGGTTTATTTGGGAAATAGTTGTGCTGAAGCTTTAAAACAGTAAATTTCCATCCAAGAAAAAGGAAATTATATGTTCACTTAAAACAGTGGAAACAGCCTAACTCTTGGTATTTCCCCATATAAATATCAAATTACAATTTCAAAATCCACTTTCTGACAGTTACTTATCCCAGACTGTTTTTTCTGTGAATATTTGTACTATAATATCCCCCCCCCCCAAAAAAAAATCTCATAAAGTCACAACACAAAGGGTCATAGTTAAATCCCTGAGATTAAGAAGAATGCGAAAATAGATCCAAGGTTAATAGAGGCATTTTCTTTTATTAGAGATTATGAGAAATAGATAGGATATTTTAAATATTTGCAACAAATGTTCTTAATGGAAACAACTCCAATTATATTATTTTAAAAATAATTAATAAACACTTCATTTCCAAAGGCTGTTTTGTTTTTTCTTCTTTTGATAAAAAAGCACATGACTTTATCTTCAAACAAGCTGATGAAAATCCACTTTATTTTCAAAACCTCTAGCAAATATAAGAAGTCACTTATTTTGTCTCTGGTAGAATTTATTTACTTTTTCTATAACCATTTGGGTTAAAGTTGTGTGGCATTCCTAGAAATAGGCAGTGTACAAACATTGTAATCAAAATTGGTTTGGTAAATGAAAACATATTATTATATTATAACGAATAATTTAGAACTATGTAATGAAAATTATATTAAAAATCAATCAATGAAATAACAAAACTGTTGGAGTGTTGGTTTGTTTATTTGTTTCATGTGTCTTTCTATCACCTAAAGGAGTTTGTGTATATGGTTGTCAATGAGTAAAGGTGAGGTTGAGAGCACTGACAACAAAAATACTCAACCAAAAAGCAATAAGATGCAAAAGTGGATCTCCATAGCCCCATAAATTGAATCAACAACTACATCTTGCATATATTAGGGAAACAATCTTGGATTCCAGGTTAGGACAGCATAATGAAATACTGCAGGCAACTTCTGTTGACTGCTGGCTGCTAGCAATTCTCACTGGCTCAAGGTTGACTCAGCCTTCCTTCTATATTTGTAAAATGAGAACCCAAATTTACCACTATGCAGTGGTAAATAAGTCTAAGTGCTATTGCTGTTGCTATTTATAAGAAGTTTTAAGAAATACATTTTGAAAATGTTTATATCAATCATTTTCAAAAGTTATTATTTATTGCTAGCAAAAACAATTCCAGTTCACGTATGAATTATTTGAATACACCTGTTAATAGATATATTAATGAATCCAAGCAATCAAAAGCATATCAATTCATATTCATAAATAAAAAACATCAAATCTCTAAGACCAGAAGTTATTGTATCAGAGGAGGGGGAAAAGGAGGGAGTGACAGAGTTACTGGCACACTTTAGATCCAAGAGGGATTCAATAGATATTTGAAGTAAAGCTGCAGGTGCTTTATAGCTTGTGTTTCAGGTTTATAAAAATGCAGGTGATAATAGCTGAATTAATTGAAAAGTTATTAATACATGGATACATATAAGAAAAATAAAAAAATAAAAGAAACAATAGGACAGGGACGGTAAGCGCATTGGTGCGCTTTTGCACGCCCCCTACAGACCTCTTAGGAAAGGGGTGAGGTCAATAGTAGACAGTCTAAGGTTAAAGTTTTTGGGGTTTGGGGAAGAAACCACAGAATCAGGTAAAGTATTCCAGATATTGACCACTCTGTTGCTGAAGTCGTATTTCCTGGAATCAAGTTTGGTGCGATTAACCTTGAGTTTGTATCTATTGTTTGCTCTTGTGTTTTTATGGTTGAAGCTGAAGTATTCATTGACAGGTAGGATATTGCAATTTTTGATTTTATATACTATATTTAGATCGGACTGAAGGCGGCATAGTTCTAGGTTTTCTGGGTCTAGAATTTTGAGTCTGGTGGCATAAGGTATTCTGCAATGAGTAGAGGAGTGGAGAACTCTTCTTGTGAAATATTTCTGGACTTTCTCAACTGTGTTAATATCAGATACGTAATGTGGGCTCCAGACTGATGAGCTGTATTCGAGTATTGGTCTAGCAAATGTTTTGTATGCTCTAGTTATTAGTGCAATATTACCAGAGAAAAAGCTATGTAAGATTAGGTTAACAACTCTTAACACCTTTTTGGCTATGTAGTTACAGTGGGCTCTAGCACTTAGATCATTAGAGATGAGTATTCTAAGATCCTTGACAGAGTTTGGATCATCAACAAGGTCTTGACTATTCATCCTGTATTTTATTTTCTGATATATATATTTTTTGCCAATATGTAGGACAGAGCATTTATTTGTTGAGATTTGAAGTTGCCATTTGTTTGACCATTCTGATACACAGTCAAGGTCTTTTTGAAGGTAGCAGTATTGTCTGTGATGTTGAATAGCTTTACATCATCTGCGAAGAGAACGCAGTTGCTCTTGATACGATCACAGAGGTCATTTATGTAGAGTATGAAAAGAGTTGGTCCTAGAACACTGCCTTGGGGAACACCACTGTTGACAGGTACAGAATTTGATAGGATGCTCCCAATTTTGACAATTTGTTGTCTGTTTGACAGGAATGCTTCTATCCAGTAATGCAGGTGTCCAGAGATACCGTAAGATTTTAGTTTTAGGAGTAGTTTGTCGTGTACCACTGAAACAAAGGCTTTACAGAAATCTATGTAGATTGCGTCTATTGCTTTGCCCTGATCAAGTTGTGTAGTCCATGTTTTGCAGTGTAAGAGTTGCAGATTATATGATAGTTTTTTCCTGAAATCAAATTGTTTATTAGAGAGTAGGTTCTTTGTTTCTAAGTGGAGGATGATGGATTGGTTAATAATTGATTCCATGACTTTACAGGTGACGCAGCATAAAGAGATTGGTCTGTAATTTTCAACTAGGCTGGGGTCTCCCTTTTTGAAGATGGGGATGACCATGGCTTGTGACCATAGTTTTGGCAAGGAAGTTTTGGCATAGTTTTGGTCATGAAAGATTTTTCAAAGATTATGCTTAGAGGTTCTGCTATGGCAGTGGATAGCTTTTTTAAGAAGTAGGCACATATTCCATCCGGTCCAATAGATAGAGATGGTTTTAGATTGCGTAGTGCTTTTTCAACATTGTCTTTTGTAAAATCGATATGTATTAGATCATTGTAGTTGTAGGGAGAGATGCATTGAGCCATGTTTCACAGACAAATATAATGTCGAATTTAGCAGTATTTAGTAAGAGGAGATATTCAGGTATTTTATTTACAAGGCTTCTAGCATTGAGTAGCTTGCATTTAAGGCCAGTTGTGGTTGGAATAGAGGTAGTTAGGGCATGCGTACCTAGTTTTTAGTGATGTTGGATTGGATGGGATGGGATTGGATGCGGAGTTGCCGGTTGTGTGACTTTCTTTTGATGCAATCAGCTCTGTAGTCAATGTCTAGATCCTTTTCTCCATTGTCTAGATGGTTTTTGAGTTCTGCGCGGAGTTCACGGGAGCGGATTCTTTGCAGTATGGATAAGTCTGGTCTTTTGTTTCTTTCCACCTTTCCCAGCATTAGTGCTTCTCCTGAGAGCTAGGACTTCACATAAAGTGTTCAAAGTGGATTGATTTGAGCCTGATCATTTATGTCTTGAGTGAGAACTCTGGGCTGATTTGTTTGTTTGATAATCCATTTGTTTATATCCTTGGCTGTCCATGGTAATCTCATGGAGGTATACATTTTGGTGAGCTGCAGCCCACTTTATCGGATGCAGAGAGACAGACTCCTAAATTTTTGTCATCATAGACTGACAATGGCAGTTCTCCCACAATGTCTTCATGTACACAAGTGTATATTTTGAAAGCTGTGAACAAAAGAACGTCAGAGGAAGTGGAATTAAAAATAGCATCAGGGAAAAAAATGAATGTGTTCGCAAACAAAGGTGTCTCTCTCTCTCTCTTTTTTTTTTAAATTACAGAAAATATTATGGAATACTATTGTCTGAATATGTGTGATAGGTATTCATTTACTTTATTTATAACCCACCACAATCCTTGGCTGTTTACAGTAATAAAACATAGGAAATAAACATTCATGGTAACAAAAAATTATATTACACAAGTACAAAGTCATAAAATCCCCAGCCATGATGTATTCATTGTTCCTAGTGATCATGCATCACTGTAAATTCTCCAGTGCTTTATTTTTATCAGATGCTGGAAGACCATAAATGAAGGGGCCAACCCCCTTCAAGTGAGAAGATTGTCTAAAGCAGGGGTGTCAAACTCAATTTCATTGAGGGCCACATCAGGGCTCTGGTTGAGCTTGAGGATGGTTAGGCATGGGCAACTAGGTGGGTGTGACCAACTGGGTGGGTGTGACCAATTGGGTGGGCATGGCTAGTTTGACACCACACCCCAAACTCCTGGCATGTTTTCTATTCACATTGGCCGAAGCCAGGCTGGCCTGATCTTTCCTCCTCACATTGGATAGACTGGGCCAAAGCCAGACTGGCCTGATCTTTCCTCTTCAATAGACCAGGATGGCCCCATGGCCCAGATCTGACCACATTATGGGCCGGATCTGGGCTGCGGGCCTTGAGTTTGATACCCCTGGTCTAAAGGATAGCTGTTGCCAATGCAAAGTAGAACCGAAAAGTCTCCACTGTGTGCATCTTATGGAAATGGAGAACTATCACCAGTTGTTATGGAGGATACAAGTCAGTATTGACTCAGACTAGAATTAGGCCACTTCACATGGATGTCAGTGCAGATTCTCCGTCATTCAGGAATGATATTTACTTACTTACTTACTTACTTACTTACTTACTCATTCATTCATTCATTTGCCTTTCTCATATCCAATGACTCTAGGCAGCTTATAACATAAAAACATGAAAAAAATTAAAACCATCAATTATAAATAACACAGCAGGTAAAAACCATTAACACAAGATGTCAAAGGAGGGAGCTAGATACACCAAAGGCAAGAGTGGTAGGATTAGGTTTTAATTACTCAACCATCTCCAGTGTGAAGCTGCCTCATTGGGTCTCCAAGCCATTTGGCAGAGCCAGATCTTAAGGCTCTTAGGAAAAGTCAGAAAGTTGGGAGCCAATCTCACCTCAGGGATTCATATGTTCCAAAGGGCAGGAATCACAGCAGAGAAGACTATTCTACTGGATCCCACCAGACAAAATTTCTTGGCTTACCAGATCCACAGTATGCCCCCTTTGCTGGGGCAGGTGGGGCAGGCCAGTCCCATTGGAGTAAGATGGTTCCTCATGTAGCCTAGACCCATGCCATGCAGGGCTTTAAAGGACATGATCAACATCCTGAATTGTGCCCAGAAGCAAACTGGCAAGCAATGAAGCAGTGGTGTAACATGGGACATTCTAAGGGTCTTAAGAACTACCCATGCAGCTGCATTCTGTTTGGATAAGCTGCGAAAGATTTTGAACCAGCAAGCAAAGAAATTCAGTGTTTGCCATGATTCAGCTTCCAGATCACATGAACATATTCCACTCCCTTCATCTTGTCCTTAGACCCTAAGTGACACAGGTTTAAATCAGGCTTAATTTATTAGCATGAAAACTTTATATTCCTCTTTAGCCTTAAGGGATGCTGAATCTATTATGCTGTCACCCTTTTCCTCAGATGGAAGTCAGGGCAGTAGCAGTGGCTGGAAATGAAGTCAACAGACCCAGGAAACGATTTGCACTTGGACCGGATGCAAATGCCAAGAACGGCTGGAGCACCCTTCAGTTCTGTGGTGGAGAAAGATTACAGATTTTTATCGATCTTAGTTTCTGCCCTCAAGTGTTCACAAGAGAGATTATCACTGCTAGAACAGTTTCTCAATCTTACCAATGTTAAGATGTGTGGACTTTCAACTCCTCAAATTCCCCAGCCTACACGCTGTGAAATAGAGCTCTGAAATTAAAGGCAGCCTATAGAAATGATGACCTCCACAATTTGTTCACTGCAGCGCAGTGCTCACTAGCCACCTGAGCAGAGCAGGTGTGTGTGTGTGTGTGTGTGTGTGTGTGTGTGTGTGTGTGTTTTCTTAAGTTTTCACGGGTACTTACATGTATGGTATTCAGCTTTGTTCGGGTATTTTCCCACGTCATTATGGTTGTGCTTTTAAAGTTGTAGCAACGTTTTGGCAGAATCTCATCTGCCATCATCAGGCTTCTGTATTGTGTTTGATGAACACAATACAACTCCCCCCCCCCCCAAACACATCCTAGATCTGACCAACCACTGCCTAACCAATATATACTTCATCCACAATAGACAAAGATACAAACAGATAGAAGGAGCAGCCATAGGATCACCCCTCTCACCCATCATTGCTAACCTATACATGGAACACTTTGAAACCAATGCTCTAGACAAATCCGAACACAAACCCAAACTCTGGCTCAGATATGTAGATGACACTTTTGTAATTTGGCCACATGGGAAAGAAAAACTGGACAACTTCCTCACACATCTTAACAACCTACACCCCAAAATACAATTCACCATGGAAACAGAAACCAACAACCAATTTCCCTTCCTGGATGTCCTAATTTACAAAAAAACCAATGGCTCCCTAGGACACACCATCTACTGGAAAAAAAAAAACACCGACCGCTACCTAAATGCACAATCCCATCACCACCCTGCACAGATCAACTCCGTAGCCAAGACCCTCATCTCCAGAACTAAATGCCTAGCTGACAAAGACCACCTGAGAACAGAACTACACACCCTCACTAACGTATTAATTTCCAATGGATTCCAAAGAAACACTATTACCAATCTAATCCAAAAAGAGATACTCTCAAAAAACCAAGACACAGAACAAGACAACAGTACCACACTCCTCCCCTACATCAAAGGCATCACAGACAAAATCAGCAAAATTCTCCACAAACATAATATCAGGACAGCCTTCGGCACTGACCAAAAAATAGCAACATCCTAAGAAACCCCAAAGACAAGATCCAGCTCGAAAACCAAGGAGTTTATGAAATACCATGAAACAATTGCCCAGTCACATACATTGGACAAACCAACAGGAGAATAAATGCACACATCGCAGAACACAAAAACGCAGTCAGAAGAGAATAAAATACTTCCTCCCTCTTCCAGCACCTTAAAGCCACAGGACATGAAATTAATTTCGAAGGAACCAAATTAATATCCAACACTGAACACTCCAGCAAAAGAATAATCAGGGAAGCCATTGAGATCGAGAAACACCCCCATAACATGAATAGACGGGATGATACCTCCCACCTACCAGACATCTGGAAATTAGCCCTCACCAACACACGAGTCCCAGCCACAAAAACCAACACCAAACCCAAAACAACACGGGACACAACTGCCAATCCCCCTCATCAGATCCAGGCCCAAGCCCATCCTATAAACGAAGGACAACCACCATCCAGAAAACAGACCACAGCTGCTTTGGCAGCTGTCGCACCCCCCAACCCCAAAACCAAACAATCTGACACATGCCAAGAACACAGACCCAGACCCCAAACTTGAAGCCAGACTAAAACCCAGAATGCTACATCACAGCCACCTGCTCAGGACATCACATCAGAAAACTCAGGAAATTACACCACAAAAACTCAAGAAGGTGCAACACAGCAAATGACCCAGGATATCACAGCACAAGACCAAGGATACCACAGCAATAAATCTCACAAGGTCATCACACAACCCATTGCCCAAGCCGCTACTACATAGGAGGCTAATGGAAAAGAGAGCAAAACACAAATGACCAAGGAGATTACAATACAGGACCCAGATACCACAACAAAAGAACTCGCAAGCCCATCACACAACCCATTACCCAAGCCGTTAAAACACGAGAGGCTAATGGAAAAAAGATCACTACAAAAGAAATGACCCAGGAGATTACAGCACAAGATCTAGGATATCTCCACAACAAAACTCACAAGGTCATCACACAGCCCATTATACCAACATCAACTCAATCAACCAATCAAGAGGCAGCAGCACAGCCAACCAGCCCAGCACACCAGCCCCCACCACCAGTATTTATAGAGAGACGGCAGCTCCGATCACACACTGCTTGCACTGGCATAAAGCCAAAAGCACCAGCCTGAGGATGGTGAGTGGGACCTCGCCGAAACATCACCAAGATACTCTTAATCTTACATGGGAAAAGACCCGAACACACCTAGACCTACATACCTGTACCCGTGAAAATCTATGAATATATATATATGCTATGTCTCACCTTCACAAGGTAGATGAGAAGTCCAAAAATCCGACCAAATACAAGCAGGCAAGAAGATTCAGTATTTACAGAGTTAATTCCTTTGAGCTGGCTATGTTCTTGGCAATATCACACACACTGCCTGCCAAGTCCGACAAGATAACAGCCATTAATCACAGAGGCTTTCAGGAAACAGGATATACCAAAGCTCCACAGAAAAATTCACACTTTGTCCCATACGGAGCTCTCAGAGAAAACACACCCACTTTTATCCCCTGTGGGGTGTGTCATTCACTCAGCTCAGTCTCTGATTCGTCCACGCTTCCTGCGTTGTAGCTCACACCTTTTCCTGCGACGTTGTCTAGCATCAAGCCAGCATTCGTCTACTTGATTCTCTGTCAGAGGCTGCTCTCCTCCTTCTCCTGATTAGCCTCAGGCTGTCCCTCTCGGTTATCTGCCGACACCTGAGGCACAATCACGGAGGAAGGCATTGCCGAAGAGGAAGGTCCTGGGGAGGAAGGCATTCCCAATTCCTCCTCCTCCTCATCTTCCAAATCCTCTTCCTCTAGGAATGCAGGCTCAGGACTCGGAGCCACAACATATATATATACGTACGAACGTACAGGTGAAACTCAAAAAATTAGAATATCGTGCAAAAGTTTATTTATTTCAGTAATCCAACTTAAAAGGTGAAACTAATATATGAGATAGACTCATTACATGCAAAGCAAGATGTGTCATAATTGAGATGATTATGGCTTACAGCTCATGAAAACCCCAAATCCACAATCTCAGAAAATTAGAATATTGTGAAAAGGTTCAATATTCTAGGCTCAAAGTGCCCCACTCTAATCAGCTAATTAAGCCATAACACCTACAAAGGGTTCCTGAGCCTTTAAATGGTCTCTCAGTCTGGTTCAGTAGGAATCACAATCATGGGAAAGACTGCTGACCTGACAGTTGTGCAGAAAACCATCATTGACACCCTCCATAAGGAGGAAAAGCCTCAAAAGGTAATTGCAAAAGACATTGGATGTTCCCAAAGTGCTCTATCAAAGCACATTAATAGAAAGTTATGTGGAAGGAAAAAGTGTGGAAGAAAAAGGTGCACAAGCAGCAGGGATGACCGCAGCCTGGAGAGGATTGTCAGGAAAAGGCCATTCAACAGTGTTGGGGACTTTCACAAGGAGTGGACTGAGGCTGGAGTCAGTGCATCAAGAGCCACCACACACAGACGGATCCTGGACATGGGCTTCAAATGTCATATTCCTCTTGTCAAGCTGCTCCTGAACAACATACAATATCAGAAGCATCTTACCTGGGCTAAAGAAAAACAGACCTGGTCTGTTGCTCAGTGGTCCAAAGTCCTCTTTTCTGATGAGAGCAACTTTTGCATCTCATTTGGAAACCAAGGACCCAGAGTCTGGAGGAAGAATGGAGAGGCACACTCTGCAAGATCCTTGAAGTCCAGTGTGAAGTTTCCATGGTCTGTGTTGATTTGGGGAGCCATGTCATCTGCTGGTGTTGGTCCACTGTGCTTCATTAAGTCCAGAGTCAACACAGTCTACCTGGAGATTTTGGAGCACTTCATGCTTCCTTCCACAGATGAGCTTTATGGGGATGTTGACTTCATTTTCCAGCAGGACTTGGCACCTGCCCACACTGCCAAAAGCACCAAAACCTGGTTCAATGACCGTGGCATTACTGTGCTTGATTGGCCAGCAAACTCGCCTGACCTGAACCCCATAGAGAATCTATGGGGCATTACCAAGAGCAAGATGAGAGACATGAGATCGAACAATGCAGAAGAGCTGAAGGCCACTATTGAAGCAACGTGGTCTTCCATAATACCTCAGCAGTGCCACAGGCTTCCATGCCACGCCACATTGAGGCAGTAATTGCTGCAAAATGGGCCCAAACCAAGTACTGAGTACATATGCATGCTTATACTTTTCAGAGGTCTGATATTGTTCTATGTACAATCCTTGTTTTATTGATTGCATGTAATATTCTAATTTTCTGAGATTGTGGATTTGGAGTTTCATGAGCTATACGCCATAATCATCACAATTATGACAAATCACGGCTTGAACTATCTGACTTTGCATGTAATGAGTCTATTTCATATATTAGTTTCACCTTTTAAGTTGCATTACTGAAATAAATGAACTTTTGCACGATATTCTAATTTTTCGAGTTTCACCTGTATATGTTTTCTTATGTTTCCATGGATATTTATATGTATGGTATTTAGGTTTCTTCAGGTTTTTTTCCCACGACTTAATATTTGTGCTTTTATTATAGTGACATTTTGGCAGAATCTCCTCTGCCATCCTCAGGCTTGTGTGTTGTGTTCTTTTTAATCTTGTGTGTCAGGCTTGGCAACCGTTTTTTGTTTGAATTTGGTGCTGGCTTTCTGCTTTATTTGAATGGTTTTTTCCTCATCCTGATTGGCTGGGAGTCTAGGTCTGTTTTTATTGGTCTTTGAGTTGCTGTGTTCTTGATTGGTTGGCAACATTGTGTTTTGTGCATTGAGGTTTCTTAGCGCAGCTTGGTTTCTTGTGAATGGCTGATAATTATTTATTAGGAAGCTAGGTTTTATTTGGGTAGCTGGCTGGGGCGTGTTTGGGCTGGAGGTATTGGGGGGGGGACTGTTTGTGTCCAGGTTGGGCATGTTTCTCTCTATACCACAATCCAGGCAAGCATATATATATATATATATATAGGCTGAAGGAAAAGCAATGACATAAACCGGACATAAATTTTGCTTCAAGGTGCCAAATCCACTGCTTAGCTTTCCATAACTGATCCAGGGGGAATAAAAAAGGAACAGAAGTTTAGTTTGGCAGACATTTTAATAAAGCAGGTCATACAATATACATTTCATGTCCTTTAAAAAAAAGCTTCAGCTCATGAAAAGGAATGAGGCAATGCTGAGAGATGAATTTAGAGGCTTTTTAAAATAAACTATAGAATAACTGCACATATGTATAAATATGGCAATACAGATATTTAGATTAAAAAGAAGTAATTGGGTGCCCTTAATCATTATTCAGAGTTATTCAACCCAAGGTGAGTACTTAAACATTGTGAAGTCACTCATTTTTAGACTATACAAACAATCCTCAGATACTTGTTTTTCTTATTTTCTCATGATTCCAGTAGAAGTGAGCTTGCTTGAGGCTGCCTTGATCACATTTTCATATTTGGTTTCACATGCTGAACTGAAGGGGAATGTTTGCAAAGATCAGATTGGAGAACACAAACAGCCAAAGGACCACATTTTAGCCTAGGTATCTTCAAACTTGACAGCTTTAAGACTTGTGGATTTCAACTCCCAGAATTCCTCCTCCGGTCATGTTAGCTCAGGAATTCTGGGAGATGAAGTCCACAAGTCTTAAACTTGCCAAGTTTGAAGACCCCTTGTTTTAGCTACTCTGGCAGTGACATAAATGTAATAAAGGTGGGGAGGTGTCATGGAGGGCCAGAGATCCAGAAGTTCCATCATGTTCTCCCCTACTACTAATTTTTTGCTCTAATTGCTCAAAGAAAGGCTACTATATGCATGTGCAAAAAATCTCCAGTCACTAGATGGTAAAAAGAAGTAGAGCTCCCTGTATCTCTTTGTTGCTCTATCTAGTGGTTGCTGGGATTATTGTGCAGCCCAGATATGTAATAGAACTCCAGAAGATGGGCAAGAGAGAAAAAGGACTGAATCAGTGAGGCAAGAGCCAATGCAGCCACTGTTGATTCCTGGATCTGCTAACATCTTAAGAGCAGCACTATGCGTGGAAAGTAATAGTCCTTGCAAAACCTGGTAGATTCCCTGACAATTGTTAAAGGTTCTTCTCTTTCTCTTTTCAGACTCCTCCTTTGGGCTTACAAAGAAACAAATGAAGAGAATGTAGGGTTGACATTTCTATACTGCAAAAATATGGTCATGACTTGATCATCAGATGGCAACAAAAAGATCTCAGAAGTTTTCTTTGCCATCATCATCATCATCATCAGTTCTCTGAGTTCATGCAACTCCTATCTAAAAGTCTAAGAAAGTCTTTCTGAGAGATTCTGATGGGGTTAAGGCTGATTGGAGTAGTGGCAGGAGTGGAGAAGTAGTGGGACTTAATTTTTGCCCCTGCCTATGATGATAGTGAGTGAAAAGTATGGAGAAAAAACATAAGACAAGTATGAAGAATAAAGCTAAGACAAGCAAGCACGTCCAGCTTTCTTCTCTTTGGATGAACTTAATTCCCAATAGGTATATATTATAATGTTATATTATTATTATTATATTATAATATGTCTATTATACATCTGAATTACAATTACTATTAGTATTAATCTTCTTATCCTTCCTTTCACCCATCTCCTCCCACTTATGACTATATAAATGTAACTTTGTTGCTTGTATCCTTACAGTTTTTATTATTATTTTATTGACTATTTACTAGTACGATTTGATAGGCCCTAGCTTATTATTATGTTTCCTATTATGATTTATATGTTTTATATGTTTCTTATATATATGTTTTCTAGTATGATTTATGACTACTTCTAAGTGTTATACCTATGATTCTTGATGTATGTATCTTGAGATCATATGCACCAAAACAAATTGTGTGTCCAATCATCCTATTTTTTTGTAATGATCAGGACTAAAACATAAGAGTGTGATTCTGGCCACATTTAATTCAATAGTGATGTTTCTATTGGCTTTAACAGATCTGTACTTTAATTCACATCTCATATGGTTTTCTTACATTTCTGCTTTTTCCTTTGTTAGTGCACAAACAATTTAACAACAGCATGAAATTAGACCAAGATGAATAAGTGTTTAAGGCTCAGGTTGAGAAAACATGAGCCAGCCTCTAATTGGGCATGTTTTAGATGTTATGCAAGCAATGTGGAAACTAATGAAAATTATGCTGTTGAAGTATCCTTAGAAATGCTATAATATATATACATGCTCTCCACACTGGTTTGTCTTATTTGCATGGATGTAGTTGGGCTGTACGTGCCAAGTCTTTTAAAGTTGTGTGCTACTTGAATGCAGGCAAACAGAGTGATTGAAATAAATTAAGTTTTCATTGCATGTTCACTACATACCAATAACTTTTGTGCCTCATATACCTCATGTCTGCATAACCGAATGTGTCAAAAATGTTAAGGCTAGTTTTTTTTTTTTCATTTGTGAAGCTTTCACAGGCAACTGTATAAAATCCTTTGCTAAAGTAAATATACTTACATATGCTAAATTCCCTTTATCCACTAAGCCAAGAAGGAGATTAGATTGTTCAAGAATATGTAATTGGGAAAATCTAACACTACTTCCTGGCAATCACTCCAGTTTCATCTATGCAATTGATCTCCCATTTGTCAGAATAATTCCCTGGGTGCAGTATACTTCACTAAATTGGTTCCTGGCTTAAAATAACAACCGTTTAAGAGAGCTTAGAATTAGAATTAATTTTCCAGCCAGATAACAAGGGGCAGTCAGGGCCAAATTAGATGAGGCATGAATAAAGACCCTGTGATTCTTAAGTTTAATTTTAATCATTTCAATAGCAGCCTCCACACAGAAAAGAAATAGTGCCCTCACAATACATCTTTAATAAAAACTGTTCCCTATCATAGCTGCTATTGTCCTGGGATGAGAACTTATAGTGACTGCAAACCATCTGAAGTGTGTGTGTGTGTGTGTGTGTGTGTAAAACAGAGATGGAAATTTCAATCAGTTTTTCAATATCTTGTCTAATGTGACCACTTAGTAAAACTGGTACAATAGTTTGCTACCATTTACCCAGTGACTTTTTTTCTATAATCTTCTTTATTTTATTTTCTGAATGATATTGCATATTTAAAATGATGTATGAAAAGACTAGTATAAATGGTATTCATAAATAAATAGTGTATATACCTAATTTTGTATGTTATTTTTACTTTGCCCTGCTTAATTATGATCTGCATCATGCTTTATGATAAACAGTTAAAGGATCTAAATATCTAAATAACAGAGAGATGACTGAAGAGTGATATTACAGCAATCTTCAAATGTCTGAAAGATTATCACACAGAAAATGGATTAGACAAATTGGACTAATGGATTGACATTACAAAGAAGCATATTTAAGCTACATGTCAGAAGGAACTTCCTGACAATAAATTGCCACCCAGTGGAACAGCAAGACAGATGAAGTGATCAGTGATAATTCACTGGGAGGATTTCTTTTCTTTTTCTTTAATAAATTTTTTCTTTTATTAAAAGAAAATTTTACACAAGGTTAAAAAAAAATTACAGAAGTGTAAAAGGAAAAGTAGAAAGAAGAAGGAAATGTGGAAGAATAAAAGAAAAAGAGATCAAACGAGAGAGAAAGATACCTAAAAAAAACTTTCAGTCTTTTTTTGCAGCTTTTTGCAGTAATTGCTATCTCAACCTTCCCAAATTACTTTACATATTGTGATTCCCCTTTTCCCCATAAACAAACCTTTTTAATGAATAAATCCAGAAATCACCAGATCATTTTTATTCATTTTCAGCAAAGAGTTCAAAAAGGGTTTCCAATATCTTAGAAAAGCAATTGTTGTTCCCTCCATAACCAAACAAGTCAATCCATTGGAGTGTTTAAAACAAAAGCTGGTTCACCATGTATCAAAGATCTTCTAAGTCAGTGATCCCCAACCATTTTTATGCCGCGGCCCGGTACTGGCATCAGCTGGGCGCCGCGGCCCGGTACCGGCATCAGCTGGGCGCCGCCATCTTTTTTTGATGAAAAAGTGCTTCCGGTGAGCTTTCTACCGGAAAAGCTCACTGGAAGCACTTTTCATCAAATATGGCGATGCCCAGCAACCAGCGCCCGGTAGGACTTGTTCCACGGACCGGTACTGGTCCGCGGACCGGTGGTTGAGGACCCCTGTTCTAAGTGACCTCAAAGGTACTTTCCAACTTAATGACTCTATTATTTTATTTCCCCTTGGCTGTACATTTCTGATTATCCATGTTAGTTCTAGATGATATGAAATAACTAGGTGATTTCTGCCTAGCCACATGACCAAGACTAACTAAAGGAACCAGATTATTGCATCATTAGCAGCAAACCGAGATTTGCTATCATACAGTATGTCATGCCTTCATTATAATGCATTCCTTTCTTTCTTGAATCAGCAGAAAAGTATGTCAACATAAACTGTACTGTCCTTTACTTTAAGTTTTATGATGCTTAGTAATAAGGCCAGCAAGTGATTCTGTCTTTACCGATCTAATGTAAGTCTGTTTAAGGGAATCAATTGGTGGATTTCTTAGCTTCCTTTACCCTCCCACCCAGCATCATCTCTCAGTGGAAAAAACAACCAACAACCACATTCCATAATATGTGAAACAACTTTGGGGGATTCAGGGTCTTTGCCAGAAGCTGAAGGTTTATCCGTTCCAACTTGCCCAAGTGAATCCAGCTCTATTAATCTTTCAGAAGAGACAGAGAGATCTCCACTTGTTCCTGCATTCTAGCTGACAAGTCAGTGTGATGAAGGAATGTGCCGGATGGGCCTTATAAGCACATCAACAGAACTTTCTTCCACTTCATTTTACATTCTCCTATACCCTATGAAATTATTTTGACATTATAATGCTGGTTTTCCTAAGTATAGTTAGTCCTGTGGGATACAGGATGGGTGCAGGTGAGAAGGGATCTGCCTGGGAGTTTTCTCTCACTCCACTCCATACTTCCAATACTCCATTGACCAACTAGCTAGGATACATAGGTTTACATTTATTGCTTCTTTCTTTTTTGAACAATCTAAATCAAGAGAATTTCTATTCTGAGAACAAGTGGGCATACCCAATAATATCCAGAAGGATCCCACAGTGTATGGACATTCATGATGGAGTTGTCCCAATGGTGGTATCAAAGCACAGATAGTGCAAAGCCAAGTGAGATCAACTCTGGTCAGTTCAGTGAAAAACCTGTAACACAGTTATTTGGGTAATAATCCACAACATATCACTTTCCTTTTTAATATTGACCAGAAATTATTTTCTCCCCATAGGGACAGGTCTAGTAATATTTTGAAAGATATGTGTTTAAAAGCTGCTCTAGCTGTTTTCTACAAGACCAGTAAATCTATGTGTAATGTGAAATGCCTAAATAGCATTTTGTGCTATATAGTATTACATTGCAAAGGATAAGGGAGATGAGCTTGACAGAAATATACAAGAATCTGTCACCTGTGGAAAGAGAGCTGAAACATTTTTTAAGTTCTGGGAATCATGACAATATACAGAAGAAGTGATTTCACTAAACATCTGATGCACTGGGTTGTAAGAAGGAGGGACAGATAGTAAGTCAGATTTGCAAGATTCTATCTAGATTGTAAGATATCTACATCAGCCTATATCAGTGATGACTAACCTTTTTGTTGTCGTGTGTCAAAAGTACATAATGCAATGCATGCGTGCGCTTCCCCTGCCCCCTGCACTTTCCCGCCTCCCTGTGCATGCACATGTGTCTCCTGCATGCACCTCACCCCCACGCATGCGCAGCAGATACCCGACAATTAGCTGGCTGGTGGGAGGCGCGTGCACATGTGCAGTGGAACTGAGCTGGGGCAACGGCTCACGTGCTGGCAGAGATGGCTCTGTGTGCCACTTCCAGCACACGTGCGATAGGTTCGCCATCATGGGCCTATATCAATAAACTACCATTCTAGACTGAATGTACCATTGGTTTTCTGCTCTGGTCTACCTAGGTATGGCTGACCTACATGGGCAGATGCCTCAGGTCTGATCTACTGGGTAGACTGACCTATATGGACAAATGTATCTGCCCTAACCACATATCCCTTTCTCCTTGCAGTCTAACCCACTACTATATAACCAACTGTACTCTCATAGCAGACTTAAAAGTTTATCAGAATCATCACCAAGGATTCTTGATTGTTTGTAGGGCAAGATTTGTGTCAGGAGAACAGGGAAAACTTCACTAAAGTGGAACAAAACAGCTAAGGAAGAATTCAGGCTTCCTCCCCAGTGGTTTGGGGATTAGAAGGAAGATCATGAGGACATGTCCCTTAAAAATAATGTAGCATCTTTTTGCCTTGATAAGCAGGATATGAGGAGGAACCCAATATAAAGAATTGTTATAGAATGAGAGACTGCCAACGCGTGAGAGAATTAAAGAATAAGATGTTGTGACTACTTCTCACCATGCCTCACTCATGAATTGAACCTATATGCTTAAAGAAATGGAAGAAAATAAACATTATTGAGTCATTACACTTGAATGTAGTTCTTTGATACAAGATAAAGTGGAAAATATTCATCATAATTGAATGTTCTAAACCTCTAAATATCACAACACTGTGAATAAAAGACATTGAAGAATGATCTTATTAATTTTATAGTGTGGGTTGAAAACTAAACATACTAGCAAAGCTCACTCTCATGAGCTTTGAAAGTGGAACCATTTTACCATGAGTGCAAGAATAAAATATTTAAAGTGATTTTTCATTGCAAGCTATATGACAAATATGTTGTTTCTTTTCTGAGTGCACATATTCTTAAAGGAAATCTCAAGCATCTCATTAACCTAACCCTAACCTCACCCTAAACCTAACCCTAACCCTAACCCAAAAAAGTATAACTATGTTGCCTTCACTTAAATGCAGACTTCAACATCCATCCTTTTTAATGAATCAGTGTAGTAACAAAGGATGATATTGTCCATCTTATTAGCATATTAAATGTCAGCACTGGGCAACTGATCCAGAATAAGACAAAAACCTTTATGGCATTGATAAACCAGAAATTTACTGTCTCTCTTGGAGTAATAACAATAGAATTACAACTCTTACTGATACTTGAATTAAAATGTCCAAATAAATAAAAAATAGCAGTGGATTAAGAATTTCCTAAAACCACTGAGCTTTCCAGCTGGGCATCTTTATCATCATCAGATCTCCACTTTGCATGGTTTATCAAAGTGTAGAGTTGCCATATTTATTTGCTAGGTTTATCACATATCAGACATTTCTTTAAAAATCCGTTACTTTTTTATCCACCCAACCACTCTTTCCCAAGGATCTGGGACAAGGAGATGGGCCTATAACAATTCTCCGCAGTATTGGAAAAGATAGAGATGAGCATGGCAATTTGTTTATTCAGGTGCTCATTTCTGAACAGAGAGCTGGAGTTTGGAGTTGAAGTTGAAAGAAAGAAGATTGAAGTGACCTTGAAAAACTCTGCACCGACTTATCAAACAGCCTTGGATATTTGGCAGCAGAGGTTTGCTTTATATTAGAATTGCTTTTTACCTTTTGCCTCCCTTTCCCCCCACCCACTAGTGGGGCTCTTTTTTTTTCTTTTTAATTGGATTTTAACTTTTAAACCAGGAAATACAATGTAAACCTTTTATTTTGGTTTTCTTTTTGTTTATTAAGAGGAACATATAGAATACTTTTCTTTTTCCTTTTTCCTTTTTATTTTTTACATCTACCATTGCAAATAATTGGATGAAGAGTTTCTTTTTCCTTTTTTCCTTTGGAGTGGCAACTGTTTGCCTTCTTTTTTTTCTTTTCCTTTTTCCTCTTTCTTTTCCTTTTTTTCTTTTCTCTCTCTCTCTCTTTCTCTCTCTTGAAAAGACAGCTGAAAAAATGGAAAATATTCAACAGATGATGATGAAATATTAAGACAGATTCAAAAAAATTGAAGAAGATATACAAAGAAATAAGAAAATTGGAGATATTGATACTCGTTTGAGCGATATCGAAAAGAGCAGGGGTGAATCATTAGGATGGGAAATAGACAAATCAGAATTTTACTTAAGATTTCAAAATATAGAAGAAGGGAAACGTGAAAACCTTGCTGAAATAGTGGCAAAAATATTGGCAGAAGCACTGGAAATAACTAAAGAAAAGATGATAGATGGGATGGATGAAGTGTTTCATGTCTACATAAGATATGCAATGAGGAATAGACTACCAAGAGAAATTTACATCAGATTTACTAAGAAGATTATTAAGACACAGATACTCCAGGTGGCAAGAGAGAAAACACTAAAATATAAAAATAAATAAATTGTGGTGCTGAAACAGATACCAAGAAGAATAAGAGAGATGAGAAGAGAATATTTATTCTTGACTAAAGAGCTACTTAAAAGAGGAGTAAACTACAGGTGGTTGATGCCAGAAGGCCTTTTGTTCACTTGGCAGGAACAAAGACACAGAATTGACACAGTTGGAAAAGCTGAGTTATTCTACTTAGAATACTTTAGAGAAAAGGAGGAAGAAGAAAGAAAGGAAGAGTCACTAATTGAAGTCCAAGAGAAGTGTATAGCAGTAATTGAAAAAGAAAAAGAAGAAGGTGCAGTAGGTGGTGAACCCAGAGAATAACAAGAATTGAGATCTACTAGAGCAATAAAACCCTCTTATAAAGCTTAATATGGATGAAAGAAAACTGATTACGATTAACATAAATGGACTTAATTCAGCTATTAAAAGTAGGTAAGTATTTCACAAATTAGATGAATTAAAATTTGATATAATCTGCTTACAAGAGGTACATATTAAAAAGCAACATGAATATATACTAAAACAAGGAAAATTAGGGAAATTATTTACATCGCTGGCACAATCGAAAAAAAGATGCGTGGCATTATATATTAAAGAAACAATTTTGGCAGAACTAATTTATACAGAGGATTATGGAAGGATTTTGATGGTGGAGATAATGGATAACAGCGTTAAAACACTTTTAATTGCAATTTATTCCCTTAATGATAAACAGGAAGAATTCTATAGGAAATTACATTAAAAAATAATTGATTTGGACTATGTTAATATCTTTATGATAGGTGATTTTAATGGAATAATTAATGACTGGTTGGACTATAAAACACAGAAAACAACAAAGAAAGTTAGAAAGATACTACCAAAATTCTTCCTTCGAATAACAGAAGAATTTAATTTAAAAAATTAATCCATTAATCCATTAAATGCATGGAGAGAGAAAAATGCAGAAAGTAAGCAATATACTTTCTATTCAAATAGACACACATCCTGGTCTAGAATAGATATGATATGGATGTCAGCAGAATTATTGACTAATATACGACAGATTGAAATAGAAACAAGCACTGGGGCATAATCCAGTATCAGTTATTTGGAAAGGATACAAGAGGAGATCTAGATGGACTCTAAATAATATGATTCTGAAAGAAAAAGACTTTAAACAGAAAATAGAGAAAGAACTTGTTTTCTTCTTCAAAGAAAATAGAAAAGAGGATACATCTTTACAGAATCTCTGGGACACGATGAAGGCCTACACAAGAGGCTTGATAATAGATTATACCAGGAGAAGAAACAGAAAACAGAAAAAGACATTTAAGACATTAGAGGATGACTATAAAAGACTGGTAAAAGACTTACAGAAGTCCCCACAAAAAAAGACATTAAAAATAAAATGGATATAATTAAACATAAAATGGGACTAATGGAAAAAGAGGAATTAGCACAAAAAATTAAAAATGCGAAACAGAATTACTTTGAAGATGCAAATAAACCAGGCAGATGGCTAGCTTATAAATTGAGAAAGGAAAGAGAAGCAAGAAGAATTAGCCAATTGATAAATAAAGAAGGACAGGTTTGTTATGGAAATGAGGAGAAGAAAAAAATTATACAAGATTACTATGGAAAACTGTACTTTCAAGAGAATATTCAAGAAGAAGAAAAATCAAGCAATATCTTCAGAAAGCAAACTTACCTCAGATACCTAAAAATATTGAAACAATGTTAGAAGGAAGTATAACAATGATGGAACTAACAGAAACCTTAAAAAAACAGAATGCTGACAAAGCTCCAGGTCTAGATGGGTTGCCAGCGGAATTCTATAAGACTTTTCAGGAAATATTGAATTTTCATCTTCTAGAAGTTATGTTAAAGAAAAGAATACCAAAAACATGGTCAGAAGCATTCATTACACTTATACCGAAGGAAGGTACAGACCTGCAGCAAGTTAAAAATTATAGACCTATATCTTTATTGAATTCAGACTATAAAATCTTTGCTTCAGTTTTGGAAGAAAGACTAAAAAGATACTTAAATAATTTTATTCATACTGATTGTTAGGAATATGAGTTACTACCTAACAGGTATTTGGGTTAGAAATATATAAACCAGGATAAACATTTTAGTACTATGTCTTTAAGAGATTGCAAAAACTGCAATTGCGTGTGGTTTTTCAAACAGCCATAAGATGGAGCCAGAAACCTGGATTGTCTTAGTTTTAGTATCAGAAGAGTGTGTCTGAGTGAGTATCTCTGTTTCCTTCTGTTGGAAAATGTTGCTGTTCCTCCATTTCTTCTAATTGACTGATATTACTGGATTTAATGTAAGTCTGTTACTGAACTGTTTTTGAGACTGGACTTTGATATTTGGATTATCCCTGGATTGAAAAACTGACTGATTTACCTGTGAATGATTTTGGATTGCTTGTTTGGACTTTGCTTAACGTTTCTGGAAGTAAAAACCTACATTTACTGTACAGTGTATCTGTGTGCTGTATGTGTATTATTCAAACACTACTCTCAAATACGTCTCCCTGTATGCGCTCATTCTCCTAACGGGGAATTACCTCAACACTGATCGAAATGGATTTCTGCCAAAGAGACAAATTAAAGACAATGTGAGAATCATTTTGGATACTCTGGAATATTATGAAGTACACCCTGAGAAGCAAATGGCCTTGATGTTTCTAGATGCTCAAAAAGCCTTTGACAATGTGAGTTGGCGATTTATTTTACTGCAACTGATACAAATGGGCTTTGGTAAGAAATTTATCCAAGCCATTGAAACAATATATCATGAACAAACTGCAAAGGTGATGGTGAATGGAGAATTAACAGAATCCATAGATATAAGAAAAGGGACAAGGCAAGGCTATCCATTGTCGCCTCTGCTGTTTATGTTAACATTGGAAGTGTTGAACAGGAATATCAGAGAAGAAAAAGAAATAAAAGGAATGAAAATTAAAAAGGAGGAGTCTAAATTGCAAGCTTTTGCAGATGACCTGGTATTTATAGTAGAAGATCCAATGGAAACAACACCCAAATTAATAGAAAAAAATAGAAGAATATGGAAAAGGAGCAGGTTTGAGAATAAATAAAGACAAAACAAAGATATTAACAAAGAATATGTTACCAAGACAAAAGAAAGAATTGGAAGAAACTTTAAAAATACAGGTCACAAAAAAGTTAAATACTTAGAGATTTATATTACACCAAGATGCAGTACCCTGATGCACTTAAACTCAAACAGCAGATTGTGACAGACTTGATGAAATGGGAAAAATTGCAACTATCATTGATTGGGAGAATATTCACAATTAAGATGAATATATTGCCTAGAGTTTTATATTTATTCCAGATAATTCCTATTTGATTAGGGAAAGAATTTTTTTAAGATTTAAATAGAATTGTGTTGAAATATATTTGGCAGGGTAAAAAAGCAAGAATAAAATTAAAGCTGTTACAAGATGCAAGAATATGAGGAGGATTTGCCTTGCCCAATTGGGAGCTATATTACCAGGCGACAAGTTTGATGTGGGTAAAGGAATGGATAACACTAAGGAACAGTAGATTATTGACTTTAGAAAGTCATGACTTGCTGCTGGGATGGCATGCCTTTCTCTGGTATAAGGGAACTAAAACACAGAAGACATTATATTCGTGAGGCACTGTTTTTGAGTTGGGAAAAGATTAAAAGACAATATTATTTAAAAATTCCAACATGGATATCAACTATTGAAGCTTTTTCTTATCCAATAATATATAAAAAGGAACAAACAGTTAGATATGGGGAGTTATTGAATGAAAAGGGTGAACTTAAATCTATGCAAACGTTGCAAGAACAAGGTGTAAAAATGAATTGGTTTTCTTATTTGCAAATACAATCTAGGTTTGATAAAGACTCCAAGGCAGAAGGTATTTATGATAAGTTGACTGACTTAGATAAAATTTTGATGGGTACTGATGAAAAGGTAATTTAAAAATCTTTATGGACATCTATTAGAATTTAAATTGGAGGAGGAGCAAGTTAAAGAAATGATGATTGCTTGGGGGGAAAATTTTGGATATGGGATTGATTTGGAAAAATGGCAAAAATTGTGGTCTCAGAATTATAAAATGACAATGTCAACTGCATATAAAGAAAATTTGTATAAGATGTTTTACAGGTGGCACCTACCCCCGACAAGACTTGTGAGAATGTTTAAGAATAAATCGGATAAATGCTGGAAGTGTCATCAGATACCTGGTTCATATTACCATATGTGGTGGACATGTTCAGACGCAAAAAAATATTGGACTAAAACCCACACATGGTTGGAAAAAATGATAAAACTACATACATATAGACTTTAAACCAGAGATCTTTTTATTGGGAGTCATACCAGACATATACAATAAAGAACTGAAATATTTTATTGTAAATGTTTTAAAAGCGGCTAGAATTGTATTTGCGAAGAACTGGAAAAATGACAAAATACCTATGCAGGAGGAAGTTATCAAAATATATATATATATGGACTGTGCTGAAATGAGTAAACTGACATTTGAAATTAGAGAACAAGAAGATAAGCAATTTTATATGATATGGGATTTGTTTTATCAGTGGTTGGATAAAAAGGCATGGTAATATAATAGACTAGATAATTTTGTGATAGAAATCTAATAGATTGATATAAAACATAATATAGATATATATAACCACTGGTTGAAAGTATAACATAAATTTTAAGATAAAACATGGAACATCTCGTATAAAATGATGGAATAAATAGTTTAGTCATGAATGATTAATAACTGATAAATATATAAACATATGTTAGTTTGACAATGTGAAGACTGATATAAATTGTGAGTAAATGACTACAAAAGTATAGCACAAAAGATACGTAACCGACTGACACACTGTATGTATATAAAATGGAAGAGGATTTTGTTTTTATGTTTTTGTATGTGTATGTTTGTGTTTAAAAATAAAAAAACTTTATTTAAAAAAAAAATTCTCCTCAGCCAACTCACCATGACCAACCTGCCATGGCTAACTCACTGCGAGACAACTCACTGTGGGACAAGAGTTACACTAATATCAAATAAATGGTGGAATAGAATCATTAAAGAAAGGATGCAAAAGGAGAGACAGAGTGAAATTTGAATGGCAAAAATTAAAATAATTTTATTTATTTTAAATAATAACATAGGATTGTTAAATTGTTCCACAATGAGTTGTCTTGCAGTGAGTTGCCCATGATCACAGTGAGTTGGCTGCAGTGAGTTGGCTGTGGCAAGTAGTCCCATTCCCTAGGGAGATGTTGTCTGACAGTGTTAAAGGTATGTCAGGATGAAACCTTCCCAAATAAAGCTGCCTTTGCAACTGATGGTGATTTTATTATAGTAGTAGGTCTTTGAAGACAAAAATTAAGCCATCTGAAGTCAGTAAGGGATTTAATCACTGATTTGTTTTTCAAATGGTTAACTGGATTTAAAATAAAGTCAAAGGAATATTTCACATACACTTTTAGATTCATTTGTGTTTCTTTTCTTTTCTTTTCTTTTTGAAAGCAAATAATGTATTCATCTGAACAGCTGGATAACATCTATTCATCCTGTAAGCAAACCTCTGGTTTTCTTTTTTCTTTTAAACTTACAAGTAGTACTAACTGGAAGGTGACTTCCAGTACTGAAAAGTGCAGTTCTAGCAAAATCCTCTTGCTGTTCCGAAAATTGTGCACATTTTTTTCCATTTCTCAAACATAAAAAGTATGTTCTTTTCCTTTATGTAAAGTGTGGGAGTTTCTTTAAAATCTCATTGCAGTGGTAACAAAGAATGTGCCACGAACACAACAGGACAAAGTTCATTTCATGTATCTGCCAAAGTCTCAAAAATGCTAAAATAAAAGTAATAAGTTTTTTTGAAATTGAGATTCCCTGCCTGGGATATACGTTAATCTAGTCTAATTGGGAGTAAGTGCAACACATCCTATAAAAAATATGAAAATTTTCTCCTTTTCTTGCCTTTTTCATTTTATTCTTCATCCTAACATTGTAACAGCTTTTAATATTATAAACTATGGTACTCTTTTATTAGTATTTGGTGCAAGATTTTACCCATACTAAAACCTGTTTCCTGTTATTTGTTCTGTTCTAGAAAATGAATCTAGATTATTCCCCCCTTCTCTCTCTCTCTCTCACACACACACACACAATATTTCCTTGATTATCAAATCATCTATGAGAAGTGAAGTATGATCTTCTTTAATACCTGTTTCTTAGGTGAGAAATTCATGTTATGATGTATTTAACCAAGAGAACGCTCACATTTCATTAACTAAATTCCCTTAGAGCAGATAAATTGCCATTTGAAATTTATGATCTGTTTCTTTATGAAAACAGTTATAAAGGTATCCAAGTCAGGGAATTAAAGCATCTTCCTGAAGTAAATAGGAATCATTTTCACTATGGCCAGATGAATCCTATATAAATTACTAAGGAACAAAACTATGGACTGTCAAGCACCAGGAAAATAAATAGATTCAGGCAGTTCAAATGAATATAACAATTTATTGCAAGCTTAATCTCTTTACAAGAATCTGACCAACTAATGGTCAAGGGAAAGGAACAGGACAGAGGTGGTATTCAGCAGGTTCTGACCAGTTCTGGAGAACCAATAGCAGAAATTTTCAGTAGTTCGGAGAACCAGCAAATACCACCTCTGATGTATAATAGATGGCAAATATCCCCATCTATTCTCTTCCTCCAGAGTCCTAGCTGATCAGCTGGGTCTTCTTTTGTTGCCGAGCACAGGAGAACAGAGTTGGAAAGCAGGTTAGCAGGTTAGCAGGTGGGGAGGGAATGGGATTTTGCAGTATCCTTCCCCTGCCATGCCCACCAAGCCATGCCCACAGTACCGGTAGTAAAACAATTTGAATCCTACTACTGGAGCAGGAGATAAGAAAGGCATTCAAGGTGGGCTGGACTTAGATCCCTTGCAGACACACAGGGACTCATGACTTATGATGCATTTGACCCCTCCCTCAGGCTCAGCCTGATCATCTCCTAAATGGACTCATTTTAGAAGGAATTATTTTATAGAACTATAATCTTATATTCAAAAGATTCAGGACATTCTAAGATAGTTTTTTTTATTGTGTGTCATGTACTCAGATGTTAATATTTGGGTCACAGATAGCTACTTTAACATATATCCAGTCAAAGATCTGGGTTCAATATCCAGATCACCACTAGACAGCAGCAAAAAGGTTTCTGTAACTCAATTCCTTTCTGCCTGGAGTTTTTCAACTCAGTCCTTGTAATTCTAGTACAGGGCCTAGAGAGAGGCTAGAGAGATGCCTGAATGGTAAGATATTTTTTCAAACCTTGCTCCTAGTGGGTATCTAGGTAGAAAAGTAACTAGACTCATTTCAAGAAGCAAAATGTTTTAAGTTACCGAGCTCATATTTAGGAAAAGACTTTTGAAAAATGTAAACGTTCTGTGTCATTTAATCCAGCTTCTTCCTCCCATTCCACTATTTTGCTACTAAATCAAATGTGTCTAAAATCATGCCTCACATTTCTATTTCCCTGTAGAGAATATAGTTTGGAGTACATAGGAGTGCTTGACTGGTGCAAGTTTGATTTAGTAGCATAATAATATGACTCATTAAGGCAGCTGCATCTATTTCTAGCATTATGCAACTACAGTAGACCTGAAAAGAATAATTAGATGTTTTGACAAGCCAGAGGTACAGTAGGTGTTGCTTCCATAGTTCAGGATGTTCCAAAGCACTGATTTCAAAACTGCTCAGCCTACTAGATTTGATTCGGGGGAGGGGGGAATATAAAAATAAAGATATTTCTGATGACAACCACATGCCACATTTTAAGATGCGTGTGTTCAAAAAGGAGTCAGTGTTTGTTCTTCTGATATCCTTTTCAAGTTCCCTAAACATCACAGATTGTTATTCACCAAAGAACATGCCAACAAATACAAGGCTACCATGCTAAGTAATGCTCTGCAACTGGGGTATTGTTCTGGTTTCTCCAAAGAATCTGTCTTCCCTATGGTGAAGTGTCTCCATGAATATTATTTCCACTATCCAAACTCATTCACCAAGTGACATCCTGCATCCCTGTACTCAGAGTACAATAGGCTGCAAGCCTCAGGACGTACATCTGTTTCCCTTGGCAACTGCTTAAGGCTGAATAAAATGTTTGGCAAGCACAGCTGACTGTAAGTAGCCTTACAGCTTGAATTATCTACTGTCAAATGACACTTCAAGTACGAATAGAGAGGCAAATGGGAATCAATTAAAGTTTCACATTTCTCCACTGGTATACAATGTAGTAGAAGTGCATCTCACTTTCGGATTGTGGGTGAAACAACATATTTTTCCCCTGTTCTCTTAAAAGTACTCATCAACAGTCAAAGAAATGTCTTGTTTTATTTTGTAACTAAGCTACAATGTCACTGCATCATGAGAAATATTTGATAGTACTGAATTTCTAACAAATAGACCACTATTTATTTATTTGTACTTCCATTGCGATCCAATCTCTTGAGTGTGTGTGTGTGTGTGTGTGTGTGTGTGTGTGTGTGTGTGTGTGTGACTGTGTTTGACATGTTTCTTTTTATACTTCTGGTTTTTTTTCTTTGTGGCGAACTTCTTGTTAGATGGATAGACACATAAATACATTTCATCAATCTTGAGGATTAGCCATCTGACTCACTACATACAAATGAAACAGGACTATTTCACAATATTAAGTCTCAGATTATATGAACTTCTTAAGAATTTGCTAAAATATTTATCAGTCTGTGCACAATTTTTATTTTAGTTTTGTCTTAAAAATTATATTCTCTCACAGCTCAGTTCTTGATTACTGTACGGACAAATCCATATAGTTTTCTGGGCAACAATATGGTACTGGTTGTCCATTGTTTTCTGGGATTTTTTTCAATTTTCCAACATAGAATTTCCTCTTCCAAGATCTGAGAGCTTCCTCTTCCAAAAGCTTAGCTTTGGGGGGGAATCCACTAAAATTAGCTAATTTATTTTCACTTGCTAATGCAGCCTTGGATAACTGTTCTATAACAGTCTTTTGATGATCATATATTGTCTACTGGAATAGGCAGCTATAACAAATTTAATAAACTAAATAAAATTATATGTATATTTATATACATATCTAATGTAAAAATGTATAACCAAAGAAGGAAACAAGATACATACCACTGTATTTAAAGAACAGATTGTGTAATAATACTGACACTGTATGAGTTACTACTGTTACAGGAGCTGCCTACAAAGAGCCATGTACTCAGTTGGTCATGAGTTACAGGTTGTGTAATATATAACATCCTCATACCTCTTCATCAATGGACAAATAATTCCTCCAGCTCACCAATATTGAAAACAAAACAACCCAGTAAAGGTACTGAAGTGTCAGCCCAATTCATATTTCAAAAAGTTTCTTTCAGTGGGATATAAATTGGTGGTATTAACTGCTTATCTTGATTTGATCAATTCATTTCCACTTTTTCTTCCATTGCTACAACTTCTATTCATATCCTCTTTGCTTAATAACATTCAAAAATCAAATATTTCCATGACAGCAAGACTATTTGTACAATCCTTTTAGTAGCAATTAGCTAAATATGCACAATAAAGTTGATATATCTGGAAACTGGTGTTTCATCTGAAATTTAGAAATAAAATTGATTAGTGTTTATGAGCTTTGGAAACAAAATTCCTCTGGGTGTTTATGGGGAAAAGATAAAAGAGGGAATACTTTTTGCAATATGTTGAATAATTTTGTTTGGACTGTAGGATACATTGGCAAGTTGGTTTCTTAACGTGATGTCAGCTGACAACCTATTACAAAAATATATGGAAGAGGCTGCAGCTCTCTATATACATGGAATCAATGGGACTCCCTTTTAAGTATATTAACAAAAGATTGCATTGTAAATCAGATAATTCTAAGTGAATATAGCTTGCCAAAGAGGCTTAGTAACAAGTTGGGTGTTGGTCCACCATATGGAAATATTAACTGAGATCAGTTAAAGGAGGACCCAGATTGTTGGAGCAATAGGCTGACTCTGTACACCACTTAGAACGGGCTGTAAAGCCCTTTGAAGTGGTATATAAGTCTAAGTGCTATTGCTATTGCTATTGATTATACTACCTGAGACTTCTCAGAAAACAACAACTGAATGAAAAACTGCTGGTGACCTTCTACCGCTGCACCATACAGAGTATCTTAACTTACTGCACCTTTGAATGGTTTGCCAATTACACAGTGGCAGATAGGGCAGCACTCCAGAGGCTTAACATCATTGCCCAGAAGATCATTGGTTGCCCTCTCCCCTCTTTGGAAGAGCTTTATAGCCCCTGCTGCCTTAAGAAAGTTCAAAACATTCTTAAAGATCCATCTCATTCTGGGCACCCTTTTTTCGAACTATTACCATCTGGCAGATGGTACAGAATAATAAAAACAAAGACAAATAGGCTGAAAAACAGCTTCTATCCCAGGGCATTAGCTCTGTTTTTATTCTACTGTATAGTGCAGTGTTGGTGTAGTGTCAAGGTTTTCAATTCAATGTGTGGAGTGAGAAGGATATGTGTTTGTGTTTATTTTCCTGGTCATGATGTGCACTAAAGATGGTGTTTGATTTCATTGTACGAGGTGCAATGACAACAAAGAAAACTAAACTATAGTAAAGAATTGAACTTATGGGTTCAGAATGATTTGCAAATATTAAATCAAACAAGTGCTTGTATTTGGATGGCCTCTTCTCCACATGTTATATGGGCCATTATTAGTCCAATCCACCACTTTTTATGTTCTTCTTTAATGTGCGTAAAAATATTGAAAATCAATTTGTCAGCTCTAAAAGTACAGATGATGCTTTAAAGCATTTGAAAAGAAGTACGGAGCACTTTTTTAAAAGAGCATGCGGGAAATGGGAGGAGTTGGGACAGACGATGCTGAAAGGTTTTCAATGAATATGTATTATTTATAGATATCCTGGGGAAAATGTAACATGGAAAAATCAATATGCGTTTATGAAACTCATATTCCCAATTCCAAGACAGTTGCAGTGAAATAAGGTGTCAGAAGAAAAATCAATCCAAATAAGCAAATACAATACATGCCAAACATGAAAGCCATCTGCAAACATGAAATTCCATCTACGAATTTCTTTTCAGGTACTGATGAAACAGTTGAGAACCCCTCTGTCTTTAGCAAAATCCATCCAAGAAGAAGAAGTTATTAGGGCAGAACTTTATAGTACTCAATGTATTTTTTCCCCTTAATAGCAAACTGTAATGCAGTTAGTCCTCAATTTATGACTACAATAGAGCCCAAGATTTCTTTTGCTAAGCGAGACAGTTAAGTGAGATTTACCCCATTTTACAATCTTTACGATCTTTTGCAATGTACAACCTGATAAACTTTACATGTCAGAAGTTCGCAAAAGGTGATGTTGTGGTCCGCTGGCAGCCTGCGGAGCTGGCAGCAGAGTCAGACAGTGGGGAGGAACATGGGCCAATCCTGGAGTCTGGGGAAGACTCAGACGAAGGATCTGCATCTGACACAGAGATGGGGCCAGGGCCATTGAGAGTTATGTCCAACTCCAGAGCCTCCAGAATCTGACATCAGCGAGGCAGAGGAACAGGGGGAGCCTGTTCCCAGTGCACATTTGCTCAGAGCTGCCAGAAGGCAAGAACAGTTAAGACAAAAGGGACAACTCGGGAATAAGCCTTGGAGATGATTGACCCCTCCCATAAGACTTAAAGGAGGAGCAAAGGGACATGAGCCATTGCAGGAAGCAACATTGTTTGTTCTGGTCAGTTTAAAATATGAAGCTCCGTGTTGACTTTGTGCTCCATTTGGCTTATCAGCTTTATCCCGAAAGACAGTGTCAGACTTCTATTGGACTATTCATAAACTGTTTGGGACTCATTATGGGCTGTGGATGCATATAATTCACAGCCATTGAAATAAAAACAAGGTTTTTGGGAACAGCATGTGATTGTTACTGTCTTAGGAAGCCTAGGTCAGAACAGGTGATCGCATGACCCCAGGACACTGCAACCATCATAAATGTGAGTCAATTGCCAGGTATCTGAATTTTAATCATGTGATCATGGGGATGCCACAATGGTCATAAGTGCAAGAAATGGTTAAGTCACTTTTTCAGTCTGTTACATCTTTGAACGGTCACTAAACAAAACTGTTGTAAGTTGAGGACTACATGTACTGCACAAGGAGCAAATAAAAGGCCAGGATTTTGTGTGAAACTGTAGATTCCTATCAAGAGAAAGAAAGACCCATTCTCACAGGCAATTGGATAGCAAAATAGCACGTCAGAGGAGGAGTGTCAATTTCATTCATAGATGTAAATATTAATATGTTCTCAGTAAAGTTAGTCACATATGTAAAATATATGCTTAGACAAGTAAGAACTTGGCCATCAGTTTTGCCAGAATCAAAATAGAAAAAAAATATCAAAGACCTTTCTTTGCTATTTCAGACAAAATCCACATAGACAGGGGTTATGTCATTTATTTCCATTATTCAAAAGATGTCTGAGGGAACAATAAGGCCTTCAGTTTCAATCCTGTCCATGAGATTTGTAAGAATACCTCTAAGTACCACATCAAGATCTAATGAGAAATCAAACATAGCCAAAACTTTTGGGTCCAAATAGAAATATTACAAACGTATGCATAAAATCCAATGGTGGTATTCAATTTTTTTTTACTATAGGTTCTGTGGGCGTGGCAGAGGAAGGATACTGTAAAATCTCCAGTCAGAGGTGACATTTGCCAGTTCTCCGGACTACTCCGCTACCAGTTCTCCACAACTGGTCAGAGCCTGCTGAATAACACCTCTGATAACATCCTATCTGATTGGAACTTTATCACCAACACACTTATTCTGAAAATTGTCTGATTTTATACGTGAATAAGTGCTGTGGTGAGTCACTTGGGCAGCTTAAGCTGGAGTAAGATCTTGCAAACCTCTCTTGTTGCTATTCCTGATGCTTTGAAGGAGCATTGTCCCAATGGAATTCAGTTTTTTTCACCAGAGCACTCTTTTAAAATGTTAACATCCTAGAGATTATGCAGAGAAAAGGAAGATCAGCCTCTTTGACACACTTCCTTTGTTAAGCATTTAGAAAGGCTCCAACTGCTACATACAAGCTGAACTGGATAAAAGAGTTTGTTCCCTACCCCCATCCCATCTTCCTTCAACAAATGCATTAACATTTCAAGAGCCCTGGTGATGCAGTCATTTGAATAACTCTGCCCACTGCAAAGAGTTCAATTCTTGCCAGCTCAAAGTTGATTCAGTCTTCCATCCTTCTGAGGTTAGTAAAATGAGAACCCAGATTTTGGGACCAATATGCTGACTCTGTGAATCACTTAGAGGACTGTAAAGCAGTGTATAAGTCTAAGTGCTATTGATATTGCTATTAGTTTAACAGAATAGTAGAGCTAGAAGGGATCTTGGGGGGCGGGGTGTCTTCCATTTAAATCCCTTGCTCAAGCAGGAAATCATAGAACATTTCAGGTAAATGGTTGCCCAATTTCTTCTTAAAATCCTGCAATGTTGAAGCTTATTTTATTCTACTGTTGTGTTATTTTAAGCAGGGATCCAAGCAAATTACTGTGAAATATTGGCATCCTCAAACTATTGATAGAAGTAATCAGCAGATCTATAGTCTGGTACTAATGGTCTGTTTCATTGTTTGATAGGCTGTTGCACTATGCAGAAATGCTACATAATCCAATTTCAACTGATTTGGATTAAATGGCTTTCATTAGTATAGAAGTAATGGTGGCCTGATTCCACTGACTTTCCCTTCAAGGTTTATGTTCTAGCCCTTCTTTTATGGATCACAACTTATTCCCTGAACTTAACAATTTTACTAATATGTAATCACCAGTGGTACATATCATATTCAGTAATTTCATAATTATCTTAGTAGTGCAAATTCTGCCACAAAATAGCTTGTCTATACTCTGTTCTTACATTGCATGCATAACATACATATGTTAAAATACTTGAATAAGCTAAATTATACAGGTATTTTTCCTTAGTGTTGTAAGATAACTTCATTACTAGGACCAGATTATACAACCTGCAAGCCACCTCCCAGACAATAACAGTAGTAAAAATTACATTACAATAGAAGAAAGTATAGAAGCTACATCCAGAACTTTTTCTTCTTCTTCTTCTTCTTCTTCTTCTTCTTCTTCTTCTTCTTCTTCTTCTTCTTCTTCTTCTTCTTCTTCTTCTTCTTCTTCTTCTTCTTCTTCTTCTTCTTCTTCTTCTTCTTCTTCTTCTTCTTCTTCTTCTTCTTCTTCTTCTTCTTCTTCTTCTTCTTCTTCCTCCTCCTCCTCCTCCTCCTCCTCCTCCTCCTCCTCCTCCTCCTCCTCCTCCTTTCTTCTGCTTTTTTTTTAAAAAAACAAGTTTTATTAATTTTCAAAACACACAAGTCATCATTATCCATTACATGTTTAAACCTTTTTCCATTATAAATTTAACAAGTCAGATAAACTATAATTCTGTTTTAAACCATTTCCATATAAACATACAAAAACCTCTTATCCAATTTCTCTTTATTTCTCTTTACTCTTATTCAATTTTATTATTATTATTTCATCTATTTCTTTCTGACTTAGTTACCATTATTCTCATTCTATATTTCTACAAGGTTTTATTAATTCTCCCCCCCAAAAAAAACCATATACACACAACACACAAAACATAAAAAAAATCTTTTTGGAAAGTAACTTGGACCCAGGTATCTCTCTCTTCATGGACTTCAATTATATTCATGCTCATCTTACATATCATTACTTATTTTATTTACCATTCTAAGTCTTCTATATTAACTTCTCCACATATTTCACTCTTCTTAATTCTATCTTAATTAATCATCTTAATTTGAGTCATTATATTTGTATCTTTTGTCCATTCTTTATTGTCCCTTTGTCTCGTTCCTTATAAAAAAAAGAAATTTCTCCTGAAATCACTAATCAGAGTATGATGCCTTTCTATCTCCCCACTAAATTAATCAAATTAACCTTTAAAATAACGCCCAATACCCAATTCGATTTTGCTTGGTACATTCTATCTGAATAGTACATCCAGAATAATTAAATACATAGTTAAACAATAGATCTAAATATTAAAAACAAATACTATAATAGAAATTTTATAATAACATCAATACCATAATCTTATTAAACTCTTTAATTAAAACTCAATATTCTAAACCTCCCCTCATATTATTAAATTTTAAAACCAATCATTATCAAACATTTCAACATTTTAATCTCTTATCAACTCTTAAACCATTTAAGTTTTCTATTTCTAATACAATACTACAATATCATCTTATGTACCTTGCAAAATCTCTTTGAAGAAATTATACTTTATCCTTTATCCCTAAAAAGATTCCTTTTTTCCCATTTAATTTCAAAACTTTGTAGCTTTTCTCCACCTTTTCCCTTTCTTTCTTCTCCCAACAAACCTTTCTACCCCCTTCTTCTAGCCTCTGCCTTACTGGCTTCCCTTCTCTGTCGTATTCCTTTTCCCTTTTGTTTACTATCATTATATTGATTTTGCACCTTATTTTTCCCTTTCTTAAGTGTTTTTTTAAATCTTAAGTCCTTTATTTCTCTTCCTTTCCCTCTTCCTTCTTTCTTGGTCGAGTTCTGAGATTTATTAAAAATGGCTTCCTCTCCTTCTTCTTCTTCTGCTGTCTTCATCTGTTGTAATGTTTGTTGATAGTTAATAAGTGCCATTTCTAAAAAAAGGAAGGCTTCTTTCAAACCAGCTTTACCATTTTTTTTTGCTTGTTCACAATCTTTTCTCAGTTCCTCAATAGAAAGAGCCATTATAAATCTTTTCTTTTCTTTTCCCCTTCTTTCTTCTTACAGCAACCAGAATATTCCAAAGAAAAAATAAAACAGTCCCAAAGTTATCAATCAGTCCGAACCAAGGCAGAGTTCTCACTTTCTCCTCCTAGGGTAGTATCAATCAGAGAAAAAGAAAGTCCAAATCTGTTTCTTAAAATCTTATTGCAATATATTTTAGTCTTCAAATCCTTAAGGCATCTCCTCCAACAAAGTCTTAGCATACAAATATTTTTTTTTTTAGTCCTCTCTCTTCCCACTCATCGCTTAAAGCCAGTTTTCACCTATAAAAAATAGGTTTCTTAATATTCACTTATTTATTCCGTAGGAAAAGAGGGTAAGCTTTCCTTTCAGCACCATCAAACTGCCGCTTTTTTCCTCTTCTAAAAGGTATCATTCAGAAAGTCATACTTTTCAGAAATTTTGTTAAATATGTCTTAGAGTCCTAGGAACCAAGAAAAACTTTCTCCTCTCGAAAACTTTCTCCACTTCCTCCTGCGCATTCTTACCCGGCTGCCAGCTTCTTTGTGGCGGCCATTACGGACCGCCGCTGCACCGTCCTGGGAAAAGGGGTTCTGCTGGCCGAGGAGGGGTCTGCAACACCCCAAACCCCTCCCGGATCCCCTACCTTCAGCTACCCCTGCAGGGCAGCCTAGCTCCGCACCCGTCCGGATCGGAGCCCCAAAAGCGGCTAGCGCAGCAGGGATCGCGCAGCTTCGCGAATCCCTGCCGCTCGCGAAGCCGACAAACCGGAAGTCCCTTTCTTCTGCTTTTATTAACTGAACCAATGAGATACAGCCTGTGGAAATTCACAACCAATGAGACTATTTCATGGATCTATTTCATGGATCTTTACCATCGTTATTTCACTGGTCTCCTATTCCCAAAGGTAGTATCATATTGGTTTAACTCACTGAATCCCTATGCTAATGCTTACTTGACTGTTTCCTTTAAATTATGTTTGTCATAGGTTGACTGGCTGCTTAACTGACTGATGGAAGTTAATAGAAGTAAAGGAGAAGGAGAAGAGCTCACCATTGGCAAGATAAACAGAACAGAAATGGAGGAATAAGCAGGATCCTAGGAAGACAAGTTGACCAAATGCAATTAAAATGGCATCAGGGCCGGTAGGATAACATTTGAAATGACAAATTTTAACAGAAAGGACTAAAGAGCTTTTGTGATCCTGAACCACCACAGCAGCTTCATAGAAGAAAAATATGTTGGACTGTTTGCTAAGAACTGTTTTCTTATGAGTTTATGACCTTCTCCGGCATCCTGTGCCAACCCAAATGCTGTGTTGATTGTTCAGCATTTAGATCAGTGGTGAGATTCAAACTGTTTTACCACCGGTTCGGTGGGTGTGGCTTGGTGGGCGTGCTTTGCCTAACACCTGCACGCAACTTTCCCCATACCAGCTGAGACCTGCAGTGCCAATCAGCCGAGATGATAAAGAAGAGAAAAGAACATGGGTCGGAGGGAGGGCTGATCCTGCGGAGGGAGGGCTCTTCTTTCTCCTCTCAGCTGATTGTTAGGATTTTTTCCCTCCCCTCAGCTGATCATAGAAGACTTTTTTTACTACCAGTTCAACTGAACCATTCTGAACCAGTAGTATACCACCACTGATTTAGATTGGCACAGGATGCTCCTAATACTAAAAATAATGCTATTCTTAGCTAACCTATTCTATCTGAATTATACAGCCCTGTTCCCCCCTCCCCCACCTTACCAGCTTTCCCTCAGACAGATGGGAATCATCATTTAGTTTGGTTCATTTTCATCTGTGAACCTCTGAAGTAAAAATTTGGCAGGTAATGTGTCCAGGATAGTTGAACCTCAATGAGATAGTGGTGGTTGTGATGGCAATATTTGAAAGAGCAGCACTTTAATTTTTCACTGAACATAAACTTTGTTTTTTTTTTTAAAGAAATATTATTTTTTTAAAAAAAGAATGTTCAAACAAAAATGAACTTTTCAGGTGTTCTCTGCTGGATTTTGTCCAAGGAATTGTCCTACCTCAATAACTCATATTTAAAAGAATGCAAGATTTTCTTTCCTTTATTTTCCTTTTCTGTTCTAATGATACTGTTCTAATAAAAATTTTCTTGCTGATGCAGTGGATTTCTTGCAGGGTCAGTATGTTAACTTTACAATAATCATTCCTGCTTCACATTATCTCCTCTTTCATTTGTCCCTTACAGCACTCATATCTATTTAAAGAAACAAGAAGCAGGATTTCATGTAGAAGCCCTACCGCTTATTATTTATTGACTTCCACAGTGTATGCAAAAAATATCAAGGTAACATTCATTAAATTCCAATTTGGATTCTTCATTTTATGTATTTTGATGATAAATGCAATACTGAGCAAAGCATAACTATGGCAATGATCAGACTATGTACATATCTCTTTATAGTCATAAAGAAGCCTTTATTGTATAAAGATACTGCCCTGAAAATACAAAATGATCTGCTATTTTTTTACTTGATCATAGCCAGTAGGCAAGATTTAATAGACAAAGTGAAAGTCACTGGAACTTTGAGGAAAAGTGATTGCAATATTAAGGGAAACTAAAGCTAAGTGTAATAAAGCAAATGTTCTGCCCTTCAAGGCATTAATAAATTCCAAATATTGGTGATTCCAAGGCTAGAGAAAGTAATGGGAAAAAGAACTCAAAATGGGTGGAAGTTCCAGAAAAAACAATGTTACAGGCACCATATAGACAGTTTTATATGTGTGTATATGTGTGTGTATGGAAGGCAGCAGCAGAAGCCAAGTCTCAAAAAAGCTCAATAAAGATCTAAAAATCAAAAAAGGACAAATAAGGAGGGATAAAAGATGACAAATGAATACAGAAAACCTAGATTCATAGAAACGGTGTCATGAAAGCTGAAGTTCAAAATGAATTTAGTGGAAGATGCAGAGAGCAACAAAAGAGACTTCTTTAGGTATGTTTTAAATTAAAAGAAGTAAAGAAACAATATACTAACTGCTCTCAGTGAAAATGGCAAAAAAGGTTAAGGTAACAAAGTAACAGCAGCACTTTTAAAATCCTATTTTTGCTGTGTCTTCTGACAAGTGGCTGTGTATTTTATCAGTCCACTGGGAACAGGTGGAAGAAACAGGATTTCAGCTCAACCTTGATAGAAACATGAAGAATACCTACTGATCTTAAATGAATTCAATTTTGTAGCACCAGATAGATTGAATCCCATTGTTAAGAAGAAATGTGCTCTCAACCAATATCCATTATCTTTGAGAAATGTTGAGAATAGATGCTAGGCAACTGAAAGATGGAAAATATTGTCCCTATTGTATTGGCTTTCATCACTACATCTGGCCATGTGTTCAGAACATGCATGTTTCTGGCTTGGTGGAGGTCATAAGAAATAATGCTGGAAGCAGAATGCAGGCTGCCTGCCATCTCTGCCCTAAAGTTAAAGTGGTAAATCAAGCAGTCAAATATATGAATTATTTCCCTCTGCAAAGAATGAGTATTTGTATGATTCCCTATGATCTATAGCAGATGGCTAACCTTTTTGGCACCAGGTACCGAAATGGGAGTGTGTGCACGCTCACCAAAAACCAGAAGAGCAGCTCCCCGGCATGCACCCATGGGACTGCTGGAAATCGGAAGCTTAGCTTCCCGGTGCATGCATGCATGCCAGCCACTTGGTTTTCTGGTTTCTAATGAGCATGTGCACGTAAAGACCAGCTGGTTGGCACGTTCATGCGCTCGGGGGGGGGCTGCTCTTCTGGTTTCCGGCACTCCTGCATGCATGAAGACCAGCTGGCTGGAGCAATAGGTGATGGCTGGCATGCCCAAAGAGATGGCTCTGCATACCACTTCCAGCACATGTGGCATAGGTTCACCATCATGAATCTATAGTATATCTGCACTACCAGAAGAGGCTGCTGTCCCACCTTCACTTAGTATAATGTTACTCATTCAGCATCAGTGTCATGATTAAGCTGTTCTCTGATAGCTAAACTTTCCGAAGAATGTGAAAAAAAAATTGCTTGATCTTCCAGCAACATTCATATTTCTTGGACTAAGAGGTTGATCACCTTTTGAATGTGCGTGCATTTCAGCATGCAGAGGACATTTTTGTGGAGGATTGCAGGGGCTCCAACTTCTTCTCCTAAGGCTCCAATTTCTTCCCCAGTGATTCTCTTATCATTGTGGGCTAAGGGAAGATCAAGCAAATACAACTGATGATATTCGCTTTTGAACTCCATCCCTTTTGTACATTCCTGCCTCTTTTCCTTTTTCCCTCCTGGTGCTATGGATGCACTACAGATCAACAAAGCTGGCTGACCAAATAACACACGAACCTGTTAAATGTAGTCTTTGCTCTCCTGCTTATAACAAGACAGACTCCCAGTAATGTATCGTTTTCACACTGAATGGGGTAGAGCAGGGGCATCAAACTCATGTCGTCACAGCTGCATCATGTGACGTATCAGGACTTTTTTCCTCTTTGTTAAACCGGGCGTGGGCGTGGCCAGCCCATGATGCATCCAACCTGCAGGTTGGAGTTTGACAGCCCTGGGATAGAGTTTGCCATCTTGAGATGACTAATTGATATATGATCCATATCACAAAATTAGGTTGGCATGTTTGTTGAACTTGTAAAGAAATCTGCCTAAACACATAACTCTCAGCTCTCTTCACATGCCCCTGTTTTAAGATGGTTATAATTGGGAAGAAAACACCAGATTGGTAGGACTTAAATGTGAGTCATTTCTCTCAAAATCAGAGTCAGATTACTTCCCATATTAACCCCCTTCCCCAATGCTAGCCTGATCATTAGCTGATATACATGTACATCAACATGAGTATACAGCCACAGCATTCTGGCCTGTACACTGGCTATTTATTTGCTTCTGTACAATTTAAAATGCCAGTTCTGACATTACAGCCACATATGACTGGGAACAAAGGTATCTCCTACCTTATCTCCTCCACTTAGTTCCAGCTTGCCCACTCCAAAGTTCTCAGGAGAATCTGTAGCAACCTCCCATTTCTGAGAGTTAAAAAGAATTGGAAGCCATTAATGTCATCTCTGGCATTCTTGATAGATTCTTCCATACAGAATTCAAGTGATTATTCCCCTGCCCCAAATATTTGTATATTTAAGCATTGCAAATTGTTTATCTGAGATAAATATTGATGTAACAAATAGTTAATAATTCCAATGAGGGAAAGATAAATATATTACAAATGTGAATGATTTCAGGATTGATATAAAAGAGGGATTTTGATCTTTTTTTAAAAAAAGAAACTTTATTGATTATACAACTAAAATATCAAACAAACATATACACAACACACAGAAAGAAAAAGAAAAAGAAAAAAAACGATTAAAAAAAACCTAGCAATTCTATTATCGACAGTCTATGGTTCCTTGTTTGTTATCAATATTGGTGACATATTTACAAATACATCTTATTGTGAGTATATAATTACTACCTCTTTTACATTTTACGTTGTTTATTAATATATTTTCTATTTTTGTTCTATCCAGTCATACCAGCATTCCCAGCTTCTATAATATTCTGATGTTTCTTTTTCCTTAAGTGCTAAGGTTAACTTATCCATCTCTGCACAGGCTGTTATCTAATGAAGGACCATTTCCTCTGTTGGAATATCTGCTTGTTTCCAACACTGTGCAAAGGTTATTCTGGCTGCAGTAAGAATGTGCAATATTATATATTTGACTTTTTTAGAAATTTGTCTATTAAATATCCCCAGTAAGAAGAATTCTGGTTTTAATTCAATTTGCTCTGCCGTTATTTCCTCTAACCATTTTTTTATTCTGTGCCAGTATCTTTGGGCTTCAGTGCAGGACCACCATATGTGAAAGAATGTTCCGTGTTTCTTTGTACATTTCCAGCAATTCAGATTCATGTTAGGAGACATTTTCACTATTCTCGAGGGTGAGAGATGCCATCTATAAAACATTTTATAGACATTTTCTTTATATGTTGCTGATTTTGTAATTTTATTATTCCTTGTCCAGATCTTTTCCCATTCTAATAATGTAATGCTACGTCCTATGTTTCTACTCCAAGCTATCATGTTGCCTTTGACTACTTCCTCTTCTAATTCTATCTCTAATAAATAATTATAAAATTTAGTTATATATTTTTTTTATCTGGTCCTAATAGGATTTTATTTTATTTTATTTTATTGTTGCAGCTTAGCATAAATTCCAAAGTTTTTCTTGTCCTGGCTATATCTATTTTGGGATTTTGATCTTAATACCTTTATCAGTTACTAGTTACGGTGCCACTTTATTTTTAACATTGTTATTGCACGTTGATGTGGTTTTATCTTGTAATTGTGAGCCATTCAGAATTTTGCACAACACAGGCAGATATATAAATGTTTTAAATAAATATTAGGATTGCTAAATTATTAAGAGTCTACTTTATGGGAAGAGCAAATGTTCAGTTTTCTATATGTACTGTAAATTACTGTTCTTTTTTGATGATGGCATTTTTAATTTCCCTTACTTTCTGTTTCATCACACATTGTGGCTTCTATATCTCTACAGAATCCTAATGAAAAAGTCCAAAGAATCATTATAGACACATTTTATGTGACTTTTTTTTATATCATTGTAAGGATTTAATTCCTCTTTTACTTGTAATTCCTCAGTATATTCAGTGTTAAATACTGCCATGCTAATTTAGAAAATGTTCGAACAATAGCAAAAAAATTATATGTTGAGATAATCCCACTTAAAAATAGCAGCAGGGGTGTATTTCTTAACTTCATATTATGATTGGTCACATAGTCAGGAAGAGGTTTAGGCTAGATTTGGCATTTTTATCCACCTATCAAGTCCTTTCTAAGGATCTGGAATAAGCAAATATTGTTTGATGGTATTGAAAGTATTGTCACAGGATATAAGACATTCCAAGTAAATCTGCCTTTTGCAATTGACTAAGGGTGATTTTGTCAATGCCGATGATGTTAAAGCAAAGCAGTTTTTTTCAGATTGCATCGAAAGTGCTTACTACTCTTGGTACTATCTTTGTTTTCTTTTACACAGTTGTTTTACTTCTATTTTCAAGTCTTTGCATTTTGTAATTTTCTCCAGTTCTTTCTCTTCAATTCTGCTGCCTCTATGTATTGCAACATCCAATATCTGACTTTTTTTGTCTTCCTTATTGACAATCTTTACGTTTGGGGTACTATGTGGCAGATGCTTGTCTATCTCAAATTCTAAAAGCATTTTAACATCATTATTTTCTATTACTTCATCTATTTTGTAGTCCCACCAGTTCTTGCTTGCAGGCAAATGGCATTTCTTGCAGATATTGTAATACCCCCCTTGTTGCTATTTTGTAATGGCATTGTTTGTAGTCAATCTGTGTGATTTTCTTACAGCAGCTAATTAGTTGGTCCACTGTTCCTCCAGCTTCTTAGCAGAGGTGGCATTTCCTATCCCTTGCTGTAGTTTATATTCAAGGTGGTTGTTTTTTATGGAAACTTAGTCCTGTACATCTCTGCAGCCATTGGAATATGTTGAAATGGTTAATGCTTTGCTATTTTAATTTTCTAATAGAATACAACAGAATAATATATTATTTTGCAATTTCTTTCTCATTACATTTTGGTTGCATTTTTAAAGAAGCAAATGAAAATATTAACATAATAATAGTACAAGCAAAAAAAATGCAAACATCAAAATTCATTTTTCATTGTTTTATAAATATTGTCAAACCATATAGGATAAATTAGCAATTAAGAAGTTGAAAAGCCACTTATAATAAAAGAGTTATTCTTATAGTTTGCATTCATTTCAAAGGGCTGATAAATGGAGGAAAAATGAATACAAAGTCTTTGTCTGAGAGCTGGTTACCCACCCACTGGGCTAGGATGACAACTATGGTATTAAATAGGACTTGTAGTTTAAAATGCAAAAGAAATGTGTATGTCTTGATATGACAGGTCTCTCAATAACAGACATCCTGAAGTCCTTCATCCACTAGCAGGAAGAAGGGACATCAAGTAGAAATGAAAAAAGCCATTTAATAATGAGACTGATTGACAAAGGTGATTATAGAATAGCTGTTCTGTGTGAGCAAAGAGATGGCAAAGCTATTTTATTAACAGAGGAAGAATTTGCCTTATATTAAAAATATTCAAAGGTAAGGCGATAAATGTTAGTTTATTTATCTGACAGATTTAGATTAAGATACTGTCCATTACTGTATCACCTGCTGTAAAATTACCAACAGAGAAAATGTAGAACATGGTTTCTGGAGGGAAGTATTACCTTCTTTACCTATAAAGACCAGAATTGTGCAGGCAATGGTTTTCCTTGTAACACTGTTTGGAAGTGAAATCTGGATTTTAAAGAAATAGGATAGAAAAAATATCAATGCTATTGAACTTTGATGATGGAGAAGACTCCAGAGAACACCATGGATATCGCCAAAAAAATATACACATGGATCATTCAGCAAATAACTGAAAGGACTCATTTGGGTCAGAAATGGCCAGGCTCAAGTTATCATATTTTTGATACATTATACAAAGACTTCTCCAGAGAAGGCTGTAATGATGGGAAAGATGGAAAAAAAGAGAAGACAACCAACAAGATGGGGGAAAGTTATCTTCTCATTGTTCTAACCTTAAATCACTTGTCTCATATATGAGGGAGGCAGGAGTGGTGATAATGTTTGAAGCCACCACCAAATATGAGGAAATATCTAATTATTTCTCTCTCCTTCTTCTCCCCTCCTGACCTGTCTCCAACCACATACACACACAAATATATATATGTAATCTAGTAGTTACAAAAGACTTGATGACAGACTTGTAAAAGGCCTGGACTTTTAAAAAGTTAAAAAGCTGTTGTGGGTACCATGAACTATAAGATTTCTGGAAAGTTAAATAGAGAGTAACATATATATAATTACTGTGGAGCAAAGTGGAGTTGGGGAAGAAATTTGTAATATATATGTATATGTGTGTGGAAAAGGCTGTATATGAGAGAAATTCAGCCCAGCAAAAGTGTGCTAGAGCATGGATAAACCCTCATAGGCAAAGAGTGAGTGGAATGTTAGAGAAAGAGGGTAAACAGAGTGTCTATGGAGATTCTCAGTCATCCAAGTCATGGTTGTCCCAAAGGTGCTTTTTTTTTCCCCCCTAAGAGGCAACTGGACTTTCTGGTTTTTCTTTGAAGACATTTCGCTTCTCATCCAAGAAACTTCTTCAGTTCTGACTGAATTCCCCACCATCCAGTCAGCTGAAGAAACTTCTTGGATGAGAAGTGAAACATCTTCAAAGAAAAACTAGAAAGTCCAGTTGCCTCTTAGAAAACAAAAGCAGGGTAAACAGAGGTAAGCTCATCTTTGTGTCTATACCTTATTGCTCCACATGGTTAGTAGTGCAGCTACTAACAATTTGTGAACCCGGATCTGGAGCTCCAACAAAAACACAATATAAAAGACCCTAATCAACCCTTTGACTTTTCCAGACAAGCATACACTTCTCATAGACCAGCTCAGACAATATACATGAACAGGTCACAGCAAACTTGCACTACTTTTTGCATTGGTCTTTGGGGCCACAGGTTCAGCTCTGAAACATTTAATAATAATACTCCTGATGAAATGATATCTAATGCATCTGTACAAAACATTGGCATCCAGAAAAAAGTTCACCTAAGAAAGAAATTCAGCAGTATTTGAATCTCATTCCACAATCCATCCACAATATCATAAATGTCCACAAATATGATGTTCTGAAGATAATTTTGAATTACCCTGAGCCACATTAAAATGTATTCCTCAAACAAGACTTCCTTGAAACTGCAGATCAAATTTAGTTAGAAATAGCTGAATTAATATGAATCTTTAATGACTCATGAGACTATGTACAATAAATGAAATCATATTGTATATGTGTTACACATTTGTACTTGACCCCTGAAAAGTGCTTCAGTAGTGCTAATAATTGTGTAAGTAAAACAAATTATTTTGTTATAAATAACTGAAACTACTTCCAATTTGCTCAGTCGAATTCCAAAGAGATAGTTTTAATTATCACTAGCTTTTCCCGGGAGAATAGTTTAAAACAGTTTAAAATTTAAAAAAGTACAAAGTTGGTTTTTGATTTTTCTTTGTTTGTTTGGTGGGGTTGTAAATAGTAGACTATATTAAAATGCAAGGTACATGGTAATAAATGCAACATTAGGTTTATTGCACTGGAAATCCTATATAGCTGTATAACTAGCCATACTACAAATAGAAAATCTTCTTATGATAGTTAATTGATAGTGTGTTAATACATGATTATTAGTTTGAAGCCAGCATGGTTTAATAGCTCAAGCTGAATTAGCATGAGAAAGATCCTGCTTTGGGTGACTTTGAACCAGTGACTTTGGACCACTCTCTGTCCAATATCCTTTACAAGCTTGTTATTATAACAGGGAAAACAGATCTTGATATGTTGATATCAAGATATAAGCACATATTCAGTATTATTCTATTTTAGAAGTGAAATTCTTTTTTAAAGTATCAGTACTGTGTTCTTTTTTCATATTTGCTTTGCATGTTTGAAAAATATTTGATATATATTCTCCAGAATCAGTCTGCATTTTATATCCCAGATTTACAAGATCTGAAATCCATTCAGTGTTTGATCATTTTGATTGCTGACGTGCTGAAATCATTACCAAGTTCCTACCCAGTTGATATGGGTAGGAACTTGGAGGCAAAGAAAATGAATATCACAATAATTTTATTATTTTATCCAGCCAATTGAAATTGCTAAGTTCAAATGGCCACCTCAAAATAAGGTTACTAAAATCCAATGACTGAATTTGGTCGTATTCTAAGAGTTAGCAATTTTTCTATACACTTCCCAAATGAAATGAAATGTCAAAGTTTGGTGCAGCCTAGAAAGTTTTGATGTCAACTCCCAAAGTGAAAATTCTTCTTTATTATCATGAAAGAATTAATTAATATTAATTGCATGGGCAGGGAGCCTTCTCTATCATTGCACTTGCCTCTGAAAGATTATCGCTCAAGAAGTGTAACTCTTGAACCTGCCATCCTTCACAAGATCTTTGAACACCTTCTAATATCTATTGTTGTATCCTGGTCCCAATGACTGAAAAAAAGCCAGTCTTCAAGACTTTTCAGAAGGCAAACAGGGCTAGGGCTGTCTGGGTCTCAAGAGGAATGCTGTTTTCACAAGGACTATATGAACTTAACATGTAATTAAATACCTAGTATTAAGCATAAATAAATAAGTAAATAACTTCAAAATAAATTCAAAACTGGAGCTGGAGGATTACATTCACAGGATTACATTCACTTCCCCATGTTTATATAATATATGTCCTGAACAATTCCTTTTTTTCCCTATCTATAATTGGTCAGCTGCTATTTGGATTCCACCTACTGTATGTGAAATTTCTGTATTAAAGTTTTGTTTTTCAGACCTTTCATGAAATGGATTTAATACAGTGTTATGAATCTTATTTATTCCTCATATTATCCCTTATTGTCAGTGAACAGCAGAAGAAACAGATTTCTCTGCAAAAGAAATGGTGTACCCAATTTTTATTCTATCTACAATTTATATATTGTTATAGAACATTTTAGTCTTTATTATTGATTCTCATTTCTCCTTTAGACCATTGCTCATTTGTAAGTATCATTATCTGATACTTACAGAATAATTTATAAAGCCTTGAAGAACATTTACTTTCTGCAGAGAGGCTAATAACATCATTAAGACGGTAGAACGTCTCAGAATGTAATAAATGCAAGTTCACAATGCAAGCCTTAATGCCTATTAGAATGAAAGCCAAACAGATTTCTATAACAATTTGATTTTTCCCCAAGTATAAAGCACCACCAATGCTTAATTAGCATTCCCAATTGCAGCTATGGTAAATCAATTAGGTAATTAAGCTCAGAGCTATCTCAAATATCACCCACTTCTATATTAATACTAAAAATCATTTTGTTGATGGTAGAAGGCAGAAATAAATTGTTAACCAACTAATATAAAACAAAAGAAAGCAAAAGAACAATGCAAAAATAAATGAACAATAATTAACTGTCCTCAGGTAGTAACATTATTATTTATGGATTTTTCTAGGATGCGGTTGACTTTGCCCAATTATAAAGTTCTGCTTACTATAAATAAATATAAATGTAAATATTTTTAATCTTTACTTTAGACATGAACATTTTTATTTCAATATGTTTGAGCAACAATGCGAATCATATCTTCAGCAATTCCAGCTTCCCTACATTTAATGAAATATGGGAACCATTCTTCTTTGTTTAGTATGGCTGATGTCACTGAGAATATGTAAATTCGTTGCTGTAAATTCTTTCAATAGTTCATTTGGTAGAAAGACTGAAAGATACAGAGAGGTATAATATATGAACTAAATTTAGAGTTCCTTTCCTTATCTTTTAATTTCTGCCTGCCTGACTGCTTTTACTTACTATTTCTTACTTTTTCTTTGCATTTGATGAAACATTGCAAACTATGAAAAGTAATAGAACTATGGCATCCAGGAGCCAGATATTACTCAAAATATACTGAAAAAGTAGATTTCTGACATACATGTAGCCTGCTCAACTTCATGTAAGGTGTCTATTATTTTGATACCTTGACATTATCTAATTTTTGCCATCTCTGTACTTGGAGCTTTGAGTTCAGCCATCTGTGTTCTGGATCCATGTCTCTCCTGGCTGCTTAAGATCTCCTGGGAGGTGATCTTTGAATAGCACACAAATGCTCTTCCAGTTAATTAATGTCTCTCATAAAATGGTGTGCTCAAAATATTATTATTGTAGGTGAATTCTGAGCAGAATAGAGAGTATGATGACTTCTCTTAGTAATGATGGAGTCCGCCTGTTGATGCAACTTAAGTTGCATTCATACATACATACATACATACATACATACATACATACATACATACATACATACAAGTTGTGAATGCATCAACACTGGAAGTTTTTAAGAAGTGATTGGACAACCTGACATGAAATAGGGCTTCCTGCCTGAGCAAGGGATTGGAGTAGAAGACCTCCAAAATCCCTTCTATCTCTTCTATTTTGCTCTGTTCCACTCCTCTGTTCCATTCCGTTCCATTCTATTCAATATATACATACATATACATATAATAATATCTATTCTATTCTATAAAGTACATACATACACATACATATATATAACACATAAATACATACATACATACATACACATGGTATTCAGCTTTGTTTGGGTATTTTCCCATGTCATTATAGTTGTGCTTTTAAAGTTGTAGCAACGTTTCAGCAGAATCTCATTTGCCATCATCAGGCTTTATATAATGTATATAGCATACACACAAACATATACATACAGCTATGTGTTGCAGACAATGAAGTCCATTTTTCCACACTCCTATACTCATTTTTAGGATCTTATATTTCTCCCTGTTAGAATTCAACATTGTTTCAGGTTGATAAATTCCTTAAAGGACAGTTTGCTATACTCCATATCTTTGTGTTATCTGGACATTTGATAATCATATTTTAACTCCTCATTTAAGTTATTTATTAATATATTGAATAGGGCCTAGAACAGAGCCCTGATTATGCTACACAATGAATCCTTCCAGTATGATACCAAGTCACTGATGTACATTTATTAGAAGTGATTTTTGAAGCAGCTCTGTATTGATCTGGTAGTATTCATGTCTACTAGAAATTCACTGTCAAATATTTTGCTAAATCAAGGTACAGTATGATTATTCCCATGGTTAATTAAACTGATTACTCTTCCAAGAAAGGAGATCAGGTTGGTTTGATATGACTTTACTTAAAAAACTAGGCTGACCAAGCAATGCCTTCTTTTCTAAATATTCACAAAAGAGTTCAATAATTTGTTCCAACGTATTACCCAGTATTGCTGATCGATCTATAGTAATCTGAGGCCTCTTATTCCCTTTTTTGAAAGTAGGGGAAACAGTGACATATCTTTCAGGAAAGAATCTTGACGACTTTTCATTTCTCTCTCTGTAATTGCTGAGATTTTTAAAGCAGACACCCAGATAAATAAACACAAAGTGGATATGGGTAATTTATTTACTTCCCTTTTATGCACTCCAGGCCCTATAGCAGTTTGAGGCAGCACAGCTATTTTTGTCCCTTGTTTTTATTGCTTTAAAGTCAGCAGAAATAAAGATAACTTCAAGAATCTTCCAATTACTTTTGAGGGTTCGGAAAGTGAAAATGGTGATGATGTGAATCCCACAGCTCACTTTCCTCATATTTGCATTGCTCAAAATTGGCAGCTTAAGTTAGCAAATTAAGCTCTGATAAAATGAAATAGAGCAATTGGCTTCTGGTACAGCAAGAGAATTATTGGTATCATCCTCCTGATTCAATTTGCAACACTGTTTTTCCAGAAATATATTTGCCCTTAGGATCTGTCCTTTTTAAGGCTATTAAGAGCAAGGACAGTTTATACTTTCTCTTTTTTTTTCTCCCACTCTTTTAATTCTTTCTGCTCTTTCAAAGGTTGAGTGAACAAAGCTGAGGCAAGCTTTGTCTTTGTCATTTGTCTATCTGAATTACTCAACCATAGTACCAGCCATAGGAGCCTGCCTGCTGCCTGCTGGGGGTAATCAGGACCATTATGCAAATTTATCTGGCTGATTTCTTCCCCTGTATTACAGTGTACCTTTCTATCAAAGGTTTTCTCCTCGTCAGATATTTCTGCATGGAGCATTAAGAATGTCTAGGAAAAATATACCGCTTAAGCCCAGCTATTGTTTGATCTCTTGGAATGACTTGTCTCCAGAACTTGTGGGTCCTCCATCCCTAGAAGTTTTTTAAAAGAAATTGGATGATCATTTGTCTGGAATGGTATCAGATCTCCTGTTTGAGCAGAGAGTTGGACTAGAAGACAACCAAAGTCCCTTCCAACTCTACTGCTCTGTATTCAGTTCCTCCAAACCAGTTAGGGCTAGCTGTAATGATGGGGAAATGGTACTGTAGCCAATGGCCATTTGAGATTCCTTTTCTTCCATCATAATCATCCTCTTATCCTTTCGTAGGCATCCTCTCCAAAATGATGGTAAGAAGATCTCTGAGTCAGCCTGTCAGTATAAATGAGTTTTGGCTTCTTGAGATGTGAATGGAGGTGTGCACATTGTTGCTTCCATGGGTAGCCAAGACTGAGAGGAGCAGGCAGCAACACACTAGCCTTTAGAAAAGAATAGGTTGCTTTGCAAACCCCCTATTGGTCCATCCATATGAAGCAGCCACTAGCAGGACTTAAACCTAAAAGCTCAAACAGACTTCTTCAGCACTGCACATGAGGAAACATCTGTGTCTTTTATTGAGGGGACAATTTCATAGGTGTTCCTTTTATACATCAGGAAATTTAAGTTTTTCCTGCTTGAATGTGCTTTGCCTTTCCCCATCTCCAGCAGAAAGTTGGAACCAATCAGCATGCACCTTCACAGAGGTGGGATTTGGGAGATATTTGCATTGGCCAGTCTGCAACATCTGCAACCTTCGCTTTACCCATCAACCTTCGCAGCGTAGGTCTCCGGCGATAGCTAGAGGTACTCACAGGCAACTCTAAATCAACCTTAAGATGGAGGCTTCTCTATAACACTTCATTTTCTTGCTGTTGACAAGACCCATCCTGTTTTTTTCAGTAAAAAGCTTGATTGTGTTCTGGTGGAAAGATATAGACATTCAAAATATTTCTTCCTATCTGGAAGGAACTTCGGCTGTGAAGTGAATTCAGTAGACTTGTCTCCTCAGGCTCTCAGGACAGTACATTCCTCACTCCTCCAACTTCCTCTATAGATTTACTAGTCCTGCCAATTCTAGTTGCTACCATCCTCAGAATTAATTCATTAAACAGGCCTTTTGGTGGTACAATAAATTGTTTTTCTGGGAGGACTCTAAATCAATCTTATCCCCCTTTCCCAGTAACTGCATTTGAAAGATCGGATGTAAAACATGAAGCCACCTTGAAAACCTCTCCTCCCTGTCCCCACCAGTTTGCTCTGATTTCAAAGGTGTATGTTAGATACATGGATGGATTGACTATAGAGTCAAGTTGCAGGAAGGCACTAAGAGTTTTTATTTCATTTTGGTAAAGGAGAGATGTCTGTGCCTTGCTAATTGCACAGAAAAGCTAACCACCCACTAAACTTTCCCACTGGCAGTAGCGACTTTAAGACCAGACTAGCGGACCTGAGCCAGAAAATTTCAGATCATCACTACTTGGCAGCCAAGAGTATCTCTTTGCTGACCACTGATGACTGTCCAAATTTCTTCAACCCAAAACAGAGATGTCTATTTTTAAAGTCCAAACTTCTTTGGGGAGAATGGGGAGGAGAGTGGTTTAAGAATTTTTCCTGCCCTGTGCATTTTTTTTTTCAGATGATACAAAGGCCATGTAAAGGGAGGGGAAGAAAATTGTGGGTTGGCCCATCTGGACCAGAAGGTGAATTTCTAGAAACATAATGAAATGTAGGTCTGATGATCATGACCAACAGATTCATAGTGTTTGTTTTTTATGTCATTACAACCATCGCTTGGTAGCACTTACAAATATTTATGCAAAAAAGTGTCTAAAATTTAGAGAGACTAAGCAATTAAATCTTCCTTTGTAAACATAAAGGTTTGGTATCTAGTGACTTCTTACAAGAATTAGGACAGCCATGGGAATTCTGAAGGCACCTTGGTAAATCTATCCTACTTAAAAGCACAGTGATCTTATGTGTTCCAATCCTTAGTCCATGATTTCTGTTTGTTTCTTCATTTTCATTGTCTCTCCATTGGGAATCTAGAGGAAGGATCTTTGTTCTGCCCTCCCCAGACACATGCACATGCACACGCACACACACACACACACAAACACAAACACACACATGAAATCCACAGTAGTAACTTTACACATTGCTGTACAACAGTAAAGATGGGAATCAGTTCTTTTTTTTTTTTTTTTTACAGTTAAAGGAGCTGGAATGACATTTACATATTTCATTATATTTGTTTTAAAAAGCCCTGCAGACATGCAAAAACCGTGGCACTTGATATACACCTTCACTACCTCCTATGCTGTCTTCCTGGCTTTGCCACCTGCCTACTTCTCCATCTTAATGTATGTCTTTAGATTCCTTCATTCTGCAACCCATTTCTTTGTTTTCTGTTGTTATTTTCCCTTCCGTCTTTTGGTTCACAACTTTTCACCCATTGGATTTACTGTAATCATATAATTTCACTGCCTACCATATCCACCATGGTTTCCACTCACTAAGATGATCCATTCAGTTCTGGGTTTTTCTTTATCAGCCTAAAACAGTAGATTAGCTGTAGCATCCAATAGCTTGATAAATCATGAAACACCATTGTTTTACTGATGCACACTATTTGCAGTTTTTACACCATAGTGAAACCCAGAATATTCATGAAAGATCTTAGAGATCACAAAAGAATGAATAGGGATGACAGAATTATATAAGTAGGGTGAGCATTTGAGATTCCTTACTCATTTCCTAGTGCCAAGAAACCATGCAGGGATAAACATGAGAATATGACTCAAGCCCAGGGGTGGGATTCTACCAGTTCGCACTTATTTGCCAGAACCGGTTGTTAACATTCCAAGCAGTTTGGAGAACTGGTTGTTAGAAGGAATTACTGGCCTAACCCTGTAAGGAAGGCAGGAAAGAAACATTTTGGTGTTGCTTACAGAAACTGTCTCTCCGTTAACCCTTATTACATTCTTGGCAGGACTAGACTTCCTGTCTCAGGAACGTCTCTGGAGTTATTTTTCCCTCCTTTGCTGGTACTTTGCTTGTGTGGAGTGACCATTCAAAGTTACAATGGCACTGAAAAAAGTGACTTAAGACCATTTTTCACACTTACGACTGTTGCAGCATCCCCACAATCATGAGAGGCCAGGCAAGGAGATGCATGCCTCAATGTGAGTGATGTTGAGTTGGCCACACCTAGCCAATAACTTAATTACCAAGCTATGTCCACCCAGTCACATGACCACCAAGCCACACCCACCATCTAAGCCATGCCCACAGAACCAGTTGTTAAAAAATTTGAATCCCACCCCTGCTCAAGCCCCATTCTTTTTATATAGGTTATGGGTCTTCAATTTCAGAGACACCATCTAAAGTTTCTTTTTATTCCTTCACTCACCCTGGAAGATACATTTGATTTACCAAAGTCATTCTCCTGTGTAAAAGGGAGTTTTATTCTCCTGTGTAGTCTGAAGCAGAAACTGGAAAAAATATTTATTCTGTGCCATTATAATCACTGAAAAGAGCTTTGATTTTGACAGAAAGAATTAAAGGATTATTAACCCAGATCTTCCAAGTCCAGGTGGAAAAAAATGGATGAATGCTGGATGACAGCACAAAAAATCTCTCTGTTGCTATCTAAATGGTTGTGTTGATTTTTGATATTTTTTTGCAAATCAGATTTATAGCCATAATTAATACTATATCACAGATATGAATCTTTCAAGAGATAAAGCAATGCTTCCATCATGATGCATAACATAGGACATTAGACTGAAATTCTGGAAGATTTACTTAAAACTCCAGTTTTATGGGCAATGAAGTAATAAGCATTTTAAGAGAATATAATTCAGATTAAATGGCCAAACCCTAAATGCTAGCAGACTCCCCTTCAGTATAACTGATCTGCCAATATTAACTGACTATTGAACACTGAAACTTGCTGACTATTGCATTAATCAATTAAAGTGAATAAAGAAAACCACTGGTTCAAGTTTTGCATTGATTTAGTTTAAAACCTATATAGTACAGCAAGTAAGAGGAAATTAATATAATAATGAATTTTACTACAGGAGATCATCAAGAAATGCAGTGTTCATTTCACTGTTGAAAACTATTCATTAGGAAAAAAGGGGGGTTAAGATATGACTTATAGCATAGCACTGCATCAAATATTTTGGAGGCTATTCCTAGGCATGGGTGATGAGAATTACAGTTGAACAGTTAATGCTAATGAGGTAGAATGACTGGATAGTCCTTCTGGCTCAGTATAATTTCATTTCCCAGAGGGAAAAGGGACTTTCTTTTGGAAAAGAACTACAGAGCATTTTGGAAAACATGGAAAAAGTCAGTTGGATTTCTAATGCACACACACACACACACACACACGTGTGTGTATGTATGTGTGTATTTATATATATGTGTGTGTGTGTGTGTGTGTGTGTGTGTGTGTATTCTGGATGTCCTTTTTCACTGAAGATGACAGGATGTCTAAACCTTGAAGGTTTCTGAATTATTTCTGGTACAGATAAATAAGTCAATAAATCAAATGAGTTATCCTCACCCTCCAGCCAATCTAAAATAGTAATCTGGTAAGTTAATTTTTTTTTTGCTTCCAGCACCTTCTTGAGTAAATATCTACTAGTAAATATCCCCTTTATCCAAACATGTTTGCCTGCAATTCTGTGGAGAAAAGTGCATTATCCCATTTCCCATTAGACTGTTGATGCTACCTTTGTCTCCTTTTAAGGATAAGCTCCTTTAATATCTGAGCATATTTCTCATCTTATCTAGAGGCCTCATACATTTCATGAATGGAGGAGATAAACAAAATGGACCAGGAAGGCACTTCTAAAAAACCAAAAGACTTTGATTCTTTATGAAGTTGATTGATTGATTCATAGATTGTATTGCCACAAGAAACAATTCTGTAGCTGTCAGTTCTGGGAATTATACTTAATAGATATTGATAGTGTCTTAGAGATTTCTGTTTATCCAATGTTAAATATGATGCTGATTTAGGTTCTCCCATCTAAATTTCTTATGTTCTGATTAAAATATATTTTCTCTATATCTCTCTTTGCTGCTAGGTAACATCTACCATTATGTTTGATGTAGCACAACATGTCAAAAGATACATGATTTGGATGTTCAAGTGGTGGGATTCAAAAAAAATTTCTACCAATTCTGTGGGCATGGCTTGGTGGGCATGGCAGAGGAAGGATACTGCAAAATCTCCATTCCCACCCCACTCCTGGGGGAAGGTTATTGTAAAATCCCATTACCTCCACACCCCAGTAACCTGCTTTCCAGTTCTATTTTACTGTGCAGGGCAACAAAAGAAGACCCAACCAATCAGCGGGGACTTGGGAGGCAGAGAATAGATGGGGGTGAGACCAGTCAGAGGTGGCATTTGCTGGTTCTCCAAACTACTCAAAATTTCCACTACCAGTTCTCCAGAACTGGTCAGAACCTGCTGAATACCACCTCTGGGATGTTCCTTATGTTCATTTTTGAAAATACTAATTACTCCACACTGGTTAAAATTATATGTCTTTCCTACTCTGAAAAAGAGAAAATGTTTGAATTAAGCCAAAGTTTGATTGAACAAATCAATTGAAGATAAAGCAACATTAATTCAAACTTCAAGTTATATCATCATTGTGTTTTCTTTTGGATAATTTTGGATAATTCCTTTAAAACAATATTTGATTGAAGGCTAAACTTTTTTTAACAGTAGCATTTCTCCTTTAACCCCTATTTTTCAAGATTAATTGAATCTAAGATTAGGAAATCCATTATTTCATCATTTTTCATATGTACGTTAAAGGTACCTGCTTTTTCAAAACTCCAAAGGAAAGTTGCTCCTGAATCATTCTATCAAATGTATAATATGTATAGTAAATGCTATATACAGTATAGCAAACTTTGCTGAGTCATGCATGTAAAGAAATGTAGTAATAATCATATTAGGATGTGGTTTGAATGTGAACCTAGACCAATTTTGGAAAGATTGTCATACGTCTAGGCTACAGAAGCTGCTTAATCTTATTGTGGGCTTCCTAAAGGTGTTTCCATTATGTTTTAAGGAGCTTCATTGTGTTGTAATATGTGTGGCCCAACAGCCACACCAGAAAAAACAAGACAAAACTTTTGTTAGAACCTTAAGAAAAGATGAAATAGGCATACTGAATTCAGTGACTAACAGGACTACTCTTAAAGCAGTTACCATGGGCCACCCCAATCTGGTATCATAATTGATGGGTAACCTTGAGAATTGAGAGATTTTACAATTCTTTACCTTTTGCTCCATATTAATGTTCGAGTTGAGTGACTCAGTCTGAGAATTTGGGTGGCAATCTCTTGTGAGTTATATTAGCTAGATGACATCATCTAGTGACTGATTTGTTTTATGAGGGGAAACTCTTATTTACTTTGAGAAATTAACATTTCTCTTCCTTATAAACATTCTTGTTGGAATCCTTGGTGCTCTTGGTTGTTTGCTTGCAGATGTTGAGGTGTCATTGATGACTTTACCTAGCCACGTTACCTAGTTGGGGTACTGAAACATCGGCAAATAATCAAGCTTAGGGAGAACCAATGACTCCAGACTTCAACTCAGAACTTCAGACACAAATCCCAAATAAATTTTTAGGGTTGCAAATGTCACTGCATTATGGAATGCAATAAGCAATATATCTATCTATCTTATCTATCTATCTATCTATCTATCTATCTATCTATCTATCTATCTATCTATCTAAATGAATGAATAAAAATTTTGGGCTTTTGAAAACAAAACAAACAGCTTCTGATGTTAAAACAATTAAAACCCCTCCAGCAACTGGCATCTTGGCCATCTTTATCCCCCTCCTAAAGTCTAGCTTTCCTGAAAAATTCATCTGGCACTGAAAAACAAAAACAAATATGTTAATTTTTTCATACTAAAAATGTGAGAAAACAAAACATTATTTTTCCACACCTCACTCTAAATCCAGGCATCAATTCAGACTGGAATGCTTCCAGAGGGAATCAGATTAAGACTTTTTGTGCATATCTGCACTTTGGTAAAATATCTGCGCACTTTCCACAGCATTTTATTATGCTGCTTTCTCAGAACAAATGATCACTTTTGATCTGCCTCTTTGGTTAAAGAATGTGTGTTCTTTAACTTTGTTCTATTCTTAATTAACAATTTATTGCAAAAAAAATGTACATTAGAAATATAAAGTGACGTACCAGCTACAGATCTATGCAGAATGAATGAAACTAAATTGGGAAGCTTTGTTAATGACAATGGGCTTTTTCAGCTGTTCAGTAAAATAGACATGGCATTTTATTTCCATTTCTCCATTAAATGCTGACAGTGTACAAATGGGAACATTCTGCTCCTGTCATGTAACCACAGTATTTTAGGAGCTTCATGTGGCTAGTAATTTGATCTGGGTTCAGTCAAGGGGCTAGTAAGAATTCATAAAGTCCTACACTGCTTGGAGATCTAATTATCTGCAAGCACTTACTCCAAAGCCTATTTGGAAGGAAATTACACTAAGAGCTTCCCAGCTCATGGGATGGGATAAAAGAAGCAAATATTCTGTCATAGTGCCATCTTGTAGGATCAGCTGCTCCCAGAAATAAGATCACTACCTTCATGCTTAATCTTTTAAGGAAAACTTGGTTATTTAAGCAGACATTTAGAACTTGAGATTTGGAAGATAGCAATAGCAATAAGATTTATATATCACTTCACAGTGCTTTACAATCCCCTCTAAGCAGTTTACAGAGTCAGCATATTGCCCCCAACAATCTGGGTTCTTTTACCAACCTCGGAAGGATGGAAGGCTGAGTCAACCTTGAGCCGGTGAGACTCGAGCTCCCAAATTGCAGCCAGTCAACAGAAGTAGCCTACTGCATTCTAACCACTGTGCCATCGCAGCTCTTAAGATGCAAGTACTTATGAAGTATGAGAGCATTGCTAATAATGATGTTGCTATTATATGTTCTCATGAATATGCTGAGAATTTTAGGTGCCAAAATACAACCTCCAAAATTGGGTTCAAGTTATCTGCAGATGGGTTTATTTGTGAGTATGTATGGTAGTTGTTTTTAAAATAGCCATATATCCCACATATATTCATGGATAAGCCCATCTGCAAATAAGCTGGCCATCAATTTTTAACCAAAGTACCATGACAAATGGATTACCCATGGATTTAATGGTGACAATTTAAACAGTTGAAAGTTTTGAGACTTATCCACAGGTAGCACATTTTTCATGGTGTTTTGCTTAAAAAAATGAGGGTCATCTTATCCACAGATTGGCTCATCTACAAGTATATACAGTACTGGGATTTTATTATGATGTTGTCATAATATTATATATATTGAATAGTTCACCCTATAGTGAGTTTGTAAGATGTTTAAATTTGCTTTTAAATTGAGGTGATGTTATGACCAAGGTCCCCTGGGCACAAACAGGCTTTGATAGAGTCCTTTATTGCTCTGTTAAGTCCATAACAAATGGCCCTAGCAAATGGCTGGCAAAGCTCTACCCCAAACTTCCCTGAAGGCAGCCACCCACAAACAAAAGCCAATCAATCACCAGAGCTGAACTGCAAAGGCAGAGAGGAAGTCCAAAAACAAGGTGCAAATCCACAAGGCAAGGTCCGTAAGTCATACACAAGATTACACTTCCATGGGGTGAAGTCAAGGGTCCAGAAACAAGCCCACAGGCAGAAACATAAACCAACTGCCTGTTGATCATAGTATCTACCTGGCTGTGATTTCATACAGCTTGGGTACCCTGGGTTCCTTCAATTAAACAATGCCAGTTTTTCTCAGCCATTTTAAGTATGTTAACTGGGGAATTCTGGGAGTTGAAGTCCACACATTTTAAAATGGCCAAGGTTTATTTGTTTATTAAGTTTTATGGTTTCTGCTTAGATCGGCACCTATTTAATAGTAATAACTGAAGGTTTTGACTGCCTTAGTAGTAATCTGTTTCTTTCCTGACACAGGAGTTTACTTTCCTCAGTTTCTGCAAGCTTCCATGGCTACCCTACTGGTTTTTAAATGAAAGATCAAGAAAGGGAACTTCATGAGGACAGTGATGACACCCAAGCAGGAAAAGCCTGAGGGGAACATCAGGCCAGCCATAAAACAAAATTGCATAGGAAAAGGAATCAAATAAAAGGTATTAAAGAAGCCCCTTAGACAAAAGCCCAAATAATTAAGAAAACTAAGGAAACAAGAAAAGAAAACCCTTACAAACATAAGACATGCCAAATCAGCTAAACAAACAGACAAAAGACACAAAATATATTGCAAAGGAGACAGACAGGAGATTGCCACAAAACAAATATAAGAAAACATTAGGAAACTGATAATCCAATCAAACTACCCTGCAAAGTTTGCCTTCTGCACCCCACGGAGTTTACCCTCTAGCGGAAATGAAGACAACCCCTGACAGGATTTAAAACATTAAGAAATACAAACACAAGCACTCACACACAAAAGGAGAAAAAAGGTATAAAAATCAGGGTTTTTATTATACAAAGAGAGCTAGCTCCAGGAACGCAGACTTCTTGCTATCTCTCGCCTTCCTGAAAAATAAAAAGAACCGGCTTCCAAGTAGTTGTCTGAATCCTTGCACTGGAGTGCTCCCAGCAGGAAAACCGAACCCTCAGAAGAAAGGCATTTTCCAGCCTTTCAACAATTGGCGACCATGAAGGTTTTCCAGCCAACCCTGCCACCGGACCGGGCCTGCGGATCCAAACCCAGCCGGCATGGACCTTCTTTGTCCAGGGACAACATCCATGGACCCAGTCCGGAAGGCATAAGGGTAGTAAAGGGAGTCCTTGGGCTTTTCTGCTCAACAGCTGCTTGAAAGCAGGTGAGTACCGCTTCAAATTTATAATCTTACTAGGGAGGGGAGTGGAAGCGTGAGTGTACCAGGTGTGTGATTGTGGGTTTTCTCTGCGGAAACAGTGGGATCTCACCTCCTCTGTGATTACCAGCCGCACCCCAGCCAGCTGCTAGCTCCAACAAGCCGTGACCGGCTGGATTTGGGAACGCAAGGGTGATCACAGAGTGTGAGTCCTTCTGAAGGACGTAAGAAAAACCGAGTGGGCTGAGAAAGGAACTGGTGTTGGGAAATAAATAGAAAGCAGAAAAAATAGTCCCAGTGCATCCCGCAAGTAAAGCCCTGTGCATTTAGAAGGGGCCCGTACCGGCTGCTGGCAAACAAAATTGGAAATAGTTTGCCTTACAAAGCAGAGCAGGTCCTTCCAGATCCCCACCTTTAAGGGAGATCTGAAAACTGACGGCGGAGTGTGAGGAGGGGCCCGTACCGGGCTGCTAGGGGGCAGATGGTCCTCCAAGATCCCCGTTTTTTAGGGTCTTCAAACTGACGGCAGAGTTTCCCTACGAGAAAGGGGCCCGTACTCCGTGTGTAGGGAAACCGGAGTCCTTTCCAGACCTTTTTTGTCTGAAAACTGACGGCAGTAGCCCGGCTAAACCAAAGTAATCCCCACATCAGGTAGGGAATATGGGAAGTTGTAGCTCGAGGGCAATGGAAGAGACCCCCTTAGATAAATTACTTGAGGCTTGGGACGAAAGGCTAGTGCCTGTCCTGCCTGGAATGAATAAAAAAGATGCAAAAAGAATTTGCAAAAAAAAATAATGGGCTTTATTGCGAGATGACACGGGTAGACAAATTTGGCCTGATAGCGGTACTTTAGATTATAAAACCCTGAAAGCACTTAGAACATTCATTAAGCCCAGCCAAATACCCTATTGGTACTGCTGGGCTGAAATTGTTAGGACCAAAGACCTGACCGAAAAAATAATAATAATAAGGAAAAGCCTGAAACCCATTTCAGGGAAGGGAATACTGAGGCACGGATTATGGCTCCCCTTTTAAGCAAGCCAGTGCCAGGCAGAAATAGGGGACAACTAGAATATGTTTTTACCCACACCCCCTTCTCTGCCACTGACCTAGTCATCTGAAAAAAGGATACCCCAGCTTTCAGGGCTGATCCTCAAACAGTTATTAAAACCCTGAAATCTATCATAGACAGCCATAATCCATCCTGGGGTAACATGACTCAGCTGTTACAAGTCTTTCTAATGAAAGACGAACTATTAAAACTGTTTGAAAAAAACAAAAACAGACCAAATAGCCAAACCACCAACTATCCCTGGTCAGGCAGCCCCAGCCCACATCGCATGGCCAGAACATCACCCTGACCAGGACTATAATGATACCAATCAATGGGATGAACACTAGAGCAAAAGATAATTTACTAGAAGCTCTAGAGGAAATAAGAAAAAAAAACCTTTAAACTAGTCTGAATTTCAAAAAAAAAAAAAAAAAAACACAAAAAGAAAAAGAAAACCCTGATGCTTTTTGGGTCCACCTGACAGAAGCAGCTATTACATATGCCCACCTAGACCTTAGCTGCCTGAAGGACCAAAGGATTTTAGCTTCAGCCTTCGTGGATCAGTCCACCTTAGATATTAAAGAACATTTCCACCGTTTTGTCTCTAACTGGCCAACCTTAGACATAGCAGAGTTGCGCAGGATTGCTAACTTTGTCTATGATCAAAGAGACAAGCTGAAAGAAGAAGAGAAAGATAGAAAGAGACAAATAGAAAGACAGGAAGACTTAAAAAATGTTTGCTGTAATGAAACATGATGCCAGACAAACGCCAGGTAAAACCCCCTATAATTCAAAGAAATGCTGGCATTGTGATAAAGCAGGATGGTCGCAAGGCAAATATCAGCATTGTTATAGGTGCAGACAGGAAGGTCATTTCATCAGGCAATGCAGGCAACACCCCCCCTCCTGCAACCGGTATCACCCACCACCTAGGAACATGAGGCCAGCCAATAATCCAGTCCATTACACTGAGCAACAAAGTTTCAGTCACCAGGCACCACCCAGCGCTCCCTTTCCTCCAATAAATAATAACAATAGACATCAATGGGAGCAAAGAAGAGAACATGATTTACCCCTTTCTTGACTAGAGCATGACAATGAAAGCACTGAATTCATGGCTACCTTTAATAGGCTGGCTATCCCCCTAGAAAATGGCCCAGAAGGGGAACCCATTGTCACCATTCTTATAGGAGGAAAGAAATACAATTGCTTAGTTGATACTGGAGCCACCTCCTCATTAATTACTGAACCACCATATAAAGCTTCAGTGGCTGAAGGGGCTCGGGATAGCACAATGGGAGTGGGGGGGGGGGAATAATCCCTGTAAAATTTACCCACAACGTACCAGTAGAACTAGGACCTTTCATAGTAGACCATGCATTTACTATTTGCCCCCAATCCCCACTGTCTCTACTAGGAAGGGATCTCCTATGTAAAATGGGAGCTACCATAACATGTGGCAAACAGGGGCTGCAATTGGAAATCCCAGGAAAAGGCACACACAAGACAATCATGCTGATAACCAGCAACACAGGGCTTCATGAAGATTTTTAAAAGCCTGCCACCCTCCTTATGGGGCTGGGATACATCAGAAGTGGGACTACTTAAAGGAGACACACCTCTCCTGGCCACAAGTGCTCCCAATTGCCCTCTTTTATATCAGAACCAGACCAAGACAAGATATAGGTATTTCCCCCCTTTGAGATCCTTTTTGGTCACACACACCCCCATACCCTACAAAGCCTAGATCCTCATTCCCTTTGCTTAGATAGAGGGGATAGGGTTCTCTCTTCTTATCTTACAGCCCTGCAAAAGAGACTACAGACCCTCTGGACCCAGAGTGTGCTGACACAGACCTTACCCCTGGAAGAAGCCCTGCATCCATATGAGCCAGGAGATTGGGTGTGGATCAAGCTCTTCACCAGAACCTCCCCTCTACAACCCAGGTGGAAAGGACCCTACCAAGTTTTACTGACTACACACACCGCCATAAAGGTTGCAGAACGAGACTCTTGGCTACATTGGACACATGCAAAGCCAGCAGTCATAGACCATAGCCAAACTCCACCATAATCAATCCCACCCATCAAACTCAAGAAAGATTGGGACACAGATCAATGGACGCTTGCAGCATTCTTCAACACCGTTGAACCACACCACTGTGAGGAACCAAGTGCAAACATTGCATTACACAAAACTGGACTCCTAGGTGCTGAGTTATAAACTATTTTTTTTATTTTTTCTCTCACCTTCTCCATTTTTTCCTTTTTTAAACCTTTTTTCATCGTATTTTTTTTTAACAAAAAGGACTTTAACCATACCTTTCTCATAATTTTTTGATACTTGACCTTTTACATTTTTTTTTACATTGCTATTTAAAAAAAAAAAAAGAGGGGGAGGAAGGGAAGAAAAGGAATCTAGCAATGGGGAACATGAAATGCAATATATACTATGTATTATTATCTGTAACAATTGTAACATTTGTAACACAAACAACTGCGTTCCTGGAACCAAAGCTTATCCCAGAGAAAGGAAACATATGGGAATATTTAGCAAGAGAAATACTCAACACCACTAACTTTTGCTTAGCAGGAGGGAAATCATAATGTCACTGGGTGCAGCTCACCTAGGGTCACAGAATGCACCAGTCTTAGCAACACAGAACTAAAATGCAACTATACAGAGACCATATCATTTTCATATAGTTACCTGAAGTTCCCACCAGGATGGTTTTTTTCTTTGTGGCTTAAAAGCCTACTCATACCATCGTGCAAATGCCACAAATGGCCCCTGCACCTTGGGAAGGTTAACCATGCTTATGCCATCCTTACAGAGACAACACAGGAGAGTCCTCCAAACCCTAGACTCAGACTGTGATTCCAAAGTCTCCCTTCCCACAAAAACAGAATACGTCTCATTGGCAATATCTTTGGTAGGGGTACCTGGATTGGCAGTGCGAAATTCTAAAAAATTTGAATAAACTAGCATGTACCCTGGCAAAAAGCTTGAATTTGACCTCCCATGCCCTGGATGCCCTTAACAGAGAACTGAGGGAGGTCAGAGAAGCCACCTTGGAGAATAGGGCAGCAATAGACTTCCTTCTCTTGAAGCATAACTATGGCTGCAAAAAATTCAAAGGGATGTGTTGCTTCAATCTGAACGAAACCTCAGAACTCGTAGGGAGGGACATCCACCACCTGAAAGAGCTATCTCAGAATATTGGTCAGGAGCAATCATTCCTGGACTTTTCATGGCTCTTCTCATGGATGCCAGGTTTCCATTGGCTCAAAATCCTTATAACAACCACAGTCACCATTTGTGTCTTTGGAGCCCTCATGTGTTGCCTCTGTCGATGCATACCGCCCTGCCTTAGCTGCCTAAAGGCCTGTATTCCCTCTCAGAAGAGAAAATTAAAGGGGAGACAGGCAGCCATGATAATGATCCAGATTGATCACGAATACCAAGTATACGCAGACATTCAATCAGAGACCACCCTCTAAAAAAAAAAAAAATGAAGGATTGTGGAAAGGGAACTTCATGAGGACAGTGATGACACCCAAGCAGGAAAAGCCCGAGGGGAACATCAGGCCAGCCATAAAACAAAATTGCATAGGAAAAGGAATCAAATAAAAGGTATTAAAGAAGCCCCTTAGACAAAAGCCCAAATAATTAAGAAAACTAAGGAAACAAGAAAAGAAAACCCTTACAAACATAAGACATGCCAAATCAGCTAAACAAACAGACAAAAGACACAAAATATATTGCAAAGGAGACAGACAGGAGATTGCCACAAAACAAATATAAGAAAACATTAGGAAACTGATAATCCAATCAAACTACCCTGCAAAGTTTGCCTTCTGCACCCCACGGAGTTTACCCTCTGGCGGAAATGAAGACAACCCCTGACAGGATTTAAAACATTAAGAAATACAAACACAAGCACTCACACACAAAAGGAGAAAAAAGGTATAAAAATCAGGGTTTTTATTATACAAAGAGAGCTAGCTCCAGGAACGCAGACTTCTTGCTATCTCTCGCCTTCCTGAAAAATAAAAAGTAGTTGTCTGAATCCTTGCACTGGAGTACTCCCAGCAGGAAAACCGAACCCTCAGAAGAAAGGCATTTTCCAGCCTTTCAACAAAACAATGCCACTTTTTCTCAGCCATTTTAAGTATGTTAACTGGGGAATTCTGGGAGTTGAAGTCCACACATTTTAAAATGGCCAAGGTTGAGAAAAACTATTATAACTACTGGAATCCCTTTTCTGAATTGTTGAGGTTGTCAACAGTTCAGTGTTTCTGGAATCTCCTTCCATAAGATTGGATAAAATGCCTTGTTTATTTGTTTATTAAGTTTTATGGTTTCTGCTTAGATCGGCACCTATTTAATAGTAATAACTGAAGGTTTTGACTGCCTTAGTAGTAATCTGTTTCTTTCCTGACACAGGAGTTTACTTTCCTCAGTTTCTGCAAGCTTCCATGGCTACCCTACTGGTTTTTAAATGAAAGATCAAGAACAAAAGGGAGCTGGGTCACAGCCCAGAGGTTTGTCCTGAATTTTTAAATTTGCTGGTTCATCACTAGACAAAGCATCCACAGCTGCTTCTGCCTTTTCCTCCATGGTCCTTTTAATTCTATGTGTTCTTCCTTCTCTAAAACTTTTGCTTGGTATCAGCAAGTGGAAGAGATGATCTGTAGCACAGTATGGCAATAAACTGCCAAGAAAAATGTGCCTTCTTTTAGTATATAATAGAATATAAAAGCCCAGGGCATATATGCATACTGAGGACCTTTTATAGCTGTTCTTTGCAATGTTGAAAGGAGTTTAGCTGAAGTGCTGTTATTGTTTTTTTCCAAAAATAGCCATGCGGTATGAGCATGTTGATTCCTGTTTCAGAAATCAAACTGAAACATTAGCTGCCAAATCTCAGCACAATCCTTTGCCATCTCAGCAAGCTCATCTTGGTAAATATTGTGATCTCAGTAAATAAATACTGAAGCACAGCTGGTATTGGCAAGATATCATAGCTAAGGTGCTGCAAGTCTCTTTATGCCCGTGGGCGTTGTTAATTATTCTCAGAACACAGGTAGTAGAAAATGCATAGATAAAAAAATTGCAGGATAAAGTCTTTAGGCTACTTTAAAAAATACAAGGAAACAAATAGATTGTGGTCGGAGCGGTGGGGAAGCAACTTTGTTTACATGCATTTAGGCAAAGGCAGCCACTGCAGAAAGCTAGCAGGTTTACAAAATTCAGGAAGGGCTTTTTTAATAAAAAGAGTGCCAGGGTTGTTCTAAATTCTAAAACCTCTAATTTCAATTTTCACTACTTGTTTGCGCATGTAAAGGACAAAACTGAGAAGTCTGCAAAGAACATTTTCAAAACAAACTTCTTATTCCCTCCTCTCCCCTTTGTTGTTTTGTTGAGTGTTAACTACTATCTCCATCCTACTATGTCCTGCCACACCCTACTAAAAAGAGCTGCTTGCTCAGATATTGTCAAACTTACAAAGAAAGTGATGCTACTGTGTCTGAAAACCTTTTTTAAAAAAATTGCCTTCACACAATGCAGATCTGATGACCATGCCATTCAATATGAGTGATATTGGGCTTTCCCATTAGCTTGTGTGTAATTATCGGTCCTGGTTGGATTCACTTGCAGAATAAGTGTAGATGATTTTGTCTCGGTACAAGTCTAATGACTCAAATTGTGATTTTAGGAAGAGATTTAGATTTCTCCAAAGAGAAAAAAAAATCACAAAATACAAAGACTTGCAAATAGAAGCTAATACCAGTTGTAACAGGTGCCTATGAAAACAACTGGAGCACTATCTGAATACCATCTACATTGACAAAATCACCATTACTCAATTACGAAAGGCAGATTTACTTGGAAAGAGCTTATATCCTGCAAGCATACCTACAGCCAGGGTTGGGATTCTACCAGTTTGCCCCTATTCGCTAGAACCAGTTGTTAACATTCTAAGCAGTTTGGAGAACTGGTTGTTAGAAGTAATTACTGGCCTAATCCTATAAGGAAGGCAGGAAGGAAACATTCTGGTGTTGCTTACAGAAACTGCCTCTCCATTAACTCTTGTTACATTCTTGGCAGGACTAGACTTCCTGTCTCAAGAACATCTCTGGCACTGAAAAAAGTGACTTATAACCATTTTTCACACTTTCAACTGTTGCAGCATCCCCACAGTCATGAGAGGCCAGGCGAGGAGATGCGTGCCTCGATGTGAGTTGGCCATGCCCAGCCAGTCACATGACCACCGAGCCACACCCACCAACTAAGGCACGCTCACAGAACCGGTTGTTAAAAAATTTGAATCCCACCCCTGCCTACAGCATTATTAGACAACAACATCTGTTTATCTCAGGTTCTTGGAAGGACTAAATAGGTGGATAAAATGCCAAATCTAATCTAAACATCTGGTTAACTGTACAACCAATCATAACAAATAATATAGTAAACTTATATGACACTCTTCAGAAACCTTTAACAAGGCTACAAAATTCCTATTAATAACTTCAGTTATTAGAAACTATCTGGTTCCTCTCACATGCTATTAATTGTTGGCTGCTAATTGCTTTAGGATTTTTCCACAAGTTTAAAATATATTTTTATAGTTGTTGTATCCATGCTAGTCTTTTACTGTGCTTTGAACACATAGATACTTTGTTATATTCGTAGTCCAACTTGACTCTCAATGACTCTAGACAACTCACAACAATCAAATAAATTAAAATCAATAAAGCAACAAAAAAATAAAGATAAGGTTTGCAATGTAAATGTTTCATTCAAAGCCAACATTATTTTGTCTTTTCTGACATTCTTGACTAAGCTATGCTTCAACACCCACCAGAGAGCAGGAATAACAAGCAAAATCTATGTCTTAATATGATAAAAACTGTCAGAATCTTGTAATACTCAACTCAGAGTATCCTTAGTAAAAGAGATATTGTTTTCACAATTTAATGGGTTCAACTGAAATCTTAAGGAAGCTAGTACCATAGGCAGTGGTGGGATTAAATTTTTTTTACTACTGGTTCTGTGGGCATGGCTTGGTGGGCATGGCAGGGGAAGGATATTGTAAAATCTCCAGTCAGAGGTAGTATTTGCCAGTTCTCTGAACTACTCAAAATTTCCGCTACCAGTTCTCCAGAACTGGTCAGAACCTGCTGAATACCACCTCTGACCATAAGTATTTCTGCTTGATGCTGACATTAGTCCTTCAAGAGGTTGTAGAAATTGCTGAAGTCTCAAGTTTCCTCATTGGGAAGGATCAGATGGGGTTTCAGCCTCTGAGTCTTTATGTAATAATATTATGTTCTTGTACCAGAAAGGTACAGGAGATGCTAAAATGAAGAAACGTATGGTTCTTTGGACTGCCTGATCCTAAGAGCATGACAAAAAACAATCATTATTGGTTTTTAAAATGAATTTTATCCATGGTTATGAACATACATTTTCTCTTCACTGCAGCTGTTATCTTAGATGACTGTTTTTGAGTCAGTCTAGATTCCTCTGCTGAGCACTGCTGGAAAATAATCCTGATTAAATAGAATTTGTTCTGATAATCATCATAATTAGTACATAGTTATGCTTTGTAGACATTTTTTCAAGGGTACCACTTGTTGTCTCATTTGTCATGGAAATCTAAATTATGTGGATTGGTCTGTTGAGGTTTTCTGAATGTCCTTGCCTTGGGATGGAACATTATGCATAAACATAAGCTGCAGAAAAGAGCTACTGAAAATCAATAAAGTAAATCAATAGATTTGCATGTCCCCAAATTAACAGGTTGCATAACGCTTCTGTTTCAATGTGTTCCTATGTTACCCTAATAAAAAGCAATAACATGCCATTCTGTACTGTCTCTGTGATTGTTACAAATTAAGTGTTAACTAACAATGCCTCTGCTATTGAAAGGAAGGGGGAAAAAATCTCATGAACTGAAAATATAAATGCAAGAGTTCATTAGTGATTATTATGTACTGGTAAATTACAAGCAATAGAACTGGTCCCTGTATTTCTTTACTATTATCAGGTTAGACATATAATGATAATATGATACTTTTCAGATTCTAACTGGGACAGGCATTCATTATTTGTTAACAGATTGTCCCCTTGAACAAGGTCATAAACTAGCAGAGGAATTTCTAAGCAAATTTAATCTGCATGACACAAGACAGTAAAAATAGTTTAAATTAGCAAATAACAAGAAAAGAATCCATGAGAGTATCAAGGGAGTTCTTAATGAGTATGAAAATATCTTACCAGGAGAGGAATGCAAAACTAAAGTTAGCAAATAAAACTGAAAATTTCCTTCACTGCATTTGCAATAACATATTGGTGAATGATTAAAAAGATAAAGAATAAAAAATAGTACTGTGCTATTTGCACAGAACTGAACTGACCACATTTACAAAGGATTTCTCTCTATTTCCATTATTTATTGTGTCCCAAAGGTGCTTTTTTCAAAGGCAACTGGACTTTCTGGTTTTTCTTTGAAGACGTTTCGCTTCTCATCCAAGAACCTTCTTCAGCTCAGAGCAGAAGAAGCTTCTTGGATAAAAAGCAAAACATCGTCAAAGAAAAAACAGAAAGTCCAGTTGCCTCTTGAAAAAAGGACATGATGAAAGAATTAAACTTAATAGACTTATGGAGAAAACTAAACCCAGAAGAGAAACAGTTCACATATTATTCAAATCCACACAAAATCTGGACCAGAATAGATATGGCCTGGATGGATGGGGAATTGGCCAATGAAATAAAAGAAATTAAAATCCTACCAAATGAATGGGCCGACCACAACCCAATAAAACTAATTTGGAGAGATAGGAGAAAAATAAAGAAAAGATGGACACTAAATACTCAGTTAATAAACGAAGAAGAGTACATTAAGAAGCTGAAAGAGGAATTAAATTATTTTCTAAAAGAAAATAATAATGAAGCAACCACGAAACAAAATATTTGGGATACAATGAAGGCAATTTTAAGAGGAACAACAATCTCCTATAATGCCATGAGAAATAAAAGAATACATGCCCAACAAAATAAATTCCAACAACAAATTAAAGAATTAGAAATACAACTTCAAAAATCCCCTAAAAACCAGAGAACACAAAATCAGTTAATAACAATTAAACATAAATTGAACTTACTTGAACAAGATAAAATAGAAATTAACTTGAAAAGGTCCAAACAAAATTATTTTGAGCATGCAAATAAACCAGGAAGATGGCTATCCCATAAACTTAAAAAGTGAAAGAAAAGAGATTGATACACCAACTAATGGATGAGAAAGATGTCTTACAACATGAGATAGAGAAGAAAAAGATATCATTTACAACTATTTTCAAAGATTATATAAAAAGGAGGAAGTTAATGAAGATAAAATAAGAACTTATTTAGAGGAGACGAATGACAAGGTAATTGGAGAGGAATGGATAGAGTTATTGAATAAAGATATTACATGGTCTGAATTGAAGTCAGCAATGGAGAATCAAAGTAATAACAAATCTCCAGGACCAGATGGGATTCCGGCAGAACTATATAAAGCAATATTGGAACTAGTAGGACCACTGATGCTGGAAGTGTTTAATGAGGTACTTCTGGCAGCCAAGATGCCGGACTCGTGGAGGGGGGCGCTGATTTCGCTAATCCCGAAGGAGGATGCAGATCATAGATACATCAACAACTATAGACCGATTTCACTTTTAAATGCCGATTATAAATTGTTTACTTCTATCATAGCTAATAGAGTAAAACAAGCTTTAAATCCACATATACACGAAGATCAAAATGGATTTCTTCCATCCCGACAAATAAAGAACAATTTAAGAACCGTTATCGATGTCCTAGAATATTATGAAGCCCACCCGGAGAAACAATCCGCACTCATGTTTTTAGATGCTGAGAAAGCATTTGATAACTTAAATTGGCACTTTTTAATTCAAAAAATTTACAATATGAGTCTTGGCACCAAATTTGAAAACATTATAACAACTATTTACAACACACAACAGGCTAATATACTAATCAATGGTGAACAAACAGATCCAATAAATATAGAAAAAGGTGTCAGACAGGGCTGCCCTCTCTCACCTCTTCTTTTCATTTTTGCCCTAGAATCACTCTTAACACGGGTTAGACAAAATTCTGAAATTAGAGGAGTGAGGGTCAAATCAGAAGAATATAAACTACAAGCGTTTGCTGACGATATGGTTTTCTTTTTGGAGGAACCCATGGAAAAAGGTTATAATCTAATAAAAGAATTAGAACAATTTGGCACAGTGGCAGGATTAAAAATTAATAGAAAAAAGACGAAATTAATGACCAAAAATTTAACAGAAAACCAAAAGGAAGAATTAGAAACAATGATGGGGATACAGGTAACAAAAAGGGTCAAATATTTAGGAATATGGCTAACACCACAAGGTAAATCACTCAAAGAGAACAATTATGATAAACTACTTCAACAAACAAAGAAAGATTTAGAATCCTGGAATAAGTTGCAGCTTTCCTTATTGGGCAGGATTGCCTCGATTAAAATGAATATATTACCAAAATTTCTTTATTTATTCCAGACAATCCCAATTAAGTTGCCAAAAATTTTTTTGAAGAATTAAATAAGATCACACTTAAATTTATTTGGCAGGGGAAAAAACCCAGGATCAATGTAAAGGCCTTACAAGATGCGAAAAGTAGAGGGGTCTAGCCCTTCCAAATTGGGAATTATATTATTCGGCAGCTATCTTATTATGGATAAAAGACTGGGTGAACTTACTTAACAAAAGAATTTTAGCATTAGAAGGGCATGACCTCCAGAGAGGGTGGCATGCCTTCTTATGGGAAGTGGGGAAACCCAAGCAGTCTTACTTTCATAGACACCTCATTAGGGACTCATTATTAATTAATTGGAAAAAAATATGCAAAAAACACTATCTAAAAATTCCGATCTGGCTATCAACAATGGAGGCAATGGTACACCCCAATCATTTGGACATAACAAAAATGATTAAATATAAAGATTTATTAGATCCGCAAGGAAAATTAAAAACTCGACAAGAACTACAGGAACAGGGATTTAAAATTGATCAGTGGTTATATATACAAATCCATAGCAGATACAAACAAGATATAAAAGACTTTGGAATTTATAACAAACTGCAGTATTTAGATAAAATTTTACTAGGATCAAACAAAAAGAACATATCCAAATTCTATAAATACTTACTGGAAGTAGAATGAGAACAAGAGATAGTCAAAGGGAACATGATAGCCTGGAGCAGGAATGTCGGAAGAAGTATTACATTATCAGAATGGGAAAAGATTTGGAACAGAAATATTAAGATTACAAAATCGGCAGCATATAAAGAAAATACATACAAAATGTTTTATAGATGGCACTTGCCCCTTCGAGGTTGGCGAAAATGAACCCAAACACGAGTCCAAAATGCTGGAAATGTAAAAGCATAGAAGGAACCTACTTTCATATGTGGTGGTCTTGCAAAGAAACCCAGAAATATTGGCAAAAAAATCAGAAAATGGTTGGAGGAGATAACCAAAGAACAAATCGAATACAAACCAGAGTTCTTCCTACTAGGGATCTCTGATAAACATTTACCCAAAAAGATGAAATATGTAACAATTCATATCCTAACTGCAGCCAGATTAACGTTTGCCCAGTGTTGGAAATCACCCTATGCACCTACAGAACAAATGGTCATCCAGAAAATATGTGATTGTGCAGAAATGGATAAATTAACTATAGCACTTAAAAACAAAGAGTCTTCAATATTTTACGATAATTGGAACTCTTGGTATAATTGGTTAGTCCAGAGATAAACTGCTTAATGGACAATGGGTAATTTAAGCATAGATATCGATAAGATGTGTGTATTCAAATTAAGGTAGGAGAATTGGATCTTGCAGACTGTCAAAAAGGATATTGTCTGTTTTTAAACGCATCTTTTTTTTTCTTTTTTCTCTTTCTCTTCCTTTGTTTCTTTCTTTCTTTTACATCTCTTCTTCTCTTTTCTTTCCAGTTTGTAAGACCGAGTGTTCTTTTTTGTTTTTTTCCCTTTTGTGTATGTAATGTCGATATGTTTTTAATTGTAAATTTAATAAAATTTATTTATAAAAAAGAAAAAAGAAAAAAATAATCTTTGGGACAACCATGACCTGGATGAACGAGCATCTCCATAGACATTATTTATTTTTGTTTCCCTATTTCCTGTCTTCTTGAAACAGTCCTGATTTAATCATTGTTCTGAACTGTTGGATCAATTTCAGCATTTACCTGATTTTTCTTTCTCATTTTTCTATCAGTTATCTGCATAAAATTCACTGCAATTTAAAGTCCAAAAGTTTCCACTTCTTGTGATAAAAAGCTGAATTGTAAGTTGCAAAGATTAATAGGGCGATAAGAAAAAAATCAATTTAATCACTAAACAAAATCAACTTTCTGAATTGCATGGAAAAGTGGAATGGAATCATGGAATGGAATCAGATTCCTCCAAATCAATGTATGGTTTCAACAATTCAGTGCTGAATTATTATTTTTTTACAAATTGGTTCAGAAATTTGATTTAAATGTCCACATTTGAATCAAAAGTGGTCTGATTTGCAGAGTGTCTAAATTAAATTCAAAACACTATGGTCACCAGTGAAGTAAATAGAGCAGAGATTAACTTGAACTACTTATCTAAGTGAAACCCACTTAAAATCTTCTTTTGTAAGTCTTTTTTTCCTGACTGATATTGTTGGAATGGCTGTCAAAGGTAACAATTTTATAATGAGATAATTATCAATATAATTATTACAGTGTGTTTAACAATTTTGGGTAAGTTTCCAACACACTGCAAGAAAAAAATTGTTTTACTTTATCATGGTAATCGATCTCTCAAATTGAACTATTTAAAAACTGACCATTCTCCTAAGTTTCATAAACTATTGCCAGATTTTAATGAATTGAAATGCTGTTGAGCTTATCTGCATAGTCATTATACTAAATTAAAAGAAAAAAATCTATTTAGGAAAAGCTGTAATATACATGTTATATGTTTTTCTTACCAAAATTCTAATGTTGAGTAACAACTCTGGTGACCCAGTTAACTCTACTGAAACATGTAGCTTCCTCTTGATTTCAACATCATTAGTTCTTTCCTCATGGCTGGCATCTCTGCATGTAGCAAATTTGTGAGCCAGCTGCCTCTAGATCTCTTCTGCTTGGTTTAATTGTGGGTGAGATACCATAAACCTCCTGCAGATGTTCAAAATTTTGGAGCACATCAGGTGGTGTTAAAATAAAATGAAGCAAAATGTTGAATTTCTCCTACTGAATTATCTACATTTGTAAATGCAGACACAATTTTCCCAAAATGACTTGAAAAGATGACATTTAGCTTTTTTGAAGGAATAGGTTTGTAGAAATACCATCTTTTTCTTAGGTACTGGCACCAAACTAACTTGCATAGATGTCTATACTTTCTGACAAGCAAATCCTAGTTAATATTTGTCCCTTTTCTCAGGGAAAAAAAGTCTTGTTAATATTAAGAGCATTTGGAATTTAAATTATAGACAAACAGCTAAAAGCTGATTTAGAGTTATCTGTAACTGCCTCCGCATACCTACTCTGAGAAGGGATTGATGGATACACATAGGTAGCAGGTGACTGCAGATAGATACAACACAAACACCTCCCAAATCCCAACTGTGCAGGAGATGCATGTCGAACCTGCTGATTGGTTGATGTGTCTTCCTATTCTGTGTTTTGCTGTTTGAGTGCACTCTAGTCAAAACATAACATTTGCAGAAATATAAATGGAATACTTATGCAAGTGTTTTTCAAGTGAAACTAGTCTATCAGGGCAACCTGGTCTACCCAAATATGGGATGGAGCATACTGCTTCTGCTTTCACTTTTCAGCCCCAATAGAGGAGCTTTCTCAGGCAGTCACTTTCGTGACAAACTATAAATATAAATTTAACACAACACCTATGCAACTGTCCCCAAACAACAGACACATTCTTTCCCTCACTTGCAGTGCTGGACAAGTCTGTTCAACCTTTAAGGGATGTTCTTGCAAAGTGTGCATTCTACATGAAAATCACATGAAGAGCAGTTTTGTGGATTACCAATCAGGTCTGGAGAGCAGAATTAGTGTTCAATATGGTACAGCTGGAAAAAAAAATGTTGCTTGAGCAAGTAGCAAAGTTCCATCTGACCACCATGATAGGTAAGGTTGCTGGCACACCCTCTTATTTTTCCATTAGAGACATGATGCCAAGCATGCCTTAGTAGATTTCAATGCTGACCGATGGGCAACACAGCTCATGTATTGCATTACTGTCTAAATTGAGGGCTGCCTTTGCCCCTTATATTTAGGAAATAATTTGATAGATGTGGAGTATAGAAAAGACCTGATAGAGCTCTTGTCACCTGTGAAGTTCCCAGGTCTTCCAGCAGAAGACTTTCAGCAGAATCTTCAAGCTCCAAGAAAACCCTTCGAGTAACATATAGGACACACTACTAAGGAACTACACTGAGAAACATAAATGAATGGAAAGTCAATTTCAGAGACAGCTGGACCTTTTCTAGAGCAAACTGGGCTGTTCCTAAAGCTTTAAATCCACTTAGAGATTTGAAAAAACGCAGATGGAGGTAGTTTTAAATGGATTTTCCCCAAAGCTCTCATTAAAAGGAAATTTCCAAGCCAGGGGAGGTGGAATAAGGGGAGAGAGATTATTACTTTGGAAGTGACAGCTTTAGCCTCAGCCAGAGAATGATTGCAGAGCTCCCACAGTGCTTGGGGAAGGAAGCTGTGGATCTTTGCCATGGGTTTTCATTATTTTCTATTAGCTGATTGTCTCAGGAGCAGAAGTGCTAAAAATGTTTGTGACTGAAACATTTTTGCTGATGGACTCTATTTGCTGTGGCTGCTCTTGTTGTTTGGGGCTTAAATGTTCTAAACTATTATGTCTTTATTCAGTTTCAGCCTGAGAAGTCCCTGGGGCTAAAAGCTCTACTATCCATTCTTTAGACCCTTTTTTCCCCCCTCCTGGCTAGTTAAGGCTTCCCAGGCAGTGAAGTGAGGTTGGATTCCAAGCTGTGGCGGATGCTTTTCTTTCTGCTTGAAAAGAGGTGATGGTGCATCTTTCCTTGGATTCAGCAGTTGAGAAAACTTCAATCCAGTCTCCAACCTTCCATCTTTTAGGGTGATTGGCTGGCTCACAGATTCAAAGGCCCACCAGAGGAAACAAATTATCTGTAACCTTTCCGGCGGGATTTCAGTCTGGTGTATAGTACTGAAGCAGTATTTCTCATACTTGTGGATCACTTTGGATATCACAGGATGTGGGTGGGACTTTTTCTCCTCAGTTTGTCTTCTTGACTGGATTACTGCAATATGCTTCAATTTCTCCAGAATATCAGTGGTTGTGGACACTGTTATATGTATTTCCATTTTCCCATGTAACAACCATCAGACTGACTTTCTGGAAACTGCAGAAAATCATTGTGATGTCAATTAGATGGTTTGTGATTGAGTTTATTTATTGTCATGTTTTATTTTCACTGCTTGCAAGTCACCCTGACACAGACCCCCCCAAAAAACCAAGACAACTCAATAATAATAAATAATTAAAGCAATATGAAAAACAAAAAAAATACCTTCAAAATGAAAGATAAAACCCATAGTCACTCTGCTGCAATCTCTAGTATGCTGAAATAAAACAATTTTAACTTGTATATAGAATTTCAATGAGACTAGAGGCTGTTGCATGTATTTCTGTTGAGGCTGCTGTTTCTCACACAATAGGAGTGAAGTTTCAACAGGCCCGTTCTTTCCCAAATTGGTCAGATAGGCATATTAATATCAGGTAAGGTGTTGGTCATGTGACCTTGGGTTCTTCTGCTGAATTTAACAATGGGGGGGACAGAGAGGCTACATTTGAACTATGCATTGCCTATTTCTACATCAAAAATTCCCCTGGATTTTCCTCTCCAGATCCTCTCTGTGTGTAATTTGGCCATCTAAGAATAGCTATTATTGCTAAAAAGAAATGGAGATTCCAATTGAGACACTTAATATATCAAAACAATATAATTAATTCAGATTGTTAAATGAATAAAAAATAAGGAAGAATTGTTTATGGTACTCGCATGTGGTTTTAAAAATAATGCCACATTACAATAAGCCTGGTTAATGACAGAAGAATCAGAATATTTCAGTCATCAATATGATAAACAAATTCAATTAAACTTTGCCTTTTATCAAGAAAGAGGGAATGGAAGGGAGAGAGAGAGAGAGGGAGAGAGAGAATCAAATATCTCTCCAGTAACTGCATCAACTAGTCTGTCACAAGAGAAAAAAATGCAGTAGTCACTTGTATGGTGTGAATCACTCCTGGCAGATGGATGTTCTCAATTTATTTATTTATTTATTTATTTTATTTATTTTATTTGTCAATTGTTTACAAGATAATAAGTATAAGTGTATACATAGTTATAAATACATGAAATGGGTACATATAAGAAAGATAAAAGAAAAATAAAAGAAACAATTTGCCTAAAACTTGTAAGAGAGGAAGGAAGGAAGGAAGGAAGGAAGGAAGGAAGGAAGGAAGGAAGGAAGGAAGGAAGGAAGGAAGGAAGGAAGGAAGGAAGGAAGGAAGGAAATTCAGGCAGGAGAAACAATGCAAAAATGTGGAATAATGCAGGAATTAAAATGGTAATAATGATAGCTTTAAAAATGGCCACAAAATCAACAGCATGATTTGGACATATTCATGAGCTTGGAAGTTTCAAATATTTTACATTCTAGGATTAGATTTAATACAATTTTTCTACCTGAATACAATGGAATATAAATTTTAACTGTGGTTAGCTTAGGTGGCATGCAAAAATCTGGATGACTACTAGATGGCAGCAAACTAATACATGAAAATCTAATTATTTGTTGCCATCTTAAGGTAGTTTGAGTTTTTACAGTCCAAATATGATAGTTGTCCTCTTAACAAGTTAGTGTCAGGTTTCATTGACAGGTATTATGGTATAATAATGTTCAGTTGGCTATGTCATGCAGATATAGTGTTTTAATAAATTTTGAAATATGTCACAGAATGCCACCATTGTGTGAATCATACAACATTTTTAAAGCAAATTGAAGCATTTTTACTGAAATGGGACTTTCTGCTCTTGGTGGGTTTTTTTCTCTCCAGCTGTCACAATTGTAACTTATTCCCTAACCATCAAGTGTCAAAATGTGTTTCTTCATTGCAACCATGTTTTGTCCTGGAAAGCAGATATGTTTGCAAGTCATATACTTTTGACTAACAACATTGTTTGTGATAATATGGCTCAACATTTCATTGGATTCTATTTGGAGGTAGCTTTCCCTATGCCTTGTCCACCCTAATGACTCCAGCACCCCAATACTTCAGGAAAGATTTATGTAAGTTGACTCTGTTAAAAGAAAAATGCCATTTTGCCCTCCATATTAGATTTAATTACTGCATAGGCATCGTAATAAGTTGACTTTACTGGTTGCTTCAAGGATAAAAAAAAACTCTAAGAAAACCTGCAAACCCATATTTTTCAATAAACCTTTAATCATTCTCTTAAGGGTAAGCAATCATTTTCTGGCTGCATACGTGTGCGTACAGCTATAACAGCCCGAGGCTTCACAATACTGGTGACAGGCAACAGGAATGAAAAGAAATGAAGCTGTGGTGTAAAGAAACAATATTTAAACTCAGTGTTTCCATTCCACCCTGCAACTTTTTAAAAATCTAAGCAACCTTTCCCACATTAAACAGGTAAAGTGGCTGAGCTAAGGAACACATTTGAATGGAGAGCCAACAGCACATCATTTGATTTACTGCAATTTTTGACTATTGTGGTTGGATGGCATTGTTTAGAATTTTTTGAGCACCAATCCATGTGACTACAGAGAACCATATGGTAACATATCACAATATGCATGTTGCCACTTGGAAAGCCATCTGCTAGGGATGCTTGAGAAATCTGATCATTGTGAATTTGGATCTAAACTGGTCTGATTCATATTTTCTAGCCTAATGTGAAGATTGGAATATAATTATCCTTCCGATATTACAGTTTCATGATACAATTCTTGGCTTAAAAAGTATACACCAAAATGGTTGGAAATTACTATTTTAAGTTTAAAATACATTTACGAAAGTATTTATTCACATGAGGTTCTTATGTTTATTTAGAGTTTTCATATGATACAAGACAAAAGCGGGGGGAAAAACCAGAAAAACAGAAATGTATAAGAAAAAGAAGAAAAAGGAAACAATAGTTAGGAAATATACAGTATATGTTACTTCCAACCTTTTTTTCAACAGAGAATTACAATCTGGCTCTCTCCCTCTCAATATATGACTTTTAAAGAAACAAATACATTAAAAAAAAACATGAGTCTTTATGTCAATTTTTTTTTAATGTAACTGCTGTGATGGAAAATAATAAAATTACAAGCAAACATGAGAAATGAATATGATTAGAAAGTGTTTTCTTGATTATTTCCAGAACATTTCTGTGTAGTGAAAAGATTTTTATCATGCCCACATTTTTCACAAATTTAAAGAACTTACAATCATCTCATCCTTTGGCTAGAAGATATTAATCACTAGCTTACAAAATAGTTAAACATATTTTCTTAGTGAATTAGTACCTACTTACTAGGGGAAATCTTTGCTTTCCCATTAATCCTGCATTTGAAAAAGTTTATAAGAATATAAATTTAAAAAAAAAACATCAGTAGCCTTTTTATTTTATGATTACAATATATTATTTTTGGTTCTTGATGTCTAACATTAGTTTCCCTTTTCATTGTATTTCATGGGAGAAGTCTAAAACTATTTTTTTTTTAAAAAAAGCACCGTGTCCTAGGCAATAATAGAATATATTCATAGCATGAGTGTCAATATACTGTATCTATTTCTCAACTGGTAGAATTGTCTATTATTTCAGGCAATAGCATATTTGCTTGCAAATGCTATCTAGATTAAAGGACCTACTCATATGGAATAGCATGAATCTGGACTTGTAATTCATTGGCCAAATTGTGCCAAAACCAATCACTACTGTCCTTTTCTGTTAACAGGGAATTCTCTAGGTGGCATAGAGTTCACTAATTATGATTACTTAATCTAAATGCTGATTTATTTAAAAGCAGTTTGTGAGAATCTCAATTGACCTAAGCTATGATGTTTGGAAGCGGTCAATAACCTGGTGATGATCACAGCATACAAAATATTGCAACTTTGAATGTCAGAGAAGTAAATGGTAAAGAAGACAACTAAACAAAAACAACCTGAAGAAAGAAAAAAAAATATTGTATGTGCCTGTGAAACTAAGAAAAAAGGTAAGGATATAATAGGTGGAGTGGAACTGATTATTTCTTGCAGGGGAGGGAGCAGGTAGGTTTAATTATGAATGAAAGGATTAAAATGTATTGCAGAAAGTATGAACTGGAATCATTTAGATTGTTGTGGATGCACACGAATGTATTAATCAGTAGGTTGATGATAATTGCATGTTCCATTCTAATGAATGGTGATATCTGAGCTTGGGGGCGGGGGAGGACAACATTCTGAATGAATGCAGTTAGGAGTTGGTGGGAGAATATTCTTTTAAATACTATGAATGGATGGGTAGGGATGAGATGAGAAAAGATGACTGAACTATCTGAGAATGCAAGCATGAATTAGAATGTTAATGGTTTGGTGATCATCTACTTAGAAGTACCTAAGCACCTACTTAGAAGAAGGTGCGTTTGATTCATATTCATGGTTTAAGAACGAGTCTATTCATAGATACACTTGATAAATAATGAATATAACTATAAAAGCATCACATGTTATGATGAAAGACTGAGATAATTACGATATAAGTGTGATGACGGATTTTAAATGTGTAACAGACCACTTCTTGGTATTGCTAGCAGTGACCTTGGGAAACAATGGACATCAAAGAAAAAGAAGTGAAAGAAACTGAACTAAGAGTACAACAATGAAAGAGAACAGAACTCTTTTTTATAAATGCTGTCCTGCATGAAAAAAATTAGATTAATCTGCCAACAATATGAATAGAAGAAGGAACACAGTAAAAAATGTACTGTGTGCAATTATGTTAATGGAAGGAAAAAGATCTTCAGTGCAATAATGAATTGAAAGAAATAGGTATATAGTAGGATGATTATTGCAAAATCAGAAAGAAAGATATTATACAATGCATAAGGAATATAAAGTTTATAAAGATAAAAATAGTTGTAAAGGATATGGTCAAGAAAAACTAAGAACTATTAATTAAAAAGAGAAAAAATTCTAAGTGATTTTGATAGATGCAAAAATGAGTGAATCAATGAATCAACGAATCAATGAATGAAGTGAGCTAAAGAAGGAGCTTCCACTGCAATGAATGGAATTAAAAATAAGAGTAATTAAGTGAATTAGAAGCAACTGAAGTGAAAGTATTATGTCAAAAACTAAAACTGAATACAACATTTTAATGCAAGAAAAAATTAATTTTCTTGAAACATTTATAGTATGCTTATAAAAAACTAAGTAAGGAAGTCATAAATTATTATAAGAATTGTAAAAATTATCTGTGTAATTTGTTTAGTATGGCTAAATATCTGTGCCTGATACACAAAGAGAAGGGAAGTAAGAAGGAATACAAAAAAATATGCAGAGGGATAAATGGCCTGGAAATATGTTTGATGAAATTCTCATAGAAAAATATGTAAAGTGAATAAACAAATGTGGGAACTGCAATGTGACTTAAGCTGAACAGCCGACATTTTTTGCTCTTCTGAGAAATATTGTTTATTGGGAACTTATATGAGGAAATATATGAAAAAATAAATAGGCTTTAATAAGAGTATTTTTCATAAGTATAAAGATAGGCTGTTAGATGCAATAACATCTACCGGTATACATAACAGAGATAAAATGTGTGAAAACAAATAGATCTTTACTGAATAATTCAATATTCAACACTTTCAGGGATCTATTGCAGAGAAAAGCAGCTCAGGAAGACAGAGCTTATTTAGGTAATCTCTGTAACAGACCTATGAGGAGGATGGAAAAAAACAGGTTAGGCACAGGACAGTGCACGCTATCTGACTGTAATGATAAATACATGATTAAGAAAGAAAAAGTACAAAAGTCATAAATGCAGTTATTGGCCACAAAGTTACTTTTTCATTACTGTTGTAATAGATAATAGTCACTGTCTGAGGCAATCACTAATGAAAACTTCCTATGGTTTTGAAACATGATGTGTTTTTATACATGCAGAAAATGCCAAGTTGTTGTCTGAGAAACCAAGAGCTTGCTACTACCCACTTTGTTATGTTGAAGTGAGAATTATGTGCTGTATGTCAGGTGAAATATACAGGTGAAACTCGAAAAATTAGAATATCGTGCAAAAGTTCATTTATTTCAGTAATGCAACTTAAAAGATGAAACTAATACATGAGATAGACTCATTACATGCAAAGCAAGATAGTTCAAGCCATGATGTATCATAATAGAGATGATTATGGCTTACAGCTCATGAAAACCCCAAATCCACAATCTCAGAAAATTAGAATATTGTGAAAAGGTTCAATACGCTAGGCTCAAAGTGTCCCACTCTAATCAGCTAATTAAGCCATGACACCTGCAAAGGGTTCCTGAGCCTTTAAATGGCCTCTCAGTCTGGTTCAGTAGGAATCACAATCATAGGAAAGACTGCTGATCTGACAGTTGTGCAGAAAACCATCATTGACAACCTCCATAAGGAGGGAAAGCCTCAAAAGGTAATTGCAAAAGAAGTTGGATGTTCCCAAAGTGCTGTATTAAAGCACATTAATAGAAAGTTATGTTATAGGGAAAAGTGTGGAAGAAAAAGGTGCACAAGCAGCAGGGATGACTGCAGCCTGGAGTGTATTGTCAGAAAAAAGCCATTCAAAAGTGTTGGGGACTTTCACAAGGAGTGGACTGAGGCTGGAGTCAGTGCATCAAGAGCCACCACACACAGACAAATCCTGGACATGGGCTTCAAATGTTGTGTTCCTCTTGTCAAGCCGCTCCTGAACAACAAACGTCAGAAGCGTCTTACCTGGGCTAAAGAAAAACAGAACTGGTCTGTTGCTCAGTGGTCCAAAGTCCTCTTTTCTGATGAGAGCAACTTTTGCATCTCATTTGAAACCAAGGACCCAGAGTCTGGAGGAAGAATGGAGAGACACACACTGCAAGATGCTTGAAGTCCAGTGTGAAGTTTCCACAGTCTGTGTTGATTTGGGGAGCCATGTCATCTGCTGGTGTTGGTCCACTGTGCTTCATTAAGTCCAGGGTCAATGCAGCCGTCTACCAGGAGATTTTGGAGCACTTCATGCTTCCTTCCGCAGACGAGCTTTATGGGGATGCTGACTTTATTTTCCAGCAGGATTGGCACCTTCCCACACTACCAAAAGCACCAAAACCTGGTTCAATGACCATGGGATTATTGTGCTTGATTGGCCAGCAAACTCACCTGACCTGAACCCCATACAGAATCTATGGGGCATTGCCAAGAGAAAGATGAGAGACATGAGACCGAACAATGTAGAAGAGCTGAAGGCCGCTATTGAAGCATCCTGGTCTTCCATAACATCTCAGCAGTGTCACAGGCTCATACCTTCCATGCCATGCCGCATTGAGGCAGTAATTGCTGCAAAGGGGGCCCAAACCAAGTACTGAGTACATATGCATGCCTATACTTTTCAGAGGTCCGATATTGTTCTATGTACAATCCTTGTTTTATTGATTGCATGTAATATTCTAATTTTCTGAGATTGTGGATTTGGGATTTTCATGAGCTGTAAGCCATAATCATCACAATTATGACAAATCACGGCTTGAACTATTTTGCTTTGCATGTAATGAATCTATCTTGTATATTAATTTCACCTTTTAAGTTGCATTACTGAAATAAATGAACTTTTGCACGATATTCTAATTTTTCGAGTTTCACCTATAAAAGTCAGATGCAGTGGAAGTGGAATATCTAAGAGATGTGTATGGTAAAGCAAAAAGAAATAAGATCAAGAATGAATCTGTGATGAATGAAAATGAACTGAATGCAAAAGTAGGTAAAGTACATGGAGTACTTATATTTGGTCATAGAAGCAATTAGGTTTGAATAGCAAAACAAATAAATGAATGGGTTGAAAAGAAGGAGAAAACCAAAAAAGTCATGGTTGCATGGAGTTGATGAGAGAGGTGAGGAACAAAAGGCAATTTATGAAACAGTACAGGAATATGATTGAAGTAACAATAGAAAATATGAAATTACTGGATACAGTATTGGTGTTACTATAAAGTAGATTTAGCTGTAATCCCCTTTCTTATTTCACACACACACACACACACACACACACACACACACGAATAGAATATATATAATGTTGAAGTTCATATTGCTAATTCATTTCTGTATTGAATAATTAAACAAGTAAACTGCATTAACACAATGATTGAGAAATGTTTCTCTTCTTGTTGGCCTACCCCCAATATATAAATACTAATAGCAATTTAGATTTTAGACTGCTTACAAGTGCTAAAATAATATACACTAATAGCCAAACAAAAACAAGTGTAAATGGGTGGCTTTGTTTATCAGCTTCAGCAATCATTTCATTTCACAGATTTTAAATTAAATATCCAATAATTCAAAGATGGTGGTGAACATCATGTATTCTCTGTGACTGCAGTTAGGCATAAATATAGATATGAATGAATTACAAACAAATTGCAAAGCAGGTGAGGCCATATTTTCAAAATATTACAGTGTTAAAAAAACATTCGTTAATTATCTTCATTTGAATTTGATTTAATTATGATTTTATTGTAGAAAATTAACATAGATGAATGTGACAAAAGGGACATACTCAGTCCCATTAAATCAGTTGAAATAATTGTTTACTTACTTTACACAAAGATATTCTGTGGTATCTTCACTGTGGCTTATTTTAATATACAGTCTTTTTTCTTCTTATTTTTTTTTTTAGTAAAGTATTAAACAAAATCCAAAAGAGAGCATTTTAAATGTCAAGCAAGTGTGTATGTAAATATTTTCACCCTCCCCTAGAGATCTGTTGTTGTTTTTTTCCACAGTGATAGGCACAGCCTGCAAAAACAATAGCAAATCCTAATTTTTCTCTGGTCATTTCATTTCCTGAAACACTGAAACAGGCCAGGAAATTTATATTGGATAACATACAATTTGTGTTTTAGGGAGAAGGCAGTGGATCATGGACTGACAGGAAGAAAAAAAACATACTGCTGAGAATAAGCAGCTGCTTCACTTAATAACTGCCAAATGGAAGGCTTTGTTGCTCGGAAATATTGCCAATGATAGGCTCAAGCCAAAACTACTGAGAGCAAAATTGCCCACAAGTATTGACATATATTCCCACCCAGTTTCTGAGTCTATTTCTTCTCTCATCCTTCAGCATTTCATGAATATATCCACAAAAATATGATTTTCCAGCCATAAGCCTGGGTGCTAAGAAATAGCCTTAGGAAAACATGGTTTTCCAATCAGAGATTTCTTCTTTATAATATGAAAGTACCAAATTTTACAATATTTTATTAATTTATTTATTTATATCCCTCCTTTATTATTTTTACAAATAATTTAAAGCAACACTGTTCTCCTCCTATTTTCCCCACAACAATAACCCCGTGAGTTAAGTTGGGCAGAGACAATGACTGCCCTAACCAGTAGACCAGCTGGCTATTACAATTCTGTTGGAGTTGGGCAGCTATAATCCCTTTGGATAAATAAACAAACAAACAAATAAATAGTTAATAATCCACTCAGGATGCTGTAAAGAATACTGAGGCCGTTAAGTTATGTGAAGTAATTTGTACACTAAATCTATAAAAACAGCAGGGGATTTTTATTTATTTATTTATTATCCTTCAGTTGCTTTTGCTATACAGTCCCAAATAGAACAGAGAATCCAATAAGCTAATTTTATAAGTGGCAGTTACTCATAAAAACTCAGAAATGTTATCATAATGCAAAATATCTATGGAGATTCTCAGTCATCCAGGTCGTGGTTGTTCAAAAGGTGCTTTTTCAAGAGGCACTTCAATACAAGAAGCTTCTTGGATGAAAAGTGAAACGTATTCAAGGAAAAACCAGAAAGTCCAGTTGTCTCTTAAAAAGCACCTTTGGGATATAATGCAAAATATTTAAACAGAGCATTTAACAATGTAGACTCACCCAGTTTTAAAAAACCCACAGTCTTTTTAGGGAGTAATATGAAATCTTAACTAGACTATCATTAATGTATTGCTTGACCTTGAGGTAAAAATCCAAAACTACATCATAAAGGAAATATTCTCAGAATGTTTTATATCTACAAATTGAGGGTGGGTCATCAATTTCTTTTCCACCTAACACTAACTTGTTTTAAACTTTCAAAGTTCCCAAACTTCTTGGCTTTACCATTTTCATTTTTATTCTGATGGTTGAACTTTATATTTTCAAAAATGAGAATCCACAGTTATTGATGTTTCTTCATCCAGAAATGCTAAAGCACTGCTCAGGATCTAGTTACAATCATTGCAACACTTATGCTTATCTAAAACTTCCATAACCCATCTCAACATTAGTTAAATGTAAATTATGTGGCTTTCTTTGTTAGTTTTTATTTTCATCCTGCCTTACCAACTGTCAAAGGGGTGCTGTTGTTGGGTTTGTTTTTTTTAAGTGTCAACAAGCACATGGATTGAAGTGACCCTGTCAACACTGTATATTTGGATTTTTAGAAAGACTTTGACAGAGTTCCTCATCAAAGGTTTTTATAAACGAAAAGGTCATGGGATAAGATACCCTGTTCTTTTATGCATTGCTAAGTGATTAAAAAAACAGAAAGTAAAACAGGCCATTTTCTCAATGGAAGCTTTTTTTACTTGATCATAGATGAGTTTATCTTAGATGTAAGTGGTAAGTTAGCCAAATTTATGAGTGATAGCAAAGTAATTAAGGTGATTAAAATCCAAAGTGATTGGCAAGCTGGGAAGAGTTCCAGAAGGATTATTCCTTGAGTGAATGGTCAATGAATGCCAGGGATGATTTAATCCAATTGTCAAATGGTACGCATTACAATACACACACACACACACACACACACACACACAAATACCTATGTTGTCTTAGCTTCTGTAACTATCCAGGAAAAAAATCTTGATAGTTGGATGAAGTTGTTAAATCATGAGCAACAGATGTGGAAAAAAATGCTATGCTATGGATCACTAGGAAAGGGATTGAAAGAAAATTGCCAACATTGTAATGCCCTTTTATGAATCATGGCATGTTCATAGCATTAAAGTCTACAGTTCTGGTCATATCTTCTACTTATCTGAGAAACATAAGTAAATTGTTACTTATCTCTGCCAAATTCTCTGCTCAATTTGGGGTCAAAGATATTGGGGATATAGGAGGCTGGTGTGTTTTTTCTGTTCATCAAGTCTTTGCCTTTCAAAGACTTAAGACTTTTTTGTTTCCTGAAAATCCTTGAACAGATCAAGCCCACAAGTTGCCTGCAAATGGCTTAAAGGGCTAACATATGAAAGAAAATCCTTTCATGGACTTCTCCATACATTTATTTTCATTTTAAAATTTTATTTCTATTTTTTTAAAAAATTGTGTCCCTTCAAAACATTTTTGTTTATGTAATAACTGGGTTCACACAACAAGCTGATACATAAAACTAGTTTAACGAAACACTATTGCTATAGTCACATAAGCTAAATATTGACAGTATTTTCATAAGATGTTATAGTAAAAATTACCCAACCTGTTATTAATTTATTTTAGGGTGTTTCATTTTTATTTATTAGTATTAAATCCTGCCCTTTCATTCTGGAGCTCAAAATGACACTGCCATCTCCTATTTTTCCTCATCACTTTGAAGTAATTTGGGCCATGACAGAAGTTTACCCAAAATTACCCAGTAAACTTCCATGAGTGGACTAGAACCTGGGTCTCTCTATTCCTAGTTCAAAACATTAACTGCTATCCCACACATTCTCAAATTCAATCCTTTAATTTTTGTCACATCACAAATTCATTTTCCCTGAACTTATTGTCATTGCAGTAATTTCATCCCTACCTCCAAATCCCCAAATCAGATTTTTGTACTCTTGCAAGTGATTCATTCAACAAATGCCATTTTTAAGGAAAAGATATCTCTTCTCCAAAGGGAAATTGTCAGCTTAACGGTGAGAATCTATAATTAATTGTGAATGCATATACTGTATAAGGAATCCAACCTATTATATCAGAAAGAGATTAAAAAAGAAATCTTTTGTTTAAAATAGAGGTTACTTTAAATTTATTCTTAAGTCCAGGAACTAATTCTTAGGATGTTATTAAATCTACATTATGCATTTGGGGGATTACAATACTATTCTATACTATGTTCTATTAAATTTTCAAGCAATTAGATGCCTACTATAATGAAAAACAGCTTTTTTCCTTCTTTGTTCCAAGAATAGGTATTACATTACATTATATTTAAGTATGCATGATTTCCTTAGTTAAAACTGATTCCATGGCAGACAATAGCTTTTCTGTATCACAATATTTGGCACAACCATATAAAAACTATGAACAGTCTTCTGAGTCTCTTTATCAATTTTGTATCAATTATATGGAAAGTTATAAGATGGGTCTATAAACTCTGTCATCTAATAAATACAAAGGATAGGCTTTGTATATTCAATGACTATTTAAGTCCTATTGTCTTCAACAAGTCTTCTTTCTGTATGCGAAAGCCAAGATCAAATTTAGTTAATTTTATTTTGCACTGACAGAATTGTTAAGTGCCACTCTATTTCCTTGTTATACTCTATAAAAGAAAAATTTGTCTTTGAGAATGTAGGCTAGAAAGTATATTAATTCTTTTGAATTTTGGCAATGGAAAATACTTTTGAGAATACCTTGGATAGTTAAGAAAACAAACATGAATCATATAATAAATCAATTCAGACTTCCCATTTGAGGCACAAATAACCAGACACAAATTATCATATTTTGACACATTATGTGAAGTTTTCTGGAAGTCTACAGTGTTGGAAAAAGAGAGAAGTCAATCATCAGCAACATGGATGGGTTTAAAGTGGTGATAGGTGCATTTTTGGAGCATGCTCTCCCAAGAGAAGGTCGCTGAAGAAGTTTCCTCTATGTAATCTCTAAAAGTTGGTACAATCCTGATGGCACATAGATTCTCAGTCATCTAGGTCATAGTTGTCCCAAAGGTGCTTTCCCCCCCAAAAAAAGGCAACAGGGTTTTCTTGTTTTTCTTTGAAGATGTTTTACTGCTCTTCCAAGAAGCTTCTTCAGCTCTAACTGATGGTGGGAAATGGAAGGATTTATAATCCCTGCAGACAGTAGGACATTTGCATTCTTTTAGCCAGTTGTTAAGACCACCTGGAGATTTATCTGTGTCATTCAAACCCATTTGCACCACTCAGATGACCTTTAAGTAAGAGCTAAAGGTGCAGATGATTATTCAGGACTGTCTTGTCAAACTGTTGCCAGATGTAATCCTCAACAAAAACTGCCTTAGTTTTTACTATAAGTAAATAATTGCAATGCTAGGAGAAATAATCAAATGTTAGTCTTACTTTCCAGAAATAAAAATAATGGGAAATAAGTAGCTTATTCCCTTTAGTAGTAATATGATTCAATCTCAGAGAGATTCATGCAGGTAGAAACTATTCACATAAGCACCAGGACATTGCAAATAACCTACTCTTTTTAAAGGATATTTGATTAGTCACTGATTATCAGGACATATGAATCATTTAAAAGCCAACTCTTCCTGCAGTTCTGCTTTTTCAGAGCCATGCTGGAACAATTGTTTCAATTATGACTCAGTAAAGAGAAAAGCTAAATACTTATCAGCTTCATTGCTTGACTACACTTACTAATATTGGTGAACATTTATTTATTTTATTCTCTTCCCACATCAAACTATTGCTTACTTCAGGTTTTAAAACTCTGAGGACCAATAGTGAAACATTATTTGCAGTAATAAACTGCACTGAGGAAAATGAATAAAAATACTGAGGTTAAAGATGGTAGCATTTACAAGAGAGAACAAGAAATGATTACCATGTAATATTTGGGTAATTTTAACTAGGTAGAAAAAGGCCATTCACCAACAGGACTCAGCTGTAGGTAAATTGAAGTAATAGACAATAGGGAATAATTAGAGGATCAACAATAATAATTAGAGGATCAATAACTTCAACTATAATAAATTGATGTTGTAATGCCAATTTTCCCCCATTTTAAAAAGAATATTTTAAAAATATTTTTGATGTCCTTTATTTGTTCTGTTGGTTAAATCAAACCACACTATGCCATGTACAGCAAAGTAAAATTAAAGGGTAAAAACAAACTACTACACATTTTTTTTTAAAAAAGTTATACAAATAGTATGTATGAATGCATATGTGTAAGAATACACCCAGTAACAACAGCAATAGCACTTAGACTTATATACTTATATGTACAGTGCTTTACAGCCTTCTCTAAGCAGTTTACAGAGTCAGCATATTGCCCCCAACAATTTTGGATCCTCATTTTACCCACCTCAGAAGGATGAAAGGGTGACTCAACCTTGAGCCTGGTGAGATTTGATCTGCCAAATTGCACGCAGCCAACAGGCAGCAGAAGTAGCCTACAGTACTGCACTCTAACCACTGAGCCACCATGGCTCAATAAATGTATACATGAGCGCTCATAGTCAATTAAAGGAGTTGAATGTTTGATGAAATAGGAAAGCCTTAAAATATTCCAAAATACGAAAAGGCAAAGTGCCATTTGAGCCTCCAAGGGAAGCCTGGAAGGGAAATCAAGACACTGTGAGTTCTAGTTCTCCCTTAAACATGAAAGCCAGCTGGTGACTTTGAGCCAAGTCATTCTCTCTCAACCTGTAATATCAGGCCTAGGTAAGAAGCTGGTTAGTCAATTCCTGTTGCAACTTATTTATTTATTTTATGTATTTATAAAATTTATTGGCCACGCATCTTACCACAGGGTAATTCTTGGGTGGCTGACAGTTACACCTCAGTTAAAACATAAAATGTACAATACTAACAAATGATCTGTAGATGCAAAAGAAAATGATATGCAACCAGGCACTCTGAAAACAAAATAGTAGACTTCCTAGGGTTATCAATGGTTATTAAAACTGCATGAAGTGATAGCATTTAATATAATATATATTAGATATTTGTACAAATAGATGCATCTATCACATTGGATAAAACTCAGCTAGTTACATAGAGTTCTGTAATTTGCAATCTAGTAATCATGTCAGAGACCATTTTCATTGGCTTAATGAACCCTCAATAACAAAAACTTAGAATGAGGGAATATAGAAAATAGGGGAAGAAATGTAATATTAGCTTTTTAGAAGGCATTTGAGTCTTATTGATGAGGCTGCTAACTGTTTCTTCAATATTAAGCTACTGCAACAAGCATTTAACAAAGTCAGCATTTTAAAATGTCATGTTTCAGAGTGTCTGCGCTTTCCTGTTAAAATTCTATTATTCTTATTTAGATCACGTTTTAAGTGATTAAGAATAAGCTTGTAATATTAATGTAATGCCATCTAAGCTTGCTCACATTTATAAGAGTTTATGAATAACTGAGAATTTAGATCTTTCTAATATACTATATTCTGCTGTGATATTTTAAACTTTTATTTACTGTCTTTTATTCTCTTTATTATTTTTATTGCAATTTTATTATCTATTGCCTGTATCTACGGTTTGATTTATTTTTCTAAACAAAATAAAAGTAAAATAAATAAATAAATAAATAACTGGGCTTTGCTTTACAGTGGCTTCATTTCAGATAGCAGTATCAAAAGTTGCCTAACAATATGATCATTTGTAGAAAAACAAAAAACACTACATGTCTTAGTTGTGAGTTATGTTTCATTGTGATTGAATGGATAAATGGAATGTTATGAAAGAAAAGCTACACCTGCCCAGGAATGGGAGACCAAATTCTTATCTTATCTTCTGAAATCAGAAACAGTTCCCCAGTAAATTCTACTGAGATTCAAACTCACTAGATGAAAGGAACTAAGATTTCTGGTGGAGAGAAAAATGCTTTTTTCTTAGAGAATCCAAAGCATCTATTCTAGAATTCTGCCATTAGATTTTTAATAAGATTTTGCATCACAAGAGAATTGTTTTTGTGTTCCAAGCAATTGAATACTCAAGTTCAATGTTCTAGTACATAATTGCAGAGTGTTCCCTATATCTCAGGAGTTGCATGGGATGTTAATAAAACCATTGATTCGTATTGTCTTGAGATAGATAGCATGTGCAAAGAAACCACTGTGCAGATAATTTGATTCTAGATTTTTTTTGCAAAATGGAATTATTTATATAATATCCATTACCTAATGATTCGCAGGCTGATGTTAACAATATAGCAGTATTACCTACTTCTTTATATTTTGATTAGAATTCATTTGTTATCTTGGAATTCTCAATGGATAGAGATTTATTTATTCATTTTGAGTTAATTAATTAGCTTTCATAGGAGAACCTTTATCAGCTTCTGCCATATAAATAAAGTATCCCTTTGTCCATTCTTGTGTAATTTCCTAAGACGTGCACTCTTATTAAATTGGCTTTCCTCAAGTAAGACTAAAAACCAGGTTTTCCATGCATGACTTGAGTTCTTTATTAGATAATTCTGCTACAACTGTTTTGTCAATGCATGTACTTACTTTAAATAGTTCTATATCACTTCTCATTAAAATAATTATTTAAACTGTTTAAAATTTTAAAAAAATAAAAATAAGTTAAAGGGATTATTACAAATGTATCATGACATTTTACACAGTACAACCAACGAAATAAATCCAAAGGTAATTATTAAAACAGAAACAAAAACAAAGGCAACTTCTGAAAATTTAAGCAGCACTGGTAAAAGGTCCATGAAAACTAAAATAAATCTTTGCTTTGCACTGAAAAGACAATACAGATGGTGCCAGACATACCTTACTGGGGAAATTGTTCTAAAGTCAGGAGGCTATCATGAAAAAACATGAATCTTGAGTAATAAGTCACCACATCTCAGCAGGGGAGAGAGCAAGCCTTCCAAATATGATGTTTTAGTACAAATAGAAAAACAGAGGAAGTGGTGTTTCTTCAAACTTTTTGGTCCTAAGCTATAAAACCTTGCCACTTAAAACCAGAACCTTGACCTAAGGCCAGAAATGTACCAGAAGCAATAAGAATCATGAAGAATTGGTATGATATGCTCATAAACTCATGAGCCTCGGTGGTGCAGTGGCTAGAGTACAGTACTACAGGCTACTTCTGCTGACTGCCAGCTGGCCTACAATTTGGCAGTTCAAATCTCACCAGGCTCAAGGTTGATTTAACCTTCCATCCTTCTGAGGTGTGTAAAATGGGGCCCCTTGTTGTAATGACGAGGCAGTCGAGTTGTTTGATCATGAACAACTGAATTATGATGATCTTTATTGGAGTATAGTCTTGCATTTATATACATTTTTAGTTATCCTCCATCATTAGTTAACTTTGGTTACTGCTTAACTTTCGTTACTGTTTGGTACAGTAATCCATACAATTAATTATCTCTAGTTAAAGTCTAACATATGTCTACTTCCCCTCTCTAATCCTCCTTTATCCATAGATTAGTGACTTTGTTTGCCTGAGTTGTATTTGCTTGGAAACATTCTTTATCTGAGGTTTGCCATCCGAGATTGGAATATTCCTGCAATTACAACTCTACAGACCCGGATTGTTGGGGGCAATATCCTGATTCTGTAAACCACTTAGAGAGGGCTGTAAAAGCACTGTGAAGCAGTATATAAGTCTAAGGACTATTTCTATTTCTCAGTTCCAGTCAGCCATAACATTTGAAGTTTCTGAGATGCCCTCTAGACTCACTGCATGGATTTCTGTAACGAGGCTCTTTCTATCCAAGTAGGAGCAGAGCTGGTTCAGCAGCCTGAATCGATGAAAGATGCTTTACACTTTAGAGATCCTTTGTACCTCTGTCAAAGTACTTCAAAGTTATGGTCTTGCTCCTTTAGAGAGGCCAAAATTCATTTATAACAGGTTAAACTCTATCACTTAAAACCAACAACCAAAGGTCCCTCTGTCTCATTTGGGGTCTGAGCTGCAATTTGTTCACCCTCATCCTGTCCTTTATCACACACTCAGGCACTGATTCATCAATTCCATTGTGTCATCAATGTGAGTATCTTCAGGATGCTGATTCATATTCACTTTGTAAATATTGAACAGGATGAGTGATAAAATGGAAACTTCACAGAGTCATAGAATGTAAATTTTTAAAGGGTCTTTGGAGATCAATCACTTGTCTAGTGCAGGAATCCATTATTACAGCATCCAGCCTTTGTTTAACTACCCCCAGCAAAGGAGATCCCTCCCGCACTTTCTAAAGTCAAACTCACATCATGGTGGTGGCACTGATGCATTCAGACTTTTTTCCCCTTCACTAAACTGGACATGGGCTGGGAGTTTGACAGCCCTGTTCTAACCCTGTTCCATCCCACTTTTAAAAAACATCCAAAGTCCCCATTTGTTTTATCTTTTTTTAGCATCTCTTCCCTATTGATAGGTCAGATCTAGATGAGCAATACCTACACACACGCACACACACACACACACACACACACACACATACTTCTTTTTCAACCTTCTGAGAAATGAAGCACAACACAAATACAGTCTTGACCAAATTGATTTATCAGATTCCCAAGTAATTTAAATCTCCCTTTGTTATTATTAATAGATGACTTGTGTTCTGTACAGTCAATTAACATACTCGTAAACCCCGCGTCGCGATTGGCTAAAGCGTGCGGCGACCGGATTGGCCGAGCGAGCCGCACTGATTGGCCCGTTGGGAATCTCCCGCGATTGGGTGAGCTAAGCGCGGGAGATTCGAAGCGGTGCCATTGGTCGCGGCCGCCGCGGCTTGGAAATAAAAAGCCGGCGTTTCCCTTCCAAGTCAAGCTGTAACCGGAGCACAATAAAGAGCTGAAAATAGTCACTGACTCCGAGCTTCCTTCCTGCGCCGGACATGACAACTTGACCTGGCATTGAGGTAAATCAATACAAAGACTTTCCTCCCTGAAAATTCTGTATTCTGGAGCAAATTATCCAAATCTTTTGGCTGAATTTATTGTCTTCAGCATGCCTCTACAATAATGTCATTTCCCCCTTTCCATATATTTTTACACAAAGACTCTCAACTGGACTCTGTGCTAAAATTCCTGGATCTCAATACAAAGGCAAACCTTCGTTATATATAAAACCACTCTTCCCCCTTATTTTTTATAAATAAGTTGTAAGTTTCCTGAAACTGATTTAGGAAATCCTTATCTTCCCCAATAAGCTGATGAAGTGAATATTTTTTTCCCTCTAGTATTTCCACCTTTCCCCCCCAAAAGGCCACTCATCCTGCCCTTGTAGTATGTGTAGATATTATCAAGTTCAAGAAGGAAAATGAATTTAGCACATCCCCTGCAGGTCATCGGAGTAAACTGTCATGTCAGTTGTCATGTCAGCCATGAAATCCTGATTAACCCAATCTAAAGCAATACCAGCATGAACATTGAAGAGCAAAGCAAAGTAAAATATGTTCAGGGCAAAAAAAAAAAAATCCCAATCCATCTTCAGACTTATTAACTCAGTTTTAGGAGCATTGGAAATAAAATATACGAAGTGCATTAGAAATAAGATGTAAGAAATGGAAACATTTTGAGGAAATAATGGAAGTTGAAGACTAAAGAATTTAGACATCATGGGGTTTCCTTGCATTTTACCTTCATGTAAAGTATGTAATATTATTGCACATATGCAGAGAAACAATTTTCGAGAGTAATCTTATAATTATAGGATTCAAAGGATTCATTCCCTTTGTGAATGAAGAGACTTGTAAGATCAAATTGTTCAATAATTATCTTTAAAGAAGCTTCTGATCTCAGACCCCAAAGACCATAGTTCCGCATGGACTCTCTGAGTTTGTCTTCATCATAGACCTCAGAGATTTTTATCTGTGAGGCATGAAACAACCCTATCCACATTGATTATTTTTTAAGAAGTGGGCGCAGCAAAAATATAGCTTGCTGAAAAATATTGATAGATCATCTGATTTTATGTCTTTCACTGAGAAAGTGTTTTGCTAGTGATCTTTGATGACCAGTGTTCAACAAATACAAATTATTTAGGGAAAAGCTAACATGTAGAAATTGAATATGAAGTTAAATAATTAATATAAGCAAATGAAGATCTAAATTATTAAACAGGATGTATCTGTCAATCTTGAAAATAAATTGGGCAAATCTGAAAACATGGGAAACTACAAATAAGTTATGGCAATATGAATCCTGCATTTCAGCTGAGGATTTATAATTTGGGGGCTTCTAAAGGATGATTAGTGATCGGGGGAATCCTAGTGATTCCAATCTCCTTGTGAACCTCAATCAAGTTGTTGCCTGGGAAGCAACTCTCTGTTACTGCAAGTACTGCGTGGACTTATATATAGTAACAGTTGCATTTAACTAAACCACTTGTGAGAAGGGAACGCGGTGGCTCAGTGGCTAAGAGGCTAAGCTTGTTGATCAGAAAGATCAGCAGTTTGGCGGTTTAAAACTCTAGCACCCTGTAACAGAGTGAGCTCCTGCTACTTGACCCAGCTTCTGCCAACTTAGCAGTTCGAAAGCATGTAAAAATGCAAGTAGAAAAATAGGGACCACTTTTGTGGGAAGGTAACAGTGTTCCGTGTGCCTTCGGCATTTAGTCATGTCGGCCACATGACCATGGAGACATCTTCGGACAGCGCTGGCTCTTTGGCTTTGTAACGAAGATGAGCACCACCCCCTAGAGCCGGAAACAACTAGCACGTATGTGTGAGGGGAACCTTTACCTAAATCACTTGTATATTTTGGGCCATTTTTCTTTTTGTCTAGGATTTCAGTTTAAAAAATCAACTCGATATACAGTAATATAAAATATAAAAATTGCTTTTAAAAAATCTTAGGGATTGTATATCAGCGGAAAATTTACATATGAAAATTTCTTCATAATTCAGAATTCATCAGTGAAAAATGGTCCTAAAAGTTTTCCCACAACTAGGAAATCTTCTATATAAAAGTTATCTTTTTGCTCTATAGATTCAAGAGCTGCTCCATTTGAAAACTGCTTGGGGGCATCAAGGGACAATAGAAAGAACTGAGAAATTAAACCACAGGTGCGTTTCTAATTGGAAGGGACTTCTTATTCCCAGGTAATGAGTTCTCTGGAGAAATCTTCCCTAAAATGACAATGTGTACATTTGGAGGACTAGTCGTGGATTCTACACAGAGCTTTCAGGAGTCTATTGATAGTTTATCCTTCTGTACATTTACCTTAACTATTTATTTTGTGCTAGATGGCATATAAAACTAAATATAGCCATGGTCTCATTAACATTTATCTTCTCAGCAGTCATGTAAAAATGGCAGTCATTAATAGGTACACTAAGAGCCCAGCCTGTAGCAATTTCTTCCATTATCCCATGGTTCTACACATAGATATTCAGAAACATAAAGAGGAATCTAAATGTTTTACATTAAATAGATCACTGGCTTTTAATGTGTTAACTGGGGATCCTCATGGTTTCCATGACATTTATCAGATGGTTCCTCAGAGAGCAGCTAAAGAATGACAAGAGTATCTCAAGATGGAGTGTTCAAGGAAACGGTCTTATATGAGAAGACATGTCTTTCTAATTCAGTATTCTTTGTTATGTCTGCCAGGTCTCAGGCAGTTTTTTCACATTCCTTGCTATCTGATATTTTTTAAAAATTCAAAATGCCAAGGACTGAACCTGTGACCTTTTGCATATAAAACAGGTGCTCTATTTCTGATCTAAATTCCTTTACTCCATTGTATCCCTTGTTCATCATTATTGATCTTCTACTGCAGTGTAAATCTATTAAAAATGCTGGACATATCTATTGAATAATTCAAATGAGTATGAGGTGATGGTAGATCGTAAATAGTCAGACTATCAATGAAGATAAAAGAGGGATCATCAATTTTGGGAGAATGATAAGCACATTTGACATGTTGAAGGTATGCTTTGATCTGTCTCTCAAACAGGCTGTTGTAATGGCTACAGCCACTCACAAAAGGCTCTTTTAAAAAAGCATTCTTTTTATGTAGATGAAACACTTCGATTAAATTCATTGAATCTAAGATTGAACTCACAAATCTAATATCCAACTGCAAGGCAAAGATAGAAAGTCTGCATTCCAAAACACAAACCTACTTTTTAAAAAATCATTTACTTACCGTAAACAATGTATAAAACACCCGCTTCACAATACAATGACATTGGGTACCATGCATGGATCCTGGTGACAACACAGGCTGTGTCTGCAGTCACTGTAGCATCCATGAGCCCTTGCTCAAACTCAGCCTAAGAACATGATTTTATTCTCCCGAAAATTAATTCTGTGTAGGTTTCAAATCTTTTGCTACATATAGACATTCCTAGAAAAATGAATTAATACTCAAATGGAATGGAAAAGTGGGTCCTGGGTGTCTCTTAGATTCCTAGCTGTCACTTAGAGAAAATAGGTGAGCTATAGAAATGATGCCATTCTACCTGTTTTGTATATCCAATTATTGTCAGCCCTGTGTAATCTTCTAATATATTTCTTACAGTGCCATCATGATGTTGAGAATCAGCCAGGACTGACTTTTCATGCATCAATCTAAATTGCAAATTATCTACTGTCTTTTGAAGATCCACACAGCCCATATCTAAACCTATGAATGAATGAATGGATGGATGAATGGATGGATGGATGAATGGATGAACGGGTGGATGGATGAATGGATGAACGGGTGGATGGATGAATGGATGAATGGATGAATGAATTCTTTATTGTCCAAGTGTGATTAGACACACAAGGAATTTGTCTTGGTGCATATGTTCTCAGTGTACATTAAAGGAAAAGATATATTCGTCAAGAATCATAAAGTACAACACTTAATAATAGTCATAGGGTACAAATAAGCAATCAAGTCATACTAGGAAACAGTCAATATAAATTGTAAGGATACAAGCAACAAAGTTACATTCATACAGTCACAAGTGGAAAGGGATGGATGATAAGAACAATGAGAGCATTGATAGTAATAGTAATGCAGTTTAGTAAATAGTTGAACAGTGTTGAGGGAATTATTTGTTTAGCAGAGTGATGGAATTTGGGGGGAAAACTGTTCTTGTTGTTCTGGTGTGCAGTGCTCTATAGCATCATTTTGAGGGTAGGAGTTGAAACAGTTTATGTCCAGGATGTGAGGGGTCTGTAAATATTTTCACAGCCCTCTTTTTGACTTGTGCAGTATACAGGTCCTCAATGGAAGGCAGGTTGGTAGTAATTGTTTATCACTATTTTAAAAGTGATTACATGGATTCCATAAATACTGGATGGAATGGAATTTACTTTCATTTTTCTTATTTATATATTCAGGCAGTTTATTAATATATTTGGCTGATTCTACATTTCATATGATATATATATCTGATGTCTTTATCTTAGAGATTACCATGGAACCCCACGGGCTCAGGTGGTGAATGGTGATGATGTCTGATGCTACTGAAGATGGTCACAAGATGTGAGAGTTTAAGAACCCTAAGAGAGGGCTTTACATTTTATCTCTCTTTCTCATACCTGCATCCCAGAACTGTACCCAATTGTGGTTTTATTGAGCTTTTTGAAGAAAGCATAAAATGCTAACTAAAAAAAAAATCCCAAAGCCCCAAAATGCGTAATACAATGTGGTATAAGTAATAAAGAGTAGACTCTAAATTATTTCCAACCACTCAACATAAAATATGATCAATTTGTGTCCCCAGGAAGACATTAACATGTGAGCTAATAGGAACCATGGGTTCAATTATTCATTTAGTCAGACAAACTGCAAATTGTTTACTGATACTGTTACCATACTAATACTTATTAAAATAATTGATCTGATTGTCTTTATTAAAGTAGAGTAACAAAATTCTACAATTTTTTTTTCATCACATTGAAGAGTACTTATTTGGGGAATAATTTCAGAATTGTCAGGAATAAGCCTGCTGAATAAGCCAACCATACTTGTTAAATTGTGTAATAAATCTCTAATTCCAACCAGTGTAGTGGATGGAGATAGATCTGTCACTGTAAACTCATGAAAGAGTTTAACTAGAAGCTGCCTGTGTCATTACTCACACATCAAGCTATTATGCTAAAACTCACTTCTCAACATGCTGTCTGCTTGCCTCTTCAGTCTGCTAATGGTTATCTCTCTCTACTTCTTGAAGGAAATTATTGGAAAATTGCTTTTAACCCCGGAGAAATTTAGTGGCATGGTTCTTTTCCCAATGTAGCAAAACAGAAATAGGTGAGAAAGTAGGGGAGGGCATTTGTGCCATTTTCTGAAGCATATAATGTGTGTTAAACATAGTCACACTTGCCCCCCAAATTCTGGGCATTCATAGTCTCCTGTCTCTCCCACTAATATTGAGCCACATCCAATCAGCTTCGCAAATTGCTTTGAGTTTATGTCAAAAATGAGCAGAAAACCAGCCTATTTAAAAAGTATCTTCTCAGTATGAGATTCCAGTGTAATCTCATCTGAGAAGATGCATCTTCAAAGCTCATTCAATTATGCCAAGAATTTTTTTTTAATATCCTCTTAACAAAAAACACACACATAGAAATCCATATAAATAAGGATGAAATTTGGCAAGGATTTTCCATACAGAAGGAGGGATTTATCAGAAGGTTCAATTCATTTCTCTGATGAGGAAAATAAGCCATAGTCATGTGTACATCTTACATCAATAGGAAAAGAAGACGTGTGACATTTGAAGTTTCTAAAACAAAGCTCTTCTTTCAACATGTGCCAAAGATGAATCAATTTACCTCATATCTACTATGACGTACAGTAGGACCATTTTATGGTTTTATTAGATTCATTACTTTTGAGTTCAAGGTGGCAAACAAAGCACTTCCTCATCTTGCTTTTCCCCACAACAAACCTGTGGAACAGGCTGAACCAGGAAGATGTGGGTTCTACTCCACCTTCACCCATAGAAGCTCACTGGAAGACTTTTGGCTACAGTCTCCCAGTGAATTTCCATGGCTAAATTGGGATATAAATAAATTGGGATATAAATAAATCAAGATTTCCTGCTGCGATTCCAATGCTTTAATACAGTTGTTCTCAACCTTTTCTTCACCACAGACCTCCCTTAAATGTCTTTTATGGCTACAGACCATGGCCATGGACCCCCAAGACTTAACCTAATATTTAAAGCATAACATTTCTTCAAGCCTCCATGGACTCCCTGTGTTGACATTGTCCCCCCCCCCCCACCAGGTATTTGTGGACCACAGGTTGAGAACCACTGCTCTAATCACTATACTTCACAGGATCTTATCTTTTCAGATTGTTTCACTGGATCTCAACTTTTCAGATTAGGATACACACACACACACACACACACACACACACATTAAATACATTTTTAAAAAGTTGCCTTAGTTTTGGTCCCTACCCTCAGTTTCCTAAAATAATCTACTGTCTCAATAGAAAGTAAAAAAGCTATAATAACATGTATTGGGAGTTCTAAAGCTGTTGCAAAAATGCTTGGAATTCCCAATGCATCACAGTGGCTTGGACTATATGCAGTGTTTATCTTTGCTTCTTCAACTCTTTCAAAAAAGAAAAAAGAAACATTGCTCAAGGGAAAGAGCACTTTTTATACAAACATTCAAAGATATCTTGGAATGCTAAAGTTTGCCTTTTGAAGTTGCTCTCTACAAATTGAAAATTTATGCTTAGGGCAGCCTTCCCAAGCTTCTGCTTTCCTGATATAAATGCTTATAATACCAACATTCTTCAAAGGTGATATAATTCAGCAGTACTGTGGACCCAACTCTGCATTACTTCTAATATGAGTTATCATATCTTTGGAGTTGGCATATGGAGGATATCAGATTGAAAGGCTAACCTGGAGCATTAAGACAGAAAGCAATTTTAGTTCTGAAGAAATTATTGCCTGTTCTATTATTTATAAATAGATGATTTCTCCTGTTACTGATGATGTCTACATTCTTGTTACAAATGGTGATATACAAGCTTCCTTTTGTCAGGCTTTCAAAACAAAACATCAGTCCTAGAATAATTAATTCAATATAGTGATCTCAGAAATTGAGGCTTTGAAGATATGTTAATAAATCTAGAATATAATTTAAGAATAATGCTACTATCCTAAAATGCTTCCCCTCTCCAGAAAAGGACTGGGCCAACACAGGTTCATATGAATAAGCTATGCTAGATGCTGGCTCACCCCATACTTTTTTCCTTCATTTTACTTCTAATATTGTAGGAGAAACTGGCTTTCAATCCCCCACAGTTTAGGGAGAATAGAATAGAATAGAATAGAATAGAATAGAATAGAATAGAATAGAATAGAATAGAATAGAATAGAATAGAATAGAATAGAACTCTTTATTGGCCAAATGTGATTGGACACACAAGGAATTTGTCTTGGTGCAAATTCTCTCAGTATACATAAAAGAAAAGATACATTCATCAAAAGTCAAGAATCATAAGGTACAACATTTAATGATAGTCATAAGGTACAATTATGGCAGACACTGCAGGCCTATTAGATTTAGTTGCTCTAAATTGACCTTTGTGCCCTTTGGAGAAGGTCTCCACCTCCTGGTGCCCTCCAATCACAGACTTGGAATCCTGAGAATTTTTAGACCTTGTAGGCTGCATGATGCTTCTCACAGCCTTCAATGCATAATTTCAGTGACTTTGAAGAAAAACAAATCTTGACTTTCAAACAGCAAAACATGCTAATAAAACTGACAAACAGGCATAAGCAACAAATAATGCAGTCACCAAAATGATTCACTGGAACATCTGCAAAAATTATAATGTGCCAGAAATGAAACATTGGTGAGAACATAGAGTTGAAAAAGTAGTTGAAAAAGAACAAGTTAAAATACTGTAGGATTTCCAAATGCAAACTGGTAAGCTCTAGGTTCATAACATGCTAGATTTAATTGCAGTTGAAAAGAGATAATGTGTGGATAACTGATGGAGCAATACCAGGGAATAATAGAATAGAAGATAAAAAAAATGGAGAAGATCACATTGTATCAAAACCTGAAAACTGAAGCTCAAATATTATGGCACCAACTGGCTATGGTGGTCTCATTTGTTACTGTTACACTGGGTGCCATACCAAAAACTCTTGGACTGCACTTTGAAAAATCTGCATATTGACAAAATTCTCATCTGTCAGTTACAAATGGACACACAGTTTGAATCTGTACAAACACTACACCAATACAAACAACATCCTAGTTCTTGGAAAGAACTCAATGCATATGAAAGCCAACACTAGCTAAGGAACTGGCAATGGTAACTTCACATGCAGTGCATTTAATAATTGTAATAATAATGATGATGATAAAATCATTGTCAATTGAAAAAGGCAGCTTTACTTGGAACAGCTTACATCCTGTGACAATATCTTTAACACCCTAAAACAACAATACCTGTCTATACCAGGTCCTTGGGAAGGATTTGATAGGTGAGTAAAAATGCCAAATTCAAATGTCTAAACATCTAGCCAACTGTGCAACATACCATAATAATAATTTAAATTTAAATTATTAATCAATAACCTAAATGCCATAAGCATGTCATTTGCCATAAGCATGTCATTTGATGATGGAAGTTAACATTAGCCAAGCTAGTATAGAGGAGAAGGAGGAGTTGAAAAGTGCAAATAGATAATTAATACATGAGATAGATAGATAGATAGATAGATAGACAGACAGACAGATGACCGATATAGAGAGGGGGAGAGAGAGAGAGATCCTGAGTTTAAGAACAGAGGACTTCTTATATGATGAATGGCAGCAGTGAATTGCAGTGGTCAGATATTGTCATGGCCTTGTCTTCTCTAAACAGAATATATATTATATATGTGGAAATTATATTTTTTAAACAACTGAGACTTATCTTTAATCTTCACATTCTTCTGCAATTTCACCAGCTGACTTCTCTGAGTTGTTTTCACCTTAGCCTCTAACCTGATTTTTCAGGAGTGGGGTATGTAGCCAAGTTTTTCTAGGATTATGGTGGCTGCAACATTTAGCAGTTCATGGGTTTTAGTTATGTAGTAAGTGTTAGTAGAGATTGTTAGGATTGTATGCTTTTGTTTGAGCAGTCCAAATGACCTCTATACCTATAACACTGCATAGAGCTTTCTCTTCTTTCACTATGTAGACTATTATCCTTTCATCTTAAAAGGTCACTCAGCATCAGCTGAGGCAATGTGCCACTTCACTTTCAGCATTCTCCTTCTTTGAAGAGATTCAGTCTGTTTGTTTTGAAAATGCAGACTCTGTCCATGCAATAACTGAAAATAAGCTAGCCATTGTCCTGCTCACCTCCCTTCTTTCCCCCAGGATATAGTCAGGTGCTCTACAATCAAGAAGACAGCTGCTTTCTTTTGGACATGGGGTGTAACATAAAGTAGCTTGGTGGCTTGGCATCCTTAGCTTTTTGTTCAAGGTCATTTCAGGGTAGAGAACAACTTAAAATTTGGAAATACTACACAGCATGTCTGTCAGAAAAGGAGGGTGGAGACAGGATCACAAAGATTACAATTCTGAAATGGTCTCAACAATCTGGATATACTGTACAATCCCCCTCCATCCTTCATGAATCAAGCAAAACAGAACTATTTGAAACACTGATGCAGAGAGAAACGACTATGGAAAACAAAAAGAGGTTTGGGAAAAAAAATGGATTAAGTCATGGGTGGGATTCTACAGGTTCACACCTATTCGGTAGAACCTGTTGTTAACATTCTAAGCAGTTCGAAGAACCAGTTGTTAAGAAGAAATTACTGGCCTAATCCTGTAAGGAAGGCAGGAAGGAAACATTCTGGTGTTCCTTACAGAAATTGCCTCTCCGTTAACCCTTTTTACATTCTTGGCAAGACTAGACTTCCTGTCTCAGGAACTTCTCTGGAGCTTTTTTTCCCTCCATTGCTGGTACTTTGCTTGTGTGGAGTGACCATTCAAAGTTACAATGGCACTGAAAAAAGTGACTTATAACCATTTTTCACATTTATGACTATTGCAGCATCCCCACAGTCATGAGAGGCCAGGCGAGGAGATACGTGCCTCAATGTGAGTGATGTTGAGTTGGCCCTGCCCAGCCAGTCACATTACCACCAAGCCACACCCACCAACTAAGCCATGCCCACAGAATCAGTTGTTTAAAAAATTGAATCCCACCCCTGGATTAAGTCATCAGATTATGATGCAACTGCATTTTCTGAGGATGAGTATTCTGTCAGTATTCATTCCTAAACATTTTGACTTCTATTGGATCTTTTTACTCAGAACAACAGCCAAAATAACTTTCTGCTTTTGTTAGTATAGAAATAGCTTTCTATACTAACAAGTTTCTAAGTTTGCCTTCTCACAATCAACATGGTTACATTTCCTGCCAAGAGATAGCAGATAACTCTGACATGTAGGAAAAGAAAGGAAGTTCTCCCTTTCTGTCATAATGCCTGCCCTCTGGAATAGCATCCCCCTGGAGATCTAGAAGGCTCTCATCTTCAGTTTTCCAAGCGTTTTTAAAGACCTAGCTTTGCTTCCAGGCTTGTTTGTCAAATAGCTAAATAAATAAAATATTTCATTACAACTGAGAAGATACAGAAGATACAACTTGCCTTTGGCCAAGTTTTAATTTCTTACACTATACTATCTCACAGGATTGTTGTATGAATCAGAGGGCTGGCTCTGGCTCATCATACTGAGATCCACAAGGAAAATACAATATAAATGTGATTAAGAAATCTCATTAATGTCCCAAAACTAAATGGATATGATTTAATTTAAACTGTAGAGTTTAATTTGGGAAGGAAATACTTAGGAAGATTCATCTCATATTCTAGAGCAGAGTTGTCAAACTCAAAGCCTAGGGGCCAGATCCAGCCCGTGGGGTGCTTAGATCTGGCCCACAGGACTGGCTTGGAAACAGTGAAGGACCTCTGCCTGAAAAAATGGAACTTGGGAAGGCTGCTTACGGCCCTCCTGAGCTCCATTTTCACTGACAGAGAGTTGAAGGAAGCCGTCACAGGAGAAAACAGAGCTTGGGAACCCTTTTTCGCTGACAGACCACTCAAGCCACCACAGGCTCTCCCAACATGAGTGACGTCAAGCTGGCCATGCCCACCTTGGCCACACACCCCAGGTCAAACACAACCCTGTTGCAGCCCTCAATGAAATCAAGTTTGACACCCCTGTTCTAAAGAATCAAACTAGATTCATTGTTTTCCATAGTCCCCATAGTGTGAGCAAAAAACCCACGGGATTCCCCAATTATTATTCCATTCAGAATTAAAAGTGGAAGATCTCTAGATACAGGGAGGCCTAAAACCCATAGTTGCTCAGTTTTGTCAGGGTTGAGAGAAGCCTGATCTTTCCCGTTCAGACCTGCACAGCCTCTAGGAAGACCTTATTAAAAATAAAGCTGACATTTAACAGCAAAACCCAGGACCAAAAAATTTCCAGTTTCAGGGCTGAGTGCAGAGAACTGGAATGCAATACCAATAATAAACACCAAGGCCAATTTCCCCAGAAATAGCCTTCTCTGTTTCCTGACATATCTCTCCAGGCCGTTCATCACTGTAATGTGACACTGTAATGTCACACCAAAGCCAACTGAGAGATCATTTTCTCTCTCAGTTCTAGGAAGACAGCAATAGAAAGGAGTTTTAAATATCTCGCCAAGAAAATTACAGAAACTTGTTTAGGCAGTCAACAAAGACTCAGAGTGATAAATAAACACAGACACACCCCAAGCATACATATATTAAAAATGTTTTAAAAAATAGACCCTAAATACACCCAGACTTCAGATTCACTTTTAATCAACCAAGTTGTTTCATCTTCCAAGTCAGTATAACCTAAAGGAGGCTCAAGCAAAACAATTTAGTCATGCCAAGCCCTATTTTACATTTTTCTTTTCCAGCATTCTGGGTTGTCATTTGCTCTATTTGGATTTCATTGCTGCTATCAGTCAACTGTGTGAATCTGCTGTTAAAGGGAATTATATTAAGATTATCATGGATGTTTTTTCTTCTATGTTGATTTGTTTTCATCAAGCAGGGACAATGACGGAAGAGGAATATTTCTTCTTTTCAATGCAGACTGAACAGAAGAAAAAAAAGGTGAAGGAAGGTTACTTTTGCCCAAATATTCATAGATATCTCAGTTCTTTCAGAAGATGCTTATGGGAGCTGTTCATTGTTTGTTTTTTCTACTTAGCAATCCCATAACTTGAGGCTGTAAGATGTAGACAATTGCTAAGGCAAAGACCTGATGTTGGCCAGTATTTGAACAGGAAACAACTCTAGAAAATTGTATAAACTGCCTTGGGGTTCTGCGACAGAAGCGTGATGGAATATTGAATGCTTGTGGTCTTTTGTAAATTGTTTAATTCAAGCAAATTCATTTCTGGACATACTTAAAGCAAATGTAATTTAGCATGAACGTGCTGGAATGTAGTGAGGAGGTGGAACTGCAGGAAGAAAGGAGTGCATTCTATTCCTCTTCCTTGCCTCTTATTCAGCATTACTCAGATATTAAGTGGGAGAGAAAGAAGGTGAAGACAGTCATCCTGAATATTTCAGAGAGTATACTGTAGATGCAAATATAGAGAACTCAGAGTTTGTCTATAGGTGTGAAACAAGGGGGGAAAAACTCAGTTTGGAAGAATTGCCATGTCAGTCCTGCTTTTGGGCCTGACAATAACATAAATCATGAAATTAAATAAAGAAAACTTTTCCATGATTCAAAGGTAGAAATATTTCACCAAAACTTTTTCTTAAAATGAGTATTATAATGTGTTCATGGATGGAATTCCATGTTTCCCAAGAAGTCCCTCCATTCACCAAAAAAAAAAAGTGCCAAAACATTCATGAAAACTACCGTATTTGCCGGCATATAAGACGACTTTTTTGCCCTGAAAAACATGCCTCCAAGTGGGGGGGTCGTCTTATACGGCGAGTATATAACAAAGGTCGTCTTATACGCCGGCAAATACGTTGTTGTCACTCGGTGCAAGAGCGACGGGGGCGGAGCTCCGCAACTTGCGAAGCCCCTTCAAGCCCAGCCGGAGTCTCTCTTTTTGCAAGTCTTGGGGTAGGAAGAGATAGCCGGAATTACCCTCCACACCGCCCACACACACACACACACACACACACACACACAGAGAGAGAGTTGGCAGCTGTCCATCCCCCACCCTTGGAGTCCCGATGGGGCGCACGCGGGGGCTGCTTAAGGGAGGAGGCCTTTCACTTTCCCCCGGGGGGGAGGGGGCAGGCGCGTCACTTTCACTTGCAGGCAGCAGCGCGGCCTCTCCTTTCCCACCCACCCACTCCGCTCATGCGAGCGGACCGGCAGGCTCCAGGCTTTGCCCCCATCCCTCACCTCCTTCCACCCCCCTCCACCCCCCCAGTGGCAGAAACTTCGCCGCACGTGGGGACGAGTGGAGGGGGTGGGAGAGCAGCGACGCCGCTCAAAGCTGAGAAAGCGCCATCCTTGCTTTTGCACTTTGGGAAGAGTTTGTGTTTTTTTTTTTTTTTTTCTCCCAGGAATGGGATGCTGCTCGTGCATTTTCTTTGGGAAGTTTTCTCTTCCCAGTTTCAGCCTTTGCTCCGAATCCTCCCCCCCCCGCCCCCCCAGATTCACTTCTGGAAAGGATGCTTGTGTAACTCTTTTCCTAAGTGTTGCTGGGGTGGAGGGGGGGGCAGTGTGCAGCGTGAGCGAGAGGCTCCTTTCCTTTCTCCCTGAGCACAAAACCGTCTGCCTTCTTCTCTCTTGGACGGACCAAGCAAGGCTAATAAGATAATAATAAGATAATAAGATAAGATCCTAAGCGCGTTGTGGAAACAGATCTGGATCTCGTTGGAGAAAGGTAGCAAATGAATGAACTGGACTTTTGGCAAGTCTCGGGGTAGGAACTCGACGCTTTCCGGAAAGTTAGTGAGCAGGAAAATAGACATCCTTTCCGCTTTCTCCCAGCGTGGGTATCTCATTATCCCTCCCTGTAAGAAGTAACAACCACAAAGCCAAGGGAAAAAAGGACCAGTTTCTTGTGCCTGATCAGTGGCGGCCTTTCGCACTCAGAACTCTCTCCTTTGCGCTCGTCCACAGTCCAGCGACCGAGCCTCCCTGCATGGAAATAAGAAGGCCTTCTCTCTCCCCCCAGCCCCCAACGGTGAGCTGCACATGCTCCAGACTGCTCCGGCCAGCTCGCCATCCGAGTGCAGCCAGAATGATGCGCAGGAAAAAGTCACAGTAGGAAGTAAAGATTTCTCCCCCCCCCACCCTCTCTCTCTGAAATAATTAATGTCGCAATCAGTGTGGTGCACCCTTGGAGACAAATTGGTTGGGGAGGTGGAAAGATATTAAGAAACAACTCGACTGGGTGTATAAGACGAGCCCCACGACTTTTTTGCCCTGAAAAACATGCCTCCAAGTGGGGGGGTCGTCTTATACGGCGAGTATATAACAAACTCTATATTTTGAGTGGAAATGTTGGGGGCTCATCTTATACGCCCAGTCGTCTTATACGCCGGCAAATACGGTACTTGCCTAAGTTTGTACTTTATTTTCTAACACTTTTTATTTATTTCTAGCACTGAACATTAAAAGTTCTGGGCACATTTTAAACTTGGTTGCAATCATCCTGGATCATAGCTTCTCAATTTCTAAAATACCACATGCAACTTGAGTGAAATACATAAGGACTAGAGCTAATCCTCTATATTTCCATAGCACTTCAACCATTTTGCTCAAGTTGCATGCCTTATTAATCTCTGTTTCATTTTTAAAACAAAGATGGTTTACAGCAAAATGGTTGAAGTGCTATGGAAATATAGAGGATTAGCTCTAGTCCTTATGTATTTCACTCATAAAAAAGCAGATGGTTGGTATGAAATTATTAAAATATTGGAGAATGCTGGTATTGTGATAATATAGAGTGTTGCTTCTCCATGTAAGCATACATCATAAGCATGGATGGAAAAATGGAAGTTATTAGGATATCTAATATTAGAAGAGATAAAACTATTAGGCATACAAGAAGAAGGGATTTAATTCAAAAGGATTCGACTGAACTTCCAAAATCACATCTCCTCATTCAAACTGTTGATTTGGATGGAATTGTCGAACTGGACAATTGTATTTCTGAATAGATCTATATGTGCAGAAAAACTTTTTTACAGGTTGACTTTCTAAATTGGATCAACTCACTTCTCTGATCTAATTTAGAAATCCAAATAAGTGATTCAATTGGATTCTATTCAATCTACACAGCTCTAAAAACTATTGTATGGTGTCGCATCTATAACTGATCTGTCTGAATTGTTGGGAATTCCTTAAAAATCTAGGGTTTTAGTTTTAAGTTCAATATTGTGAAGAAAGGACAATAGAACTCAAGATGCAAGAGGAATGTACTATTGTTCTTTTAATCTTAAAATACTATGAGCTTCCAATATAGATTTCGTTATCACCCTGATGTCTACAGCAGCATATACACAATAGCATCCACATGCCTCCCATTTTCCAGATGAGCTTATTTTCCACAAACATAAGCCTATGAAGTCAGCTAAGCTAAAGGATAATTGCCCTTAGTGAGTTATATGAATAAGAGACTTAATGTTGGTCAAACATCTTAACAACCACTCCACAATGCAACTACCAGAAAGCAAAGAGTTGTTGTACTCCCTGGCTTTAGGGATAAGACTGGATGAGCCAGTGAATATCCAATATGAGGGACAGCTAGGAAGTAGTTTAGGCAAGAATATAGTGATAAGTTATGAATTAGAACAGAAATGACTTGCCTGTTAATGTCAGAGTGTAATTCCCCTTAGCAGATACTGGTACGTATTAACTGTGCTGTATTAGCATACTCCAAACCCTCGCAACTGATTGGTCCAGACGGACAGTGACCTGATTGGTTGAAACTCCGGCCGTGATTGGAGCGCTAAGAATCTACCGCGATTGGCTGTGCCGATCGCGGGAGATTCAAAGCGCTGCCATTGGCCGCCGAGCCGCGAGCCGGCCCTATATGAAGGGCTGCTGCGGCTTGTATTCTTCAGACTATTCCTATTCTAAATAAAGAGCTGAACTCACTAGAATGGTCTCGTGTCTCCTTCGACCCGATCCACCTCAGATCTAACACTGGCGACGAGGATGGGATCGTGAGACAAAGAGACCACCCAGCACGTGGCGAGGCAGCACACAGCAGCAAGCAGCATGGCCGGCATCAACTCGCCACCCGCACCCTTCAATCCCGCTACCGAGGACTGGGAATCCTATACCGATAGGTTCCAGATGTTCCTCGAGTATAGCAATCTTAAAGATGCCAACGGTCACAAGAAACGGGCCGTGTTCCTCGCACACTGCGGGCCGGCAGTGTTTAAAATGGCCAAAGCCTTGGCCAAACCAGAGGACGTCAAGACCATGGAGTGGGGCGAACTCGAGCCCCTGCTGCGAAGCCACTACGCTCCCGTCGTGCCCATCCTCATCCGGCGGCACAAGTTCTACAGGCGGGACCAGTGCGAGGGCGAAGGGCTTGGCGACTTCATAGCGGCCCTACGAGATTTGGGCGGCCTGTGCGAGTTCGCCGACCTGGACAAGGCCCTGCGAGACCGCGTCGTCCTGGGGCTCCAAGACCCCATCCTCCAGAGCCGCATCATGGCGAAGGGCGACATCTCCCTCGCCGACGCGCTCACCGAGGTATCCGCGGCTGAAGCGGCCAAGAAATCGGCGGCTCGGATGCGGCAATCGAGCATCACGCCACGAACAGCGACCGGCGAGACGACACCGAACCCCGAGAAGCGACCCGAGGTCGACCACTGGGACGCAACCACACACCACGGTGACATTGACTCCTTCTCAGGAACCGAGGACGAGGAGGAGGAAATCCACCGTTTGCAAGCAGCACGAGGGCGACGGGAACCCCAAGGTCGTAAGTCGAGGTTCCAGTGCACCAGCTGCAGAGGTGATCACCCCCGTTCGGACTGCCGGTTCCTCGATGCCGTTTGCCGGCAGTGCGAGAAATGGGGGCACATCGCCAAGGTGTGCAGAAATAAAAGACACTACAGCCCGCGGCGATGAGATGGCAGCCCTCGCAGGCAAGAGAACACCCCCACCAGATACCGAGACCGCCAGGCGGAGAGCCGTTGGAGCCAAGAGGGTCCGAACAGGCGGCTCAACGAGGCAAGGCAAAGGGAGGAAACACACCAGACCGTCATCGTCGGCCATTCCTCCACAAGAGATGCCAGAAAGGTATACGTGACGGTGGGGATAGAAGACCAGCCATGCGACATGGAGGTGGACTCCGGGTCCTCCCTCTCCATGGTCTCATGGCACACCATCAAGTGCCTGGTTCCCTCCATCCGCAGAAAAGAATTGGAAAACCAAACACTAACCCTCAAAGACTACCAGGGAAACCGCATCCCTGTAGTTGGCAGAGGCCATTTTAAAGTCACCTTCAAGAACCACACCGAAGTGCTACCCCTGACCATCGTCGACCGGGATCGGCCGAGCCTATTGGGGCTGCAGTGGTTCGCACCCCTAGGCATTGAAGTAACCGGAATCCACCGCACCACAGAGTCGGACTGGGAAGCGGCGCTCGTGGAGGACTTCCGGGAAGTTTTCGACGACAGCCTAGGCAAGTACTGGGGGTCCCCTATTTCTTTTAACATAGACCCGAGCATCGCACCAATCCGCCTTAAACCCAGACGGGTGCCATTTGCACTCAAGCCCAAGATCGATGAGCAGCTAGATAAGCTCATCGCGCAAGGGGTACTGGAGCCAATTGATCACGCCAGGTGGGAGACCCCCATAGTCACCCCCATCAAGCCAGATGGGTCCGTGAGAATTTGTGGGGACTATAAGGCCACCCTAAACCACGCGCTCCAGCAAAGCACATACCCCGTCCCAGTAGTGCAGCACCTTCTGCACTCACTGAGGGGAGGCCAAATCTTTGCCAAACTCGACCTGGCACAAGCCTACCAGCAACTGCCGGTCGACGCCACAACCGCCGAAGCCCAAACCATCGTAACACACCGGGGGGCCTTCCGTTGCAACCGGCTCCAGTTTGGAGTCAGCATGGCACCCGGGGTCTTCCAAAGCCTCATGGAAAGACTCCTCCAGGGCATAGAGGGGGTGGTGCCCTATTTTGACGACATACTAGTGGCCGCAAGGAACGAAAGGCAACTAGAAGCCCGGCTGAGGGAGGTACTGAAGAAATTCAGAGACTCGGGGCTCAAAGTCAAGAAAGGGAAGTGCCAGCTAAGGGCTGAGAGGGTCGAATTCCTAGGGTATCTCCTAGACAAACAAGGGATTCACCCCACGGAGAAGAAACTAAGAGCCATAAGGGAAGCGCCGCGACCCAAAAACAAAACGGAACTGCAGGCTTTCTTGGGACTGTTAAACTTTTACAATGTCTTCCTACCTCAAAAGGCGACCGTGGCGGAACCGTTGCATAGGCTGTTAGATAAAACAGCCACCTGGACCTGGGGAGCACGGGAGGAGAGTGCCTTCAACAACACAAAGAACCTGCTAACATCTGACGCGGTACTAATCCAGTACAGCAAGACCCTGCCATTGACGGTAACGTGCGACGCATCGCCTTTTGGGATCGGCGCCATCCTCAGCCACCAGCTATCAGACGGGAGGGAAGCACCCATCACCTTCTCATCAAGGACACTTTCAAAACCGGATTGGAACTACAGCCAGCTCGACAAGGAGGCCCTAGCAGTCGTCGCCGGCGTCAAGAAATTCCACGAATACCTTTACGGTAGGACTTTTACAATCATTACGGACCACAAGCCGCTGCTAGGGATCCTGGCAGGAAATAAGGCCACACCGAACATTCTATCACCAAGGATGACAAGGTGGTCTGAGTTCCTGTCAGCATACAACTACCAGCTGATTCACCGACCCGGGAAGGACATCACCCACGCAGACGCCCTGAGCCGTTCACCCTTGCCCGACCTAGAAGATGACCCGGCACCCACGACGATGGTATTTCAAATAGAGACAATGCCCAACCCACTAGTGACCGCGCCAGACATTGCCAGAGAAACAAATAAAGACAAGCGCCTGGCGCGAGTCCTAAGCTGGGTTGGAAAAGGATGGCCGGAAGGGGACAGGGACGAATTATTCAGACCCTTCAGAAACAGACAAACTGAACTTTTTACCGAGAAGGGCTGTATACGGTGGGGGGACAGAGTGGTAATCCCAGAAACATTACAAGAAAGGGTATTGGGGATGCTGCATGAGGGGCACCCAGGGATGGTCAAGATGAAAAGCCTGGCCAGAAGCTATGCATGGTGGCCAGGCATGGACAAACAAATCGAAACCTGGGTAGCCAAATGCAAACAATGCCAAGAGGCCAGACCCAGCCCTCCCACCGCCCCAATACATGAATGGGAAACACCAAGAGGACCGTGGTCTCGGATTCACATAGACTTCACGGGGCCAACCAAGGGGCACATGTACCTCATCACAGTAGATGCTTACTCCAACTGGCTGGAGGTAAGCACCATGAAATCAACCACAACGGAGGCGGTAATAAGAAAACTGGGCAAACTCTTTGCCACACATGGCCTGCCAGACATAATAGTGTCTGACAATGGGCCCCAGTTCACCGCACTAGCGTTTGAACAATTTCTGGCAGGCCTGGGCATATGCCATGCACTAACCGCACCAGCAAACCCGGCGGCGAACGGACGAGCGGAACGCATGGTCCAATACACAAAAAAAGCCATACAGAAAATAGAAACAACCAACATACAGGATAAAATAAATAAGATGCTCCTCATCCAACATATTACACCGAGCGCAACCACAAATAGAAGCCCGGCAGAACTAATGATGGGCAGAAAACTACAATCAACACTAGATAGAATGCACCCCACATACACCCCTGACAAACCCCCGGGTTCCTCCAGCAAGCACAGAAAATTTAACATAGGTGATGCCGTATACGCAAAAAACCTTTCGGGGGAACCACTCTGGATACCAGCAACGATCACCCAAATAACCGGCCCCGTATCATACCGGCTAGAAACAAGCGATGGGAAACACTGGAAATGACACATTAACCAACTAAGGTCCAGAATAGCTAACAACCATAGACCCGATCAAGAAACTAGAAGGGGGGGGAACGGAAAGCGTTAAAGAAAAGGGAACCCCCTAGCGCAAGCCGAACAACCGCCACCCAGAACAAATAACCCACAAATAAACCGGTCCTACTCACCAGTAAACGCGGGACCAACCGAACAGGCAACCCCTGAATCGTCACCAGGAAGGAGCAGCCAGGCCAGTACAACCAGCCCGGAAAGATCCCGCGGGAACAGCAGAGAAGGCAGCTCAACCAGCCCGGGTAGACCGGGAGGGAGCTACCAAGAAAGGCCCAGCCCGACCTTCCAGGCGGTTCCATCCCTGGGAACCAGAGCGACAGAGAAGGCCTCCGAACCGCTCGACAACCAAACAAGAACTGATCTGCGCAGGTCAACTAGACAGGTACGAAGCCCCGCCTACCTGCGCGACTACGTCACGACGCACCGACAGACGAAACCAAGAGGGGAGGGGTGTGCTGTATTGGTCGAAACTCCGCCATGATTGGAGCGCTAGAAACTCTGATTGGCCGCGCGATTGGCTGTGCCGATCGCGGGAGATTCAAAGTGCTGCCATTAGCCGCCGAGCTGAGCCGGCCCTATGAAGGGCTGCCGCGGCTTGTATTCTTCAGACTATTCCTATTCTAAATAAAGAGCTGAACTCACTAGAATGGTCTCGTGTCTCCTTCGACCCGATCCACCTCAGATCTAACATTAACCATCCAGTTTCTTTTCCAATACTATTGCTTATGGGCAGATCTTTTAAAAATCTAATATTAAGCTATGATTCCACTGTCTTGATTCACATCATCCTTTTGGAAGATTGGCAATAACTCTTACATCACATGAATATCAAAAGCCATTATTGACTTGATTTTAAAAAAATCAGATCACAGGTAAGCTTTCATTGAAATATGCAGATACAATTACATATTTACAATACATAAGTATTCATGGGTTCTAAAATTGGTTTATTCATATTAAAATGTTTAATTGAAAGAGCTTTACACTATGGCAGCAAACTGCTTTGAAATTCAACTAGAGTAGCTATTTCCTGCCAAATCAACATCATTCAAGGAAAAATGAATGGATGATGAAAGTAGACATTTTCTCAAGAAACAGATGATATTATTGATATAAAGTGAAGATAATCTAAAACTTTCTTATTCAAATAGTGTAGCCATTTTGTGTCATGCAAGGAGTTAACTTCTGCAGTTTCAAGCAACTGATTTTATAATCTGTATAATTTTACAAAGAATAGAAATTTGGTAAGCAAAAATAGAAATTTGGTAAGACTGCCTTGTCACCCTGAATGAAGATAGTAGAAAACAGGGGTGGGATTCAGCCGGTGTTACTACCAGTTCAGTGACTACATTTAATGCATGTGTGTAAAAAAATCTTAAGCTGTGCTGCCCAGACAGCTGAAAAACGCTGTGCACAGGTGCATAGTTTTGAAAAGCCTCTTTTTTCCTGCTTTTTCAACCTCAGCTGTGCCGCGCAAAGCAGCTGAGGTTGAAAAGTAGGAAAGAAAGGACAGGTGAGAGCCCGGGTGAGCAGGTGGGCCAAACAGCAGCAAACACAGACCCAGTTCGATGTCTGCTGCTCTTCAGAGGTACCGGTTCTTTAGAACTGGGCAGAACCAGTAGCATTCCATCCCTGGTAGAAAAATAGCTTGTGTGAAAAAAAAATGGAAAAAACTGAGTCCAGTTCACAACACATCTGAACTTCTTTGTACCCTACAGCTGGTAATTACAAACCTCTACAATGTTTCTCTTCAGATTCCAATTTTCCTAAAAACGTGTACAGGCAGGCTTACAGTGCAATCAGGAATTATCTAACAGAAACAAACATAGAAGCAATTTTAATGGCATATCAAGATTCAAGACAGTACTCCACCTCAAATGATATGCAAAATGATAACTTAAAGGTAAAGGTTCCCCTCGCACATACGTGCTACTCGTTTCCGGCTCTAGGGAGCAGTGCTCATCTCCATTACAAAGCCAAAGAGCCACCACTGTCCGAAGACATCTCTGTGGTCATGTGGCTGGCATGACTACATGCCAAAGGTGCACAGAACACTATTACCTTCCCACCAAAGTGGTCCCTATTTTTCTACTTGCATTGTTACATGCTTTTGAACTGCCAGGTTGGCAGGAGCTGGGACAAGTAATGGGAGCTCACTCCATCACATGGTGGTAGAGATTTGAACTGCCAAACTGCTGGCCTTTCTGATTGACAAGCTCAGCATCTTAGCCACTGAATCATCGCGTCCCTTAATGATAACTTATTGGAAGGTAAATCTATTTTCCAGAATCACTGGACCTTCCCCACAGTAGACTTACTGTAACCTAGTAGTCTTACTGGTAGAACATACTCATGTTAATTGGATGAGTTGGGGAAAGATCTCCTTTTGGAGAAACCAGTTCCTTCCTACTATCTCCAGGAACTGCCTGATATTTTGAAAACAGCAGAGATTCTTGGCAAGGTTTTATTACCTGACTAATTCTCACTGGTCAGATTGGTTAAAGTGGAGTGACTTGCCACTTTAACCAATCTCTCTGTGTGTATCAGGCATGATGCATGCTCTCAGGTTTTGGCAATGTGTTCTCCCATGAAGACAGTTGTGAAAAGAATGCCAAACATGAAAAGAAACCCATTTGTAGCTACTTTTTTCCAGTTTTTTTTTTTCTGAAAAGGTATGCAAAATAGGTCAAGTGACTGGGTTTATGTATTTGCACAATACAGCTAACTTGAGAGAGTTCATTAACCCTGTGCATGGTAGGGTCTCTTTAATTCAATTTAGCTCCCTACAGGTTACTGGACTGGGTCAACTGATCCCTTTTTGGTGTTGTCATAAAACATTCACTGCCTAATTAGCCCAATGAAACATATTGCAGGAACGATGCCAATGAGATTTTTCAAAAATCTAAAAGGTTCAGCTGTCACCAACATAAAGAGGGAACAAGGGAAACAATCAGTATTGCCTTGAATTTTTGGATAGCTCTCCACAGCTTGAAATACAGACAACTAGCTCTCGAACTGTGGTTACAACTGACATTTATGATAACACACAAGAGGAAAAGAACCAACTCAAAAAACAATGAAACACTACACAAAGCTTATACCAGCATGGACAAATAAATGTTTCCTATGGACATTTAGGATATGTTGCTGAAGAAGAAAGGATTTTGGATCAATTGAAGCACTCTTTGACTCACAGCTACAGAGGAAAGTGATGAATTTCTTCATAGACAAAGTTATCCTGCAGAAAGGAAGACAAATGGACAATGTTTCCAATGGCAGCCATTTATAGTCAATAAGAGTAATGAGATCTTTACGAAGGAAGAACATTTTCCTCCTAGCAAAACATTTTTTTAAGAAGAAAGGTAATGGACAGTTGGTTTCTATTCCTGTCATTTATAAACTGTTGATTTACTACTCATTAACGCAGTTCACATCTGCTGCTCTATTTAAGCAAGATGCTGGAGATGTACCTTATTGTTTATTCTTGTGCAGCTTTAAAGCTCGATTCTGGTGACAAATAGATTCTCTTTTTTACTATTTTTTTTAGAACTTGATTTGCAGGTTAAAGTGACTGCAGTGCCTGAGGAATAATTATTAGCTGTCCCACAAAGCTTTATCACCACAGAAAGTACAAACTGAATGGAACAAATAATTAGACTTAGACTTACAATAATTTTATCGCACTTCAAATGTACACCAATCGGCATATGTTAAAATGAAATTTGTCTAGTATTGTAAGAGGTGGTAGTATGGGAGGGTTTCTTCTAAAGTTTACCACCATTTCTACAATTTTGAGTGTGTTCAGTTCCAGATTGTTCCGGTTACACCACAAGGCAAGTTGTATAACCTCCTGTCTGTATGCGGAATTGTTATTGTCTCGAATGAGACCAATCACTGTTGTGTCATCACCAAACTTCAGTATTTTAACAGATGGATCATTTGAGATGCAGTCATTGGTATATAGGGAGAAGAGAAGTGGTGATAGCCTTGGGGGTGGTGGTGGCTGTGCTGATTGTACAGGTATCGGATGTGATTCTGCCTAGCTTCACCTGCTGCTTCCTGTCTTAGCATATGAAGTATAAACCTAGATAAAGCATCAAATAGCCCTTTATGAAAAGCCAGATTTTGCCTAATAATCCTCAAGTCTGTCTTATTCATATAATTAACAGTCTTTTGAATAGGGGAATAGAAAATTGCATGATGACATGATTTTTCCTCTATCAATTAGTCATCCAATCATTACCAATGTTATATTTTTGTTGATGCAACCTAAAATTGCAATTGGCCAATTTTATAAAGCATAATAGTTGCAATATCTTTTTTACAAGTTTCATTATCAATCCAGATATTCCTAAACTTATATCTGGGCATTTGGTTTTGTTTCTTTTTTTAAAAAAAAAACAATTTTATTGGTTTTTTAAAAACAAACAAAACAAACAAAACATAAAAACATCCAGCTTTCTTTCATAAATATACAAACAGTGTGTCGGTTGGTTTACCAGTTTCTGTGCATTCATTTCATAGTCTCAGTTACAGTTACATCACATAATAACTCATATTATCAATCAGAAATTATATATCCTAGTATCACTATTAAACAATCATTTGACTATAATTTTATTCATTCATGCTTTACGAGATAACTATAATTTACTTAGTTTATTTTATAACAAATCATATAGTCATACCAAATCTATCCTAAAAACATTTTATAGATATAATATCAGATAACAAAGAAAAGAAAAAATATCTTTTTATATATTCATTATTGTCTAAAATTCTAAATATTCTATTATTGTATTTTATCATCCAACCATTGATAGAAAAGGTCCCAAATTTTATAAAATTGTTTATCCTCTTGTTCTCTAATTTCAAATGTCAATCTACACATTTCAGCACATTCCAATATTTTCTTAATAATTTCTTCCTGCAATGGTATTTTCTCATTTTTCCAATTTTTAGCAAATACAATCCTAGCCGCTGTTAATACATTTACAATCAAATATTTCAAATCTTTACTGTATGTATCAGGTAAGATTCCCAATAAAAAAATCTCTGGTTTCAAGTCTATGTGTTTCTTTGTCATTTTTTCCAACCACATGTGAAGAGAGGGGAGAGGGGAGGAGCTGGCGTCGCGACGGTACGGTCTGCAATCGAGCTCCAAGATTGCAGCTGATATCTTCGCCCCTGGCCGGTCCAAACGGACCTAAACCGTCCCGTAGAGATGGTGATTGCGAAGGGCACGTCCTGTGGATCCCAGAGACACCGCAAGTCCCTGGTTGATTCAGGAGAAGTCCCTTATGCCGGCGGCGGAGAGGCAGCCCCAAAGCTGCTGAAGTTGGGACAGCTCCGGAAAGGAAGAGACTGAAAGAGAAAGTGTGTCGGCTGGGTGAGAATTTTTTTTTTTTTTTACTAATATTTTGAGACTTGAAAGAACACTCTAAGTATAAGAAGAAATCTGTAAGATTTTTGACAAAATTGAATAAGCGGCGATTTTTAAAGGGAGACGTCAAAGTGAGGCTTGGCTTTTTTTTTTTCTTTACTTTTTTACTGGAATTTATTGTGACTTAGCAGTTAACTGGACTGAATTTTCCTTTATATATATTCTTTTTTTTTCTTCTCCTTCTTGATTTTCCAATTTTTTAGATTAGAGGCTCCCTTTAGTTACTTTTCTTTATATATATATATGTTTATACTTTCTCTTTTTTTTTTTTAACTTTAATTACGTTTTTCTGGGAGGAGGGGGAAAGTGAGAACAAAGAAACTTTGTAACACTGCCAACTAGAGGCTTGAAAATATTTTACTTGAAGTGGAGAGAGCTGTGAAAGACTCCTTCTCAAGGACATTTCAACTTGATAAGATAGAGGGAAGAGCGCGGCAGAATATTATTACAGGTGTTCTTCTGGACTTCTATCAACAATTTAACACTTGAAGCTTGGCTTTGAATTTTGTGGAGAAGAGAGTCATAATAAGAGCCTTGGATAATTAAATAAAGTGCAGTGTGTTTTCTTCTATTTTCTGTTAGTTGTGCTACCCCTCCTTACCAGCTTCATGGTAAATTTTTATTTTTGTAATATTTTTATTTTTGCTTTTTATTTTAAAGGGAAAGCCTCAGAATTTCTCCTTTTTCTTTTTTTTCCTTTTTTTCACTGGGATTTTTGCTTCTTCCATCCATGTTCTTGGTCTATTTTGGTTTCTTTTTATTATTGAGATTTTTCGATTGGATTAAGGTGTGAAGAACCTGAAGAAACCTTTCTTTTGGTTTTTTTATTATTATTGGGCTTTTTCCTTCTTATTTTTATTCTTTATTGTGGATTATAATTGACTATTTCATAATTGGATTAGGGTCCAGAAGAACCTGAAGAATTTTCTTTCTTTTCCTTTTTCCTTTACTACCATTGGACTTTTTACCATTGAGCTTTTTATTCCCTACTATTTCTATTTTTCATTTTGGATTATAACTGGCCACCTTACCAATTGGATTAAAGTCTAAAAGAACTTGAAGGCTGTGAATTGTTTAAAATGAGTAGGAAACTCATACCTTCTGGCATCTCTACTTCTACTTCTGCCTCCCCACCATCTGGAGGACAACGCTTAATTCAGACAATGTTAAAGCAAGATAAAGAACAAGAAAAAGTAACTTTACAGATGATTATGCAAGAAATCCAAGATCTCAAGACAAAAACAGACACCATTGAACAAAGAATAGAGAACATTGAACAAAGAACAGGGAAGACCGATGAAAAAATTGAAAATATTCAACAAATGATGGTGAAGTATGATGAGAGATTCCAAAAAATTGAAGAAGAAGGTAAACAAAGAGAGGAGAAGATTGGAAATATTGACAGCAGATTAACAGTGGTTGAACAAGATAAAAGTGGGATGCTGAAGTGGGAGATGGATAGGTCAGAATTTTATCTCAGATTTCAAAACATAGAGGAAGAAAAAGGACAAAACTTAGCTGCGATAATGCAGTTAATAGATGACCAAGGTCAAGTTTGCCATGGTAATAAGGAGAAAAAGGAAATTATTCGAGACTTCTACGGGCAACTATATAAGCAAGAGAATATTGATGAGGAAAAAGTCAAACAGTATCTACAGAATGCTAACCTACCTAAGATATCCAAAGAGACTGAAGAAATGTTAGAAAGCAATATAACAATGATGGAATTAACTGAAGCACTTAAGAAACAAAATAATGGGAAAGCACCAGGCCCAGATGGGCTCCCGGCAGAATTCTATAAAACACTACAAGAATCATTGAGCATTCCATTGTTAGAAGTCATGAACGAAGCTATGTCAAAGAAGATGATACCTAAAACATGGTCAGAGGCTTATATTACACTTATTCCAAAAGAAGAGGCTGATCCACTGCAAATTAAGAACTATAGACCTATTTCTTTATTAAACGCAGACTATAAAATCTTTGCTTCAATTTTAGCAGAAAGACTTAAAAAATATCTAAATAACTTTATACATCCAGATCAAAATGGATTTCTGCCAAAGAGACAAATTAAAGACAATATGAGAGTAATCCTGGATACTTTGGAATATTATGAGGCACATCCTGAAAAGCAAATGGCTTTGATATTCCTAGATGCCCAAAAGGCATTTGATAATGTGAATTGGAGATTTATGTTACTACTATTGGAACAAATGGGTTTTGCCAGAAAATTTATTCAAGCAATACAAGCCATATACCATAAGCAAACGGCAAAGGTAATGATAGAGGGAGAATTCACAGACTCTATTAATATAAGAAAAGGCACAAGACAAGGATGCCCCCTATCACCTTTGCTATTTGTATTGATTTTGGAAGTGTTGAATAGAAATATTAGAGATGATAAAAGTATAAAAGGAATGAAAATTAAAAAGGAAGAATTTAAATTGCAAGCCTTTGCGGATGATTTAGCTTTTATTTTGGAAGACCCTTTAGAAACAGCTCCAAAACTACTGGAAAAGATAGAGACATATGGTGAGGTGGCTGGTCTGAAAATAAATAAAGATAAAACAAAGATTTTGACAAAGAATATGTTACTAAGACAAAGAGAAGAACTGGCAGATCTACTGAAAATTCAAGTTATGAACAAGGTCAAGTATCTGGGGATATATTTGACATCAAGATGTAGTACATTAAAAGAGAATAATTATATTAAACTTAAACAACAGATAGCCTTAGATTTGAAGAAATGGGAAAATCTACAGTTGTCATTAATAGGGAGAATCTCAACAATCAAGATGAATATTTTACCCAGAATCTTATATTTGTTTCAAACAATACCAATTAGGCTCAGAAAAGACTACTTTGAAGATTTAAATAAAATTGTGTTGAAGTATATATGGCAAGGTAAGAAAGCGAGAATAAAGCTAAAACTCTTACAAGATACTAGAATTAGAGGAGGTTTTGGTTTGCCTAATTGGGAGTTGTACTATCAAGCTGCAAATTTGATGTGGGCCAAGGAATGGATAACTTTAAGAAAAACTAGATTGTTGACATTAGAAGGTCATGATTTGCTCTTGGGTTGGCATGCCTTTTTATGGTATAAGGGAACTAAAACACAGGGTTATTTCAGAAGACATTATATACGGGAGCCATTGTGGTTAAATTGGGAGAAGATCAAAAGACAATGTTACTTGAAAATTCCAGTTTGGTTATCGACCATTGAAGCATTTTCCTACCCTATAATTTATAAGAAGGAACAAACAGTTAGATATGGGGAAATATTGGATGAAAAGGGTGAACTTAAATCGATGCAAAATTTAGAGGAACAAGGTATAAAGATGAATTGGTTTTCATATGCGCAAATACATTCAAGGTATATGAAGATTCTAAAACAGAGGGATTTTATGATAAACTGACTGATCTAGATAAGATTTTGACAGGTACTGATGAAAAGGTGATTAAAAAATTATACGGTTACTTACTGGGAATTAAACTAGAGGAAGAACAAGTTAAAGAAACTATGATTGCTTGGGGGAAGAACTTTGGATATGGGATTGATTTAGAGAAATGGCAAAAATTGTGGTCTCAAAATTATAAAATGACAGTGTCAATAGCTTATAAGGAAAATTTGTATAAGATGTTTTACAGGTGGCATTTTTCCCCGACAAGAATAGCAAGAATGTTCAAGAATAAATCTGAAAAATGCTGGAAATGTCATCAGATACCTGGCTCATATTACCATATGTGGTGGACTTGTGAGGACGCTAGAAAATACTGGCATTTGGTTTTGTTTCTTAAAAGACCAGCTTTGCACATTTATTTGTGTTAAATTTGATTCTGTTAATATCTGTCTATTTCTCTAACCTAGTAAGATCCTTTTATATTTTCACTTTTGTCTTCTGGATATTAGCTATCCCATCCAATTTTGTATCATTTGCAAATTTGATAATTCCCTCAATATCTTTATCACAAAATGTTACAGTAATGAAAATACTAGAGACTGAAGGTCCCAGAGCTCATATTGGTGTTACCTCACTTGATACATCCATTTGATGATGAACTATTGATGATTATATCAATTCACTCCTATATCCATTTTTTGTCATGTTATCCAGCCCATATTTATTTAGCTTCATAATCAGCATGTTATAAGGCAGTTCATAAAATCCTTGGCTGAATTCAAAGACACATTATGTCTATAGCATTCTACATTATACTGAGGAAGTTACCTGATAATGAATGAAATTAGAATAGTCTGGCAGGATTCATTCTTGACAAATCTATGCAGAATTTTAATAATTATCACTATATTTTCAATATGTTAGAGATTAATCTACTTACACTCTATTTGAGAATCTTCTCAATTATTGATCTCAGAGTAATTGATTCCTGGATTGTCTTCCCCCCCCCTTTATTTTATATCAGAAACACTTTAAAATTTATCAACCTCATTTATTTCTGATAATTTCTGATAAAAACTTAATATTTTAAAAGCACAGTGCAATTTCTCTTCCTTTCTATTGCTTTAGTCCCTTTTGAATACATTGTATCCTTTAACTGCTATTTTTCAGTGATAGGAGTCATCTCTTCAAGTCTCAATTATAAGTATTAAATCATATTTGCTATTCTGTAATAAGAGCCCAAACTCATCTTGTTTAGTCCACATACTTTGTTCATGATTATATAGACAATGGACTCCAGTCCATTCATCATCACTTTTGCTTCTGATTAGAGTATAAAGACTCTGACTTTTAGGAAACAGTGCCTCATCTTCTACAGTGCCTTACCTCAAGCTCTGACTTTTTCAAGTCAATGAAGTCTTAGCCATTCTTCTCCCACCCTTGGGATTTGAATACACCTGTTCCATGTTTTACATAACAAGGTTAAATAATGTTAGCATTGTTGGTTTCTGTTGGTTTCTTCTTCAAGAGTCTGAACCTTGTTTTGGAGTTTCAGTGATGTAATGCATCTTTCACTCATTCTTTTTACTGTTACTCTAGGTCTGTATTATTTGGCCATCTTCTTTCTAGAGAATTCATTCCCCAATCCTTTTTTTAAAATTATAGAATATCTGTTCCATGAATGGTTAAATGCTCATTTTCCATGCTGCTGTAGTTATTTGACTTTTTCTTCAAGGGCTGCTACTTTGCATTGATACCAATTTGTGCCAGGTTGATTTTAGAGAAGACAAACATACAAGTCATACACATAACAACTGCAGAGTCCAGTCCATTCCTCTTGCTTCTTATTAAATGCATCTTGTTCCTCACTCAAGCTTTCTGATCATTCAAATTCAGATCTTTATTTAGAGAGAACGTTTGCAATTGGTTATCCCCTAAACACCTCCACTAAAATCCCTTGAAAGCTCCTACTAGTACTTCTGATTTCTTCATTTAGTAAGTGAATGGTTTTTTATTTTATGAAAGGGCAAAGGCTTGCCATTATTTTAGCCTGAATTCAGTTTATTGCTATATCACTTCAGAACTGTTATGACACATGATAGCACTGTCATTCAGAATCAGGAAGCTTACAGTTCAGAGGTGGTATTTAGCAGGTTCTGACCAGTTCTGAAGAACTGGTAGTAGAAATTGTGAATGGAGAAACAGCAAATACCACCTCTGACTGGAGATTTTACTATCCTTCCCCTGCCACACTCACCAAGTCACTCCCACAGATTCAAAAAAATTGAATCCCACCATTTTAGGGTTGCCTCATTCATTTCACAACAAATGCAAACATTGTGCCATATCAGAATGAAGCTCCATCTTTATTAATTACAGAACATAATCATGCGTAAAGAAAAGGCAAGATTGCCTTTTCTTTCCACATTAAATAATATATACTTTTATTTTCATTGGAATTTCACTAGGACTTCTTTCACACTCTTGCCATTGCCAGAATGAGTGTCTTGGCAAAAACATTTAACAATGAGGATAATAACAGAAAAAACTGTTTATTTTATTGACAGATAGATATTTCATATTTCTTAACCACCCATCTCCATCTGATTATAGAAAAAAAATTCAATAAATTTCAATTTATCAATTTATCAAAATTTTAATTTATTAATAAACTTCAACTTTCAACATTCATAGAATTTATTCAAGCACTAGAATTTATTCCTATAGTTTCTGAATGTGACTTGGGAAAATGGTTGTTGAGGAAAGCTAGGCAAAATAGTTGGGACAAATTGCAGTGTTGATTATTAAATTAAAACTATGGAACTGACACCCTTAGGTCTGTTCTTAAAATGCAAGTTCTGGACACAATGTTTTGTGTCAGGAAACCACCAAAGGGAAAGTGCACAAAAAATGTGAAACAGAACTGTTAGGAATGATAGTCACCGAACAGTTGGGTTGGAAATATATAAACCAGAATAGTAATTTAATACTGTATCTTTAAGAGAATGCTGTAATTGTGATTGGCTGAGGTTCCTCCAATGGCCATAAGATGGAGCCAGAAACCTGGTTTCTTTCTCCTTGCATTTCCTGTTTTGCCGTGTTGCCTGATCGTCATTCTGCTTGGATTGCTGTGAGTCTTGCAACTGTTAGCAAACTCCGTTTACCGAACTCTGTTTATGATACTTCACTTCATTTTGGATTATCCCTGGACTGTTACTAGCTGCTTTAACTGTGTATGATTTGGACTCTTTGTTGGACTTTGTTTACCCATTTACTGGAAGTAAAACCTATATTTTACTATTCAGTGTATCTGTGTACTGGTTGTGTGTTGTTCAACACCACTCTCACTACGTTTCCCTGAGTGCACTCATTCTCCTAATGGGGAATACCTCAACACTGGTTATGGGCCCAGGCCATACCAGACTCAGATAACTGAGAGTTAGTGTGAATACACAGTACCGTATACAGACAGCTGTTTACTGTTTAATCATGTCCTGGTAAAGATGGCACAAGACCCGTCAACACATCTATCACTGATAACCCGGTTGGATGGAACAAACTATGTTTCCTGGTCTTTGAAGTGCAGTCTACTTCTGCATAGGGAAGGGTTATGGGCTGCAGTTCAGGATCCACCAGATGTAAATGCTTGGGATCCAAATAATGAGGACAATGCCAAAAAGTTAGCTGACTTTAAACAGAACAACGAATGAGCTCTTTGTATAATTGGACTAATGCTGAGTGACCAGCAGCTAGTCCATAATCGTGGAGAAGAGTCTGCTGCTAGGTGTTGGGAGAATTTGAAGAGGATTTATGTTTGTGACAGTGTAGGTGCACACATACATCTTACATGTAAACTGTATAGAGCACATCTTCTGAAAGGTGGAGATATGTTAGCTCATTTGAATTTCATGAAAAGAACTTTTCAAGAGCTACATGAAAAGGAACTGATTTTTTCAGAGCTGCATCAGGTTTACATCATTCTTTCCTCATTGATACAGTTTCTGCTATTTAATGAAAAACAAAACAGAAACATTCCAACATTTCTTTAATTGGCTAAGGTTTGCAGAGAGAAAAATGAAACATAAAGTAATTACTGTAGTTACAGATAACGGGACTGAGTTTATTAATAATAGATTCCAAACGATGTTGAAATTAGCTGGTAGCAAGCATAAGCATTCTGCCACAACATAATTTGTTTATAGAACGAAGAGGGCAAACGTTACAAGCCATGGCTCGCGCTATGTTATCTGACTCAGGTTTGCCTGAAACACTGTGGGGTGAGGCCATAATGTGTAGCAACCATGTGTTAAACAATGTGGTGAACACAACAACTGATGAATTGCCATTCACTCGTTGGCATGGCAGAAAACCAAATTTAAGTTATCTACACACATTTGGAACTCCAGCATGGGTGCATATTCCCTCACAAGCTAGACTGAAACATCAACATAGAGCTAGGAAATTATTTTTCATAGGTTACAAGGCCAACCATAGATCGTTTAGATTTTGGGATCGAGGCACAGCTAATATTTACTGTAGCGCTAGTGCTAAATTTCCTGAACACTTTGGGTGGAATAAACTAGAACAGGAATCTAACAATGATGTTGTTATCGACACCCAAGTAGTCCCTAATGATGAGATAGTTAAATCATCAATAGCCATTAAAGAGGAAGAACAGGCACAGGAGGAGGTAGAAGAACAGGAGCAGGTGGAACAAGAGGGTCCATCAGTAAGCCCTGAGTTACCTAGACGTTCAACCCATGTAACACGACTACCAGATAGATATCAGGTATAGTATGCCAAGCAAATAGAGTTCCTACTAACTATAATGAACTGAAACTGTATCCTGCTAAGGATCAGGCTGCTTGGCAGGAAGCAATGGATAAGGAACTTAAATCTTTACAAAGTTTGGAGGTATATGAAAATGCCAGGTTACCACCAGGTGAGCATGCCATAGGGTGTAAGTGGATTTATAAAATTAAGACAGGTGTAGATGGGACTGTTACCCATAAAGCCAGGTTAGTAGCACAAGGGTTTGATCAGTCAGCCAACAACTACGATGAGGTGTTTGCATCTAGTCTGAAGGCTACCACATTACAAGCAGCATTAGTGTGGGCAGCTAAGAATAAATACACAATAAACCATTTAGATGTGGAGATGGCATATCTTCATGCACCATTGCAGCATACTATATATTTAAAGAAGCCTTTGGGTATAAAAACTGATAATAAAACTGATTGCTGGAGATTAAAAAAGAGTCCTTATGGCTTAAAGCAATCAGGATATGAATGGAACCAGTGCATAGTGAAGGAATTCACAAAGATAGGTTTTGTAGCTGGCATGGCTGATCCATGTTTATTCAAAAAGGAAAGTGATGGTGTAATTTCATTGTTGCTATTGTTCACATATTGACATAGCATTAATCACTAAAACTGAGCAAGAAGTTACTGAAATTATTTCACTATTAGAGAAGAAATTTAAAATAAAACATTTAGGAGAGATTCAACAGTATCTTGGCTTAAAAATAGATAAAACTAAGGGAGGCTATAAAATCTCACAGGCAGATAAAATTAACCAGTTACTAAAGAATGTTAAAATGGAACTTTGTAAACTGGCTAAAACACCAATGAGGCAGGAGTTTAGCCACAGTGATGTTCAAAGTCCTGTTTTTGATAAGGATATTTATCAGTCATTAATTGGTAGTTTATCTTATCTTAGTAATTGGTCAAGGCCAGATATAGCATATAGTGTTAACCAATTAGCCAGGTTTAATACTGAGACTACTGAAAGGCATTGGCAACCTGCTAAGCGTGTATTGAGATATCTTAAACCAGGGGTGTCCAACCTTTCACCTTCCCTGGGCCACATTAGAAGATGAAAATTTGGTTTGGGCCGCACATAATTAAATTAAATAATTAATTAAATTATTAAATTAAATTAAATTAAATTAAATTAAATTAAATTAAATTAAATTAAATTAAATTAAATTAAATTAAATTAAATTAAATTAAATTAAATTAAATTAAATTAAATTAAATTAAATTAAATTAAATTAAATTAAATTAAATTAAATTAATAATAAAATAAAATAAAATTATTATTTATTATTTATTATTAATTATTTATTTAAAAAATTATTTTTATTTTATAATTTTCCGGCCAAATTTTGCGGGGGAGAAAGCTCGCCCGCCTCGCGCCTACCTCTCCTGCAAATTATTTATTTTTTATTAATTTTCCGGCCAAATTTTGTGGGGTGGGGGGAGGGGGAAGAAGCTCGCCCGCCTCACGCCTACCTCTCCTCCTGCAAATGCAGCAGCGGTGGCAGCGGGGCGGGGGCAGAAGCGGCAGCGGGGGCAGAAGCAGCAGTGGCAGCGGGGGCAGAAACGGCAGCGGGGCGGCGGCAGAAACAGCAGCGGCGGCGGCTGGGGAAGAAGCGGCAGCGGCGGGCGGGGTGGGGGCGGTGCGGGGGCAGAAACGGCAGCGGCGGCTGGGGAAGAAGCAGCAGTGGCGGCGGGGTGGGGGGGCGGCGGCGGCGGGGGAAGAAGCGGCGCGGCGGCGGGGAAGAAGCGGCGGCGGCGGGGGCAGAAACAGCAGCGGCGGGGGGGAAGAAGCGGCAGCGGCGGTGGGGGCAGAAACGGCAGCGGCGGGGTGGGGGTGGCGGGGACAGAAGCAGCGGGTGGGCGGCGGCGGTCAGAAACAGCAGCGGCGGGGGGGGGGCGGCGCGCGGGGAAGAAGCGGCGGGGGCAGAAATGGCAGCGGCAGAAGCAGCGGCGGCGGCGGCGGCAGCAGCAACAAAAGGTGGTTGCTCGCCTCGCCCTGCCCCACCTCGCGCCTGCCTCTCCTCCTCCTCCTCGCTGGATCTTTCTCAAAGGTTGGGGTGGGCGTTGGGCCTCATTGCGAGGTGACCTGGGCCGCATGCGGCCCGTGGGCCGCGGGTTGGACAAGCCTGTCTTAAACAAACAATGCATTATAATTATATTTGGAGCCTAAGGATAAACTAAGTTTAACTGCATATGCTGATGCAAGTTTCGCTACAGATGTACCTACACATAAATCAACATCAAGTACTGTAGTATTATTAGGAAATGTGTTAATTGGATGGCGGTCTATTTGACAAAAACATCTAAGTTTATCAACAACGGAGGCTGAATTCTCATGTTTGTCTCTATTATGTATGGATTTAGTTTGTTATAAACAACTATTGATTGATATGGGAATTAATGTAAAGGAACCTATTGTTGTGTATGAAGACAACCAATCAGCAATTCAGATGGTTCCAATCTTGCTCTAAAGACAAGATCAAAACACACTGATCTAAGATATCTAAATGTGAGATAATGTGTTCAAAGTAAAATGATTACACATTCTCTGCATGTCAGAGAATAACATTGCAGATCATTTTATGAAAGCCCAAGACACTGTAAAACATAAAACTTGCTGTGAGGAATATGGACTTAAACTGTAAGGTTTTATATATTGTCCTACCCAAAGGGGAGAATGTAAGGAATGATAGTCACCTAATAGTTGGGTTGGAAATATATAAACCAGAATAGTAATTTAATACTGTATCTTTAAGAGAATGTTGTAATGATGATTGTCTGAGGTTCCTCCAATGGCCATAAGATGGAGCCAGAAAGCTGGTTTCTTTCTCCTTGCATTTCCTGTTTTGCCGTGTTGCCTGATCATCGTTCTGCTTGGATTGCTGTGAGTCTTGCAACTGTTAGCAAACTCCATTTACTGAACTCTGTTTATGATACTTCACTTCATTTTTGGATTATCCCTGGACAGATACTAACTGCTTTAACCATGTATGATTTGGACTCTTTGTTGGACTTTGTTTACCCATTTACTGGAAGTAAAACCTACATTTTACTATTCAGTGTATCTGTGTGCTAGTTGTATGTTATTCAACACCACTCTCACTACGTTTCCCTGAGTGCACTCATTCTCCTAATGGAGAATACCTCAACAAGAACAACGAAAACAATGTAAACAAAATTACATAATAAGCTATTGCAGAATAAATTTAGGTAATATAAGAATTATCTTCTTTAATTTATGAAGCCTAATCCTATACCAGTATTTGCCATAATTTCATGATTTTGGTTTGAAACTGGAACTGATACACTGGAGTTTAACATAATTGTGTTATTCTTTTTATTAAAAATATTATAAAGAATTATATTATGAGAATCAGATATGATGAAATGGATAGCATCATCATACATATTGAGAACATAGTGGACTGTATGGTAGAAAATGATAATTAACTGACAGAATAGAATGATTCAGCAAACTATATAAACTGCAGTTGACAGGTTAATTTAGAAATAACTTAATTAACCTGGAATTCTTAAATGGGGGGTGGATTGAAGACAATATGAGCCAAGAGAATAATAAAATAATTGAATGTGAAATCACCCATCCTCTCCTCCAAACATCAAAGGGGACGAGGTAGTATTTTTTAAAAAAAAAATATTGTTAAAAGGGTAAAGTACAAACAAAATTTATACATTGAATAATGGTAATGCTAGGAAAAATAAAAATAATTATTAAATAAAATAAACAACATGAAAAAATGCATATAAATATACATATATAGCTATATGAAATTAATCTAGTAATTAAGCTTGTGAACTATGTAATAACATAATGTATTATCTTATTTTTATAGCATAGTTATTATTGAAACAATATTCTGAGCCATTCCTTAAAATCAGAGTAAAGATTTTCTTTCCAGTTACATACAATTATCCTTTCTGTTGTACCCCAGTTTCAATAAAACCAGAGCTCTTTAAGTTGACAGATTCTATAGTTTAACAATATAATTCAGCTTCACACTGATACCCTTAAATATAAATTTTCTTCTCAAAAATAACATACAAGTTAACTTGAAACAAAAAAAGCTATAAACCAAAGACCAAATTTTATTAGTTAAATAATTTTCAAATTAATTACCTTGCCAACATAAAATAATAATGTCCATGTCCTTTTAAGCATTCTTTGAGGGGTTCTAAGAAATCCTATTTTCTGATTACTTAGATTTATTTTTAAACCATATAATCATAGTTTACATTTTTTAAAAATACCTGGAATTGATTTTCCAAAATTGAGTATTCCAGTTCTTCTGTCCACATATCCCATGTATAGCTAACGCTTTCATTTTACTTTTTAATACCTTATAAAACTGAATTGTTGCTTTCCATTCAAGTACAGCATCTCTTAAAGGAACTAAAATTGCACCTACCTCAGAGGCTGCTAAAACAGCCAGGCTACAATGTTTAATTAACACATGTTCCAGTTGTATATATTCCCAAGCATATGTTGAAGGCAAATTAAACTCAAAAGACAATCTTTCAAGATCTTCAAACAACTATTAAATTCCATATGATTTAAAGTATTAATTCTCTTTTTTAGCCTAAGCGTTCCAACAGAACATCTTCCCTGCTATTTTCGGGTTTGAATTATATTGCAACATCAATTTCTCTTGCGATTTGAGATCAAATCATCACCTCTTATCTATTTATAACCAAATACACTAAGCAGCTTTCAAAAGAGGAAACAGGTGCCTAACACCTGCCCAAATAAGGTCCGTACATTTGCTTTCCAAATGGCCCCAGATGTGAAAATAATCATAATACATCTCATTCCCTAAAAATATAGACATTAGGAGAAAAGCCCAGGGATACAGTGGAAGAATAATTTACAGTTATTCTACCTTTTTCACACTTCCAGCCCCAAATTAGAGCTTGAACTTGATTGAAAAAAAAATACTGTGATGTGTTCTTGGAAAAAGTAGGGTCTGCTTTTTGTACTATTCAGTGCATAATTATTTATGAATTAATTATGAAGTGAGTTAATTAATCTAATTGTTGGTAAGCACAGGTTTCATATCTTGCTTTGAGCAGTGAAACTCTCACTTCAGATATATTCACAAAGTGCAAAATAAAAAAAGGAAATTGGCATAATTTAGTTTACATTTCCTTGTATATTATGCATTCCATCATCAGTTCCAATATCGGTTATTTAACCGATTTTAATAAAAATGTAAAAAAAAATGGAATATTTCTGAGTATGTTGATAGCAACATTAGTAAACAAACATAGTTGTGATACAAATGAGGAGAAAGAGCTTACTATCTTGAAAAACTATGCCTTGAAAGAACAAAGCAAGCAATCTAATCTTGTTCAGGAATTCTGGCCATTTAACAAACCAGGAAAAATTCTGAGTATGAGGCTTGAATGAAAAATAGTATCTTCTATTTCTATAGCTTTAATTTACATTATAGGGGTATTTTCATAAACAAACCAGGAAAATAATTTATGAAATGAGTTCTCTCATTGTCTGTACTTACTTTTCCACAAAATCACCACCATTTGCTAAACACTTCAGCCATCAATGAATACATTTATTAAAAACAAAGGTACCCTTCCCACTTTATTTCCTTAAACAGATTTTCATCCTTCTTACTACCTCTTCATTTGACTCAGAGAGATATGCGCAAAGGTAGTCCTTTAATTCTTCAATATCATGTGCCAAATCTGGATTGTATGCATGGAATTCATCTTACAAAAATATTAAAGAGCATCAATAACATGACCTACATGACCTACACATTCCTATGAAATGTCAGGTTTGACAGCAAATTTTCATTGGAGTGACCCACTGCTTGTCCTTCATCAGTACATCAACCTTTCTCATCAACCCATCTGTTATTGTTATATGTCATCCTCTTCACTCTTGATATCACTAATCAGCTCTTCCCAGTTCATCATCTTTACATTGTTTGGCCCAGCAATTCAAAGTACTTGTATCAACACACTCATCATGATAAACAACTCATGTTTGGTGGTGAATTTCAATTGAAGGGTTTCCTTTAGCAGTCAAAAATTAAACCATGAAGCATTGCCTAACCCACACTGATGAGTACTCACTCCAGGCTTCTATTTCATGGCAATAGACACTCAATCCTTTTCACAACAATTTCCCAGCAATTGAAGTGGGGGGAAAATAGAGGCTAAAGATCATGAATGAAGGCAAATATACTTGTCCCAGGGTCCAATCGCATACTGTCTAGCAGAATGTGTGCTTTGGGCTATTCTGTGTCTGTTATTTATATGGTGCCTATTGTGTAAGGCTTTTTAAATGTTGACTATGGTGTTGATAAGTGGCTATTAAGTCTTTGGCTGTTGTGCTGCCAAGCCCTCGCCTCCTAAGTACTTGATAAACTGGTGGTAAGTCAGCATTTTTGTTGACTGATGAGGGGCCTGTTTCCCAGGCTTCAATCACTTCCCTGGCTGTTTTTGTGCCTTCTCCTCCAACAATCTTAGAAGCTGCAAAATTGAATGTATGTTCTTGTTTATTGTAATGTGAGCCTACTAATGAGTTTGGGTCCTCATCATTTCTTGCAATCTGATGGTTAGCTTCCTCCTGTATTGGAGGTGTGTATTGGAGGTAGTGAGCCTTTGAGAGCTGTATGCAATGAAATTTCATTTTAATGTATGCCAATTAGTGTACATTCAAAGTGACAATAAATTTATTGTTCTCTTCTCTTCTCTTCTCTTCTCTTCTCTTCTCTTCTCTTCTCTTCTCTTCTCTTCTCTTCCATTCTATCTCATTCCATTCTATTCTATTCCCCATCTGTCCTACAAGTTCTCACTCTGCCTGGGTGATTGGATCCTGCATGCTAAAGATATTTCAAATGTTTTGGCTGTCCATACTGCCATGGCTATAGGACGTCAGAGGAATCATTTTTCATTCAATCCTTGTAGATAATTTAGCTTTGCTAGGATTAATTAGTTAAATAGTTAAACATAATCTTTGTTTATGAATGTCCTCGTATCAGAGTTGGCATTCAGCAGGTTCTGACTAGTTCTGGAGAACCGGTAGCAGAAATTTTGAGTAGTTCAGAGAACCAGTGATAACCTTCCCCCTGGAGTGGGGTGGAAATAGAGACTTTACAGTATCCTTCCACTGCCACACCACTGAATTCCACCACTGCCTTGCAAAATCTGTCACATCTAAGGGTTGATTTTCTTGTTTGTTCCAGTATGAAGACATTCCATCTACCATTTCTGGAGAATGAGAATAGATATAGTCATCCTCAGTCCACTCCTTGGAAAGCATATTCCACCCAAGTTTTCTTGCTCTTCCCCTTAATTGGTTTAAGCAAAACACTCCCCGTCATCTACAGGTAGTCCTCAACCTATAATCATTTATCTAGCAGCCATTCAAAGTTGCAATAGCACTGAAAGAAGTGATTTATGACAAATCCTTGGACTTTTGACTATCACAATTTCCCCATGGTCATGTGATCAACATTTGAGCATTTGACAACCAACATGCATTTATGATTATTACCATGACCCAGGATCATGTAGTTTACAGTTTACCATCTTCCCAGCCAGCTTCTGACAAGAAAAGCCAATGGGGGAAAGCTGGATTTGCTTAACCATTATGTGATTCACTTAATAACTGTGGTGATTTGTTTAACAGCCACTGCAAAAATGGTGCTATCTGAGGTTGGTTGTTGTTTTTTTAGGTAACATCATCAGGGAAATGCTTTCTCCTCCTCCTTCTCCATTTTAATTTGATGAAATTTACTTGATTTCTGCCAAGTTCCCCTTCTAGCCCAAGTGGCAGGAAGAATAGCAAGCTGATTTCCATTTTTAAATTTGTACTTAAAAGACCCGGCCACAAAACAACTGGTATTTGATCTCCAGGTATAGGTGGGAAGGGAAAAGAAGCAGGGTAATCCAGAAATCAGGATTCACATTAACAGAACTCTGGATAGAACACTTATCTATCACTGTGGCTAAAATGAAAGAAAGTATCAACATTTAGACAGGGATTTCTTAATTAACTTTTATTTACAGCAGTTTATGCATGGGGGAATCAGTTGAAAGTGTAGAAAAATTCTGTGTTAGCAGCTGGACCAGTTGTTCAAACGAAGAGATAAGAAGAGGTGAAAAGGTAGCCTTTATTCATTGGAATTTAAAAAAAAAATCAATGTATCAGGACCTACACTTATTTAATCACACACACATACACATGTTATTATTTCCATCTAATTATAACAGGATTCTAAAGGTCGAGTGACTGAAAAATGGAACTAAAGATTAACTGCATTTGTTATGTTTGGCCTAATACTAAGATGCTACTATTAGGCCCTTTTAAAACACAGGTAAACTCACCAGATAAATCCTTCCTTGCAAAGATTGGGAAGATCACAGATAGGGCAATCCCACTGAAAGCACAGACTCCATGTTTAATGCCCATGAGGCCAGGAGTAAAAATCGCTGTGAAATGGAGCATTGTTGATAAAAGAAAAAAATATTCCTCTGCTATAAAAGACATGGTTTTATAAAAAAGAAAGAAAAAAAACAATTTAGGATCAACATCTGATATGTTGACTAACAGCTATTTCAGGACCATAAAATAGTCCTTCCCACAACACAACTGACAAAGAAAAAAAAAGAGGGTCCCTCTACCTCATTTGGGACAGCAGGAGATCGTGTATTTTCCGGCAACCTATTTTCATGGCAGGATAGTAATATTCTACTCTTATAATAGGCCTTTCTGCAAAGCTTAAACCCAGTGACAAAGACTGATGTTTTCCAACTGTGCTGGCATTATTTTTTTATGTCTTGACTGCAGACAAAAGGAAGGCAAAAGGGAAGGAAATGAACTCTTAGTAAGCTCTACATCATTTTGAGATACCCATTTCTGTGCAATTTCCTGTCAAGCTTTCTGATCGCTAACACAACAGCTTGTTTTTATTCAACAACATTACCTGTATCCGACATTACTGATGTTTGTCTTTATTAGTTCTTTAATTTGTTTAATGCTTTTCAATGAGCAGAAGAAAAATTCATCTGAGTGAAACTTGTTAGGTCTTATTTACCAGTTTCTTGAGCAAGACTCAGAGAGTAACTGTGATTATTTATTCCCAATGCCAGCTCCTTTAGTTTCTGGTGGAACTTGCTGAAAGCACAAATTGAACTTCACTGGTTTTGACAAGGACAGTGTTACTCGCCCTTCTTCCATGGAGAAAGATACAAGTGGATTGAAAAGTCTCACATATTACCAGCTTGACCAATATGGCAACAGCCACCATTTATATAGCCAGATATATTTAGTAGCAGACTAAGGGAGTTATTAGTCATATGGGCTGAAAATTGTGCCTTTTTCATCATTTGATTATTTTTAATTCATCAAATTTAGAAGCCATCCATCTCACTCACTCACAGAGTAACTCTAAGTGGTGTAGAGTTAAAACAGAAAAAAATATATCTGTGTATACATATTATATTAGGGGAAAAAAATTCAAAGTTAAAACAGTGGAGAAGGGTCTGCAAGGTGCTAACCAAGTACACAGCTATCTGCTCCTCTATGAGTCCCAAGCAAATCAGCAAAGCCAGCTGTTCAGATATTTCTAAAAGGACCACTTTACTTCTGGGGGAGAAAATGTTCCAAAGGGCTGGGTAACAGTAGAGAAGGCTCTCTTTCTAGATCTCATTCATCAAAATTGTTTAATTGATGAAAATAACATATTCTCCCTGCTGACCAGGTTGGATGGGCCAATGTAATAGAGTAAAGACAGTTCTAAAGGTAGCCTGTCCCTATGATATGTATGGCTTTAAAGGTCATAATCAACAGCTTGAATTGGATCTGGAAGCAAACCAGCACCTAATGCAGCTTACACAGCAAAGTTGTTACATGCACCAACCTTGGGACATTCCAAGATTGCCCTCTTAACCTTATTCTGTACCAACTGAAGCTTCCAGATACTTTTCTCAAGGTAGTCTCGTTAGAATGCATCCCAAAACATTAAGCTGAATTGTCTGTTTTGCCTCCTGCAGTTTTGACAAAAGAGGACAAACTAATTTGTCTTAAGTCATATTTAAAAAAACTACAAAGCTGAAGATACATCAGAGGTCATCTAGTCCAGGGGTCGCCAACCTTTTGGACCTCAGGGACTACCAAACTCATCATTTTAAATCCCGCAAACCAGAGACCCTGGGGAAATCCCCCAAAAAGTCTGCAGGAAAATTCCCCACCCTGTTTTCCTACCGATCGATCATTCTTTATTTGGGATTGCAGGATACCATCTCCATCTCCATTCTTGGAGCGGGGGGGACTTTTGGCTTCATGCAAGGAAAGCAGCAGAAGCAGCAGAAGTCTTTCTTTCTCTCCCCCAAACTCTACCAGAAATGAGTCTTTGCCAGCGCAGCCTCTTGAAGCAGGAGGCCTTGCAGGGTCCCAAAGATTCATTTCTAGCAGAGTTTGGGAGAGAGAAAGAAAAACTTCTGCTGCTTTCCTTGCGTGCAGCCAAAAGCAGAAGAAGAAAGAAGTGGAAAGAAGCAGCCCGGTGGCCAGGTGAGGCATGTGGGGCAAGTGGGGCAAGTTTCTCCCTTCCGCCCTTTCCCCTCTCCCCTTACTACCTCGTGTTGTTCGCAATGCAAACGATGTAAGAACCTTGTGTTCCTGCGCAGCCTGGATTAATTGCTATGGGGTGGGGGGACATTTCTCTGCAGACCACTAAAATTTTCTCATGGACCATCAGTGGTCCTTGCCCACTGGTTGGCAATCACTGATCTAGTCCAATTCACTTCTCAGTGCACAATTTGCTAAACACTATGGTGGTCTCTCATGAATGAAGACACTGAGGCAGTCGTCTTGAAGCCAATCGGGATGAGAGCCCAGGGCAGGCTCTGACACCCTCTTTTATTAGAAGCAATCTTTGTTAACGTTTGCAATTTTTGTTAGTGTGTTGTTACAAACTCATTACATCACACAAAATACCATATGAGAATACAAAGCTGTAAAGTTTAAGTTTGCTACAATTCTGGGTAAGAAGTGGCAACATTTCGACCTTGTCCCTCGCCTCGTGTTACAAACAACTACCAGAAGGCCCGTTGTCCTTGCATCGCACATGAGGAAACAGATAGCAATTCCCACAAAACACATTTTCATAGAAATGGCTACCCAGCCTATTTGAAGACATCCAGAGAGGAGATATATTTATTATGTTTAGAAACATATAGACAACAGGCTACACCAGCTTTTATTGCCAGAACATTTTTCTTAATCACTAATCTATATCTATTTCGTTCTAATTGTTGCCTTCTGGCTCCCTGCTTCATTTTTTTCTCTGTAGAGAACAATTCATACTCCTTTAGACATAGGAAAGCTGCCACCATATCTCTCTTCCTTTAATAATTCCTCCAGAGTAAAATAAGTTTTTCTTGTGGACTTGACTCCATAACATTCCTGTTAATACCTTCCAAAGCAGCATTTTTGTTTCTGTCTAAGCTGAGATGAATTTTAATTGTGTCAGCATCGAAACATGATAGACAGACAGGCAAACATATGTTCAATTTGTGACTTACCAACCAGATCTTTTCATGTGTCAGTCTCCCTCAACCTATATTTTGGTGTGCTTTTTTCCTTTCCAAGATAAGACTTTGTGTCCCCCTATTGAATTTTATGTTTCAACCCACTCCTCTAGCCTGTCAAGTTCTTTTTAAATCTTCTCTTTCCCTTCTAAAGCATCCTTGGGTTTGTGTCATCTGCAAACCTGATAATTATCCTAACAATGAATAAAAAAAATGAATAGCAAATTAACCAGTGGAACAATTTGCCTTCAGAAGTTGTTGGTGCTTCATCACTGGAATTTTTTAAGGAAAGGCAGGACAGCCAGACTGATCCTCAGTCATCCAGGTCATGGTTGTCCTAAAGAAGCTTCTTGGATGTCTTCAAAGAAAAACCAGAAAGTCTAGTTGTCTCTTGAAAAAGAAGCAACCTTTGGGACCAGACAGCCACCTATCTAAAATGGACTAGAACACCCCCAATGTCCCTTCCAGCTATGTTCTGATTTATTAATAGTACTCTGCTCAATACTGCCCAATTCAATGTGAAGACATTTCCTGCATAGGTGCAGTCATTCAGCCAATTATGAATCCCACTAATCGTTGTATCAGAAGCCTATTTGATATAGTGGTTAAAGCATCAGACTAAAATAAACAGAGACCATGAGTTCTAATTCTGTCTTAGGCACAAAGCCAGCTGATTGATCGTGGACCAGTCCTTGTCTCAGCCCTAAGAAGCAGGCGATGATATACTACTTCTGAAATTTTGAACCAGATACAAAGAAACCTATTGATACTGAAAGTACCTGTCTTAAGATGCTCACAGATGCTCATAACATCTAGAAGACAAGATTCTCACTGAGTCAGAATAGGGAGGTTCCTTGCACAAAGCAAGATATTAGCTTACAACTTCTTGGAAACTAAATATGTGTACTTTGGCCCTCTACAATCAGTGAGTGCATTGAAATGGGGCTACTTTACTGTCTTAGATCTTCTTCCTAATAGATGTGGTTTTATGAGATTGCTAATTGTTTATCTGATATCACACAAATGTCCTTATGCTCTTGCTTCATGTGGTGGCACAGTGGTTAGAATGCAGTACTGCATGCTGACTCCCTGATCATTCCAGAAGTTCTATCCTGACAGGCTCAAGGCTGGCTCAGCCCTCCAGCCTTCTGAGGTCAGTAAAATGAGGACCCAGATTCTTGGGGCAATATAAACCACTTAGAGAAGGCTGTAAAGCATTAAATAGTTGTATATAAGTCTAAGTGCTATTGCTATTTTGGAAACATTTATTTTCATTCTCAGGATCGGAGAATTCCATCATAGCCTGAAATACAGGTGCTATTCTGGTAAAACACTTTCAGCAAACAGGCAGCTGCATTTTCAGTCAATTATCTTTGTCTTCTGTCCACATACTGAGGACAAGTTTTTATTTGCTGCTTGAGCACAACAAAAAAGAAGGCAACAAATAGCCATCATTTGTTCCCTCCTACAGTGAAAATCACATATTTGCATAAGGAAAACGGTCCTGAAGAGGCAGCGGGGTGACAAATAGATTCTGAGGACCCATGGGGAAAATGGTGACTTGATTTGCTAGATAGGAAGCAATTAAGTCAAGTTTGATAAGCATTTTGAAAAAAAACAATGCACCAATTAAACCAGATCTTTACATTTGTAAATTCGCCTTCCACTCTCTCTAGGAGTCTTCTTTTAATATTTCCAGTATTCATTAGCATGCAGAAATGAGTTTTCTTCTTCCTTTTTTATTTTCCCAATTGAGAAATCCACAGGGTTTAATTTTTTATTCACAAAGGTGAAAGCAATGGATGTATGACTACAGCCTCAGAACATAAAAACACAAGACTGAGTGCCTACTCATTCATTGCAAGTTTTCTGAGATTTGGGTGTGCAAGGAGTTAACTCTGACTAGGAATCAAAACCCTGCTGATCTTCTCCAGTGGAGAAAAAAATGCAAATAGAACAATAAAAGCTGCTTTTACAAGGTAATCAGATGGTAATTGATGGTGCTTTTAAATGCAGAATGATGGGCAATTAACATCTTGGAAAATCCTACCACTGCATATCTGATTCTAACACTGTTTCTCTGATTTTACACTTAATTGTCCATAAAGGCAAGTCAGAAAATAAAATTTCCACAACAAATAATACAACAAATGTACCTCCTATATATCATGGCATACAATATGAAAAAGTAGATGGAGATTTAACGTTTGCACTTGCTTTTTATAATTCCGTGCTAACTGTACGCAAATGAAAGAATTCATTTGTGAACTATTCCATTACCTAGAGCCTGTGACTCTTTCATAAGGAAGATATCTTAAGTTCTGCTTTTTTTCAACTTTCTGCTTTTGCAAACTTTGAGTTACAGTATCAAGTGTTGCTAATAATGGGATTATGGAGTGTATAAGTGAATGAGTGTATAATGATGTTGGAATTCTTAGTGTCAGCAAAGCTAACTGAAGCCAGGGGAGATTCTAAAACAATGAGCTAATATATACTGTAACTGTACTGAGCAATCTCTTATAATACACCAACAAAGATATCCAGGTAGTTATCAATTAGATTGCATCTGAAAAGTTTCATTTTGAATGTCAGTTACTCAACTGATTTAGTACCTGGGACAACGAATTATTCAAAAAGTGTTAGAAAGCTCTTTTTTTCCTCCAGAATTTTCAAAATTGTGGTTTTTGCCAGTGTATGTTATGCATGTACGGTAACTTCTGCATTCACTAATCCTGAAAATGTGTATTCAATAATGGAATGTCCCTAAGCAATTAGTCTCACTGTTTATACTAGAAGCTTTCAATCATAATGATTAGCAGGTGCTCATAAGATGCTATGTGCTAAACTAATTTAGGCTATTTATTTCAGTTTTTCTATATGAGAGAGCATCAAGAATTGGGGGAACAATATTTTACAATCTGAATCTGTTAAGGGAATTGAGGATAGTGAGTAATATCGAATTCACTCTTTATAACTTTTTTGCTCTGAAAGATGTGGCACCACCGAGATACTTCAGCTGTCATTAATTTGGCATGCTTTGTTTATAAATATTTATCTTTAATCCATATTACATTGACATACTTGGGAGAAAAGCAACAGAGTGCTTTTGAGCTGTTTCCTTAGGTATTATATTGTACCTCATATACACTTCAAATCTCTTGGTTTCAATTTAGCTTGAATGTGATTAGCCACAGACCACAAACTAAGGAACAGGCAGAATTTTGAAAGTTGAGTAGTCTGAAAATTAGCATCAGCCTATATTTCAGTTCAAGAAACTATTTAGCAATATGTTTAGAAAACAGACCACAATGAGCAAAATGGTTATTTCCAAAATGGATAGATCCCAAAGGAGTTTTAAACTTGCAGGCTTGACTGAGGAAGCCTATGACGTTCTCTTTTAGTGCACTGAATGTTCTCTAAGGGAGTAACTGGTCCTGAAACCCTCAGAATGAAATAATCTCTCAATTACAATATTCTCTTGAGTGAAAATCTCATTGTTTTTGTTTTTTTTTTACTGAGGGAAAAGAAAATAGGAGAAAAAAACATTCAGGAACTATTCCAGTTCATACTATCCAACAATTCAAAAATTAGTAGTGAAGTCATACTATAATTAAATTTAGAATGCTAATTTTAAATATAACACTGTTCTTGGCTTCCCTAAATTCATCCCAGAGCCACTCCCAAGACAAGTGAATGCCACATAATTTTCTTATGAATATACCTACACACACGCACACATGCACACACACACACACAGAGAGAGAGAGAGAGAGAGAGAGAGAGAGATTTCATTCAAGTCTCCAGAAGTAATATGGACCTTGAGGAATGCTGAGTTCAGATCCTTTTTGGTGCACACTCAGTATGTTCTTGGTAGTTTTTCTCCTCATTTTGGAGATGTCTGCATTTTTCCCTCTGCCCCATTTTCTACAAAGTAGAAATTACCAATTTCACTTTTTTTTTTCAAATAAACAGTGTGTGTTCCTGTTTGCTCAGCCTTGTGTTCATGACCAGCCAGTCTCAAGTCTCTCATAATATAAAATAAATATATTATTTTGCAAAAAGAAAAATTATCTACATATACTCAGTATGTCAGTCCAAGATAATATTTGTTCAGCCTAGGTTAATTGAATTTTATTTTATTTATGCCTTTTACTCAAATCGTTCCATTGTTGCCTTTATCTTTCCTTTGTTTTTCTCAGACAAATTGTGGGAAGCTGCAGCTAGGACAATATAGAATTAACACAAACAATTTCACAGCTATTTTGTTTATCTTGTAATTCCTTTGCTCCAGCAATAATTTGGGAAGCTGAATCAAATTCTTTGGGTTGAAAAAGAATCTGTAGTGACCACCATTTTACCTTTCTAAAAGACTTCTTAATTTGGGGAAAATTCAAAATTGCACCCTTATAACTAGTGGAACGCAAACATTTATAGAGCAACACACAGAGTAATTTTTTTCAGTAATTAATTTGATATCATCTCTTAAAATATTAAACTAAAATGTCATCTAATTCTACAACCTGAACATATAGGAGTGTGTGTGTGTGTGTGTGTGTGTGTGTGTGTCTAAAAATTTTGACCTAGGCTGGAATATTTGTGGCGATGTTGTTGCTATTGTTGTTTTAGGGATTTGAAAAGTGACAATGCAATACAAGAACCAGCAAAATCATCTGAGGAGAAAAAAAAATGTTTGCACCAGTGGTGGGATTCAAAATCTCTTACTACCAGTTCTGTGGCGTGGATTGGTGGATGTGGTGTGCCTTGGTGGATGTGGTAGGGGAAGGATATTGTAAAATCTCCATTCCCTCCCCACCCCACTAACCTGCTTTCCAGCTCCATTCTCCTGTGCAGGACAACAAAAGAAGACCCAGCTGATCAGATAGATGGGGGCGGGACTAGTCAGAGGTGGTATTTGCCAGTACTATAAACTACTCAAAATTTCTTCTACTGGTTCTTGAGAACTGGTCAGAACTGGTCAGAAACCACTGGTTTGCACCATCAAAAGTTGTTTTATGGAGCTGTGCATTTGGTTTAGAAACAATTCGATGGAACCTCCAAATGGAATCAATGTTCTAAATTGAATCAACCTTTTAGAATGAATTATTCAATCAGATGCTTTTGAACTAATTTGCCAATTTAGAAAGGCAGAAGTTTTTCTTTTCAAGACTCAAATTGACTTAGCAGATTGGATCATAGGCAATTTGCACGCTCTTCTTGGACTATTGAGCTCATGTCACAAAACGTTTTATTGAACCACTGTTTCTCCAGACCCTAGATATAACCAATTTTGTAAGTCATGGAAATTATACGAAATGTTGCTATTATTCTGGTGCTCATAGCTTTCTGGCTGAATGTATCAGAGAACAATGGTTCTAAGATTTATCTTCCTCCCATTGACATCATGGAGGAATTATACGACATGACTGCATTTCAAAACAACATCTATATGCCACTTCAACTAATCAATAGTCAACTCTTCTCTGTTTCTCCAGTCCCTATATTTTCTTTCCTTCGCATCTGCCTTAGGTTTTCTCATCTTCCATTTCCCACCCTAAATAGTACATAAAAATGGAATGACCTGGAAATCTTCCAGGATGTGCATCTGAGATAAAAAGAAGAAGAAATCTATGGATTTGAATAGCACTTAGCAATAGCACTTTGATTTGTATACAACTTCACAGTGCTTTACAGTAATCTTTAAGTCAGGGGTGTCAAATACTAGGCTCACAGGCCAGATCTGACCCACAAATCTGGAAAATATAAGGGCCAGATGGCATGGCTACTGCCCAGTCTACCCAATGCAAAAAGGAAACATCAAGTCAGCATAGCTTCGGCCAGCCAGATCTACCCAGTGCAAAGAGGAAACATGTCAGCAGTTTGGGGAGTGGCCTCAAACTGGCCACACCCACCCAGTTGACTACGCCCAGTGAGTGGCATTAAGCTGGCTATGCCTACCCAGTTGGCCACACCCACCCAATCGGCTACACCTGCCCGCCCCCCCTGATGCAGCCCTCAATGAAATTGAGTGACATCCCTGCTCTAGGTAGTTTATATATTGTGCCCAACAATCTGTGTCCTCATTTTACTGACCTCGGAAGGATGGAAAGCTGAATCAACCTTGAGCCAGAGAGATTTAAATTGCCAAACTGTTGGCAATCAACCATCAGCAGAATTAGCCTACAATATTGCATTCTAACCACTGTGCCAACACACACTTATTTATATGGTTCTATCAGCATCAATGAGTCTCTTCATTAGAATGTGATTTCAGGAAAACATAATAATTATAAAATATAATTTGAACATCAAAATCACAACGGAGTTATAAAGATTTTTTTTTTAAAAAAAAGGACAGTTTAAATTCAGTATTCACACCGCTCAATGAATTGTAGAATCATGTCTGATCTCAAGCCTGCAGAAAAGTGAATTAATTTATTTTTTATTGTAATTCATCTTCATAATTAAAATTATTCAAGGTAAATAAATCTTCATGACACATAGCATGATATTTCTTTTAACAAATATTAACATACTATTAACATAATTAACATAATTCTTATTTGTGTTCTTCTTTAGTTTGAAAGAATATTGGGCAATATCAAGGTTACTTCATGAATCACTTGTGTTAACTAATAGAAGCAGCATTATTTTTTGGGAAAAAAAAGCAGCAATCATATACATTCTCTAGAGCAGGGCTGTCAAACTCATGGCCCATGGACCAGATGAGTCATGTGCTGGCCACACCCAGTTTAGCAAAGGGGGAAAAAGTTGTGATATATCACATGACGACACCAGGATGACGTGAGTTTGACATCTCTGCTCTAGAGTTATGTCCTGAAAATATATATTCATCACGTGTTTAATGGAAAAACATACATACCACCAGCTCTATTACAAGGTCAAAAAAAAAAGCCATCAACTAGAATGCCATCAACTAGGATGCAGATTTGATGTGAAAAGACAGCTAATTGTTAGTATCAAAACTTCTAGGATGAGTTGGGTTACATTTGGCACATTTGAGGTATTTTTGGCAGGGGGAATCATTTGTGCACTCTTGATCTCAGTGGACCATTTATTGTACCCCTTGCCTCACTAAGCAAAATGTCTTGGGCCAAATTTGATTGCACATGCCAGCAATATGATTTTTCACTCACATTGAGCAAGAGTATTTTGTCATAACAGGGTAGAACAAAGTCAAAAGCTATCAACAGTCAACAATTCCATTAACAATTTAAAGCTGTTTAATTTTAATGTGCTTTCACCTGATGGACTATGAACATGTATCTTGGGTTTTATTTCGGGTGTTATCTTTGCCTTTTTTATATAGTTGTTTTTTTTGAGTTTGATTCAGATTTGGGTTTAGAGATGCCTTATTATGTTATTTTATTGTTGTTGATATATACCATCCTGAATCCTTAGGAAGTAGGGTGGGTTATAAGTATTGTTAAACAAAAAGCATTACTTTTTGAAATGATCTTTGCTGCAAACTGACTTCCATAAGGCAATATATGTATAAAAACTAACATAGTAAATTCTTGATTAGGGAATACAAGAAATAAAATCAATTTGTTCTGGAATGTTTAAATTAATAATAACAGCAATCCATAGCAGACAGTAGTTAATATAAAAGGATCTTTATGTTCTTAAAATTTCCCTTTTCATATAATTAATTGCAGAGTCACGTATAAAACACTTTGATGCATATGTCATTCAGCATACTGAAACAATCTCACAATGTATATTCCACTAAGATCTGTTCTCCAGTTTCCCAAAAACTTCCTTCTATTGCAACATGGACTTTGGTTTTGTCTTCTTCATCAAAGGAGAGACACAGACTGACAGATGTTATTCAGGGTGTTGTTTTATTTTAATAGCAAAGTGCAAGAGGATGCAGGTATGGGTTGTGTTTTTTGTTTCCCGTGCCACTATCATCCTTCTGCATTCATGGTTCATCACTTTTATTGAACAGGGAAAAAAAGAAAAAAGAACACACACATAAGAGGAGCTTTCTTAGGTTGCCTTCTCTGAGCTGAGCTAAAAGAATAACTTGATCTAAGGGGCTAAAAAAATATCTCTTGATAATATTATCGATATTGATATCGATATCGATGTCGATGTCAATGTTGATGTCGATATCAATATTAATTAATATTAATATTGATAATATTAATATTAATAAATTTAATTTAGTTAATTTAATTAATTAATTAATATTAATTAATATTAATATTGATAATATGTATCCATGTATTCATAACTATGTTTTTACTTATACCTATTATCTTTTTTTTTTTTGTAAATTTTGAGTTTTCACAAAGAAAAAAAAATTCAAATAAAACATCCTTTTTTGAAAGCAGCATAATCCCAGGTTACATTTCTTCGTACAGACACAAATTCAGGTTCATGCTAATTTTTAAATTCTATTCCATATCTTATTACTATTTTACATTTTCTGCATAGCTTCTCCCCTCTTTTAATTTTCTCAATTTTATTTTAATTATCTCATCTCAATTCAAATCATTGTATTTATATTTTTGGTCTGTCCTGTTTCAATTATCTATTCTTTTCTCATTAAACAAGATTTCTCCTGTAGTTACTGATTGGAGTATGACGCCTTTATATCTTTTCCCTAAAGTTGTAACATTCAATATAATACATACCGTATATGCCGGTGTATAAGACGACCCGGCGTATAAGTCGACCCCCAACATTTCCACTCAAAATATAGTTTGTTATATACTCGCCCCTCTTCCGCACACCTTCCACTTTTGCACTTTTTTTTTTGAGGCACTTTTGTGCACCATGGAAACGAATCCCGTGAAGCCGAAGGAGCAGCCAGCCTTCTCCCAGCTCCCAAGGAACGAGGCTCGCACCGCCGGGCTCCGCTGAGGTATCGGCTGGGGCTGTCAGGAGTTGTTACCGCTGGCACGGCTCGCTGCTCCAGTCCCGTGTTGCCTCGGGAAGGGAAAGGCAAAAGGAAGAGCCGCGGCGGCTCTTTGCAATGGCAGCAGCGGCTCCTGGTTTTGCCTTTCCTTCCCGAGGCAACGCGGGACTGGAGCCGCAGCGAGAGCCGTGCCAGCGGTAACAACTCCTGACAGCCCCAGCCGGATACCTCAGCGGAGCTCGGGCGGTGCGAGCCTCGCTTCCTTGGGAGCTGGGAGAAGGCTGGCTGCTCCTTTCGGCTTCACGGGATTCATTTCCACGGTGCGCAAAAGTGCCTCAGCCGCGGGCAGCCGCAGTGCTTCCCAATTACTATTTGCCGGCGTATAAGACGCACCCGGCATATAAGACGACCCCCCCAATTGGAGGCATGTTTTTCAGGGCAAAAAAGTCATCTTATACGCCGGCAAATACGGTAACTTCCATTCGGATTCTGCTTGGTACATTCATAAAATACACACTGTATTCTTAAATTTTTTTTAATAAATGTATATAATTAAAACAACATTCCATTCCAATTCAATTCTATCATTAATATTAACATTCATTAAAGTCTTAACATCTTTAACATTACTTTTCAATTAAATATCATACTTCTATGGGAACAATTATAAGCTTTCCATAGTTAATTCCCCCCCTTCACTTATATTTTATAAAACATTAACTAATTAAAATGTTCCCGTTCCTTCCTAATTCAATTTTCTCATTTATTTTATTTCACTTATTTTATTCACAAACATTTCACTAAATTACACTAACTATTTTATCCCTCATTTTAATCATACGTTGTTTCCAATTTTCTAAAGTTATTTCTATTACTAATATAACAATACAATCTTATGTACTTTTACAGAATCCCTTTTTCAGTTAAATTTTCACCCATTATCTCTAAATAGGCCCTGTTTCTCTATATCTTGCTCCGGTCCTTTGTAACTTCTTTTCCTTTCCTTCTTCCCTCTCTTCTTCTCTCTCCCCTTTTTACCCCCTTGTCTCTCTACCTCTATTTCTCTCTTCTGTATTCCCCTTTTCTGTTGCTTTCCAGTATTATACTTATTTCTCAAATTATTTTTCTTTTCTTTGGTTGTTTTTTTAAGTCTTAAATTCTCCACTCTCTTTCCCCCCTTTCCTTTTTCTTCCCCACATAGAATTACTTGTTCATTAAAGATGGCTTCTTCTTTGTCCCAGTCTTCTTGTTTTGCAGTCTTTTCTTGTTGTTTCTCATAGTTCCAAATCTCCATTTCTAAGAATTGAAAAACGAAGCCAAAAGAACCCTTCCCTTCTTGTGCATCTTCTTTGTACTTTTTAAGTTCCATTTTCAATTCATCCAGAAGTGGTGCCATTGTATAAATTTTTAAACAACCACCCGATTGATTTTAGTCATTCAAATATAATAACCAAAAATCCAAAGATCACCAAATAATCCAAATACACGCAAGCTGTTTCTTTTTTGCTCTTTTTTTTCACTTTCTCTTCCTGGGATTTCTATTTAGTTGCAAAGTTTCAGTTAAAATGTATCTTTTAGAAGTCTTGTTGAAGTTTTACTTTAGATTCTTTTTAATTCCAGGCAGTCTCCTCCCTCTTCCAGATCCTGCCCTTATTCTTTTTCTCTCCCTTCCTGTTTATGAAAAAGAAAGTTTTTAATGTCCAGAAATCTTTATTATCCCTTTGGCATTTTGTTTTATTTTCAGCTTAATTGCCTATTGATGTCAAAGCGGATTTTTCCAATTTCTTATTTAAGTCTCTTAGTTGTCAGTATAGGGAAGGAGAGAGAAGAAGAAAAAAAGCCAAACCTTTCCCTTTTCACTTTCCTTCACTGCTTCCGACTCTTCTTTGGGACCGATGTTATTTTTTGTAAGTTTAAATTCCAGGGTACCTTAGTTGTTGCTTTTACAATTTAACCCAGTCAGCCAAAACTTTCACTTCTTATCTTCCTCCTGCACATTCTTTTCCGGTCGAGTTCTTCTTTGTGGTGGCCATTTCTGACCACCACTGCAACCGCCTTCGGGAAAGGGAGTAATGGCCAGCTGAGGAGGAGAGATGTGGCTCTCTTCAACCCTGCTGGCGGTCTCCCCCCTCTTCACCACCTCTATGGGGTGGCTTAGCCCCAAAACCAGCCAGCTCGGGGCGCTCCAGCGGCGAGCCCAGACAGAAACCGTGCACAATCGCGGATTCCTGTCTGTCGCCGAAGCCCTTCAAACCAGAACAGCCACTTATACCTATTATCTTGAAAGCTATTGACAAACCAAATAAAATAAAAATAAATAAAATAATGTTATAGATAATAGAATATAATAGATTGAAAGGAGTATGTTCTATTCATTGCAGAAGATTCTGTGACTGCATTGCAACAGACCCATTCAGGATAGGATAGGATAGGATAGGGTAGGGTAGGGTAGGATAGGATAGGATAGGATAGAATAGAATAGAATAGAATAAACAGAGTTAGAAGGGACCTTGGAGGTCTTCTAATCCAACTCCCTACAGGCAGGAAACCCTATATCATTTCAGACAAATGGTTATCCAATCTCTTCTTAAAAACTTCCTGTGTTGGAGCATTTTCAACTTCTGGAGGCAAGTTGTTTCACTGATTAATTTTTCTAACTGTCAGGAAAGTTCTCCTTAGTTCTAAATTGCTTCTTTCCTTGATTAGTTTCCACCCATTGCTTCTGAGAATAGCTTGATTCCCTCTTCTTTCCAATATCTTCCCCTGAGATATTGGAACACTGGTATTATGTCAGTCAGGGGTAGGATTCAAATTTCTTAACAACCGGTTCTGTGGGCGTGGCTTAATTTGTGGGTGTGGCTTGGTGGTCACATGACTGGCTGGGCATGACCAACTCAATGTCACTCATGTCAAGGGGTGCCTCACCTGGCCCCTCCCCTCCCAGCCATTCTTTGTCATACCCAGCCTCAACTTATCTATAGTTCTGTAAAAATGTTGTTCACTTTTTTTTGACTTTGTTATCTACATGCTATAGATATACTTACATGGACCACTGAAAGGAGGAAATGGCTCACATGCTTTGCCCAAGAGGGTGATAGGCAACAGGCTTTTAAGGGGCTACCAGAAAGAAGGGGGTCAATGTATTTTCCAAAGAAGCAGAAGGCAAAACAAGAAGCAATGGATGGAAACTGAACAAAGAGAGAAGCAACCTAAAACTAAGAAGAAACTTCCTGACTGTGAGAATAATTAATCAGTGGACCTGCTTGTCTCCAGAAGTTCTGGGTCTCCAATACTGAAGGTTTTTAAGAAAAGACCTGACAGCCATTTCTCTGAAATGGTGTAGAGTTCCCTCCAAGGTCCCTTCTAAGTGTTATTCTGACACCTTTCCCAGATCCAAAATGTGGCTGTGATAGTTGATCAGACCTCCTCTGTTTTTTATATGTAGCAGCTTTAGCATTTAGGACAGAGGTCTTCAAACTTAGCAACTTTAAGACTTGTGGACTTCAACTACCAGAAATCTGGGAGTTGAAGTCCACAAGTCTTAAAGTTGCCAAGTTTGGGACCCCTGGTTTAGGATCAGAGCTAAGTTAGTTCCTTTTCTATTAATACATAATCCTTAAAAGGGCTCTCCTGCATGGTCTAATTCAGAGATACCCAATCTTTCTGGCACCAGGGACTGGTTTCATGGAAGACAATTTTACCATGGACCTCTGTGTGTGTGTGAGAGAGGGGGGGGTGGGAGAGGGAGAGGAAGAGAGATGAGGGGGAGGGAGAAAAGTATACAGTTTGGAAAAGATGCACAAACAGAAGTGGTAAATTAAATAGCGGGTGAGCCATGCAAGTGTGGGATTGTTACTTAAAGCCTGCCATCAGATGATTTTGCTCCTGTCCAGGGGAAAATCATAATAAACACACAGGGAAGACTTCACTAGAAAGGGCTTTCTTTTGCTCCAGGAGAAAATCAGAATAAAGAACTGGAAAAGCCTTCACAGGAAGAGATTTTTTTTGTTCTGCTCTGGAAAAAAATTGGAAAACACAGAGAAATATTCACTGGATAGAGGCTCTCTGCTTTTGCTCCAGAGGAAACCCCCAATCAAAGACCCAGGAAAGCAGAAAGAGGATAAATGACCACCACCTGCACTTTTCAATGATTCAGCACAGTGAATCTCTTCAACATTAGACCTGTGGTTTTCTTTCAAGAAAGGGGTGGGGAGAGAGACAATTCTTACTTTTACCCTTCCAGCAAAACAAACCAAAGATCCAGCATGTTGAGGAAGTGCTGACAAAACCATTCAAAAGAGAGAAGGAGGGGGAAGGGGAGAGGCAGAGACAGAGAAAGAGACTCGGTCAGCAGTCTTGGTGCAAACAAGATAGGGATTCCCTTGGAGACCTAGCACTTAAGGTGACATTCCCCAACGTATATCTTGTTTCCCTCCAACAAGGCTTTGGGGAAAACACTTGGTTGCTGTTGTGAATCAATAAAAGTGAATAACCTAAATGCAAATTAGGGGTTGAAAACCTGCACACTTTATTGGTCCTTATACAACAACTTGGGATTGGGCCAGAACCAGTCCCTGATTGGCCATTTTTGGGACTGTCCTTATTGGTCAGTAGTTTGAACTTGTTGCACATTTTCATTGGTTAATAAGGCAGCAGCTAACCCTATAAAAGGGTTACTGCTGCCCATAGCATTGCTCTGTTATGTTCTATCACTTTATTAAAGAGTTGAAGTCACTGGTCAGATGTCTGGTCTCCGTTATTCTCCATACTTAACACTGGCGACGAAGGTGGGATCCGGAGACCGAAGAGCTGACTAACCTACAGAGCAACTAACAGAGCACGTGGTCGAACACGCACCATCAACGGCAACATGGCCAGCGATGCCGTACCACCCGCTCCATTCAACCCAGAAACCAAAGACTGGGAGGCCTACATGGATCGGTTCCAGATGTTTCTGGAAACCAACAATTTGAAAGATGTGACAACCGGCAAAAAAAGAGCTATCTTTCTAACTCATTGTGGACCAACCGTGTTTAAAATGGCAAAGTCGCTTGCCAAGCCAGCAGAGGTAAAAGAAATGGACTGGGACGTCCTTGAGCCGTTACTACGGGCTCACTACGTGCCCACCGACCAACCCTAGTAAGAAGACACGAATATTACCAGAGGGACCAACGGAAGGGCGAAAGCCTTGCCAATTACATCGCGGACCTCCGGAACCTAGGAGGCCTCTGCGGGTTCGCAGACTTAGAAGAAGCCCTCCGGGACCGCCTGGTTCTGGGTCTAGAAGACGGCGCTATCCAGAGCAAAATTATGGCTAAGGGGGACATCAGCCTCACCGATGCCCTTAAAGAAGCCTCGGCAGCGGAGGCGACAAAGAAGTCGGCAGCCCAAATGCGCCGCACCAATGCACCGCTACGTAAACTCGCCACTGATACCTTGCCTCGCTCAGAGAGACACCCGGTATCAACTCACCACGAAGACCTAGAGTCCCCGTCCGACAGCGATGAGGAAGAGGTCAACCGACTTCGAACGGAGAGAGACCAGTCCACACAACACTCATTTCGACCGTGTGCCGGCTGTGGAGCAAATCACCCACGATCCGGCTGCAAATTCCTTGACGCACTTTGCCGCCATTGCGGGAGACGCGGTCACATCGCAAAGGTTTGCAGAAGCAAACAGAACTCCAAACCCCGACAGGCCGAATTCCAGTCTTCCGGATTCTTCGGCACACACCGAGAAAAATTGAACCACTCCTACAGAAACAAGCCGTCCACCACTTCCACCAGGCGTGAAGAAACCAGGCGGGAAGAGACCCACCAAACAATCACCATAGGCCACGCTACATCCCTTGATGCCGGGAAAATCCGAGTAAAAGTCGCCATCGAAAACAAACCTTGCGTGATGGAGGTAGACTCGGGATCTTCCCTCTCGATGGTGTCGTGGAAAACGCTCCAACAGCTTATTCCAACGATTCGCCGCCAAGACCTTAACCCTCAAAGGGTTATACTCAAAGACTATCAGGGCAACCGAATCCCCGTCGTCGGGTCCCGCAGATTCCAGGTCTCATTCAAGGACCGCACCGTCGCACTACCACTGACTGTCGTGGATCGAGATAGGCCTAGTCTTCTGGGCCTTCAATGGTTCAGGCCGCTCGGAATCACTGTAGCCGGAGTCCACAAGGCCGAAAGCGTCGATTGGGAAGAAGCACTCGTGCAAGAATTCCAAGACGTTTTCGCGAACGGACTAGGCAAGTATAAGGGGACCCCAATCTCGCTTAACTTGAACCCTGAAATAGCACCCATCCGCCTTAAGCCGCGTCGGGTGCCGTTCGCCTTAAAGCCTAAAATCGACGAACAACTCGATAAGCTGATAGCGCAGGGCGTACTGGAACCCACCGACCACGCCCGTTGGGAAACCCCGATAGTGACGCCTATCAAGCCTGATGGGTCCCTAAGAATTTGTGGAGACTACCGGGCCACATTAAACCACGCACTGCAGCAAAGTGCTTATCCAGTACCGGTAGTACAACATTTACTCCATTCCCTGGGCGGCGGGAAAGTTTTCGCCAAACTAGATCTAGCCCAGGCGTATCAACAATTGCCTGTAGACCCAACCACAGCCGAGGCGCAAAGATCGTAACACATAGGGCGCATTTAAATGCAACCGGCTCCAATTGGGTAAGCGTCGCCCTGGAATCTTCCAGAGTTTAATGGAAAGGTTGTTACAAGGGATAAAAGGCGTTGTCCCATATTTCGACGATGTACTCATCGCCGCACCTAACAAAGACATCCTAGAAAAACGACTCAGAGAGGTTTTACGAAGATTCCAAAATGCAGGCCTCAGAGTAAAAAAAGATAAATGCCAATTATGTACCGAAAAAGTAGAATTTTTGGGATACCTCCTGGACAGCCAAGGAATTCATCCCACCGAAGACAAATTACGAGCAATTAAAAAGGCACCCATTCCAAGGAACAAGGCAGACCTACAGGCGTTCCTTGGACTTATCAATTTCTATAATGTGTTTTTACCCCACAAAGCAACAGTAGCTGAACCATTGCATAGACTATTAGACAAAAAAGCAACGTGGGTTTGGGGACAACGGGAACAACATGCTTTCCAACAAGTAAAGAAATTGCTAACTTCTGATTCAGTACTTATGCAGTACAACGAGACTCTGCCACTCAATATCACATGTGATGCATCACCTTTTGGGGTTGGGGCAATTCTGGCCCACGTGTTACCAAATGGAGCGGAGGCCCCCATCGTGTTTTTTTCGCGAACCTTAGCTAAAGCTGAACGAAATTATAGTCAGCTGGACAAAGAAGCTTTAGCTATTGTTGCTGCAGTTAAAAGATTTCACGAATATGTTTATGGCCGTGCGCTTACAATAATCACTGATCATAAACCGCTACTGGGGATCATTGCGGGTAATAAACCAACCCCGTATATATTGTCCCCAGAATGACCCGTTGGTCTGAATTCCTGGCGGCCTACAACTACACCTTGCAACACCGCCCGGGGAAATCGATTCTCCATGCCGATGCATTGAGCAGAACACCGCTCCCAGACGCTGTTGTGGATCCAGCCCCAACCCTCTCAACATTACAGATTGAAGCTCTACAGGCACCACCCTTGACGGCTAGAGACATTGCTTTTGAAACGAAACATGACCCAGTTCTGCAACACATACTACGCTGGGTTGAACGGGTGTGGCCGACGGACCAAATTGCACCTGAATGGGCGCCTTCAAAGCCCGCCAAACCGAGCTGTTTTCCCAAAAAGGCTGTATCTTGTGGGGCGATCGAGTCGTAATCCCTGGCAAATTGCAACAGACTGTGTTGGCGGTATTGCATGAGGGACATCCGGCATTGTGCGGATGAAATCACTCGCACGCAGCTATGCTTGGTGGCCGGGAATCGACAAAAGAATCGAGGCCTGGGTCGCTACGTGCCAACGCTGCCAGGACGCAGCAACGCCCCACCTAAAGCAAGCCCAACCGAATGGGAACGCCGAGGGGACCGTGGTCCCGTATTCATATTGACTTTGCGGGGCCTACCAAAGGTCACACTTTCCTGATTACTGTCGACGCCTATTCTAACTGGCTCGAGATTCATCGAATGCACACAACTACAACTGACTCAGTTATTAATAAATTAAACAGACTATTTGCCACACATGGGTTTCCGGACGTGTTGGTCTCGGACAACGGCCCACAGTTCACTGCATTGCCCTTTGAACAATATCTTGCTGATCGGGGCATCCGCCATGCGCTAACCTCGCCCGCGCACCCTGCGGCGAATGGACGTGCAGAACGCATGGTACAATTTGTGAAAAAGACCCTGCACAAAATGGAATTTGGCAACATCGACGAGAAAATCAATCGAATTCTCTTATTGCAGCACATCACGCCCCACAGCGTGACCAACAAAACACCCGCTGAACTTCTTATGGGGCGGAAAATACGATCGCACCTTGACCGGCTCCACCCTGCTTTCGCACCGGAAAAACCTTTCGGCTCCAGCAGCAAATGCCGGGAATTTAAGGTAGGCGATTTAATCTTTGCAAAAAACTTTTCCGGCGACCCGTTATGGATACCCGCAACCGTTACCCACCTCACCAGGCCTAGATCTTACTGCCTGCTAACAGATGATGGGAGGGTGTGGAAACGCCACATAGACCAGCTCCGATCGAGATTACCACCCAGCGGCCATGACTTCCCCGGTTCACCAACTCAAGGGGGAGGGAGTATCGAGGGAATTGACTTTGATACAACTAATAGCAGGTCAACGGGAGCCCTACAGCCCAGCGAAGCACCGGAACGTGAAGCGGGGAGGGAGTTGACGTCTTCAGGGAACTTTAATACGGGGGAAAACGAACTGCAAAACCCCGAAGAAACACGCAGTAGCAGAGACAACCACAGTGAATGCAGCACGGAATCGCCGTGCAGCGAAATAGAATTTAACAAAGGTCATCCAAACGCTCCACCGGAACCGGACATTAGACAAAACCCGGTGGAGCCTCGGAAATCATCCAGGCAGACCAAACGGCCTGCCTATCTTGAGGATTTTATCACAGCTCCCCTCAAACGGAACCCAAGGGGGAGGGGTGTTGTGAATCAATAAAAGTGAATAACCTAAATGCAAATTAGGGGTTGAAAACCTGCACACTTGATTGGTCCTTATACAACAACTTGGGATTGGGCCAGAACCAGTCCCTGATTGGCCATTTTTGGGACTGTCCTTATTGGTCAGTAGTTTGAACTTGTTGCACATTTTCATTGGTTAATAAGGCAGCAGCTAACCCTATAAAAGGGTTACTGCTGCCCATAGCATTGCTCTGTTATGTTCTATCACTTTATTAAAGAGTTGAAGTCACTGGTCAGATGTCTGGTCTCCGTTATTCTCCATACTTAACAGTTGCAAGTTGGGCTGCTGCGTGTTTGTCTTGCAAACTTGGAGAGGTGCAGGAAGGGAATGCAAGCCCAGTTGCAATGCTGGGAGAAGGAGAGGAGAAAAGTGGGGGAGAAGCGGAGGAAGGAAGAAGGAGAAGGTAGCAGGAGAAACAGGAAGCAGGAGGAGGAAGAGGAGAAGGAGGCAGAAGCAGGCATAGCAAAAGGAGTAGGAGGAGGAAGGACCTGGAACTCAGTTGTTGCAAGCTAATTGCAAGCCCAGCTGCTGGAGAACCTTTATTGTTTGAGAGCAGGAACAAACTGAATGAAGCCCTTACATGCCAACCAGTGGGAGGGAGAGCAGGCAGCCCTCAGGTGAGACAGGCAAACTAATCACCTAATTGAGTTCTCTGCCCTAATCACTGCCTGGGTGGTTGTGGCAGCACCTTCTGCACACACACCCCAAGCAAAAAAAAAAAGGCCATTTTTAGCATAGCAAGCCTCCCGGAGCCTCAGGAGACCCAAAATGGCATGTGGGGGTGGGCATGTGGGGGAATGGGGGTGCTGCCGACCCCCTGGCACACACACCCCAGGCCCCCTCCAGGTGCACCCTCTCCCGAGCGCCATTTTGGGTCTCCTGAGGCTCCAGGGAGACTTGCTATGCTAAAAACGGGCTGCTCAGTTAGGTGATTAGTTTGCCTCTCCCTGGAGCCTTAGAAGACCCAAAACAGTGCAGGGGAAAGGGGGGCACCCTTGCCCCCCCATCCACCCCCACCCTGTTTTTGGCTTTGCAAGCCTCCCTACACTTACCCGGGAGCCAGAACCAGGCACATGGCGACTTCTGGGAGGGTAGGGGGTGGTGGGTGGGGCCAGCTGAGCTTCGGAACTACCGGTTTGCCGAACTGGATGTACAATTAACATCCGGTTCTCCCAACCCGGCCCAAACCGGTAGAATCCCAACCCTGCCCCAGTCCTTCTTTTCATTAAACTAGACATACCCAATTCCAGCAACCGTTCTTTACATGTTTTAGCCTCCAGTCCCCTAATCATCTTCGTTGCTCTTCTCTGAACACTTTCTAGAGTCTCAACATCTTTTTTACATTGTGGTGATCAAAACTGGATGCAGTATTCCAAGGGTGGCCTTACCAAGAGTGGTATTAACCACTCTTGGTTATTGGTATTAAAGTGGTATTAACACTTCACATGATCTTGATTCTATCCCTCTGTTTATGCAGCCTAGAACTGTGATATAAATGCACATCATCATGCTATTTCTTTGCCATATATATTTGCATCCCAACCAGTGTATGTATAAGGTCACTATAAGCATCCCTTAAACATTTATCCATAAATATACAACTAAAAATAAAACTGTATATTGCCTTGTCTTATTCATTGTTCTCGGTTGAACATTCTATTAAGCATTGCATTTATTGTCAGCTAATACTTTATTTCTATTTTATACTTTGTTTATTGCTTATCCTTTTTCAGCAACCAATTTTCACAGTTGTGTAAAATGTTCTGTAATTCAAGGATATTCACTTGATCATACGCTTCTTCTAAATCAGTAAGTTGCAATAAATTTGCTTTTGCACAATCATATATTCTCTAACGACCTGTTAAAAAACAGAAACTGGTTTGCAAATCCCTACCTAGCACAAATCTGCATGATATTTCTCAATTTTTATTCATTGTCATCCCTTGTTGCCTTTCAATCAGAATTCTGTCATTTTCCCAAGCATATTTAACCAAGTAATTCCCCTGTTGTTTTTGCATTTATTTTTATTACTCTTCTTTTTGTGTATGGGATCTACAATAGTTTTGTCTCAATTTTCAGGCATATATGCAGTCTCTATTCACATATTAACAAGTTACAAAGCCATCACACAGCCACAAATCTATATCCCCATTTTAACAGTTCGCTAGTAATATTGTCTATATTTCCAATAAAACCATTTTTCAACATTTTCTTAATATGTGCGAGTGATATTTCATCATCCTTAATTAGACACAAATATTTATCTCATAATTGCAATCCCTCCTTTTGAAATACTGTAACACTGTCATTCCAGGACAGATATTTAGAATATGCCTTCCAGTATTCCTTCCTTTTACTTTTATCTCAAATTGTTTTATCACTTATGCTTCTAATTTCATTCAATCTTTTAGAGTCTGCTCATTTAGTACCCTTTACTCATTCTCAAATCATTTTTTAATTATTTTAATTTGCTCTGCCTGTTTTAATCTCAATCATTGCTTGTTTTCTTTGATTGCTTGTTTGCAACCATTTTTTTCTCTGTACATATATTGTACATTATATTTCTGTCATCTTCATTTTTGGGGGAGCAATCATTCTGTTATACACATTTTTCCACACGGTCTTCATTTCACTCACAATACTTTTGCATAGTTTCTGTCAGTGGCCTCTGTATCATCATTTTATTCCATATTTTCCACATGACTTCAATTGTCTCTTTCATCCCATCCATTGTCCTATCATTCTGTTGAGAGAGTAATCTATTCTCTAATCTATTTTTATACAGGACTTCAGTGTTCTCAATTCTGCCCTCACACTTTTTGCACTTCCCTTTCTTCCCTGACTGTTCTTTTTAAAACCAAGTTCCACTCTTGCTACTGAAAAATAATGATCTGCCCTACATTCACAACTTTTAATCACCCTGGTGTCCTTCACTAACTCTCTCAATTTTTTATCATAAACAATCAAACCTGTCCTGATTTTGCATCCATTCCGATGTCATGTGTATTCATGAACAGACTTACATTTGAACCAGATATTCAAAGCAAATTTACCATTTTCTAAGGAGATATTTATCAATCACCAATCTCCTTTATTCCTGGGTTTCTGAATCTCTGAATATTTTTTTCAGTACTTGGTTATCATGTTTCTACCCAATCCACTCCTGTAATCTAAAATAATAACTTTTTCTTCTGTATTGAATTCATTTGGAATTTATATAATTTTCCAGATTTTTTTCATTGTAACTTTCACTGGAATATAACATGCAGATAACCTATGAATTCCTACTTTCATGCATTCCATTCCAAAGAATCCATATGATACAAAAAGATACTCAATCACCAAAGGACAGGAGCCATGGCAGAAAACGCTCTTCTCCTGAACCTTGTCAACCAAAAATCCTTGACTGACAGGATCTGCAACATGCCGCCTCTGCCAGCATGGAGGGAAGGCAATCCTATTGTGATGAAATTCAGATAAAAATTCAGATTCAGATAAGCTGGATTCATGCCAGGAACAGCTTTAAAAGTGATAACCAACACCTTGACTTGCACCCAGAAGCAAACCAGCAGCCAATGCAGCTCACCGAACAGTGGTGTAATATGGGCAAGAACTGCCTGTGCCAGCACATTCTGTACTTGTAGCTTTCAAATACTCTTCAAGGATAGCCCCATATTGCAATAATCCAGGCATGAGATGTCCATGACATGAACTTCACAACTGGTGCAAAATACAGGGTTGTGCAAAGGCTCTTCTAGCTGAGACTGTCACCAGCTTTTTGAACAGGAGTTGTGAGCCCAGGAGAACCCCCAAGTTGCAAACTGGGTTTCTCTGGGGTATAGCAACCACATCCCGAACTAGAAATGTTAAACTGGCACATCTCAAAACTCCAGGTACTCAAAGCCATTTGGTCTTGCCAAGATTCATTTGACACATGTTCTTCCCCATTCCAATCCCCACAGTTTCCAGGTACCAGGAGAGGAGAGCAACATATACAGTGGATGGCGACAAATGGGCCTCAATTCATTTTGGATTTGGTCAGTTAAGGTATTCAGATGTTGCTTTTATAAGAAAGAACATACTAATATGTTACCAGCCTTAGTTGCACTCATGCCACAATCAGCATTCTCTTTTAATAGCATGGGCAAAATACTGGTTAGTTTTGATATGTGTTGGTCTGTATATCTTAGGAACAATCACAACTGACAATGCAGAATAAAAGAATTGGAACGGACCTTGGAGTTCTTCTAGACCAACCCCAACCCAAGCAAGAGACCCTACCATTCTGGACAAACTGCTATACAATCTATGGAGCATTCACAACTTCTGGAGACAAAGCCATTCCATTGATTAATTGTTCTCACTTTCAGGAAATTTCTCCTTAGTTCTAGGCTGGATCTCCCTTTAATAAATTTTCATCTGTTACTTCTTGTGTTGCCCTCAGGTGCTTTGGAGAATAGGTGGTCCCCCTCTTCTTTGAGACAGCCTCTTAAATATTAGAAAACTGCCTTCCCTTCATTAGATTAGACTTACCCAGTTCCCACAACCATTTTTCATATGTTTTAACCTCCAGACCCTTAATAATTTGTGTTGCACTTTTTAGAGCATTCACATCTTTTTTGTATTGTGGTGACCAAAACTGGATGCAGTATTCCAAGTGTGGTCTCATCATTAGTAGTACTAAGCGTAGTCTCACCTTATAGTGATACTAATATTTGGCCTTTTGGCAGCTGCAGCACACTGTTGGCTCATAAACTAGTTATTCTCTAGGATTCCTAGATCCCTCTCATGATTACCATTGTCCCAGATACCAGCTATTCTATAACTATCCATTTGGGTTTTTGCCTATATGTAAAACTTTATTTTTTTTGGCACTGAATTGCATTTTGTTGGATAGGGTCCAGTGTTCAAGTTTATTAAGATCCTTTTGGATCATGAGCCTATCTTTTACAGTGTTGAGTATTTCTGCCACCTTGGTGTCATCTGCAAATTTCATGAGTTTGCCTTCTATTCCCTCATCTAAATTGTTGATTAAAATGTTGAAGAGTGTTGGGTCTAAGACAGAACCTTGGGATACCCAATCCACAGCACATTTCCTTCCATGTAGATGTAAGTTTCATTAAGAACTACATATTGAGTGTGCTTTGTTGGCCAGTTAGGAATCCATCTGGTGATGATGCTGTCTATCCCACATTTTTCCACAAGGAGTAGCTTGTGGTCTACTATTTTCCAGGATTTCTCTAGGGATTGATGTCAAGCTGATTGGTCTGTAGTTTCCTGAATCCATTCCCCCCCCCCCTTTTTTTGAAAATGGGAACCACATCAGCTCTTTTCCAATACTCTGACAGTTCCCTGATACTCCAGGATCTTTGAAAGATGTACTTCAAGATCATATCTGATCCTGGTGTTTTAAACTAATCTAGTGGACAGATGTTTTATCATTTTACTTTCTTGCCTATTTTGGATTTGCATTCCTAGTCTAAGTTTTTTATTTAATTTTATATATATAAAGTGTTGAAGGCCATACATATATATATATATTAAGTATACACTATTTTATGTATATATGCTATTCTTTAAAAGACTGGATTATAAGCTGGTATATAGTTACCTGTATCCCACCATTTAAGAGATACACACAGTGTACTGTACTAACAGCCCCATAATACTGCAAACATTGAAGGTTAAATAAAATGTGCCAGATTCCAAGGACTTAGCTGAGTGAAAGAGCAGAAAGAGCTAACAAAGTTTAGGAACAGAGGTCAAGAGGAGTCCCTAACTATATTTTCTTCTAAGTAGATAGTACTGTAGGTATTCAGTAAATGAGAGAGAGAGAAAAGAGGAGGAGGAGGAGGAGGAGGAGGAGGAGGAGGAGGAGGAGGAGGAGGAGGAGGAGGAGGAGGAGGAGGAGGAGGAGGAGGAGGAGGAGGAAGAAGAAGAAGAAGAAGAAGAAGAAGAAGAAGAAGAAGAAGAAGAAGAAGAAGAAGAAGAAGAAGAAGAAGAAGAAGAAGAAGAAGAAGAAGAAGAAGAAGAAGAAGAAGAAGAAGAAGAAGAAGAAGAAGAAGAAGAAGAAGAAGAAGAAGAAGAAGAAGAAGAAATAATAAAAACCTTTCTACTGTTATTTCTTTAAGAAACAAAAAGAAATGAAAGGTTATGACTGGGCGGTTAAGACCTGCCAAATTTGTGACTAGCTTGTGTTCCTTTTTCAAAGTGATCCTTCAGGTATACAAGAGTACAAACATTTATTAGACCAAACAAAGAAATCAATAGACTATGACCTGATAGCAACTCCCCAAATGGAAAAAGAAAAAGAGCACAAGAGAAGGAAGATATTTTGCTAGGCTGGAACTCAGGAGAAAGCTTTGGTGCAGAAGAACTATGCTCTGAGCTTTCAGGGGAAGAAAAATACATATTTTTAAGGATAGATTAGTTGACCCCCGAAAGGCAGGAGGAAATAAAAATTGTAATTAATATTCACTACCAAGAAATGTGGGCTAACTGGAGCCACTGCTGGGTCTGAAGTATGTTGTCTGCCAATTATATGGATTAGGGTTGGACAGTAAAGAGACAAGTTGATTGATTATTACCCTTCATGCACTTAATTTGTTCCAGTTGGGAACAAACAATGCTGCAAAGAGCATTTACAATCTGATCACTATTGATTTTAAATATGTTAGGAAGGGTATTCAATACACTGTGTTTATGTGCTCTCCATCATTCTAACCCAGTGTTTCTCAACCTCAGAAACTTTAAGACATGTGAACTTCAACTCCCAGAATTCCCTAGCCAGTATGAATGGAAGTAGTTGAGAAAAGTTGCAGATGAATGGTTAGTTTCAGTTGTGATGTCAGTGGTTCCTAGGATCATATTCTGGATTCCCTGGATGAGGAACAACTGGGCACAAATGGGTTGCACATCATATAGATTGGTATATAATATTTGGCTGAAAGATGGCGAGATTGATCACGAGAGCTGTAAATTGGACTCTTTGAAGGTAGAAATCAGACATGGAAATTCTGAAATAAAAATATACACACTATAGAAAGAAGTGACAGTGCTGAAAAGATGGAGTCTTATTAAATCACTCAATGAAAAATGAAAAATAATACAAAATAATTTCATATCTTGAAAGTAATTTTGACATAGAATTTGACTCAGATTGGAAATCATTCTTGGACTATGCATTTGTTAATTCATGAATTTGTTCCTCCTCCATAATTTGGACTTTCTTATGGATAGAATTTAGATTTCAATTTCAGGAATATTTATACAGAACAGATTCTAAGTTTCAATTGAATCTATTCAATTGTATCTTATCATTTTATCTGATGTTCAACATACTGTCCTGACCATGATTCTTAATATATATTCTTGCTGAAAGCCTAAATGTAATTTTTAGTCTTTTAAAGTGGCATCATCAATTGTTCAGGATTAACTAATCATATACTACAAAGCTACCACCTTGATACTTTGGATTCCCTTTTAATTGTTTACTAATAGCATCACCACCAAATGGATTCATAGCTGGCTGACAAACTGTACTCACTAAGAAGTCCTTAATGGGTCTACATCTCCATGGAGGGAAGTAAGCTGTGGAGCACCACAAGATTCCATCTTAGGCCCAGTACTCTTCAATATCATCATAAATGACTTAGATGAAGGAATAGAAGGGGAAGGGGAACTTACCAAATTTTCAAATGATACTGAGCTGGAAGGAATAGGTTACACCCTAGAAGATAAGCTCAATATCCAGATGAATCTTGACAGACTTGAACACTCGATCGTATCTAACAAAATGAAATTCAATGTAGAGAAAAGTGTTACACCTAGGCAAGAAAAACCAAAAATACACATATAGACTGGGTGAAGCCAGGCTTAATAGCAGTAACTGTGAAAGGGATCTTGGAGCCTTAGTGGACAACCAGTTATATATGAGCCAGCACTGTGTGGCAGCAGCCAAAAAAGCCAACACAGTCCTAAATTGCATTAACAGAGGGATACAATCAAGATCAAGTAAGGTACTAATACCACTCTTTAAAGCCTTAGTAAGACCACACCTAGAATACTGCATCCAGTTCTTGTCACCATACTATAAAAAAGATGTTGAGACTTTAGAAAAAGTGCAGAGAAGAGCAACCAGGATGATTAGGGGACTGGAGACTAAAGCATATGAAGAACGGTTACAAGAACTGGGCATGGCTAGTCTAGTGAAAAGAAGGACCAGGGGGGACATGATAGCAACGTCCCAATATTTGAGTGGCTGCCACAGAGAGGAAGGGGCCAAGCTATTTTCCAAGGCACCTGAAGGCCAGACAAAGAATAATGGATGGAGACTGATCAAGAAGAGATTCAATCTAGAAATAAGGATAAATTTTCTGACAGTGAGAACAATCAATCAATGGAACAGTTTGCCTTCGGAAGTTATGGGGGATTCATCACTGGAAGTTTTCAAAAAGAGATTGGACTTCCATTTGTCAGAAATGGTGTAGGGTCACCTGCTTGGATGAAGGGTTGGACTAGATGACCTACAAAGTCCCTTCCAACTCTGTTAATCTAATCAATCTAACTTGTGCTTTACTGTTTTATTCATTTTATTTATTTTCTATTTGTGTTTGTCTTCTGTAAACCTTTAATACAATAAAGTAAGGAAGAAATCAGAAAAATAGTGCCTCAGAAAGTTCATTGCCTTGTTAATTAAACACTAATTACTAGAGTGTGGAAAATAAATAATTTGAATTGTTGATGCAGAAAGGCAAAATAATTTAATAGTTATAGTTGAGAGGTGGTAGGGTGAAAGGCAAGATTGGAATATAGCAGTTAAATGATATGATGTATTTGAAGGGAGTAGAAGTAACAGAAAGGGGGGTGAATGGGCAAGTTGTGTATATGTAAAAGGAAGCCACCCCTGTTTACTGAAATTGGTAGAGAGCACAAAATAATAGCAATAGCACTTAGCTTTATATACACACACAATGCTTTACAGCACTCTCTGGGCAATTTACAATGTCAGCATATTGTCTCAACAAGCTGAGTTCCTATTTACTGACCTCAGAAGGATGGAAGGCTAAGAAAATCTCCAGCCATCAGGATCGAACTCCAGGCTGTGGGCAGAATTAATCTGCAATACTGCATTTTAACCACTGTGCTACCCCCAAAATAAGTGTATGCTATGATTGCACTATACCTACTACTGTCTACTCAACTAAGAAAGAAAATAGAGATGAAAAATGTAAAATTTTCAAAGCGCGGTAAGAAAGACATGATAATTGAGTTTAATTAATCTCATTGATTGGAATACACACACCGCCAAGCCTGGTCCACTGAGGAAATTTCTGATGTTTTGCTGGCAACATTCTCCTTCTGAGAGTGGGGAAAAGACACAAGAAAATCTGCTTTCCTTGATTTATTAATCTTTCTCCTTTCCAACTCCCCATTGAATGGATTATGCCTAAAAGCAGTTGCTTAAGAAAAACTTCTAAAAACTGTAACCAAGCACAAGTGAATATTAGTTAGCTATAGTTGTGGGAAAAATCCATTTTAAAGTGTGTCTGTAATAGTATATTTCCAGATCATTAGCCTTTACAAATCTGGACATTGATCTAATGGTCACTGGATTATTATTATTTTTAGCCCTTTTGATATGGATTGGGGAGTCTTTTTCTGTGCATTTCATTCTTGTTGACTATGGTTAGGTAAGGGAAAGATTATTGTCAGCTCTTTTTTTTACTTTCAAAGCATTCCCTTTAACTCATATAGTCTGTTGGCCTTCTGTTGCCCTACCTGGCCACCCTCTAGATATGTGGACTTTAAGTCCCAGAATTCGTCAGCCATTAGAAATTGATTGAATATTTTAACTGATTAAATAGAAAATAAATTGCCAAAACTGAGTCATTGGCCTCATTCAAGATGGTGATGTGTCTGTGTATAGATAGGAGGTTGAACAATGGCCCTGTGGTGTAGCCATAATAATCTGGAGTTGAACATGCTTAAAGATATAGAGATTAGTGTGGATTTTAGGAGAAGCACTTCTATTTTATCACCTCTTACTATATTTGAGAGCACAGTATCAGCAGTAGAGTCTTCCAAGTTTTGGGATTCTATAATCTCCTAGGACTTGAAATGGACATTTAATATTAAAATCATCATTAAAAAGGCATAACAAAGTATGTTTTTCCTGCATTAACTCAGGAAGTCCAGAGTACCCTAAGAGCTGTTGATAATTTTACAGAGGAATTATTGAGTCTACCATTTGTACTTCTATAACTGTCTGATCTGGTACAGCAATCAAACAGGGCAAGTACAGACTTCAATGGATAGTAAAGATTGCATGCAATGATAGTTTTTTCACGCTTGACATCACTCTGCTGAACATCTAATTCTTACAATGCTATATAATGTCTATGTATAAACCACCCATGCAGTGTGGTTAAAGTATTATTGTTTATCTTTCTTATTATCTTCTTTATACCCACTTTACTGATATGATGATGACAATGATGATGATTTATTTTATTTTTATTTATTTGTTTATTTGATTTGTCAATCGCTTACAAGATAATAGGTATAAGTATAAACATGAGTAAGAATACAGGAAATAGGTACAAATAAATAGGGACAATAGGACAGGGACAGGAGGCACAATGGTGCACTTATGCACACCCCTGATGATGATGATGATGATGATCTTGCTTTGCAGGTACACTGAGTGCTTCTGTATTGGAGACAAATTCCTTGTGTGTCAAATCACACTTGGTCAAATAAAGTTCAATTCAATTCAATATGGAATCTTCATTGTAATTGGGCTACTACCCACTTTTCTGTCAAAGCAGATTGATTTAGATTTTGATCTAGTGAGTGCAAAAAGTTAAAAATCCTCACCCACAATATCTGACTATCATTTGCATGAATTGAATTACATTCAGTCGATTTCTGATTTTAGGCTGAAAAGAAATTACTAGATGGAATTCATGGATAGTTACAGTCTGGCATACAGTCATTGGTCCACATCCTTGGACTCCTTCCATCACCTTCCTTGCTTGATGTTATTTTTTAAAAGTGAATATAAAATCCCATTTTAAACAATTACATTTTGATTTATTTTCCTGTAGGAATAAAATTAATAAGCTACCTGTAGTACAGATTGGAACTGCAGGTGTTAATGTAATGCTTTCAATAACCCTAGAGAGAAAATATAAAAGTTTTTCTGAGAAGACAACGAAAAAACATATTTTGAAATCTTTTGTATGTCAATGAATCCTGAGCCTATCTCTCTGTGTTTATAAATCTTATGGCTTATTATGATGATTAACTAAACTTGTTGATAATAAAATATATGACCACCCACCCACCCACAGGAGTTTCCTGAAAGTGTGCCCTTTAACCCCTGGGTGCGTTTTGGATACAATTGTTCTTTTTCATAGTTGGCATGGTAACCAAGAGGCACTTACTGACAGATCAATGCACGGCCACATCAACATAACATTTTTAACCGCGTTCCCAGGAGGAGATTTCCTCTTAAATATGTCATTCTGATTCAGATAACTAAATCAAGCTAAGCAGTGCAATGATAATGGATCACTTGCCTCATTAGCCGACTCCTGCTGTTCTCGCCTGCCAGGGAGCCCCTCTTTTAAAGCCTGGGCTTGGAGGCGAGGGACAAGCCTTCCATTATTTATTATTGTAGAGTGTTATTTTATGATGTCCTTCCCATTCATCGGGCTAAATTGGTGCTCAAAAGACAGAAAAGCTGAGAGATTGAGAGAGAAGGAAATGCAATATCATCCCAGAGAAAATTTACTAATTGTAAATTGAGTTTAATGAATTTGCACAAATAATCAATAAAGATTTGATTATGGTACAAGCACAAATCAATTAAAATGAGCATAAAATGTCTCCACCATTAACGCCTTAATCTTTCCCAGCCCTGCCCCTTTCCGTTTCTCAGAACCCCCAATATCATAAAATAACACTTGATGTGTCTCCAGTAGGCTTGGACTCTGCTCGTGTTTAATTAAGATGACTTATTTCCAAATAGATCTGCACTCTAAATAATGACTTACATATATCAATTAAAGGATCCCCTTAACAAACATTTGGATGTAACCAAATATTTATGAGTTCATTTATGTTTATACCTTGTTTTTCTTCCAGGAGATCGTGGCAACATAACTAGTCTGCAACAAACTTTAATTCCATCCTCTCAACACTACTTTGAGGTAAAGATGAAAGATGATGACAGATTCAAATTCAGTAAGGCATTACTAATAAGGGCATTGTGCTATGGCTAGGGAGATACAGGTTCAAATAATCACAAGGCCTTGGGCTTCATTAAGTAGTTTTGGCTTGGATGGGAAAGGTGAAGAAGTGGAGAAGAGGTGACTGGCAATTCATATCCTGCATGGCATAAGTCCTAACCCTGGAAGATATGTACATGATGATGATGTAGAGGGTATGCTAGGAGAGCTTCCATGACAGAAATTATGCCCAAGTAATTTCTGCATAATACATAACCTTGAAAAATGCAGACTTCCGGGAGGATTCATGCAGATAGATTGTATTAGATCAGAAAATAATCCTACTGTCTTCCTTTCCTATACCTTGTATTTAAATGAGGAGTGAATATGTACTCTGAAAGTCATAGGTGATTCTTAGCCTACATTCACTATACATTTTAGTCCAATTTCAGAGGCCTTTTTTCAAGTATTTAGTTCAGCTCCCCTGGCAGGAATGGCCTATTCTTCAGCTAATAACTCCCTTGTCAAAGAATAAGACGAATGCAGGGGAACTCAAAAGAGAGGGAAAAAGAGGATATCACTTAAAAAAAGTGATGATAGTAGAAAAAGCCAGGGTAAACCTGCAAATATGGCTCTCTTTTTCCCCCAATTTTTGCCCTCTCACTGCCAATTTGTGACTCCTGCAATTGATATAACTTGAATCAGATATGGACACATGGTGGTTTAGAGTCCTCCAAAAAAGTGCTATCACATCAGTGGTGGGATTCAAATTTTTTTACTACCGGTTCTGTGGGCGTGGCTTGGTGGGCATGGCAGGGGGAGGATACTGTAAAATCTCCAGTCAGAGTTGGTATTTGCTGGTTCTCTGAACTACTCAAAATTTCCACTACCGATTCTCCAGAACTGGTCAGAACCTGCTGAATATCATCTCTGTATCATATTTAAAATGTATAATCATAGAGACAAAAAATGGTCAGATACATGACTGGAGAATAAATACCGTGTTTCTCACAAAATAAGGCTGGGCCCTTTTTTTTTTCTTTTTTTTTTTTTGAGCCACGAAAAAATGGCTAGGCTGTCTTTTCGGGGGTGACTTAATTTTCTCCCCCACCTAGAGCAGCCCATACGCACGTACCTCTCCATGAGGCCGTTTCTATCGGCCAATGAAAGGTCCCCAAAGGCAGAGTCCCCAGCTGCTTCGGGGTGAGGTGTGGCTGCCTGTGTCCCCTCACCATTAGGCAGTGTCTTTCAGGTGATGGAAGCTCCCCAAGGGCAGTCACCAGCCACTTCAATCAGCCAGTAGAAGTGGCATCAGGGCAAGCACACACACACACTCCCCTCACTGCGAGGCTGCTTCTATCAGCCAATGAAATCTCCCTTGAAGGCAGAGTCCCCAGCTGCTTCGGGGCGAGGCATGGCTGCCCGTGTCCCCTCGCCATTACACAGTGTCTTTTGGGCGATGGAACCTCCCCAAAGGCAGTCACCAGCCACTTTGATCAGCCGGTAGAAGCAGCCTCGGGACAAGTGCACATGCACACTCCCCTCACCATGAGGCCGTTTCTATCGGCTGATGAAAGCTCCCCGAAGGCAGAGTCCCCAGCTGCTTTGGGGTGAGGCGTGGCTGCCCATGTCCCCTCGCCATTAGGCAGTGTCTTTCGGGCGATGGAAGCTCCTCAAGGGCAGTCACCAGCCACTTCAATTGGCCGCTAGAAGCAGCCTCGGGGCGAGCGCGCACACACATTCCCCTTGCCCCGAGGCCGCTTCTACCGGCCGATCAAAGTGGCTGGTGACTGCCCTTGGGGAGCTTCCATCACCCGAAAGACACTGCCTAATGGTGAGGGGACACGGGCAGCCATGCCTCGCCCCGAAGTGGCTGGGGACTCTGCCTTCGGGGAGCTTCTATCGGCTGATGTTCTATTGGTAGATCAGGGTATTCTAGCCTAGGCTATCTGCAGGGCACTCCTAAAGGCAAGTTTTCTCCCCACCCACCTCCGCCCTTCCCCCCCATTTCTCTTCACCTCATGTAGTTCTAACGAACGATGTGAGAAAATGGCGGGGAAACGCATGGATTAAATAGGCCTAAATTTTGGGGGTGGGGCTTAATTTCACCTCATGCCTAGAAATCATGCTGGGCCTTCCTATTGGTGGAGGCCGTATTGTTGGAGAAACACGGTAATTTCATATTTAATTCCAATGAAACAGAAATGAAATTAAATCAGATTTAGTTTTTATTATAGCTTCAATGAATTGACTTGATTATATCAACAATGGTTTTTGGGAGACCATTGGGAAAAGCTAGAAGGAAAAGCTAAAAACTTTAAGCTGCCTTAGGTATGAGTTGAGGATGAAAGCAACATCAAGAAGTTGTGACAGAATAAAGAGGTGGCTGACATGTTTCTGTTGAGGTTAGTACAAGTAGGAAAACCTGCTAGGGTATAAACCATTATTATTATATCTGTTTTTCAACTGGAGGTGAAATATGTAATATTGGTTTTGAGTAAATGTATGATTGATATTCAGTTCCTTCCCAGCAGTTTGTAACAGCAATTTTACCTTTATCTAATCTTCCAAAACTAATTTCTTAAATTGTAAAAATGGATAGCTATACGTCTTAAGGGACACATGGTTTAAAATCTTTTTTATTCTGATTGTCATCTGGTTTTTGTAATCTTTGACCTCATATGCTTAAAACATTTCCTCTCTTTTGTTGAGTTATATCACATAATATATATCATTAATACTGAATTCAGTTCTTTCAATATCACACTCTATATGAAAGAATCCAAAGCAAGCAAGTAAAATCTCTCAAACAATTTACATTCTTTTTATTAAAGTTAAAATGATTAAATGTAAGCTAGTCCTAAAGTTATTTGGAGTAACAGGACGCAGTTTTCATTTTAAAACATTAATAATAAAAAAATCAAACAAAGACTAAGTACAATTAAGAGAATAAAATTGCACACCTTAAAACATGGAACATTATGATGGCAAGTAAAATAGACATCATGTTTAGAAGTGCCGGAATTATATATGGTGCCAACGACACTACCATAAAGAAAAGCAAGATATCACTCTGTTTAAGGAAAAGCTGTATATTTTAGAAGCATAAAAACATATTTATTTGAGGGAAAGCATAACATTTTGTTGCAATCCCTGATTGTGTATAGAAAAATATTTATTAGCTCTTCCAAAGTATTTCTATGCTAGCAAGCAGAATAAAAAGCAGGTGGGAGACACTTGCACTGTCCCCAAACATCTGTTTGTTTATATGAAAAAAGTTCTAGGTTTAGCTGCAGTTCCTTTGTTTTAGGTTTAGCTGTAGTTTCTTTGTTTTTATTAGTGCGATGCACAGATAAGGCCCTCTATTAAAGCTTAACATTATGTTTTAAAAAAGACCACTGTTGCTTTAAAAAAAGTTTAGTTATGCTGACTTTATTATATTTGTGTTGCAAATGTCCAGTTAACCATTAGATGATAATATAGAGACAAAGACAGGGGTGGGATTCTATCGGCTCAGTTCATGTAAACTGGTAGCTCCGAGGATGAGCTGGGAGCCCACTGGTTCGGTTTGCTCCGACGATCAGCTGTTGGGCCCACCCGCCCACCTGGGCTCTAGGCTGTGCTTTATATACTGTTTTTCAAGCTCAGCTGATTCACACAGCACAGCAGATTGCCTCACGCCAGCTGTTTAACAGACAGAGATTGCTGGAGAAGGTCAGTAGCAAATGCTCTGCGCGCACACAAAGAGTGCTCAAAGTACATGCTCACCAAACCAGTTGTTACACTCAGGGGTGGGATTCTAACAGTTCTGTCCACCTCTGTAAAACTGGTAGTTCTGAAGAGCAGCAGACAGAGAGCATACATAGAAACGGTTCTATGTCTGCTGCTATTTTGGCCCACCCGCCCACCTGGGCTCTTACCTGACTTTTATTTCCTGCTTTTAGAGAACAAGATGATAAACAAATTTATAAAATTTGGGATCTATTCTATCAATGGTTAGACAATAAAATATAGTAATGAAATATGTAGACTTTTAGAAAATAATAAATATATAAAGATGTATTCTTTTCTTATTATATCTACAAAATGATTCTAGGATAGATCTGGGATGATAATCTGAATTGTCATAAAACAAATTAAGTAAAATATGATCATTTTGGAAAACATGAATGAATAAAAGTATAGTCAAATGATTGATTAATAATGATATTAATGTATTTAATATATTGATTGAAAATACGAGATTATATACAATGTAATTGTAATTAAAGACTACGAAATGGAAGCACAAAACAATTTGTAAACCAACCGGCACACTGTATGTACATATATGGAAGCTGATTTGATGTTTTTATGTTTTGTTTGTTTATGTTTGTTTTAAAAACCAATAAAAATTTATATATATATAAAAAAGAATGTATAAGATAAATATCTATTGAGTTTATGTCTGTATGGAGAAGTGATAACCCGGGGCAACGCTGTTCTCAAAAAAAGATATTTTATTTGTATTTGTATGTTTTGTGAAAACTTAAATAAAACTTTTATTAAAAAAAAAAAAAAGAAAGCACATGTACAGATCTGTCTGAAGTTTTCCAATGAACATCTGAATGATTCAGAGGAGAACTGGGTAAAAATCTTGTGGTCAGATGTGACCAAAATCGAGCTCTTTGACATGAACTCAACCCACCAAGTTTGGAGGAGGAGGAATGCTCCCAAGAACACCATCCCCGCTATCAAACATGGAAGTGGAAACATTATGCTTTGGGGGTGTCAGCCTTCAAGATTTTTTCCCTTTGCTTTGCATCTTTCAGCTGTCTTAAGTAACGGGGGGAGGAGGGGGGAATGATTGTGGGAAATGAGCTGGAGATGTTACAAAGCAGAACTGTATAAACTGGGGGGTACATTCTTGCTTAGGTTTCTATCCTATGCTATGCGCAGCTTTATCAAACTATGTCAAGGTCAATGGACAGAAGCCTCATCACCACCTGGAGATGCCCACATGATGATCTACACAACTTTTAATTGGATGAGCCAATTGAACTATTGGGGGTGGGAACGTTGCCATTATTTTGTATGTGTGATTTACGTGCCCATTTTCTCAGATTCAGAATTCTTTTGTTGCTACCACTTGATTTCCAGTAAAAGATATCTTTTCTCTGATTAAAAGAGTCTAAGTATTTCTTTCTTGGATTTTGAATGGAGCACCAGCTGACATTATTCTGAATCTCCACATTACCAGCCCACCTGGAGAATTAATAAATTTTCTTCCGAGGGGGTCTGAACACAATGTCAAATCCAGCCAGTGACCAAGAAGACCTGGGAGCATCTGGAGGACAAGATTCTCTGCTGCTAGAGGAAGCAGGGGAAGCCGACTTGTTAGCAGAACTAAATCTTGGGGAAAAACCAGCTGTAAAACCCAAATGGTCCCTGGGAGTCGGTTGGAAGGATCCTGAGGAAAAGCCTCCTCCAGGAGTGACCACTACCCATCGGCGTGGAAGAGAGGAGCCATGGCAAGAGAAGGAAAGAAAGAATTTTTTACTAACTCAAGCCATACATCTTCTAAATGAAGCTATCGGAGAACCTCAAACTGATCAAAGGTATGAGGGAGAGGAGGGGGAGGCAGCCCCAGCCAGAAGAATCAGAGCAGCCACCCCCATAAATCAACCTGGGCTAGTGCAACAGACAGCAGCAGCCCAGGGGCCCCAGCGGGAGGAGTAATTGCCAGAAGACGTAAAACTGCAAAGGTGCCTCCGTTGGAAGTAAAATATGGGGCGGGGGATCCAAAGGAGTTAGGATTCTTCCTGGCACAAGTCTGGAGCCATATGGAGGAATATGGAGGGGATTTTTCCTCAGAAGCAGCCAAAGTTAGATGGGTTACCAGGGCTCTGGAGGGAACAGCTGCAAAGTGGATGGTGACTTTGCATAATGATAATGCTCCCCAGTTGATGAATTATGACCTGTTCATGACTGCGCTGTGGGCCAGGTTTGAAGACCCACTTGCTGAACGTAAGGCCAGAATTAGGATGAAGACCATAAATCAGGGGCGGAGATCAGTGGCCGACTACACCCAGGAATTTAGAGAGCTGGCGTGTCATATTCGAGGCTGGTCCCAGGGAGCCCTGATAGAAGCTTTTAAAGATGGGTTGAATGAAGATGTATATCAAAGCTGTATTGCCAGAAGAGACCCCAGTGAGCTGCAACTGTGGTACGTGCTGGTGGCAGAGGTGGAAATTGATCTGACCCGAAACAGACGCCGGAGGGGGTTTGGTTGGAGCAAGTCCTCCCCCACCAGCCTTCGAGAAGCCTTAAATCCTGAAAAGGGAGGAATGGCAGCAAAACCCAAGACCACTGCTTGCTTCCGATGTGGGAAGGAAGGTCACCAGGGTGCAGATTGCCGTGCCAAGCTAAAACCAAAGGGGGCGCCAGGAGAAGGAAGAAAACCTGAAAAAAACCCAGCAAAGCCTCATGAAATGGCGCTTAAAGCAGAGGAGGTTGTAGAGATCGCCCCTCCGAAAGGAGATGAGCTGGGAACTCCAACCTCTTCTGAAGAGAGTGAATCCGAATTGGAAGACAACTCACTGGTAAGTCCAAATAAGGGCCCTATGACCATTCCAGTGAATTCCAAGGGTATTCCAGTGAATTCCAAGGGTACCCACGTCAGGAACCAAAGGGAAAATGCTGGCCTTGTTAGACTCTGGGTGCACAAGGTGCGTAATCAGTTCGGAGGTAGAGGAGAAAATGGGCTTAAGGCTAAAGACTTTGAAAATGGCCATAGCCTTTTGCCAATTGGATGGATCAGTAGCTGGGGGCGGCCCTGCACATTTCATAATGGAACCACTAGAAATGATGATGGGGAAGCATAGAGAGACTTTGTGTTTTATTGTGGCTCCTGGGATGGAGTGGCCCCTAATACTGGGGTTGCTCTGGCTCCGGAAATGGAACCCCACGTTGATTGGAGGAGAGGGTCATTGCTCACATGTACTGACCAGCACCCAGAAGGGGAGGGGCAATCTCAACTGAAACTCAAGAATCCCACTGAACTGGCCTCCACTGGCACCGAGAACCTGAAGGGGGAGGAGAAAATTCCGGAGGAATATATTGGGACTTAAAGGAGGTGTTCAGTGAAAAGGCCTCAGATGAGCTTTCCCCCCCATCGTTCAACAGATTGCAGTATTGAAATTTTACCCGGGGTGAAACTCCCAAAACTGAAACTGTACTCGATGACACCGTGGGAGCTAGAAGAGCTGTGGTCATTTATTGATAAGAATTTGGAACGTGGTTTCATCCAACCCGCTAGACCCCGGGTAGCAGCCCCAGTATTGCTCCATGAAAAGAAAGATGGCTCCCTTCATTTATGTGTTGACTACAGAAACCTGAACGCTATTTCAGTGGAGAATGTGTACCCCCTCCCCTTGATGAAGGATATGTTGGCCCACTTGGCCAAAGGGAAATTTTTTACAAAACTCGACTTGAGAGAAGCATACTACCGGGTTCGAATTAAGGAAGGGGATGAATGGAAAACTGCTTTTAACTGCCCAATGGGTTGTTTCCAATTCAATGTTCTTCCATTTGGCCTACAGGGGGCCCCTGCACAATTCATGCAAATTATAAATCAGGTGTTGCATGAACATCTATACAAAGGGGTGTTGGTTTATCTTGATGATATTCTTATCTACACAGAGACTCATGATGAACATGTGAAACTAGTGCGGTCAATTCTGGAAAAACTTCGAGCTGCTGAGCTGTATGCAAAGTTGTCCAAGTGTGAATTCCACCAGGAAAAAAATTGACTATTTAGGTTATCGCATCTCACATGATGGCATAGAAATGGATCCAGGGAAAGTTCATGCTGTTTTGGAATGGGTCCCTCCCCGCACCAGAAAACAACTTCAAAGTTTCTTGGGATTCGCTAATTTTTACCATCAATTTATCCCTGCTTTTGCGAAGATTGCAATGCCTATCACAAATCCCATAAAAACCAAAGGGGAGGTGAAACTGAAGCCTAGTAAACCCCTGGAGTGGTCCATGGAATGTCAAGCCGCTTTTGAGAAGTGGGTGACAAGGTCTTTTTATCCACCAGATATTTGCAGACCACACAAATGTCAAAAAAGCTTGGACCTAAGTATGTTGGACCTTTCTCAATTGACCGAATTGTGAACCCTGTGGCAGTCCAACTGAAATTACTAAAAACTCTTCGACAGATCCACCCTGATTTCCACGTTAGTTTATTAAAAGCTGAACATACCTCTGACCTGAGACCAATTCAGGTTGATTCCCCTGTACCATTGCTAATTGAAGGTGAACAACATTTTGAAGTTAAAGAAATTTTGGATTCTCGAAAAAGAAGGGGTCGACTCCAGTATTTGGTTGCTTGGAAACATTTTCCTTCCTCCCAGGCTGAGTGGGTGAATGAGAAGGATATTAGAGCTCCTACACTTATCAAGGCATTTCGTACTAAATATCCTGATAAACCCTAAAAAAATTAGTATGTTGCTGTTACATGTATATTTTCTATTACCTTCTATTTTTATCTTTTTTAGGACTAATGTTTCTTTTCTAGGAGGGCTGAATGTCAGCCTTCAAGATTTTCTCCCTTTGCTTTGCATCTTTCGGCTGTCATAAGTAACAGGGGGAGGAGGGGGGAATGGTTGTGGGAAGTGAGCTGGAGATGTTACAAAGCAGAACTGTATAAACTGGGGGGGGTACATTCTTGCTTAGGTTTCTATCCTATGCTATGCGCAGCTGCAACCCTTTATCAAACTATGTCAAGGTCAACGGACAGAAGCCTCATCACCACCTGGAGATGCCCACATGATGATCTACACAACTTTTAATTGAATGAGCCAATTGAACTATTGGGGGTGGGAATGTTGCCATTATTTTGTATGTGTGATTTACGTGCCCATTTTCTCAGATTCAGAATTCTTTTGTTATTACCACTTGATTTCCAGTAAAAGATATCTTTTCTCTGATTAAAAGAGTCTAAGTATTTCTTTCTTGGATTTTGAATGGAGCACCAGCTGACAGGGGGTGTTTTTCTGCTAAGGGGATAGGACAACTTCACCTCATCAAAGGGACGATAGATGGGGCCATGTACCATCTTATCTTGGGTGAGAACCTCTTCCCTCAGCTGGGGCATTGAAAATGGGTCATGGATGGGTATTCCAGCATGACAATGATCCACAACACATGGCCAAGGCAACAAAGGAGTGGTTCAAGAAAAAGTACATTAAGGTCCTGGAGTGGCCTGGCCAGTCTCCAGACCTTAATCCCATAGAAAATCTGTGGAGGGAGCTGCAGGTTCGAGTTGCCAAATGTCAGCGGCAAAACCTTAATGACTTGGAGAGGATCTGCAAAGAGGACTGGGACAAAATCCCTCCTGAGATGTGTGCAAACCTGGTGCCCAACTACAAGAAACGTCTTACCTCTGTGATTGCCAACAAGGGTTTTTCCGCCAAGTACTAACTAAGTCATGTTTTGTGAAGGGGTCAAATACTTATGTCATTCATTAAAATGCAAATCAATTTATAATTTTTTTAAATGCGCTTTTCTGGAATTTTTGTTGTTATTCTGTCTCTCACTGTTAAAATAAACCTATCATTAAAATTACAGATTGATCATTTCTTTGTCAGTGGGCAAACATACAAAATCAGCAGGAGATCAAATACTCCCCCCCCCCCCATATGACCGTAATTAAGTCTGGATTTACAGTTATTCAGTGGTCATTAAGCAGGTTACCACAAAACAAGATCTGACTTTATAATTTTTTTTTTTAATAACACTGAAGTCATTAAGCAAATGTTATGGCTGTTAAGCAAATCAATTAAATCATTTTTATTTTATTTTTTGCCAGAAATTGGTAGTAAATATCAGCAATCAGCAAAAAAAAAAAATACTGAAAATTTTGGTCACAACACCATGGTGGAGTGGCAGCCATCGTAACTTTTGAATCAGGTCATAAGAATCTTTTGGGATGTAATATTTGGCATAACTTTGAATGGTTGCTAAGTGACCAGTTGTAATTCAAGGACTATCTGTACAAAAACTTTTCCTGCAGCAACATATATTTCAATCCACATCATTGGTTTTAGACTTGACATTTTTCTTCTAGGCAGGGTCAAGTGGTTTAATATAAAAAAGACTGAAACCCGATGAGTCTACTTCTTGAGCAAAATAAGCTGTAACTTAAGACATTGTTTTTAACCTTCTGCCTTCCTAACCAGCTATGTTTTGTTCTCCATCTTACTTTAAATGGGTTCTCCTCTACCATTGACTCTCTTTCTTTCAGCTGTACTTCATCTTCATTACATTTGAAGTGTGCTCTTTTTTCTTTTTTTACAAATCTCAGCCATAGATCTGTTTGTGGTCATGTATTCTGTCCATTCCAAATTCCCATCTAATCAACATTTGTTGCTCATAGACTGAAAGTTCATTACAGGATCCAATCTTGGTTGGTCACTGGAACAAAACATTTAGTCTAAACCTCTGGTCCTAGTGACCGACCCAGATTGGATCCCGCAACATTATCCTGGGACAGGTATACGTGCCTTCATTTGTGAAGGTTCATTAGTCTATAATTAAAGAGCAACAAGTAGTGACGGAGTGTTCACTCCTTAAGCCTTGTAAAATGCTTGTCCCTTTTAAATGTCAGCATCAACTATAAATCTAACATAATTTTCCTCACATAATAATAACCTACCATTTTCATTGCTAAAGCCATATGCATCTGTCACCTGCCTGGCAGGCTATCAACTAAGTGCCACAAAAATAAACAACTGCATTTCAGATGCACACTTAATTCAGGCTTGGGTGAGGTTAGCGTGCTAAATACTTACATCCTTCAGTCAGGGGATTAAGGAAGAATGTTTTTAATTCAAAAGAATCCCAGTTGGCTTAGGCTTTGAGTATTTTTCTGTGATCAGCTGTATCCCATGAATTCAGTAAACCAGCCTGGCCCTTCCAAAAGACTTGAGGCTCTCAACTTCCTGCAAAATCCAAGCCTTCCATTGCAAAACTTACTGTCAAAGTCCTGGTTGTTACTAACCACATCTCTTTGATTGGCTGCAGACACCAATCAGGCTCCACATATCCATTCCCCAGCCCAAGACACTGCTCTTTCTGGCAGTGATTCTACAATAGGGAAGAACACTCAACAGAGATATGTGGACCCATAAGCTGTTGCATGCTTCCCAATGTTCCAAAGAGGCATTTGGGAGGTGTGCTGTGTATTGTTCCCTACTCCATGGAAACTTCTTCTCCTGAGAGTCAGCAAGCCCTGAACAGCCTTTAAGAAGACCTTGAAGAGCTGGTTTTTCCCACAAGAGAAAATGAAAGAATAAGACTGGAGTCCAGTGAAGAGGAATGATGATGTGAAGGGAGTATTGCCCCAGGAATGTGAGACATAGGATTGAAGGGGGAGGTGTATGCTGCTGGGGTTTGGGAGAGCCCCTAGCTAAGATTCTATACAGTTTGGAGAACCCCCAAATCCCACTCCTGACTGGTCCCAACCACCCCACCCCGCCCCGCCCAGGAGTCCCCACACGGCCTGTTTTGGATGCGAGGTAAGTACAGGGACTGTGCGGAGGCTCGGGGAGGGGTGAAAAATGGGCCTCCCAGAAGTTCAGGAAGGCTGGAAATGGGCCTGTTTCTGGCTTCCAGAGAGCCTCCAGAGCCCGGGGAAGGCGAAAACGCCCCCCCACCACCACTGTGATGCAGGTGGCCAACTAGGCCACACTCACCATGACCACGCCCACCCAGCAATCGGGTAGAGAACCCCTTGCTAAAAATTTTGAAGCACACCCCTGCATATAACTCAAATACATAAATGATAAATGTCTGGTATTGCTTATGGGAAAGGAGTTTGGTTTGGGTAGATATTCTAGATACCCAAAATGTGCCCTAAATTATTTATAGCAGTGATTTTCAAACTTGGTCACTTTAAAGATGTGTGGACTTCAAGTCCCAGCAGGCTTGGTAATTCTGGGAGTTGAGATCCATGCATCTCAAAGTGACCAAGTTTGAAAAACACCGATTTACAATTATATGATATTCAAACATTCCCTAGGGTTTCCCCCTTTTTGATGTATTGTTATGAGGTTTATGATTGGGGTCAGTGTCTTCCTTTACCATTGTGTTTCTCCCATATTAAAGAATGTGGTTTCCTTGCAATGGGTATAAGAATGGCCCCCAAAAACAACATAAGTCATTTTCAACTGGTTGAGAGTCATGATGGTACAGGAGAAAACAGGAGGTTTTTCAGACTCTTCTCTGGGTCTGTCTTTGGGGGTAGACCAGAGGTCTCCAAACTTGGCAACTTTAAGACTTGTGGACTTCAATTCCCAGAATTCTGGGAGTTGAAGTCTGTCTCATTATGTTGAGATTCATGTAATGTCCAATCTTTGCATAGTCATCTTCATAGTGTGAAAAGATGGTTACCTTCATCCCATAACGATACAGCAAGGGAAGCTCCAGCACGATGCTGGGTCCAGGCAAGAGTGAACAAAGGCTCCCCCCAACCCAACTAGAGGTCAATTCAGTAACCAATCAGGATTACAGATATGATCACATGACATGAACTACATCTCCCATGAGGCATTCCCTTAAGGGGACAGCTCTCAATTCCCAACTAACTATATACTGTCTAACTAGCACAAAGTCCACAAGTCTTAAAGTTGCCAAGTTTGGAGACCCCTGAGGTGGACAATAGAGTAAACTAGGGACTGACCAAGCCTGTACTATGTGATATTGAAGGGAAGCAGATTGCTGGAAGATTAGAAGAAAAAAGATGCAATAAGGATGTCTGAGAGTTGTAAAGTACTGTGTGAATTAGACATTTGGACCCTAAAAATTTTTCTTCTTCTTCTTCTTCTTCTTCTTCTTCTTCTTCTTCTTCTTCTTCTTCTTCTTCTTCTTCTTCTTCTTCTTCTTCTTCTTCTTCTTCTTCTTCTTCTTCTTCTTCTTCTTCTTCTTCTTCTTCTTCTTCTTCTTCTTCTTCTTCTTCTTCTTCTTCTTCCTTCTCCTTCTCCTTCTCCTTCTCCTTCTCCTTCTCCTTCTCCTTCTCCTTCTCCTTCTCCTTCTTCTTCTTCTTCTTCTTCTCCCTTTCCCTCCGCTGCACATTGCAAGCTTCCTCACTGAAATCTTTCTGCACATGGCTCATGGAAGATCAGGAATTTGCTGGATAGAATTTCTGAAAAGGCAATATTTGACTAATTACTTTGTTCATTTGCTGACAGAACCACAATGACTGGGTTAAGTGTGTTGCACAAAGAGAGGAGGGAAAATCCTGGAGAGAACAGAGCCATTATATAGTTTCCAGGCTGACCTCCTTTCAGTAAAAATTTAGCTCATGTATAGCTGAGCCAATTTTTTTTTCAGGATTTGAGTTCATGGTCAAAAATAGCTATAAAGGCCAGGGAAGAAATAAGTGGAGAAATCCGAGTCAGTATTAAGGCAAATGTCCACAGCACTTTCAAACACCAACCATATCAAAAAAAAAAAAAAAACTTAAATGACTAAAATTTCATAAGACTGCAAAATGCTTCAATAACCTTACTGCTAACATTTTGTGTGTATTGGCCATTCTTACCCCAATGCCTTGCAAGATTGGGTGTCTACTTTAGATTTGGACCACATGATGATGATGATAATGATGATGATGATGATGCAGAAGCAAAGCTGAGCCCATGTCAACTTCTTCTCCCAGAAGAATTCAGGGTATACACATACCCTTACTTCTTACTTTGGTGAACTACTTTCAGAGAATGCCTTCAGCTCTGGTTGATCTCAAGCCATCTTGAGTTGCCATGAGCGAATAGGTGGCAATATATAAATAAACAAATAAATAAATAAATTAAAGCTATGTGCTATTCCACAACCTGTCTGCCTTATTGACAAAAAAATAAGAAATTGATAAACTTTTTGATGAATTGATGAAACTAAATTGATGAAATAAAAACAATAATGTTACCTTCTTACCTGTATTTTGAAGCAAGTGGCTGGAAAAATCAGACTGCTCCATTCTTTTGGGACTTTGATGAATCTTGATGGTTATAAATGAAATTAAAATGTATGGGGGGGGAGATTCAGGAGGTCTTAAGCTATTTTTACTACATTAGCTAATGTTTTTTATTATTGCCAGTTTGAGGTTTTAATTAATTGAATGCCTCTTCCTCTCTCTAAAGTACAACATTCAACCTTGAAGATTTAAATGCTTTTCAGTCTCAAACATTGGTTTCTATAACCTTTGCTTCACATTCACTGGTAGATAAACTTGGCTAGATTTTACTTGCAGAGATACAAGTAAAATTACAAAACCCCAGAACAAAAAGTTATCTAAATATTTTTGCAGTGTCAAAAAGTTTGATTTGGACGAACATTTCTCTTGTTCTTTAACTTTAGCCAGTTTTACCCAAATTTAAATTCTTTTGCCCAGTTTTTATATCAATAATGCTTGTGACCTCTTCTTCATTCTTTTCCCAACATTCTTTTCCCAACATACAAAATGTATTGAACAATGTGGATTTATTTTTATTTTTATTTATTTCCATCAGATTCATCTCATGTGTTTTTCTAATCTAAATGGCAAGCATTAGAGCTAATAAACAGAGATACCCAATCTATAATATGGATACACAAAGTAAAAGAGTAAGGATACACAAAGTAAAACACTTAAGAAGCATCTTAAGTGTTCTTCCCTGTTTTTCACTGTCAAAATAGTTTGAATGTCTTCAACAGGTGAAGGCTGATGTGACAACAGAAATACAGTCAAGGATTCTTCTGTTTTTATTTTTTAAAAGCAGCTACAGTGGACCAGGGTTGAAATGCAGTGAGCATAGGCATTTTTATATTTTGCCATCCTATACCACTTGCAGAAAGTTGCTGGCAACCAGCATTCACCTTGTCTAACCAATTGTGGACCACATAGAAGAGTAATCTAATCCAGGGGCCTCCAACCTTGGCAACTTTAAGACTTGTGGACTTCAATTCCCAGAGTTTGGGAGTTGGCTGAGGAATTCTGGGAGTTGAAGTCCACAAGTCTTAAAGTTGCCAAGGTTGGAGACCCTAATCGATGTTTGCTGGTCAGTTGGTAAGAAAGGAGTTATCCTGTTCTCTATGTTTTGTGTACAAACACACAACCCTTCTCAAAATAAAATTGAAATGAAACATATTGTAATTCTATACTTTCCATAGTGGCTGATTTCCATTGCCCTCTAAACCAGGGGTCGCCAACCTTTTGGACCTCAGGGACCACCAAACTCATAATTTTAAATCCCAGGAACCACTAACTGGTTCTATGGGTATGGCCTAATTTGTGAGTGTGGCTTGGTGGTCATGTGACTGACTGGGCATGGCTTGTATGTAAATATTATAAATATTTATATAAATATTGAATTTTTTATTAAAAAAGAGCAAGTTTTACCCAAAATCAGGCAAAGCAGGCAGGCAGATTGAGTTGCTCCCAGAATCACAGATTCATTCAGATCTATCTATCTACCATCAGCTAGCTCAGTCTGTCACATAAAATTTGCTTGCAAGCAAACTCACAAAATTAGCTCACAGCATACCATGTATGTAAATATTGAATTTTTTATATAAAAAAGAGCAATTTTTACCCAAAATCAGGCAAAGCAGGCAGGCAGATTGAGTTGTTTACAGAATCATTCAGTGATCTATCTATCTGCCATTGGCTAGCTCAGTCTGTCACATAAAATTTGCTCGCTGTGAGTCTGCACTGAATAATAGAAGCTTCAGTCCTAAGGGAGGTTCGGCTGTGCTTAAAAGCAGTGTTGAAGATCTAAAGCAGGGGTGGGCAAACTACGGCCCGCGGGCCACATCCGGCCCGTTGGTCTGTCCAATCCGGCCCGCCCTGAAAAAAAATCGCTGGGCGTGGCGTATTGCCCTGCGCCGCGTGGCCCCCAATGCTGCAAAACAGTGCGGAGCGCTCTCGGGGTAGGAAAGAAAAGAAGAACTTTGCAAAGGCCTCGGCTGGGAGTTCGAAATCACCTTCGAGTGCGACCTCTCCGAAGGTGAGTCCCCGCCGATCCCCCTTTTTTTTCCGGGGCTTCCAGCCTTAAACTTTGGAAAGGCAAAGGGAGCGTCTTCCGGCCGAGGAGCAGGAAGGGTTCTGCCCGGCGGGCGGGCGGGCTGCTTGGAGCGGGCTGCTTGGAGCCACCTAAAGCTAGGCCGCTGCTGGTGGAGCCTTGCCCTGCCTTGGTGCCCCGTTTCCTGGCTCGGCGGTCCTGCTCTTTAAAAGCCTGCTCCCAGCACCCGAGCAACTTCCCAGCAACTTGCGGCTTCCTTTTTCCTCGCGGTGCTCGCGCTGGCCCCGAGCCGCGTGGCGGAGGGGAAACCCGGAGCACCACTGGGTCGCCTCCTCCAAGCAGCCCGCCCGCCCACCGGGCGGAACCCTTCCACTCCTCGGCGGGAAGACGCTCCCGCCTGCAAACTTTTCCTGTGCAAAGTTTAAGCCCGGAAGCCCCGGAAACCCGAGCAACTTCCCAGCAACTTTCGGCTTCCTTTTAACTTGCGGGCGCTCGCGCCTGGCCCCGAGCCACGCGGCAGAGGGGAAGCCCGGCGGGCGGGCGGGCTGCTTGGAGGAGGCGACCCGGTGGTGCTCCGGCAGCAGCAACAGGCAGTTCCGCCCGGGCTCTGCTCAGGTGTCCGGCTGGGCTGTCTGGAGTTGCTACCGCTGGCGCAGCTCCGTGCGGCTCCAGTCCCGCGTTGCCTTGGGAAGGAAAAGGCAAAACCAGGAGCCGCTGAGCCTGAGCCTCCGGTGCCGCTGCTGCTGTTGCAAAGCACCGCCACGGCTCTTCCTTTTGCCTTTCCCTTCCCGAGGCAACGCGGGACTGGAGTCGCGTGGAGCCGCGCCGGCGGTAGCAACTCCTGACTCAGGGGCCTCCGAGGGGAGGGGAAGGAGGAGAAGGGGGGAAGGGGGCGATTCCCAAAAAATCTTGTGCTGACCCGGCCCGTCTGTCAAATTTTAAAAGTCAATGCGGCCCCCGAGCCAAAATGTTTGCCCACCCCTGAGCTAGAAAGTAAGAAATCCAACCATTTCCTGCTTCCTAGCTAATCTAAATCTCCCAGCACAGCAGAACAGCTGATAGTCAGAAAAATAGCAATTTAGCAGGCAAGTTTGCTGGGTAAGGAGTGAGTGGGCAGGGAGAGTCCTGGCGGGCCATATGGGCAGCTCAGCCTTGTGTTTCTGCACAGCCTAGATTGATTGCTTTGGGAGGGTGCTCTGGGGGTGAGTTTCCTCTGTAGCCCACCAAAATTTTCTCATGGCCACCACTGGGCCGCAGCACACCGGTTGGTGACCGCTGTTCTAAATTTCTAAATTTCATGATGGCAGTTCTGTATTGAAAACAATTAATCACACCACTGCTATAAGATTCTCATAGTTGCGAAGCAAGGGAAGCCTACTGTCTACTCCTACTCCAGAGAAAGAGTAATTTGACTCTTAAAATAGCATTTGCTGCTGTTACTAGAATACAGAGCTTGGATCAGAAGTTCTTCATAGGACTTCATAGTTCTTCATGTCACGACATGAGAATAATTTGAAAATGATTGCCATGGAGGACCCATTGTATGATTAGCAGAGGTTTTTCTTGCCCTACTAGTACCGTGTTTCTCCAATGATACGGCCTCCACCAATAGGAAGGCCCAGCGTGATTTCTAGGCATGAGGTGAAATTAAGCCCCGACCCCAATATTTAGGCCTATTTAAACCATGCGTTTCCCCGCTATTTCTCACATCGTTCATTAGAACTACACGAGGTGAAGAGAAATGGGGGGAAAGGGCAGGGGGGATGGGGAGAAAATTTGCCTTTAGGAGTGCCCTGCAGGTAGCCTAGGCTAAAATACCCCGATACCCGATAGAAGCTCACCGAAGGCAGAGTCCCCAGCCGCTTCAGGGCGTAGCATGGCTGCCCTTGTCCCCTCGCCTTTAGGCAGTGTCTTTCGAGCGATGGAAGCTCCCCAAGTGCAGTCACCAGCCACTTCGATCGGCTGGTAGAAGCGGCCTCGGGGCGAGCGCACACACACACTCCCCTCACCATGAGGCCGTTTCTATCAGCCGACGAAAGCTCCCTTGAAGGCAGAGTCCCCAGCTGCTTTGGGGCGTGGCGTGGCTGCCTGTGTCCCCTCACCTTTAGGCAGTCTCTTTCAGGTGATGGAAGCTCCCCAAGTGCAGTCATCAGCCACATCAATCGGCCAGTAGAAGCGGCCTCGTGGCAAGGGGAGTGTATGCGCTCAGCCCGAGGCTGCTTCTACTGGCCGATTGAAGTGGCTGGTGACTGCCCTTGGGGAGCTTCCATCGCCCGAAAGACACTGTCTAATGGCGAGGGGACATGAGCAACCATGCCTCACCCCGAAGCAGCTGAGGACTCTGCCTTCAGGGAGCTTTCGTTGGCCGATAGAAGCGGCCTCGCGGCGAGGTATGTGCGTATGGGCCATTCTAGATGGGGGAGGAAATTAAGTCACCCCCGAAAAGATGGCCTAGCTGTTTTTTCAGGGGTCAAAAAAAAAAAAATAAGGCCTGGCCTTTATTTTATGAGAAACACGGTAGACTAGTACTTTGCTCTAGAAAAGCCTTAAACTTGCATCATTATCCTTTCCATTTTCCCTTTGGGCTACTGTTGGTGTATTCCCACAGAGCCTTTCAGTGCTGTAATCTTATAGACAACAACCTAATTTTTTTAGGTTGCCTGAAGAAGGAGGGACTTCCTGTTGCCCCAAAGGTACTTTTTCAAGAGGTAACTGGACTTTCTGTTTTTTCTTTGAAAATGTTTTGCTTCTTATCCAAGAAGCTTCTTCAGCTCATTCTTCAGAGCTAAAGAAGCTTCTTGGATGAGAAGCAAAATGTCTTCAAAGAAAAACCAGAAAGTCCAGTTGCCTTTTGAAAAAGCACCTTTGGGACAACCATGACCTGGATGACTAAGAATCTCCATAGATGACTTTGGGGTTTTACCTTATTTTCTGTGAAATGCTGGAAAATTGGTTAGAGATGTGAGACAGATATAGAGATAGTATTGCTCTATTGCTCTTGAAAATGTTTCAATATGTGTCTCAGTCGCTTGATTGTCTTGTGAGTGCAAATACTGTATTTCCTTTCTATCCAGTTCCAAAGAAGCCATCAAAATCCAATCTGACTTCTGAGAACTGTGAGTTGGAAAGAGCTAATGTGATACAAAATGTTCACTATGGTGTGGCATTTCTCCCATCTCTTAATAATCAAGTTCACAAATCAAGAATCCATCTGGACACATCACTGTGCTTTGGCAGATAGTAGCTGAAGATAAAAGCACTTTTGCCCAGCTTAAACAGAGTCATTGTTAATTTTAATCATTGTTAACATATGTGCTCAGGACAAGCCATGATGATGTCATATGAGGCATGTCACCCCATTACATAAAGCACCTTTACATGATGGTGGCATGACACATATAACACTACTTAATGATGATCATCCCATGCTACACTAGGATTCATTAATTTCTGATGAGACTATAATGTAATAGCAAAAATGGAAATTTAGAAAGAGAAACTAAACTAAGGAACAAAGCACTGAAAGGAAAGAAGAAGAAAAATGTCCAGGAAGCATTATTCAACAGAGTAACATTGATTCCTAGACTGTGTGTAAAACTTTTCTGTAAGTCCATTCACCATATAAATATCATCAATCAATTCCTTTTTAACACTGTTTCAGCTGGTTGAAACTGAGTGGGTTTTTTTTTAGTATTAATGTTTAAAGCTGCTAAGATGGTGGAGCACCCTCCACCTAATTTTCTGATTCTGTAACTCAGGGTTTCTCCAAATTGTAAAATGTATCTCTCTTTAGGACAGGGGTCTTCAAACTTGACAGCTTTAAGACTTGTGGACTTCAACTCCCAGAATATCTCCTTCAGTCACATTAGCTAAGGAATTCTGGGAGTTGAAGACCACAAATCTTAAACTTGTCAAGTTTGAAGACCCTTGCTTTAGGGTCTAGAAGCAGTGTAAATACTGTTTTAGTTGTACATTGTTACAATAAATCCACTTTTCCCCAAGTTTCATTGTATTGTTTTCATTCTTCCTTTCTATTCATTTTGGTGTTTGGATTTTTAACGGAGTTGTGTACATTAAAAATACACTAAAGGGAGGTACAATGACAAAAAAAATTGCAACTAGTTTCTCAAACTCAAAATAGTTAATCATTTGGGCTTAGTTCATTGAAAAAGATAGAAAATGGTATGACAGCTGTAAATGATTGTGTATATATGTCAATATCCTTGTGGGTAATTAAAGCATGATGTGCTAGCCAGTATAATGAAGGAAAACAGGTGATAACAGCAATATGTTTGCAATTAGAAAAAAAATAAAAAATAAATAAAATAAAATAAAAGCCTTGTCAGTGGCCTGCAGTTTCCTTTCATCATCATACTTCCTGAGAACAATTAACTGGTGGAAAGGCTTGTCTTCAGAAGCTCCATCACTGGAAATTTTTAAGAAGAGACTGGATGGTCAATTCTCTGGAATGGTGTATGGTCTCTTGCTTGAGCAGAACTAGGTCCCTTCCAAATCTGTTATTCTGTTCTATTCTGAGATGATGCTATCCTATGCCTATTGACTACAGTATCCATTGTGGAGAATGAACACTGTATCTTGTTTGTTTGTTTGTTTCTTTATTGCAGGATCAAATTGCTGAAATTTTCTAGGTGGGCCTCTTTGCAGGGTGCAGGTATTTTATGATGCCCACACTGAAAGATCAGCACTGCCTATTGATTTCTAATAGGTACATTCATTGAATTTCATTCCCCAAATGGTTAACCCCTTATTATACGTCTTCCTTTTGTTATTTAGATCAGTGGGTGAAACTTTGTTGGATATGTGAGAAAGGCCCCACTCTTCCTGTATTTAAGTAAATGATCCAAATGTAGGCCTTTTGTCAAGCTTTTGATAGTTTTAAATTTTTTGAGGATTGAATTTAAAGTGGATTGTATTAATACAGTTTTGTTTCACATTTATAGTTCGTTACTGTTTTTATAGTTAGAAATCTCTTTGAACGTTGGAATAAGTAGAAAAGTGGGTATAAATTCAATAATAAATAAAAATAACTACGCTGTTCTCTACTGATCCTCATTCCCAGTTCATTGTTCTCTATAATGCTACAAGCTCCCTTTTTCTCCTTCTACTATATCACATAATTTCAGAGTACTATAAGAATATCCAATCCAAGGTTCCAAATAGAATGGAATGGAATGGAATAGAATAGAATAGAATAGAATAGAATAGAATAGAATAGAATAGAATAGAATAGAATAGAATAGAATAGAATAGAATTCTTTATTGGCCAAGTGTATTTGGACACACAAGGAATTTGTCTTGCTGCAAATACTCTCTATATACATAAAAGAAAAGATACATTCGTCAAGAGTCAAGAATCATAAGGTACAACACTTAATGAGAGTCATAGGGTACAATAAGCAATTAAATCATACTAGGAAACAGTCAATATAAATCGTAAGGATACAAGCAACAAAGTTACAGTCATTCAGTCACAAGTGGGGGGAGGGGCGATAGGGAGTAATGAGAAGATTAATAGTAATGCAGACTTTGTAAATAGTTGGACAGTGTTGAAGGAATTATTTGTTTAGCAGAGTGATAGCATTCAGGAAAAAACTGTCCTTGTGTCTAGTTGTTCTGGTGTGCAGTGCTCCATAGCGTCATTTTGAGGGTAGGAGTTGAAACACTTTATGTCCGGGATGTGAGGGGTCTGTAAATATTTTCACAACCCTCTTTTTGACTTGTGCAGTATACAGGTCCTTGATGGAAGACAGGTTGGTAGTAATTGTTTTTTCTGTAGTCCTAATTACTCTCTGAAGTCTGTGTCTGTCTTGTTGGGTTGCAGAACCAAACCAGACAGTAATAGAGGTGCAGATGACAGACTCAATAATTCCTCTGTAGAACTGTATCAGCAGCTCCTTGGGCAGTTTGAGCTTTCTGAATTGTTGCAGAAAGAACATTCGTTGTTGTGCTTTTTTGATGACGTTTTTGATGTTAGGTGTCTATTTTAGGTCTTGTGATATGATAGAACCTAGAAATTTGTAGGTCTCTATGCTGATACTGTGTTGTCTAGAATTGTATGGGAGGGTTTCTCCTAAAGTCGACCACCATTTCTACGGTTTTGAGTGTGTTCAGTTCCATATTGTCCGGTTACACCACGAGGCTAGTTGTACAACCTCCTGTCTGTTTGAAGATTTGTCATTGTCTCGAATGAGACCAATCACTGTTGTATCATCTGCAAACTTCAGTATTTTAACAGATGGATTGTTTGAGATGCAGTCATTGGTATATAGGAGAAGAGAAGTGGAGAAAGCACACAGCTTTGGGGAGGCTGTACTAATTGTACAGGTATCAGATGTTATTCTGCCTAGCTTCACCTGCTGCTTCCTATCTGTTAGGTAGCTTATGATCCACTTATAAGTGTGTTCAGGCTTGGAGATTCAAGGTGTTGTAGAATGTAGTGCAAAGCCATATTAACAGCATCATCTGTCGATCTACAGTATTTGCTCGGTATGCAAAGGTTTTCCTAACTACTGATGTTAGAGCAACTGGTCTGTAGTCATTCAATTTCCTGATGGAAGGCTTCTTTGGCACTGGGATGATAGTAGAGCGTTTGAAGCAAGAAGGCCTGAACCAAGAGCTTTTTAGTGTTCATAGTATTATCATTACTAAAGAGCTGGAAATGTTTGTTTCACATTTAAATTATAACTTTTCTCAGTTTATACTTTTCATACCCATGTGTAAACTAAAACACAGTCATATGCCTATATTTATGCTTTGCAAAATTTTGGGTTTCGTTTTGCAGTTCAAAAAATGTACAAAAATAGATTTCTTGTAGGGAATTGATGTGTAGAAAAAGCACAAGAAGTGAATGCAAAAACACATATTAGGATGAATGTGTTTCCTTTAAAAAAATATGTAGGCTAATGTCGAAATAGGATGGAACAAACTTCAGAGTGGAAAAATTGAGTAACTGAAGGAGATCAGTTCTGACAGTTTCATCCATCCCACCCAATAAGTATAATATATTTTGATGTATGGAAGTATTGATGCACTTTTTTTTTCCTCTTTGCTTTCTGAATACTGGCCCGATAATCCCATAAACTCACATTCTGGCAGCAGTGTTTGGGAGGGGGGTGAGGGGAAACTACATGGCTTACACCCATCATAGCTTTCTTTCTGAATAGCTTCCTTGTGCTATTCTCTGGCACAATCTAACTTCTAGATTGTCTTCTTCCAATTTATGAATATCTATGTGCTAATCATAGACACCTTCTGAGCCTTACAATATTTCAGTTCTTGAAATTTGTCTGTTTAGCAGCATGCTGGGCACCAGCTCCACTTTTTAGCTAATAGCAATACTACCTATTTCTAGTTGCCATCTTTTGTAACTGTTTTTTTTCTTTTTTAAAAGAAAGAGTGATAGTCTCAACTTGTTTTTGAAAACTGGGGTTATTCTACACACAGAGAGAAATCCAGCTATGTAGGGTTATAACATTATGTGAAATGAACCCATTTGCTAATATTGGCAAATCCATTGGTAAACTATCCAGCATAAGTGCCAATGAAATGAATGAAAGAGCAGAAATCAAGCTCGGTTCAGCTTTCTTGGGAATAATTAAAATAACTGATATTTTAGTCTTTGCTACATTCACTTTAAACCGGTTGATAAACAACCAAACTATTCACTGATCATTCTTTCCCCATTGTATTTTCTAGGGCTGTTTTGCATTAATTGGCAAAATATTTCATTGTTCCTGTTATTTTTCCACTTAGTACATTTGTTTCATCCATCCTCAATATCCCATATAATAAATGGATGCTATAGATCAAATGGATCCATTTCATACAAAGAGATGCTGGTTCTTGTTTCTAGGCGAAATGTTTTTCTATTTACTCTACATAAATTAATATTTATCCATGTTGTGTCTGTGTGTACTTTATTCTTCTTAAATTCCCTGTGCTGGAAGATATAAAATAATGAGGATCTTTTGTTATGCAGTAATTGGCTCCAATTGGTCACCTGCATGTGAAAAGATATTAGCTGCTTAACATAGTGAATAATTAGAATTGCCAGTGGTCATTTGCATGCAATTAAAAAAAAAATCATTGTAGCTTATTTCTGCCATTGTATTCTATTAAAGCCATTGGTGTATGAAAAGGATTTTTAGGGTATTATGTGTCCAATAATTGAGTAATGTACACTTCAAAGTGGTGGGGGTAGAAATAGAATAGAATGCAAAAGACACAACTGCTACTTTGTGTCTCTGTCCCTCTGATGGGTATCTTTGTCATGCATTCCTCATAATATCTGATGGAACCTAGATATTAAAAGAATAATATGAAAATATCACAGTAGTTGTTTCCCTGATGTCCCTCTCATATCAATGGAAGTTTTTAAAGGGTTATGATCACACAGAGCTACGTTGTTCCCAACATCCTGTTCTCCATCTAGGCTGTCCCGTCATGGTTACACCACTACAGTGCTACATTTTAAGGACATCTCTAGCCTCTCTTTTTCTAATCGTGCATTCATGTTGGGGGCTGAATGCAATGCTTGAAGATGTGAATTTATGGCAATCAATTCTCAATTAGATAGGAGACAACAACAGCCCCTTCATAGAACATTGTGGCTGTTAATGTATGGAGCTCATTCCATCAATCAATATCATAGTAGCTGTTTAATCATTTGTTCTAGATGTTCTAGTATTGACATCAAAGCTATTTTCTATGTTATCCAGGCTTCAGCCTCCATTTTCCAAGATTCTCCAACTGAAGACATTAGTTCTACAGTAGTGATCGGAAGCTTTTCACTTCTGAAAAGTTATTTTCTACAATATGATTATATTAGGTATGTCAGCTCTGGCACTTTTCTGTCATACCATTGTTCTAAGGATTATCAAGATAAAGTAAGTAAGTACCCTGTAGACTAGCAAAAATCCATCATCATGTATTTTCTCAATGGATGGCCCAAGCAAAAGCAGATTCGTTCAATGGGACATGTTAATCATTGTCTTAGAGAATGTTTCTAGTTATATGGCAGGTTTGGAGAACAATAGCTTTGTAATGAGAACAATGACACATTTTGCTTCAGGATATTTTGAACTGTTCTTGAAGCTTAGCTAGAGAGAATGACGCTGAATTATTTTAACTCTTCAGATAACCTTACTTTCAAAAACCCAGTGTATTTAATATCTGTTTACTATTAATTTCAGCTTTTTTCCCCATGCTGTTCATTTGAAATATTGGAGCATTCATTATTACCACTTGTAAAGTTTTTGTTGTTCACTAGAATTATGTATAATCATTGTAAACCATGCTGATCTTCTATAATAATAGGTTTATTCTGAAGCATGACATAATTATTATTCTGCAGGGGCGGTTTTGACCAGATTAGTTGGTATGCATACTCAGTTGACAGTGAATGATTTTTACAACTTGATTATGCTTGCCATGATATTGTTTATTTAACAGGATAGGTCAACCACGCAGCAGTTGATGCATATTCTTTTGTTTAATTTCATTTTTTTACCTGACAATTGGAGCCTTAGCTATCTTTCTTATGAAGTTACATTTCTGATACAAAGGTTTTTGTCTTTGTCTTCTCTCCCAGGAATTTGGAACCGCCTGCCTCACTTTTTTGTTTTAGAGCAGCAAAATTATTTATTGCGTTAAATACAGGTCTTGAGAAAAGAGGTGATACTGTCAGAAATGAAGAAGGTGGTGGTTTGACTTTCCACAAGAAATCACTTAACCCAGAAATCCTGGACAACTATTGACCAATTTCCAACTGCTCGTTGAAAAAGTGATGGGTCTGTAGTTGTAGAGAGCTTTATATATTATATATCCTCCTGGGCCTGCTGGCCTCAATACCATAGACTATTATTTCTTCCTAGACAGCTTCACAGGCTGACAGTAGGCATCCCTTTTCTTCTTTTTTCCCTAAAGGGAATGAAGGATGTCTACCAGAGCTTACCTCTGTTATGATTCTGCCTCAAGTGGATTCAGTGAAATTAGTCTGAAATTAAATTTACAAGACTTTTGCTCAATTAAAACCACATCATGCTACACTTTATCAGACATGGAATTAGACATGCTTGTATTAAATCCCACCAATCTGTTCAACCCCTTCCCCCAACTCCTCCCCAAATATATCTGCTTTTGCCCAAAGATGCACTTTCGGCTTCATGGTCTGTCAAGGCCTTCCTTAGCAAATAATAGGAGAGTGACAACTGTTAAATTACAGCTTTATGTCTGAGGCCTTTTCAAGGTGATAAAAGCCTGTAATTATTAACCAACTTTCTGGCAGAAGTATGCAAACATTTTTATCCAAAGCACCTTTGAATTGCTCTCTCTCCATTCTTACAGGATTATATCAAGCAACTGACAATAGTTACATAAATATCATGCCTTAATACAAAAGCATCCCACTTTGACTACTCTGTTAATTAGACTGTTAAATCAAATTGTAAGTATAATATATGTAATATTCTGGATTACTTCCGCAGGCTGGCACTGCAATCTAAATCCTCCATTTGAAGGATAGATGTGGAAAAGTCTTCTTCCAGATTTGCCTAGAAATCAGAGTCTATGTGCCAGATGTCAAATGTCTGTGGGAAGTATCCCTTCAGTTTTAAAGTGAGTGTGATAGAGCTGGACTCAAACAATCAGAGCTACAGATATATCAGTCAATGTTGCTTGACTGTGTTTCTCAGTGATTGATTTCATAAATCGAAGTCTGAATAAATACACCAAAGCTGCACCTCATATATGAACTGATCATTCTCTACAGGAATTTGCTATGCTTTCATTTTCAGGAGAACAGTATGTCTTGTTTTAAATGGTCCTTTTCATTTTTCTCAGTATCGAAAATTTGTGGATTAAATATAAACTAAGTGTCAGTATTTGTGCTGCAGCATAAGGAAAATGTAAATACAAATCTCTAATTTCCTGGTATTTCCCAATAATCTTAATTACTGAAATGCTATTCAGTGTACATCATGGAACTTGCTCTTGAGAAATGTACCTAGGAAAGGATGGTTTTCCATTGATCAACTGATTAACTGGGTCCGAACCAATTTCCAATGCTAGGTAGATGGAACTGATATAGGCACATCTCTTTAACAATATAAATGTGATTCAAAATAAGACCTTTATTTGGGGAATAAAATACTCACAATGAATTTTGTAGGCAGTTATGGGTGTATGGTTTCAAATAGTTTCATAGTGTCAAAACAAAAATATAGGGAAGAACCCAGCCAACTTGTAGATTCTTAATTTTCTTCTTTCCTGTCCTGATGGATTAATTTTTCAGAGTGCTGAATTTGGCAAGCAAGCTCTCAAAGTTTCAACTCAGCTCCCTTAATTATGGATAGCATATATTACCTCAGACTTAGATTAAAGACATATGAAAGTATATCTAATCTTTGATATGAAGTTGTTGAGACCTGTGATAGTGTTGTTTTGGGTAAATGTAGGAGCATGGTGGTCAACTGGGTTCATTGCAATTTTTGGATTTTGGTTATGTTAGTAAAATTGCTCTGGCATTTGTGAAAATCTGCTTCGGATTGTGTAGTATGCATGTATGGGTACCTAGATAAATAGGTACCACTTTAGTGGGAAGGCAACAGCATTCCATGCACCTTTGGCATATAGTCATGCTGGCCACATGTATACCTGAGAAGGTGCCGTGTAATTGCACAATAAGGACCACAGTTTATATTGTAAATAAAGTATTTGAGTTGGTTGTTCAACAGTGCTTTATCAACTGATACTCTGAAACTTCCTCCTTCACTTGATACTACCTGATGACATTGATCTAGACACTTGAAAAAAAAATTATCCTCAAATTTCATCAATTCCTCAAAATTTCCAACCCACCATCAACCTTAGCTTAAAACCGCCTATAAAACAAATCCAGTTCCTTGACAGGTAAAGGGAAAGGTTCCTCTGTCCAGTTGTGTCCAATTGTAGGGGGCACTGCTCATTTCCGTTTCTTAGCCGAGGAAGCCAGCATTATCTGAAGATATTTCTGTGGTCATGGCCAGCATGAATATATGCCAAAGGTGCATGGAATGCTGTTGCCTTCCCTCTAAAGTGGTACCTATTTATCTATTTGCATGCTTTTGAATTGTTAGGTAGGCAGGAGGTGGGGCAGGTAAAAGGAGCTCACCCTGTTGCATGGTGCTCAGGTCTCAAACCCAGGCTGTCAAGCTCAGTGTCTTTAACTGCTGAGCCATCGCACCCCCAGTTCCTTGATAGCATCATAAAATATACAATTGTCATCTATAATGTGACACAGAAAACTTACAAATCATCATCCATAGCTCTGTGCTTCCAACTTCTGTCAGAACTCACCAGCAAATCTATTATCTACAGCCAGGCTCCTCTTTATAATCACATTGGTTCAGACTTGCTTGACAAAAATGCTCAACTGGTGGAATTAAACCAGGCATTTAGGAAACTGAACTACCCACTCAGTGAGATCAATCGATAAATCAATACAACCAGATCAATTCTTGGGGAAGACCAATTAAAAGACCCCACAAATAAAGCAACAGAACAACACTGATTGTTACCTCCCCACACTTTGTCCCTATTTACACCTTATATTGGTTTAACCATTCCGTGCACCTGATTGTAAGCTGTAGTTTTATGGAAAGATTATGCCTTTTAATAAAAATTTTATTGAATAGGAGCTGTCAGGCTTCAGATAATTTCAATGACAAACCTCCATCAGGTCTCAGCAGACTAATCTCAGATCTTGTTTTCCTCTCCTCATTTGTCTCCAATAAAAAAGAGGGAGGGAGAAGGAAAGGGGGAGAAAGCAGAAAAAAATAACATTAAAATGCTATTTTGAACAAATATCTTTACAATATCTGTCTGGAATTTCTCTCTCTCTCTCTCTCTCTCTCTCTCTCTCTCTCTCTCTCTCTCTCTCTGTGTGTGTGTGTGTGTGTGTGTGTGTGTATTTCCCTTCAAAATAAATATTAAGATTATGTTGACTTTCCTGTGTTTGGTAAAAGGAAAAAATTATTTCCTTAAACACTGGAAAAATCCAAGCAAGAGTCACACAAACACTTGAAAGGGAACATTTTTCTAAATTTATCCAGCACATTTGATTAATTTCTGGAGTGCAATTCCCAGTCCTGGTGGGAAGACAGCTGTCGAAAAACAGCAAGAAGGAAATGGTTACTGTTTTCATAATTCAGAACATTTTCAAAGCACCTTTCCCCAAAAGAACAGGATAGAAGGGCAGGGTAGGTTTTAAGCCTTCCTTGATAATGATTTGCTGTTTGATTTTGCCTACTTAATAATAAAAATAAAACTAAAATATTACAGGCAAACAGTTTATTCATTATGTTGCCCAGCAGGCAAAGAACTCAGCAAGAGCATAGTGGTGTGGTTTTTTTGTGTTTTTTTTGGTTGCTCCATATGTTTGTTTGCCAGCTTATACAGAAAACAGTAACACATACCCAGTTTGTGAAAAATGCTGAATGATGCAAATGCAAGGGTGCCAGTGGGAGCTGAGGGAGGAGGAATGCAGAAACCAGCATGAAGGAAATAGATCTAGAAAAGCAGCAAGAAGATGCTGTAAAACAGGTGAGTCTAAATAATCCATGACATGGTTCTCAATCTCTAGATAGGAAACAAGCAAAGGAAAATTCTGGAAAGGAGAAGAAAAAAAGGAGGTTTCCCTTCCTCATCTTTAAATAAGGACCTTGGCTGTCTTTCAAATTTTTAAGGAGAATGGATGCATTGATTTGTCTTTATTGCATATTTAGCTTTACAGTTCAGAAGAAGGAAAATTGAAAACTAAAATTGAAAACCCTAATCCTAACCCTAAACATAAAGATTTATTCATCATTGGAATTTTATGAGAGGAATTAATTAAAATATTATACCCTCCCACCTAAATAAGAAGGGAAGTTTATCTGGTTTGGGCATGTAATCAGGGAGGCTCCAGTACAGACAAAACTGGTTTTTGATGCAGTATGAGATTTGAGAAATGAGCAATAGACTTTCTGCTCTAGAGACTTGGCTCAGCAAAGGAACGAGGAGCAAGAGACACAGTATTTTATTCAAAAAGACAGAATAGTTAGCTTTAACTATTTAACTAAAATTAAAGGGTGACAGGAAGGCTACTAAGCAGAGATGCTTCCAATTTCTATCAAAGTTTCCATTAAACCTAATAGAACAGTCAAAACAAATGTTGAACCTTCGGGTATTCCTACAGTAGCTTTAACAATAGAAAAATGATACAAGGACTAATGCTTTGTGGGAATACAAAAAAGTAATAAAAACCCCAGTCAATTAAATTTAACTAAGACTGGTTTAGTTTTATGCTGGGAAAAGACAACAATGGATTCAGTGATGGACGGGTGACATAATATTTGAGGGGCTGCCACAAAGAAGAAGGGGTCAATCTATTTTCCAAAGCACCAGAAGGCAAGACAAGCAATGGATAGAAACTAATCAAGGAGAGAACCAACCTAGAACTAAGGAGAAATTTCCTAACTGTGAGGACAATTAATCAGTGGGATTGCCTTCAGAAGTTGTGGGTGGAGGTTTTAAAGAAGAGATCGGACAGCCATTTGTCCAGAATAGTATAGTCTCCTGCTTATTGGACCAGAAGACCTCCAGGTTTTCTTCCAATTCTGTTATTCTGTTACAGTTATGAGAAACTTTGAATTAACTCTAGTCACAAGAGGTTGAGGGCTTTGTGTTTCCTAGTTGATGATTATGTATTCATTTATTAATATCTACATAGCCAAAAAGGCATTAAGAGTTGTTAACCTAATCTTACGTAGCTTTTTCTCTGGTAATATTACACTGATAACTAGAGCATACAAAACATTATGTATCTGATATTAACACTCCTCTACTCGTTGCAGAATACTTTATGCCACCAGACTCGAAATTCTAGACCTAGAAAACCTAGAACTACGGCGCCTTCGGTCTGATCTAAGTATAGTATATAAAATCATACATTGCAATGTCCTACCTGTCAATGAATACTTCAGCTTCAACCATAACAAGACAAGAGCAAACAATAGATACAAACTCAAGGTTAATCGCACCAAACTTGATTGCAGGAAATACGACTTCAGCAACAGAGTGGTCAATGTCTGGAATACTCTTCCCCAAACCCCAAAAACTTTAACCTTAGATTGTCTACTATTGACCTCACCCTTTTCTTAAGAGGTCTGCAGGGGGCGTGCATAAGTGCACCAATGTGCCTATCATCCCTGTCCTATTGTTTCTTTTATTTTTTATTTTTCTTATATGTATCCATGTATTCATAACTATGTTTTTATTTATACCTATGATCTTGTAAGCAATTGAAAAAATAAATAGATAGATAGATAGATAGATGATAGATAGATAGATAGATAGATAGATAGATAGATAGATAGATAGATAGATAGATAGATAGATAGATAAATAAATTTAGACACAGCAGGAATAGTTGTAAGCAGCCAAAAATCTTACTTGGTCAGTAGATGGCTGGGTTAAATGTGCTGTGGAAATAGGCTGATGTTTCTGGATGTTTTTGCAGCTCTCATGAATTGACAGTGCTCTTTTGTGCAGAGAAGGTATCATAGAATGGTAGGGGGTTTCCTGCTCATGCAGGGGTTGGACTAGATGACCTCTAAGGTCCCTTGCCACTGTACTATTCTGCTGTTCTGATTATTTGCTCCACGAACGTGAGCACTGGACTGATTGGTTCCATGATGCATTTGTTTGTTTTTATGGCTATCCATGGTATCTCAGGAATTTTCTCTGATGTTAATGTTCACTAATGCCTTTACTATCCTGCTTCTATAAAACTCAAAACATTGCCTTCACTTTAGTGGAGTCAGAAGAACAAATATCATCCCATCATTGGAATGACCAAAGATAGCATGTTCTGTTTTTCTACACAGCATGGTGATGCTTTGTTTTTTCTTTTCTTTTTGTCATTTTTTTTCTGATGTTGCCTAAAATAAGATGCCTTATATACAACTTGTTTATCCCTGCTTCTGCATTCTGATTTGTAACTAATTAGCTTTTAACCTTCTACTGGGGATGGGTATTCTACTGATTTGGATTTGATGAATATGTAACAGAAGAAATGAAATAGATATCACATCGGAAATGCAATTAAGATTCCAACTTACCTCTTCATTCCCAAGTACAATAGCAAATCTCTTGCATGTATGTGATCACTTTTTTTTTATCCATCAAGTAACCTTGGTGAATTTAAAGTCAGCATTTGAAGGTTAGCTTTTCATTTAATATTTTGTAAAACTGATCTAAAAACAAACAAAATAAGATTCTCGGTCCTCAATGCCCAGACCTCCATATTTTTTTCTGATCTGTAATGTCTTTAAATAAACACCATTAACTGATGAAATTTCTATTTAACAGAGTCCCTTTGTGAATTAGTAAAAAATACTGTTGCTAGGCAGGTCCTGAATAATTTATCATGCCACTCTGACAAACTATGTTTCCCTACTGATATTGGGTTTTTCCCCCGAGTTGTATAACTGAAGGAGTATTATATGAATCATTCAAGAACAGTGATCCAATATACAGCGCATAATTGGGGAGGGGTAATGATTTCTTCAGTGAAGATATGCATTTGACTAAAACTGAACATATCTCTTTTAGTTGTAACTCTTGGCAACAATATTCTTAAGAGCCACGGTGATGCAGTGGTTAGAATGCAGTACTGCAGACTACTTCTGCTGCCTGCAATTTGGAAGTTCGAATCTCACCAGGCTCAAGGTTCCGAGGTCTGTAAAATTGTTGGGGGCAATGTACTGACTCTGTAAATCGCTTAGAGAGGGCTGTAAAGCACTGTAAAGTGGTATATAAGTCTAAGTGCCATTGCTATTAAGTGTGGCACAATGAAATTCTGATTTAGATCAGAATTTACCTCTGCACTCTACCATGGAGCTTCTTAGGTGATCTTGAATCCTACAGGCTGTTCATCATGTAGTATTAGTTTTAGAGTTATTTAGGCTTACAAGTTGTTGTGAAGTTAGAATGGGAAGTATAAACATATGAAATGGTAGAGACTTGCAATCCTGTCTGCTACCCAATGGTCATCACTGTTCAGGTATGACAAAGAATTTGAAGATGAGTAGCCCACAAACTGTACTCCAATAGTACCAACCATCATTTTTACAAACCCATCAACAATATTGTGTATGACCAAACAAGACTACAGTAATAGGATTGCTATCATCTAACATTTGCAAATGTAGATCATTCACTATAGCAATGAAAACAAACTACGAGACTTCTTGTGACCAAGAGAGCAATTGCTTCATTTTAATAATTAAATACAAAGTTGGGAAAATACGTATATTTAATAGCAATAGTCCCAAACAGAATTATAACTGATTAGTGATAATGAATAAGTTCTTCAAATAGCCAACCTATTCCCATTCACAATATGCAAAATTATCCAAAGTTATCCAAAAATATGTTTATTTTAAATATTTTAAATATTTAACTATTTTTATATGTTTAGAACTGTACTCCACCCAAAGTGACTGGCTGAGATGGGCAGTTATAGAAAATAAATAAATAAGTAAATAAGCAAGCAAGCAAGCAAGCAAATAAATAAATAAACAAACAAATAAATAAATAAATAAATAAATAAATAAATAAATAAATAAATAAATAAATAAATAAATAAATAAATAAATAAATAAATAAATAAATAAATAAATAAATAAATAAATAAATAAATAAATAAAATGTAAAGCAAGAAAAAGATCCAGCAATAGTAAGCCAAGGGAATTAAAGACACAAGCTAAGAAAAAAGAAAATACATTTAAACATAGTTTACACCAACACCATTTCACATTTCATATTTCTATATTTGTAAACTAGTCTCATTTCCATAACACTGATTTGTTCATTGCTTTTTGTTCCTTCAGTTTCTCACCTCCCTCTCTTTTTGAGAATCTCATCAATCCAATCCAACCATGATTTTCTTGGTTTTTCCCTTTCTTTTGACCCCTTCCTTCTTCCTTTCTATATTTCTTTCACTATTAGATCTTTATTTATTTTCTCCACATCATTAAACTACCCTAACATACTCTTTACATAATGTTCCATCATTTTTGCATTCAATCTATGTTACATTAATTAACCATTCATCCTTGATCCTATTTCTTATTTTACCATACATATTTCTTAAATAATAGGATATTCAACTTCTTCTATATTATTTCTGATACATCTAACTCTACAACAAAGTGGGCAAAAGCACATTATTACACTTGTAGCATTACGCAATCCTTGCAGATTTATCCCTAAATTCATGAAACAACCAAACAACAAATTCCTTTTATTCCCTGAGAAGCTTATACCATTAGCTAAGTATTCATTTATTCTCACATATGCTTTACTTCCTTATATACTCTTTTATTGAGTTCAGCTACCAGTCTTCATATTTATTCAAGATATTCCATAATTCATGCTACTTCACTTTATTATACACTTTCTTCAAATCAATCAATGAGCAATAAATCTCACACTCATATACTTCTAACTGGTGAAGAGCAACCATCTGAACTGCACATCCTCTCCTACTATAAAGTTCCAACATTTTGTCACTCTCATAGCCTTTCAGTCAAAAGAATTATACTCCGTACCATCACTCATAACAAACTTAACAAATAAATCTCTTTTTGTGTCCATTCTTATTTTTCCTTTAGATAGGGGAACAACAATAGCATCCTTCCCAATATAACATGCCTATGTTAAACAAGTAGCATAGCTATTTTGTATACACTGCTTCTGTAGTTTAAATTTTCTCCAGTTACATTGTCTATACTTTTGATCTTACAAATTGTCAACATTTCTGCATTTATGCTATCCTTTTTTCTATCACTTTTCTCTTGGACATCAATATTTATATCATTTCAATTCCAGTTTTCAGTATTCCGGTACAGGTCTCTAACATGCTCCTTCTAACATTTCCTCACTTTAGTTTTATCCCAAATCATTTCCTCGCTTTTTTTTTAAAGATCCCTTTACTTTTTAAAGGCTATTTGTTTAGCAATGTTCACCTACTTCAAAAACATTTTTTTTAAAAAAAAGTTTCTATCAAAATCACCTTTCTTCTTTTAATTTTAATCATTCTGTACTGCCTTTGATTATATTCCTTGTGTGTCATGTTTTTCTCTATGTATATATTGTAGCTTTCTCACATCCTTGCCTTTTGCAACAATCATTCTTTTATACAGAAAGATTTCCTCATTCATAGTCTCTTTCACTTCATCCTCCTCCTTCATACTTTCCATAATGTCACATACTTCTATATTATTATTTGAAATAAAATTAGTCTCATTCTGTTTCAAACAGCTTCCACATCTCTTCTTTATGTCCATTTCCCATTTTTTCTTTTGGAAGATTGATATACTGTATCTACTAATATATTTTTGTCATGTAGGCCTTTTCCATCTCTCTCTCTGTATTTATTCCATTTTCAAGGTTTTTTACTTTATGTTTATTTTCCTTCCTCCAAATATTGACACTAGCAAAAATAATCTGTCTCCTATTTAGAATCCTCCATGAACTTTGCCCTTCAGTAATTCTCTGCCTTTCATCATAAACAATACAATTAATCATGTTTTTGATTCATTTCTTTTTTATGCATATACATAAAGGTTACACAAAAAAACAGACTTTTTAAGCAGATACTTACCAAACAATCACAATTTCATTCATTTCTCCAAAATGTCACAATTACTCGTTCTTTAATTTCCTCTCATTTCCCATCATCTATTTAATGTCTCCTAAGGGGGGAAAGTTTTTCTTCTAGTTCACATTCATTCAGAAAGTTGTACAATTTTTTCCCAAACCCATTTTTGTTTTGTTTTTCCATTATCACCATGCACTGAAATGCTAACTGAAACATACCAACATATGAGCTCCTCCTTGCGTGCAATTGTTCAGACTTTGACATATACAGGTGAAACTCGAAAAATTAGAATATCGTGCAAAAGTTCATTTATTTCAGTAATGCAACTTAAAAAGTAAAACTAATATATGAGATAAGACTCATTACATGCAAAGCAAGATAGTTCAAGCCGTGATTTGTCATAATTGTGATGATTATGGCTTACAGCTCATGAAAACCCCAAATCCACAATCTCAGAAAATTAGAATATTACATGCAATCAATAAAACAAGGATTGTACATAGAACAATATCGGACCTCTGAAAAGTATAAGCCTGCATATGTACTCAGTACTTGGTTTGGGCCCCTTTTGCAGCAATTACTGCCTCAATGCGGCGTGGCATGGAAGCTATCACACTGTGGCACTGCTGAGGTGTTGTGGAAGACCAGGATGCTTCAATACCAGCCTTCAGCTCTTCTGCATTATTTGGTCTCATGTCTCTCATCTTTCTCTTGGCAATGCCCCATAGATTCTCGATGGGGTTCAGGTCAGGTGAGTTTGATGGCCAATCAAGCACAGTAATCCCATGGTCATTGAACCAGGTTTTGGTGCTTTTGACATTGTGGGCAGGTGCCAAATCCTGCTGGAAAATGAAGTCAGCATCCCTATAAAGCTCATCTCCGGAAGGAAGCATGAAGTGCTCCAAAATCTCCTGGTAGATGGCTGCATTGACCCTGGACTTAATGAAGCACAGTGGACCAACACCAGCAGATGACATGGCTCAACACAGACTGTGGAAACTTCACTGGACTTCAAGCATCTTGCAGTGTGTGCCTCTCCATTCTTCCTCCAGACTCTGGGTCCTTGGTTTCCAAATGAGATGCAAAAGTTGCTCTCATCAGAAAAGAGGACTTTAGACCACTGAGCAACAGACCACTTCTGTTTTTCTTTAGCCAAGGTAAGACACTTCTGATGTTTGTTGTTTGGGAGCAGCTTGACAAGAGGAATACAACATTTGAAGTCCATGTCCAGGATATGTCTGTATGTGGTGGCTCTTGATGCACTGACTCCAGCTTCAGTCCACTCCTTGTGAAAGTCCCCAATACTTTTGAATGGCCTTTTTCTGACAATCCTCTCCAGGCTGTGGTCATCCCTGCTGCTTGTGCACCTTTTCCTTCCTTCCTTCCTTCCTTCCTTCCTTCCTTCCTTCCTTCCTTCCTTCCTTCCTTCCTTCCTTCCTTCCTTCCTCCCTTCCTTCCTTCCTTTTTTTCTTTCTTATACTATTTACATCTTATGCCTTTTACAGTTCAAGACACAATCCTCCATGTGTAATAATCATCACCAAATATTGACCGATGCTATGGTCATCGTAAAAATTGATCTCTGCTACTCATCATGACTTTGTCAATGAAGGCTTTCAATGCAATATTTTTAATAAGATAGAGGAGAAGTAGAAGCCTAAATCATACCTTTGCCATATGAAAAATGCCTTGATAATGATAAAGTTAGACTTCACACCAAATCTGACAGTGTCTTTTCTGTCTAGAAACTTGACCCTGCATGTATGAATTGTTTTATTGCAGATACAAAAGAAGTCTTATATATACAGAACATCACCCTCCTTTGGTGTATAGAAGTGAACCCCTATATGTATATATACAGAACCAGGTTTGTTTGTTTGCTTGTTTATTTATTTATTTATTTATTTATTATTTATTTATTTTTGTCAATTTCTTACAAGATAATAGGTATAAGTAAAAACATAGTTATGAATACATGGATACATATAAGAAAAATAAAAAAAACAAAAACAAACAATAGGACAGGGACGGTAGGCACATTGGTGCGCTTATGCATGCCCCCTATAGACCTCTTAGGAAAGGGGTGAAGTCAATAGTAGACAGTCTAAGGTTAAAGTTTTTCGGGTTTGGGGAAGAAACCACAGGGTCAGGTAGAGTATTCCAGACATTGACCACTCTGTTGCTGAAGTCATATTTCCTGCAATCAAGTTTGGTGCGATTAACCTTGAGTTTGTATCTATTGTTTGCTCTTGTATTGTTATGGCTGAAGCTGAAGTATTCATTGACAGGTAGAACATTGCAATGTATGATTTTATATACTATACTTAGATCAGACCGAAGGCAGTGTAGTTCTAGGATTTCTAGGTCTAGAATTTGGAGTCTGGTGGCATAAGGTATTCTGCAATGAGTAGAGGAGTGGAGAACCCTTCTTGTGAAATATTTCTGGACTTTCTCAACTGTGTTAATATCAGATACATAATGTGGGTTCCAGACTGATGAGCTGTATTCGAGTATTGGTCCACCAAATGTTTTGTATGCTCTAGTTATCAGTGTAATATTACCAGAGAAAAAGCTACGTAAGATTAGGTTAACAACTCTTAATGCCTTTTTGGCTATGTAGATACAGTGGGCTCTAGCACTTAGATCATTAGAGATGAGTACTCCAAGATCCTTGACAGAGTTTGGATTATCAACAAGGTCTTGACTATTCAGCCTGTATTTTATTTTCTGATTTTTTTTGCCAATATGTAGGACAGAGCATTTATTTGTTGAGATTTGAAGTTGCCATTTGTTTGACCATTCTGATACATAGTCAATGTGTTTTTGAATGGTAGCAGTATTGTCTGTGGTGTTGAATAGCCTTACATCATCAGCGAAGAGAACACAGTTGCTCTTGATATGATCACAGAGGTCATTTATGTAGAGTATGAAAAGAGTTGGTCCTAGAACACTGCCTTGGGGATCACCACTGTTGACAGGTACAGAATTTGATAGGATGCTCCCAATTTTGACCCTTTGTTGTCTGTTTAACAGAATGCTTCTATCCAGTTATGCAGGTGTCCAGAGATACCATAAGATTTTAGTTTTAGGAGTAGTTTGTCGTGTACCACTGAATCAAAGGCTTTACAGAAGTCTATGTAGATTGCATCTATTGCTTTGCCCTGATCGAGTTGTGTAGTCCATATGTTTTTGCAGTGTAAGAGTTGCAGATTACATGATAGTTTTTTCCTGAAACCAAATTGTTTACTGGAGAGTAGGTCATTTGTTTCTAAGTGGAGGATGATGGATTGGTTAATAATTGATTCCATGACTTTACAGGTGACGCAGCATAAAGAGATTGGTCTGTAATTTTCAACTAGGCTGGGTCTCCCTTTTTGAAGATGGGGATGACCGTGGCTTGTGACCATAGTTTTGTCAAGGAGCTGGTCCTGAAAGATTTTTCAAAGATTAAGCTTAGAGGTTTGGCTATGGCAGTGGATAGCTTTTTAAAGAAGTAGTCACATATTCCATCCAGTCCAATAGATAGAGATGGTTTTAGATTGCGCAGTGTTTTTTCAACATTGACTTCTGTAAAATCGATATGTATCTTTTCTCTCCTTTCCCCACCTTTTAGAATCAACAAATTCTTAACTACTTTTCCCAGTCTGAATATCTTCCTTAATTCCAGTCAGTTTGGGCACATTTTAGCTAATGCTACTCCAAGCTTCTGAATCCTATTCTATACAGGTTTTAATCTAGAAATCAGCTTGAAGGCCTGCATGTGATTTTTTGTATCTCATCAACACCCAAGTTATGAAAAGAAAATCTAATTGTAAATTATACATACAGAAATTCATTTACAACATTTGTAGTTTTCACATATAATTCCCAGAGACGAATGAGCTGTGCTCATTTTCATTAAATTGCCTTAGGAACAAGCTGAACTATTTACCTGCAAAACTTTAACATGATCTTGGCACATTTCCCAAACCAATTGCAATTTGGAAATCATCCATCTCTTTCATCTTGGCACTTCAACCCCTAAAATGATTTCCATCCTGGGTTTCAAATCCTCTTTTCTTTAAAACAATCTTTACAGGTTACAATTGCATAAACGCAACCCAAAAAAGTCCTTTATTCAGGAAAAGGAATTGGCTCCTACACTTCCCTTGTGGGTCTGAAGCAGTGCAAAAGGGGAAAAGATGTAAGTCCTTCCAAGTGCTGGATCATGTTGGGGGAAAAAATATAACTCTGAAGGCAGTGATGGGATTCAATTTTTTTTACTACCGGTTCTGTGGGCATGGCTTGGTGAGTGTGGCAGGAGAAGGATACTATAAAATCTCCAGTCAGAGGTGATATGTGCCAGTTCTCTGAACTACTCCAAATTTCCGCTACCAGTTCTCCAGAACTGGTTAGAACCTGTGGAATACCACCTCTGTCTGAAGGTCACCAAATCCTTCAGCCATATCTACTTTTTGACAGGATATACTTTTTGTCTTTCCATACCACTCTTACAAGTAAAGTGGATGGAGGCTGAGGGACAGCCGGGTGAAAGCAAGGAAAGTTGGAACTGTAGGTTGTCAGAGTAGGAGTAAAGCTAGACTTTTCTAGAAGCCAGAAAGGCGGGAAGGAATCATCACTTCCTTAAGGTGAACATTTGACCTCTCAAATAAAGTGATGTTGCTCTTTCCTTTCTGTGAAAACCTTTTCCAAAGCACCTATTTCTGAAACTGCAGGCTCCACTTGCTAAAATGAGATTGAGTTACTCACAGTTTTGTCCCTTAATGGTTTTTCTATTGATATTGTCCTTGCTATATAAACTATTGATAGACCAACCTCACAAAGCATGAGGTTTGGGAGCATCCTTAAATTATGGAGCAAAGCAACCTTAAATAGAAACATGATCACAAGGCAGAACCACAACACTGGTGGGAGAATAAGAGCCAGACAGAGGCAGAGAAAACTCAGGGAAGTACAGCAATAAGAAATCATTCTCCAAGTTGTTGTTTACTTTCACCTCAACCTCTCCTCTTTGGCTGCCCCTCCCCCTCAACTTTAGAATTTAGAAAGGAAGAGGGAAAACAGATGATCAGAAAATAGAAAGTAAATGGATTTGATAGCATTCTTTCTATTTTTCTGTGCCTGTGTGTTAGAAAACCTTCGAATTATTGAACGAAAAGAACAAATGTTAACATGTTCTCACTTGTTAAGCATTTATATATACTGGCTTCTCATTAATAACAACTAATTTTACTAGTTTTGATTAGTATAGTTGAAAATATACCTTCCAGTTTTGTGTAAAAAAAAAAAACTACCTGAAAGAAGAGGCCTCATTTTCTCTAACTCGTTCACATTTTACAGTATGGCAGAAGAAGCTGATGCAGATTACTCTGATTTCTTGCAACCTTGTTATTCATGGTTTTGTGTACTCATATTGAAAAATACTCATAAAGGTTTTTGTGCATTTGTTGTTTGGATCAATCATTTTTCTTATATTTGTATGCATTCATAAAGGGCAGGTGTGTTTTTCCAAATGGTTAGGTTGTTCGTGCAATGTATTTGCTCCTCCTTCTTTTCACTCCTCACAATGGACTTCAATAGTGATGTTCCACATGTTACTGGTCTTTGTTCAGAGCAACTTGCTGAGCTAGTGATAGAAGGAATCATTCCACTTATACCACTAGACCATACTAGCGTCTCTTTCACAGTGTCAAAGAGGGGCTTCTTGGTTGCACCACTGATTACTGATGCTCTTGTGGCTCATTGCGATGGTCACTGCATGATATTTGTGGTTTAAGTGGTCTTCTTTCCTCTCAGGTATTGGACCCAGCACTGGCAATCATAATTGGTATAGTTCCTGGATGTAGAAAGAGACAGCAATCGTTATATAAAAAGTTATATGAGTCATGGTGCACAAGCAGGGTGAATTTGAGGAAGAAAAAGACCATGAAAGTCAATCACAGTAAACACAGTGAAAATTTGGGACTAACATTAAAAATAAAGAAGACCAAACTATAGGGAATCTTCAACTTACAACAGTTCATGTAGTGGCCATTTAAAGTTTCAACAGCATTGAAAAAAGTGTCTTTTCCACCATCACAACCACTGCACTATCCCCATTGGTCGCATGATCAAAATTCAGATGCTTGTCAATTGACTCATATTTAGGATGATTGCAGTGTCCCTTGGTCTTGTGATCCCCTTTTGCAACTTCTGACAAGAAAAGTCAATGGGAAAGCCAGGATCTCTTAACAAGTATGCCACTAATTTAACAACTATAGTAATTCACTTAACAGGAAAGATCATAAAATGGGACAAAATTCACTTAACGAATGTCTCGCTTAGCAACAAAAATTTGGGCTCTATTTTGGTTGCAAGTTGAGGACTACCTGTAATGACAATTACAGGTAGTCCTCAACCAACCTTAGATTTACAGAAAATATATTGAAGGGGTAAGCATCTGCCTTATATACTCTGTATGTATGTATGTATATATGTATGTAGATTTTTTATTTATTTGATACCGTATATTATTTTTAATCCTGCCTTTATTACTTTATAAGAAATTCAAGACAGCAAACATACATAAGATTCCTTCCTTTTCCTATTTTTCTCACAACAACAATCTGTGAGGTGAGCTTGGATGAGAGAATATGTGTGGCCCAAAGTCACTTAGGTTTTCATATCTGAAGTGGGAGTAGAAGTCACAAAATCCTGGTTTCTAAGTCAGCACCTTAATCATTATATCAAAATATTCCTCTTTTAAGATCAACCATCAAGAATAAAGGAACCAGCATTTTTTTAAATGCCACAGATTAGCACTTGGATAATTTTCATATTAAAGAGTTGTCTGTAACATGAAATTAATAATATTCAGTAACCGACTGCATTGTAGCCAAGATCTGTTCGTTCTATATCCTTCCTAACAATGAAAGCAATGCCATTCCTTTGTTTTTCATATCTTGAATACTAAATAGTTCGATTTTCTGACTGAATGTTCCCATTTTCCTTCCATATCAATGCATGGGATGTCTAAGTTGCCAATATACAACTGATTTGTTTTCCACTGTGTTGAACTTTCCCATGCTTATGCTTCTTACATCCCATGTTACTTACTCTCTCTTTGTCTTTGCAGCTTTGGGTTTTCTTTTCCTGCATGGCAACATCAACAACTAGATATCCCAAAGGCGTTGTCATAAACTCCATTAATTCACCAAGAGATTCTCAGCTCTTCCCAGCAAGTTAAGTGCCATCTGACCTGAGGGGACCATTGTGCAGTACTATATCACTGTGTGGTTTTCTTGCTAAAATACAGTGGTAGTTTACTGCTGCCTTCTTCCACACAGTATAAAATGATTTTGTCAATAAAGTGGTCATCTGCTTCTAGCACTTCTTTATATGGCTGTTGCAAATATAGGAGCCTAGCTGGACAGCTAGGATGACCTTCACAGATTGGGTTACCCTGCTGGGAGCATATATTGCCATCCCTCCCAGAAACACACATTAACTGCCATGATGAGGTAGTCCAGTAGGACATATGGGCAGAAGGTGATACTACTTTATTCTTAACCTAATACTAATTCTAGTTGGAAAGAATAGTGGCAACTTCTTTCTTATGAAAACTTTGTTTTATGAAAATGAAAACTAGCACCTACTATCTACCTCCTATCAGTTAAGTGAGAATAAATTGTGCTGGAATATAACATTTAAAATATGTGCCTCTATGGGGTTAGTACTTCATTAACTAATCATTGTTTTGTTTTCAGTCTGGGAATTAAAACATTTGACCTTGACAAGGATACTCTGCCCACTCTTATAACATCTGAGTCTAAATAAAGAAAAGAAACACAACTACTTCAGCAAAATAACACCACCTCCAAGTTAGTACAAAATGCCAACGTGAAGAAAGAGACAAAGTTCATCATAATTAGCTTTTCAATTAGTAGCTTTTTAGTAACACATGTTGCTATAAGCATTATTTTTGCAATCAGTAGGCTGTGTTGATTGTATTTTTCCTTCTTTGTTGTTTGTTAGGTGTGGTTAGTGTTGTTAGCCCCTTTTTTAATGAAAGATTGCTGGTATAATTGTTTGGGAAGAAAGGTAGTGCAAAATCAGACAAAAAACAGAAGCAGAGAAAAGTGTGTGTGTGTGTGTGTGTGTGTGTGTGTGCACGTGTGAAGAAGAAGAAGAAGAAGAAGAAGAAGAAGAAGAAGAAGAAGAAGAAGAAGAAGAAGAAGAAGAAGAAGAAGAAGAAGAAGAAGAAGAAGAAGAAGAAGAAGAAGAAGAAGAAGAAGAAGAAGAAGAAGAAGAAGAAGAAGAAGAAGAAGAAGAAGAAGAAAGGATATCTGGTTTGCTATCCGCCAAAATGGCAATCTCATATAAAATGGGAACAATACTCTCAATGCCTATTTTAGACTTTTCTACTAACTGAATTTAGATATAGTTTTTACAAAACTATACCAATCGGTTTCAGAACTTTCAGGGTATAGATTTTTCTGCTTATATATTCTCTCTCTCTCCCTCCCTCCCTCCCTCCCCCCTCTCCCTTATACAAAGATACACATTTTTAGAATATCTATAATGTTTAAATAATATTCTAAAGGCCCGTGCAATTTACTGTTGGGGAAAAAAAGAAATGTGTTCCTTATTTGCTCTGTTTATCCAACCAAGAATATGGTTATTATGCCATAAAATGAAAGCACCCTCAAGTTGCTATTATAATAGTAATCTACTGGAAATAAGGGTTAAACTTTGAAATCCAAGTTATGAGCTTACTCCCAATGGAGATTGATGGTGAGAATATTCCAGTGTAGCCAGAAATGAACAAATATCCCAAATGTTTCCTATTCAGCCTTTGCAGTCCCTGTGTAAAATGATCTATCAAAAACTAGTGCCACAAAAGAGGTAATATTATTGCAGTCAGATTAAATAAAATAGAAGGCAATAATAATCCTTCATCCTTGAAGCTTTGGATTAAAGAAGGGAAGAAGTTTTTTGTAATGTTCACTTCTGACATTAACTTGCAAAGAAGCATTGCAGACACCTGCATTGGAATTGTCATTGTTTCCATGGTGCCAGCCTCCATCACCTATTTTTAATAGTTTACACAACAAGATCAAGGGTGTCCCAGCTGTTACTGCACTGGTTGCTATGCAACCTTGAAATCAGAGTTCAGGAAGACAAGGAATCATGCTTGAAAATTTTTTCAAGTGTCTGCTTTCCTCCCTTTTCATCCTGTCCCGTCTCCACCATTTTTCAGGATTTAAAATCAGACCTTGCCTCTCCCTTACTTTAAAATTCTGTACACAAATCAGTGGCATTTGGCACAAAGGCTGACAAGCTAAACTGGGGAATGAAGGGAAGTGGGGAACTAGTTTTCCTAACCACAAGCAGCACAACGTTGGCTTACCAAGCCCCTCTGACCCATAATAAAAGGGTAGTTAACATTTAGATATTTTCCCAATTATATAAAACCATTTTGTGGTCTCCATGATCTGTCGTTGGTGTGTAACATTGTTTTGCATAACTGCACTGTGAAATAACCCATAAATCAATGGACCGTCTTTTGGTGCCTGCAGAGAATCACGATGCTTTCCTGTGTGCTCAGGAATCTTAATGCCTTGCCAAGAATAGACATACTCTCTCTCTCTCTCTCTCTCTCTCTCTCTCTCTCTCTCTCTCTTCCCCCCAACTCTCTCTCCCTCCCTCCGTCTCTCTTAAACACTCTCTCTCATACTCTCATACACACTTTTTCTCATACTCTGTCTCTCTCTCTCTCATACACTTTCTCTCTCTCATACTCTCTCTCTCCCCCCCCCCTCTCTCTCACAGAGAGAGAGAGAGGGGGGAGGAAGGGAGGGAAAGAGAGAGGGGGGGAAATATCACAGTAAAAGAGACTTTTAAAATGATTAGATTATCCCAGGTGAATGTTGGCTGTTGCCGGATTGCTTTTTGTTGGTAGATATGAGTTTATCCAAAGCATGTTTATTTTCATGAATTATTATGCCATTACAGTACATAAAAGTTTTCTGACTCATCTAAGCCTATTGAATTTCACCATTCAGAGGGCCAAAAGAAGAATATTTAGGCTACAGCAATTGTCAGAATGTTGATGGTAACTTATGTTTTAAGAAGCCAGAACATTTCAGAGATTTAACACTCAATCTGACACCTGTAAAATGCTTCAAGAGATACTGAAGTTCTTTTCTTTTTTTGTGATACTCCAGGAAAGAATTTAATATATTTCATACTTCTTGCATTATAGACTTGTGATTTATGTTTTTGTTCATTTATGTTACATTTTATTTATTTAAAATAGGTTTTGATGTGCTTCGGGCATCAGAACACCTTCACAAACAAACCAACAAAATGAAAAATGCACTGTATCAAAATAACAGCAGTAATTGTAGTTTTTTTTTTCCTCAAATGAAACCAAGATAACATAAATTATAACCTTTACTACAAAAATATAGTAAATAGACTTTACCAACTGGCTAAAGTCCAAAGAGATGCATCCTCTTATGTGGTGATACTATCATTTTGAGAGCAGTACTTCCCTCCAGTAATCTAAACAAATGTCACCTTTACAAGTCATTTTATTAAAAAAAAAAAAAAAAACCTCTCAAAAGTTGGTAAATTTCTGATCTTTATTATTCAACTCAAGTGTCAAATACTGGAGAGCCAATTTCAACCTCATCATCAAATTAAACAATAAATGAATGAATTTAGGGTGGAGCTATGTATTTTTAATCTATTTAAATTATTTTACACAACTTTCTGAAAAATATAATTTGCACCTATTTAAAAGCAACACAACTGCTGTGAAACCCTAGAACTCTGCTCTCTGTTAAAAAAAAAAATCTTGGTAGGCAAGATTTAATTTTAGAAAGGTATTTTTCATTGCTGTTTCTGAAACCAGAAAATGTGTCAGAAAATGGAGTGTGTAGTTTAAAAATGACAAAGCAATGAGTGTATTTAGATGGCCCTGCATTGCAATCCATATAGTTTCAGATAGGTAGGCCATATGTTATACCGGACATTAAATATTTAAAACAATTATCAGAAATAATTGATATAAGCCACTATGCAATTACATTGTAAGTAAAACTGCATAGATATTCTGGTTGTGTTGTGTTAGATTCAGTCTCCAAAAAGCACTTTGGAACATGTAGGAGCACAAAGACTCATTTGCATAAAATAACTGGGTCTTTTCCTGGGATTACAGCAGAATCTTATACAATATCATCATATAGTGATGTCCATTTTTATTTCCATACAGGTGTTAATTTGCAAACACTTTGATGATTAATGTGGTGATTGATATCTGTAGCCTAAGAGCAGCATGGTACACTATTCAGAAACTTCTGCTTGTCTGAAGCGCTTCTTAGAATTACCATGTAAAAACAAGCAAAAAGTAAATCCCACCCTTTATATCTAAACCAGGGGTGGGCAAACTACGGCCCGCGGGCCACATCCGGCCCGTTGGTCTGTCCAATGCGGCCCGCCCCTGAAAAAAAATAGCTGGGCGTGGCGTATTGCCCTGCGCCGCGTGGCCCCCAAAGCTGCAAAACAGTGCGGAGCGCTCTCGGGGTAGGAAAGAAAAGAAGAACTTTGCAAAGGCCTCGGCTGGGAGTTCAAAATCACCTTCGAGTGAGACCTCTCCGAAGGTGAGTCCCCACCGATCCCCCTTTTTCGGGGGCTTCCAGGCTTAAACTTTGCAAAGGCAAAGTTTGCAGGCGAGAGCGTCTTCCGGCCAAGGAGCGGAAGGGTTCCGCCCGGCGGGCGGCGGGCTGCTGAGCGGGCTGCTTGGAGCCACCTAAAGCTAGGCCGCTGCTGGTGGAGCCTTGCCCTGCCTTGGTGCCCGTTTCCCGGCTCGGTGGTCCTGCTCGGACGGCACTTTAAAAGCCTGCTCCCAGCACCCGAGCAACTTCCCAGCAACTTGCGGCTTCCTTTTTCCTCACGGGTGCTTGCGCCTGGCCCCGAGCCGCGTGGCGGAGGGGAAACCTGGAGCACCGCCGGGTCACCTCCTCCAAGCAGCCTGCCCACCCACCGGGCAGAACCCTTCCCGCTCCTTGGTGGGAAGACGCTCCCGCCTGCAAACTTTGCCTGTGCAAAGTTTAAGCCTGGAAGCCCCGGAAACCCGAGCAACTTCCTAGCAACTTTCGGCTTCCTTTTAACTCGCGGGCGCTCGTGCCTGGCCCCGAGCCGCGCGGCGGAGGGGAAGCCCGGCGGGCGGGCGGGCTGCTTGGAGGAGGTGACCCGGCGGTGCTCCGGCAGCAGCAACAGGCAGTTCCACCTGGGCTCCGCTCAGGTGTCCGGCTGGGGTTGTCAGGAGTTGCTACCGCCGGCGCAGCTCCGCGTGGCTCCAGTCCCGCGTTGCCTTGGGAAGGAAAAGGCAAAACCAGGAGCCGCTGAGCCTGAGCCTCCGGTGCTGCTGCTGGTGTTGCAAAGCACCGCCGCGGCTCTTCCTTTTTGCCTTTCCCTTCCCGAGGCAACGCGGGACTGGAGCCGTGCGGAGCCGCGCCGGCGGTAGCAACTCCTGACTCAGGGGGCCTCCGAGGGGAGGGGAAGGGTGGGGGGGGCGATTCCCAAAAAATCTTGTGCTGACCCGGCCCGTCTGTCAAATTTTAAAAGTCAATGCGGCCCTCGAGCTAAAAAGTTTGCCCACCCCTGATCTAAACAGTTTCTAAAGCAAACTATTAAATCAATCAAATTTGCATTATTCCCTATAACCCTACTTCCTGAATGTCTGGCGTTGTAATTTGAATGGGAGGGTTCAATCCAAAATATCATGTTTCACAACCAGTGAAGTGATCCAGTGAAGATGCTTGTGTGAATAAGTGCACAAGCTTATTCTACCTATTGTCAACCCTTGAGAAGTTCACTTGACAGATGGTTGAGAAATTTCCTAGTGTTCACCAGAGACCCTGTGTATCCATGAGGCACCTGAGACAGATCATCAAAATGGGTCCAGCCATACAGAAGATATTGATCGCTTCTCAATTGTAGTTAGATCAGGAAATGATCTAACATTCCTAATAAAGGAATGGTGGTAATACCCTCCATAGCTAAATAATAATAAAACTGTTCCATGGCATAAATGAGATCAAATATATGACCACCCATATGTGATAAATGAAAAATTACCTGGGACTATGAATGACTACAGTCTATCAGCCCCACCTCACCTTATACAGGTTGATCAACTAGAGCAGTGGTTCCCAAACTTTTTCAGTCCACTGCCTCCTTGGTGCTACAAACTCATCCTCGGTGCCCCCCACCCAGGTGAGGAATTCAAATTTCTGTGGGAGTGGCCTAATTTGAGGGTGTGGCTTGCTGGTCACATGACTGGGTGGGTGTGGCTTGCTGGTCACGTGACTGGCTGGCATGGCTTGCTGGCTGGGCATGGCTTGTTGGTCACATGACCGGGTAGGTGTGGTTTGGTGGTAATGTGACTGGGGGGGCGTGGCCAGGTGACTGGCAAACAAGTGGTCCTTACTTAATGGCCGGTTGTTTAGCAAGTGTTCCAATTTATGACTGGCCTCCCCAGAGATACTTGACCTGTTTTTGGAGTTTTGACAGCCATGCACACACATACACACACACTCCCTTCTAACCCTGCTGGAGCAGGTCATTGGACTAGAATCAACAAAGCATCCCTGATTAGATTCTAGTAGTGAATAAAATCTAATCAGAGATGCTTCGCCGATTCTTGTTGACTTGTTTTATTTGTATTTCTTTATTTTATGTTGCTGAATTGCATTGACATGTGTGTCCCTTCTTGTGCACAATCCAGAAGCTTTTGTGATTCTTTGCAGCAAAAATTACCAACCTCTGGCTTTGCTCTACTTTACAAACATGCCGCCACTGCCGCGTTCTAGGTGCCGGCCCCGCAGGTCCACCCCATTGAGCTGCACTGGAGGGACCTGCCCAAGCAAGTCAAGTCAATGGGGTGAGCCTGAGAAAGAGAAAGAGAGAAAAGAGAGAAAGAGGGAAGGAAGAAAAGAAAGAGAAAAAGGGAAAGAAAGAAGAAGGGACAAAGAAAGAGGGGGGAATGGAAGGAAGTGACAGAAAGAAAAAGAAATAAAGAAGGAGGGAGGAGAAAGATAATATCTATTCTAGTCCAATCACCTGCTCCAGCAGGGTTAGAAGAGTGTGTGTGTGTGTGTGTGTGTGTGTGTGTGTTCTCCTTGTTATTTACCAGTACATTTTGGTTTTGCCTTCTTCAGAATTGGCATGGTAATACATTGGGGAAAAGTAATTTTTAGGGTGGAGATCTGGTCCAATGGATCCCGTTTAAAGCCTCAACAAAATGTGAGAGCTTCCTGATAGTCTTGACCATGTTTTGTCCACAAAACCTTTAATAGAAGTCAAAGATGTTTCAATGTGCTGGCAAAGATGTTCCAATGTGGAAAAGGGCCTGAGTCTAAACTAGGCCTCATTTCAATCCAATGCATCATCTCTCTCTCTCTCTCTCTCTCTCTCTCTCTCTCTCTCTCTCTCTCTCTCTCTCTCTCTCTCTCTCCCCCTCCCTCCTTCTCAGACTGGCTTTGGTCTACTTTCCTGATGTGCCTAGAGGGCTGGTGCTTCGAACATGGATGGATGGATGATAGAGAGACAGAGAGAGAAAGGTAGGTAGGCAGGCAGGCAGGCAGGTAGGCAGGACTCAGTCAGAACAACCGGGCTGCAGAGGGAGGCTAGGTTCTAGGTCCGGGCCAGCCACTTCGAGCCAAACCGAACCGAGCCATGCGCCTTGGAGATCCGCAGCTGCACCCACTCGCATCCTGTATGGAAGCCCAGCTGGCTGGAGAGGTGGAGGCTGGGCAGGCGCTGCACACTCCCTTGTTCTCGTCCGCAGAAGGGGGCCGGAACACCGTACCATCCACCCCTTCCACAACGCACCTTGGGATGGTTTTGCTTTTGCGCCTTCTGGCGCACCTCCGCTGCTTCCACTGGAGAGGGCAGCCTGCAAGCTAAGGTGCCCCCTTTCCACCACCTCCCACCTCTCCCCCCCCCCAGGCTTGGCAAGGCTCGCTGTGCACGAGTTCCACATTTGAGGCACCGGCTACGGAGTGATGAAATAGTCGATGGGCTGCGTGGCCGGCAATCAGTGAGCCAGCGGGTCCGGCACCTCGAACGCCCCTCTGCTGCCTCTTAGTGCCCCCCTGCTGGCCCCGTTGCCTCTTAGTGCCCCCCCAAGGCATCCCACCACCACGCAGGGGGCAGTACCATCCACTATGGGAACCACTGAACTAGAGTAAGGCTGTCAAACTTGCAGCCTGCAAGCCAGATCATACATGCTGGCCACACCCATGTCCAAACCTGGTTTAGTGAAGGAGATAAAAGTCCCAATATGTCATGTGACAATTATATGGCAACTTGAATTTGACACCCCTGAACTAGAGGATGCAATCATTAGCTCAACAACCATGTCCAGGAGCCAAGGAGGGAACCAGGTGGGAAGCAGTTGGGCAGTACACCAGAAGATCCCTAGCTTTTACCTAAATATCAACATATTCTTCCAGTTCAGAAACTGTCATAGACAAGGTGTCACAAAGATCAAACCCTACTTCCTGGTCCTGGTTACCACCAGATGGTTAAATCTAGTTCATACGGAGGTTAAATCTCATTCATGCAGAGGAGTAAGCTAACTTCCTTAGCTATGATATGGGGATGCCTATTTCAATGAATATCTATTGTTTATTTAGTCCTCCAAGAAAAAGAGCTGAAGAGAAGGTTTATTTGAAAAAAATTAGTGTATCTATTACAAAATTATCTATGCTTGAAAATATTTTTAAAAACCCACCCAAATATGTCTATGGAGATTTCCAATCATCCAAATCATGGTTGTCCCAAAGGTGCTGGTCAAAAGGCAACTGGACTTTCTTGTGTTTTTTTTTCCTTGAAAATGTTTCACTTCTCATCTAAGAAACTGCTTCAGTTCTTTATCTTTGGGACCTCCCAAACATGGATTGGTTGCAGTGGCCAGCCCATGCCTACTATTGCTTACCTGGTTAACAAGAAAAAGAATAATGATAAGATGAAATTTGCCAATACTCTTTCCCGTGAAAGATAGTAGGGATTTTACATCATACAGTTATCATACTATATTTCATACAGTTTTTGGTAAGGAAGTTTGACCAGGTTAAGGGCTAACGAAGTTAATTGCTTTGTGGAAATGGGGTCTAATATGTAAATGGACTGTATGTAGTTAAATGGGGCTTAATTACATAACCACAAGCATTCCTTCTGCTTAGATCATCCCCATTTTGTACATGGCTGAAAAACAGATCTACATGTTGAAGTTGAGTTTCATGTGGAAATGACAGGTGACTCCATATGTCTGCGCATGTGCAGAAGCTAAGCAATGCTGTTTTTCTAAGCAGTGGGAGTCCACCTTGCTTCACAATGCAAATTCTAAGCTTTACTGAAATGTAGCATCACTTTGAATCTTTGCACAGCTCTACTGAAAAGAGCCTTGAGGCAATAAAAGAAAATAGGGGGAGTTTATGGTTTAATGCATTTGTTTATACTTTAGAAATAATGGTGGTACACCTGCAGTCTAGAATAAAATAAACAGAAAATTGTATCCTCTGTCTTCTGCAGTTTTTCCCACTGAGACATTAGTTTAAGTGACAATTCATATAACATGGGTCCAGCAGTATTGAAACAATCAACAGAGGATAAATGATTATTTGTTCATTGCAACATCTCATCCTGCATTCTTTTCTTTTTTCTCCTTACTGTTGAAAATTGGCCATTGACAAGCAGGAACAATTGATTTTTTTCTTTTCTTTTCTCTCTTCACAGCTGTTTTGTAATTACATCCAAATGTAGTATGTATCCACTCAGCTGTTCAACAGAACATTCTTTCATCATTCATTACCACTGTTATTATAGAAGGACTCAGCTCACAAACTGTAGTTAGATGTACTCAATTTCTGCTGGGTTTTGCATTGTGAAACCTCTTCATTTGGGGACATTATAAGTCAAATGTTATAAATTGCATTAGTCTGGAACTTGGTGTACAAGCTGTAAGAAGAGATGCCAACAGGAGGGATATTCTCCTGCTTAAAAAAAAACATTATTTAGATCTGAGCTCCAGCTATTGTTTTTATGCAAGATACATCCCCATGGTTATTATTTCAGACATCTCTTTTGTTAGAGGCTCTGTATTCTAAAATAATAAGCAGCAGATTGGCTGATAGTTTAAATGCATACATTGGGAGCTCAGGCTACAAAAAATTAGATAACGTATCTAATTTATTACATATCATCATCATGTACCATTTAGTCATGTCCACTTGCTTAATGCAGGAATCCAGATTAAAATATAGCAAGAGATGGGTGTGGAACTCATTTCACAAAGAGAACTAGCACTTACACAATAATTGGTTGAACTATTGTTAACATTAGCAAGTGTTCCATAACTAAATTTGTTCGAATTTTTAGAATTTAGAATTCTTTTATTGACTAAGTGTGATTGGACACACAAGGAATTTGTCTTGGTGCAAATGTTCTCTGTATACATAAAAGAAAAGATACATTTGTCAAGAGTCAAGATAAGATACAACACTTAATAATAGTCATAGGGTACAATAAGCAATCAAATCATACTAGGAAACAGTCCATATAAATCGTAAAGATACAAGAGACAAAGTTACAGTCATACAGTCACAAGTGGGAGGGAATGGGTGATAAGGAATGATGAGAAGATTAATAGTAGTAGTACTGCAGACTTTGTAAATAGTTGGACAGTGTTGTGGTAATTATTTGTTTAGCAGAGTGATGGCTTTTGGGAAAAAGCTGTCCTTGTATCTAGTTGTTCTGGTGTGCAGTGCTCTATAGCGTTGTTTTGAGGGAAGGAGTTGAAACAGTTTATGTCCGGGATGTGAGGGGTCTGTAGATATTTTCACAGCCCTCTTTTTGACTTGTGCAGTATACAGGTCCTTGATTGAAGGCAGATTGGTAGTAATTGTTTCTTCTGCACACCAGATTTCTAATTATCCTAGTTAGTTTCCACTGCCCTCATTGCTCTAATTATCCTCACTTAAATTCATTCCAGTTTCATTTGCCTCCTTCAAGTAAAGTGTATAAAATTTTAACTATCTGAAGCAACTGCATATAATATTCTTTTAAATATGATTCTTGTATGTCCAAGTCAGCTCTACCCATTTGTTATTATCATCTCCACTTTTCTTACATATTATTTTTTCCTACCCTGTTTTCAAGGAAAATATGCACAAATTCCACCCGTGCTTTCTACAATTTTATAAACAACAAACTAAAAGACTCAAGGTCCATCCCACCCCTGAAAGGACCTAATGGCAAAGACTGCAACAACACCACCATCAAAGCAAACGTCTTTAACACATTCTTTGGCTCAGTATTTGTAAACAGCAATGGATCAAGCCCAGTACTTCCTAGTCGAACCACAGACAACTACAATGATCTGTAATACATATCGATTTTACAGAAGACATTGTTGAAAAAGCACTGCGCAATCTAAAACCATCTCTATCTATTGGACCGGACAGAATATGTGCCTACTTCTTAAAAAAGCTATCCACTGCCATAGCAGAACCTCTAAGCATAATCTTCGAAAAATCTTTCAGGACCAGCTCCTTTCCAAAACTATGGTCACAAGCCACGGTCATTCCCATCTTCAAAAAGACCCCAGCCTAGTTGAAAATTACAGACCAATCTCCTTATGCTGCATCACCTGTAAAGTCATGGAATCAATTATTAACCAGTCCATTATCCTCCACTTAGAGACAAACAACCTACTTTCTAATAAACAATTTCGTTTCAGAAAAAAACTATCCTGCAATCTGCAACTCTTACACTGCAAAAACATATGGACTACACAACTCGATCAGGGCAAAGCAATAGACGCAATCTCCATAGACTTCTGTAAAGCCTTTGATTCAGTGGTATACGACAAACAACTCCTAAAACTAAAATCTTATGGTATCTCTGGACACCTGCATAACTGGATAGAAGCATTCCTGTCAAACATACAACAAATGGTCAAAATTGGGAGCGTCCTATCAAATTCTGTACCTGTCAACAGTGGTGTCCCCCAAGGTAGTATTCTAGGACCAACTCTTTTTATACTCTACATAAATGACCTCTGTGATCATATTAAGAGCAACTGCGTTCTCTTCGCTGATGATGTAAAGCTATTCAACACCACAGACAATACTACTATCATTCAAAAAGACCTCGACTATGTTTCAGAATGGTCAAACAAATGGCAACTTCAAATCTCAACAAAGAAATACTCTGTCTTACATATTAGCAAAAAGAACCAGAAAATAAAATACAGGCTGAATAGTCAAGACCTTGTTGATGATCCAAACTCTGTCAAGGATCTTGGAGTACTCATCTCTAATGATCTAAGTGCTATTGACAAAGTGCGATTGACAAATCAAATAAATACTAAAAAAAAAAAAACACTTCAGAACCAACTTCTAGAGTAAATAAAACTGAGATTGGTCCAATGTCAGTACCACCAGGTAGATCAAATCAACTACATGGGAAAGCCAAAACTATTTTGTGAAGAGTGGCTATAATGGAATCTTGCAGGTCTGATTGGGTTGTGTCTTCTTTTGTACTTATGTCCATATATATTCAGGAGATATCTGTCTGAGCTGCTTCCATAGACTTTCTACTTGTTTTGGACTTAAAAATACATTTTTCCCCTTGTCACTTTGGGTAATAGAACCTGCCTATCTCTGTCAAAGTCATCTTCCTTATTCTCTACAACCAAAGAGCTTTATGGCTACAAGAAGATGAGCTCATTTTTTTCCTGTCATTCAGTTTTGCAAATAATTGTCTTGGAAGTTACCACACTCACAGTAACTGTGCATCTCTTCCTAGAAGTCATTATCCAAATATGCAACGATACAGTGTGACAATTTATTTATTTGTATCCTGCCTTCATTATTTTTCCAAATAAATCAGGATGGCAAACATATCCCACACACCATTTTCTTCCAATTTTCTCACAACAATAACCCTATGAGATGAGTTGGGTGAGTTGGGTTTTAATCATGTTAAATTACTCTGTTCTGTAACAGTACACATATCACCACAGGGATTATAAACTGTACCCCTTATGTTATTTTTGTATGATATCACGATGCAAGTAAGAATGGGCAAAGGATGTTCCATGATATTACAAGAAACATTTCATCATTTGAGCTTCATCATGAGGAATGACTGCAAAGCATGACATTCAAATCACAATCTCTCCTAGTAATGTTCACATACCAATGTAAAGGAGGGAAGGGCTTTGAAGTACAGCGAAAGCCTCATAGTGAGTAGCCACTCCTGTCTCTCACCCCCAACAATGGGTAGTACAATATGTCCAAGACCCAGCTCTCCCAGCTGCAGATAAGATCTATATGATTCCCTAAAACATAGGGACTAAAGGTAATTTCCTGTTCCAGTTGTAAGGTAAGTACTGTTAAGAATAATGTTATCTAAAAATTATTTCAAAACTTGTATATTCTACTGATAATTATGTCATTTTTTTTCTTACCTTTGTTAATGAATGCTTATTTACTGTATACATATTAAAGCACGGCCAAAAAGAACAAAAACATGAAAATTAATCAGACATGTTTATTAGCTTCCTTAATTTAGCCATATTTTGACAATAAAAAATTGGAGATGAACAACAGCCCTTCTCCTGAGCCTCTCTGAAGCATCTGGTGCTAGCTATGGTAAACAAGTTGCTCAGCCAGAGTTTACAGTGTGTGGCAATTCTTGTGCTTCTCAGACTATTTTGATCATCCTCTTTTAGTGATCGTAGTTCCATTCTACAGTTTCTTGCCCTAGAATAGCATGTCATTCAGCAAAGTTTTGATCTTTGAAAAGTACAGAGTCTCTTTCGTAGAGATAAGAGTCTTTGCATTAAGTACTCTGATGGATTCTCCACTTCACATTCTATTTTCTCTATTTTTATATGAATTCATATGTATTTTCCTCAGTGTGTGTGTGTGTGTGTGTGTGTGTGTGTGTGTGTGTGTGTGTATGTACATGAGGTACAGAGATGGTTTAGAAATATGAAATATAAATAAAATAAATATTTATAAGTAATAATGTTAACAATAAGAGTGTGAAGTTTTTATTTTATGGCAGCTTTTCTACAGTTGCTTCCCTAACACATTCTACAAAGCTGCTAAAGGGACAAAGGCATCATTCAGGGGAAAAATATTTTTCTTATAAGACATTTCAATCAAAACCAACTCTGAGTTTCTCCTATTCATAAAATTAGGTTAAACTTTTTTTTAACCACAGTTCTTTAAGTGGCTATAGGCAAGGTATGCTTATAACTACTCAAGCCACCTCCTACAATGTGGATCAGTCATAGTTTCCAAATTCTCTTCAACAGCAATTCCATACATAGCACATTACAATAATTCAATCAGAAGGTGACCCAGGCACAAGTCAGTTATGGGTGTGGGAGTGTAACCCCTTCCAGAGCCAAAAATACTGGTAGTACCTCCCTACAATCAGATGGGTTATGAATTCAGAGCCATTCCATATTTCTGGAATAAAGCTTGACCTGTTCCTCTCACGCAGTAAAATCAGCCAATAAATAAGACTCTAGTGGTTTGTTGTCCCTAGTTTCATAGAATAGCATCTGATATAAAATGCTCATGGAATATAGTATTTATGTATTTCCATTGTCAACCTTCTTGTGTATGAATCCATTCCCTGCTTTGTGAAAGGAATGAATTAAGTCATGTATGAATCACTTCAGGGCATATTTCTGAAGGGGATGTTTCTAAAACTTGGCAACTTTAAGATGTGTGGACTTCAATTCCCAGAATTGGATGACTGGGGAATACTGGAAGTTGAAGTCCATACATCTTAAAGTTGCCAAGTTTGAAGAATAGTATTCTAAAACGTACCTTCTTGGTATTTCTGTATTTTTTTCCAAAAATAAATCATTAATGCCCTTATACATACCCTGCAAATACAGCATTGGAAAACAATCCCTTCATACTTTCCTGTTTTCTTTAAGTCGCCATGCAGCCTTCTGACATTTGGATGAGTTAACCCATTTAAAATCTGTCAAACAACCAGTAGGGAAATATGCTCCTAGCATTTTATTGTCCTTGCATCTTGACATTGATAGTGAGATGCATGCTAAATACCTTTCGCCACCTGTCTGATTGAGTTCCGAGGCACTGTGCTAACTTGAAGCGCATACTTAGAACTCATATTCATACCTCTACACTTGCTATTCAGCAATGAATATGATATTCTAAGTAAATGAGAGTGCTTCAAGTAATACAGACGTCGTACCAGAGGCTGTGAATGTCAAGTTTGAGAAGGTACCTGCTGAAGGTTTAATCACTGTAAATGAATAAATTAAGGAATATCACAGATGAATTAGCAGGAGGCTAATTGAAATACAGGTGGAGTCTTTCAGTAATGCACTAGGAAAATGTACTAATATGTTTTAAGAACAACTTTTAGAAAATATGTTGTTTTGTCAATCTACTGGACTTTTCAAAATCAATTGGGCATCTCCTGGCTAACATCGTTATTAGCTAATTATATGAAACACCTTATCAACAATATGTTGAAAGGTTATGGATTAAAATTAGCTCAAGGTGCAAGGAAGAGTAATGGCTGAATGAGTGATTATAGGATCTGATACAAGCTTCATTGATATCTTCTCATTAGGGAGATTATTCCTGTAGAAATGCAATCATTTTAAATATATTCCTTGATTTGAAACATGTTTAAACAGTCTGCCCTTCATTACATTGCAGAAGAAACCTATCCTCCCCACAAAAAGAAGACATACAAGCAAACATATTGATTCAGAAAATGAAATAAGTGAAATAATTCAGTAAGGCAGACCAAAAGTAAAAAACAAAACACAACTGGTAGATTAATCTTATTGAGAGATGAAAGGGAGGGGTCAAAAAGTTAATTGTTGGGCAAGAAGCCCTATAGCAAATTGCACTCTAGATTTTACTCTCTGTCTAAGCCGTTTACAGAGTTAGCATATTGCCCCCAACAATCTGGGTCCTCATTTTACCAATCTGGGAAGGATGGAAGGCTAAGATAAGTTTGACTCGGTCAGGATCAAACTCCTGGCAATGAGCTTAATTAGCCTGCAATACCGCATTCTGATCACTGTATCACCACAGCTCTTCTACTTTTATTATGGCGCTTCCATTGCACATTGCAGCCATCTTGCCTTTTTCTCCCTCACCCCACCCCCAGCAACCTGTAGATACTCTGAACCAACACTATGAAATGCATGAGCTAAAAAAATAACATGTTTGACTGTTGCTTTGAGTTTAGTGAAGCTGCTGCAGAGAAATTCTTTGAGAAGGGCTTTCTACAGGGCATTCTCCAGTTGGAGACCCTCCTCACTTCAAAACAGACAATATGGCTGCTTGATGCATGTTGAAAGAGAATCTTTTTGGCCAAATTTACATGGTCAAAGGACTATAGACTACCAGTGGTCTTACTGACCATCAATTGACGTAAAACAGAGGATAGATTTCACAAGGTCTCGTAATCCAGATGTTTAATGAATCAATATAGCAAAATGCACACTTTCTGGAAACCAGCAGTAAAAAGGGCCAGCACCTGCATGTCCTTGCAGAATTCCTTGATGTACCTGGTTATCCTGCACCTCACACAGAAAGTAGAGCAAATTGGTCTTTGGTTTGATCCCTCAGTCTCTTCTTATGTCCCCAGGTGCAATATGTAATATTAAGTGGTAAATTTGGGAATGAATTTCAGAGATAGGCAAAGCTAAGCAGGATCAATGTTCCTTTTGCTTTCAGAAAAAAATTTGTCCCCCACCCATTTCTTTTCCACATGCCAACACATTATTTCCCCTTGGGCCATCTTGAACAATTAATATACCCACATAATTTTGTTCACTTGTATATAGAGGAAATCACATTACTTTTCTTCTTCATCTCAGCACTTGAAAAGAAAACAGAGAAAACACAATTTTCTACATGCGGAAATCCCATCCTAACTAAGTACAAGGGTTGAAATGGAGGAATCGGTTAACCAAAAATGCAAATGGGAATGCAAGTTTAGGCATCCTTCTTATCCGCCATCCTTCCATTTAAATGAAACTCTGGCTGCTGGATGAATTACACATAATAGGATATCATACAGTACTGCAGCATTTCTCAACCTTAATAACTTTAAGATATGTGAACTTCAACTCCCCAAATCCCCCAACTACACTAAAAATAAAATAAAAGATTGAAATAAGGAAATATTGAATTTGGAATGGACCATGGAGATGTCCCTTCTTCCTGACCATCATGGTCTTACTGATCACAATATCTCCTAACAACAACAGATTGCCAATTTATGGGGAAAGGAAGAAAAGAGTCCCTGCAGATTTTATGCTAGTAGTCATTCTTGAGTATTGGGGGGGTCACATTCATCTCCATTTCAAGACCTTAGCCAGTGCTGTCCAAAGACATTTCTATGATCCTGTGGCCAGCATGACATTGTTGAGCACTGTTTCCTCCCCACTGAAGTGATACCTATTTATCTATTTGCATTTGCATGGTTTTGAACTGCTAAATGGGCAGGAGTTAAGTGAAAACGAGTGCTTATCCCATCATACGATGCTTGGGTCTCAAACTTGGGCTGTCAGCTTTCCAGCCAACAAGCCCAGTGTCTTAACCACTGAGCCATGGCACTGGCCAAATTTATAGGGAGAGGGACTAGGAATGTAAGGGTGAATCAAAGTATCTAATCATATAACCCATAAATTGCTAATCTATTATGCATTAGAACATGAAAGTATCAGTTCCATGTTATGTGGAATCATAGGAAATCTGTTTCTTCCCAAGAATATCTGCAGTTACACGAGTGTCATAAATCCATTCTTTCAAGGATAAGCAAGCTGTTTGTAAAACAACTGTTTTCATGAAAAAGATCAAGAGTCTAAGCATTCTCTCACACATTGCTAAAGGCTCTTCTTCATGCCTCTTGTATGATATAATTTATAATAGCCATCCTATGCCATTTTGAACCATATGTGAAAAAATAACATTTGTGTAGCAATCAGAGTGGTGAGTAATTCACATTCAACTTTGTTTTGTATCAGTTATTTGATATCATAATGTTAACCCATGAACACTTATATGCATGAATCAGAAGGTTAACTTCATTATATTCTGTTTGTGGGTGATTTTCCAGACTCCTTTCATGGTACACTTTGCATGACACAGATTCTCTCTGCTTTCTGTGTGGCTGCTTCAGAAAGACTCAATCAGCTTTCTCTCCAGAAACTATATTCTTTTTTCATTGCCATATAACATATATAATATAATAGAAGTGGAGAATCTGTGGCTCTCCAGATGTTATCAAACGCTAGTTCCTACAATTAGAACCAATAGACAGGGATGATAAGGAATCTGGTCCAAGCATCAGAATGACCACAAGTCTTCTATACCTCTATACGTCTAACCTAACAGGATCCACAAGTTAAGTAGAGCGTAAATTACAATGGGATTAATTCAGTTCATATCTTCCAAGTTTGTATTAAATGGAGAAAAAAAATGAAACTGAACCAAGTCTAGTTTTGACTCTGTATATTCCCTGTTTATCTAGTCATGTTTGCAGTGGAGAAGAAAGGTTTTTTCTTATCTTTCTGCAATTTTAACAACTATATGCAGCCAGATGCTAAATCAGGGGTGGGCAAACTACGGCCCGCGGGCCACATCTGGCCCGTTGGTCTGTCCAATGCGGCCCGCCCCTGAAAAAAAATAGCTGGCCGTGGCGTATTGCCCTGCGCCGCGTGGCCCCCAAAGCTGCAAAACAGTGCGGAGCGCTCTCGGGGTAGGAAAGAAAAGAAGAACTTTGCAAAGGCCTCGGCTGGGAGTTCAAAATCACCTTCGAGTGCGACCTCTCCGAAGGTGAGTCCCCACCGATCCCCCCTTTTTTCGGGGGCTTCCAGGCTTAAACTTTGCAAAGGCAAAGTTTGCAGGCGGGAGCGTCTTCCGGCCAAGGAGTGGGAAGGGTTCCGCCCGGCAGGCGGGCTGCTTGGAGCGGGCTGCTTGGAGCCACCTAAAGCTAGGCTGCTGCTGGTGGAGCCTTGCCCTGCCTTGGTGCCCCGTTTCCCGGCTCGGCGGTCCTGCTCGGACGGCACTTTAAAAGCCTGCTCCCAGCATCCGAGCAACTTCCCAGCAACTTGCGGCTTCCTTTTTCCTCACGGGCGCTCGTGCCTGGCCCCGAGCCGCGTGGCGGAGGGGAAACCTGGAGCACCGCCGGGTCGCCTCCTCCAAGCAGCCCGCCCGCCCACCGGGCGGAACCCTTCCCGCTCCTTGGTGGGAAGACGCTCACGCCTGCAAACTTTGCCTGTGCAAAGTTTAAGCCTGGAAGCCCCGAAACCCGAGCAACTTCCTAGCAACTTTCGGCTTCCTTTTAACTCGCGGGCGCTCGTGCCTGGCCCCGAGCCGCGCGGCGGAGGGGAAGCCCGGCGGGCGGGCGGGCTGCTTGGAGGAGGCGACCCGGCGGTGCTCCGGCAGCAGCAACAGGCAGTTCCGCCTGGGCTCCGCTCAGGTGTCTGGCTGGGGTTGTCAGGAGTTGCTACCGCCGGCGCAGCTCCGCGTGGCTCCAGTCCTGCGTTGCCTTGGGAAGGAAAAGGTAAAACCAGGAGCCGCTGAGCCTGAGCCTCCGGTGCCGCTGCTGGTGTTGCAAAGCACCGCCGCGGCTCTTCCTTTTTGCCTTTCCCTTCCCGAGGCAACGCGGGACTGGAGCCGTGCGAGCGCGCCGCGGTAGCAACTCCTGACTCAGGGGGCCTCCGAGGGGAGGGGAAGGGGGGCGATTCCCAAAAATCTTGTGCTGACCCGCCCGTCTGTCAAATTTTAAAAGTCAATGCGGCCCTCGAGCCAAAAAGTTTGCCCACCCCTGTGCTAAATGATCTTCTCAAATGTGAAATTCTAAATGGAGCAACAACTCTTGTATTTGATCGGGAGATTGCCAGTGAATGAAACTTTTGTTTAGGTCATCTTTTAGTAAAGCCTTTGATGTGTGCTTGTATGTTTATCTGTATATAGGTGTGCGCGTATATGTGTATACATGCATATGTATATGTGTATACATACATTCATTCACACCACACACACATACAAGCTGAAATGAACTTAAAAATAAAAAAAATTGGAGTGTGGGAGAAAAACTGACAGATTCATCCATTCCTAACAGATGGCCTAAAAAAAAAAGTGTTCAGCACACCACATGCTCAAAAAGCCTCCCCACACCAGTCTTTTCTGTTTGTCCTAACATGCAACGACTGGAATGGAGATCCAAATGAAGTACAGATTCCAATTCATATTTGTTAAGTCATTCTTTGATGTTCTGAATTATACATTGCATTGTCTTGGGTAGGATAACAAATTAAAAATGATCATTATAGAAAATTATTCATCCTCCTCAGTCTCCAAGAGGCACATGAATATTAAAAGTCAGAGTTTTTGAAAATATTACGTACACGTTTTTCCTTTTCTATATTTCATTTGATTTGATTGAACATTTTCTCAGAAAGCAGTGGTCAGAAGTTCTTAGCTATTTTGTTTTAATAAATTTGATAACCACAAGATAAAGTTTTACAATTTTGCCTTAATTACTAGAGATCAGCACTCATAAATTACAAATGTTGGCATGTATTGTATGAACAGATGGTAAACAACTTGATGTCCTATGGAAAAAATCTTCCTCTTCATGTTTAATTTTCTGCCAGAAAAAAATATGTTACCTTACTTTAAATTTAGCAAGTGAATTAGCAGAAATATACACCAGGACACAATCTTTTTCTTAATTGCAGCTCTCCAGTGGAACAAAACATGCTAATTAACTTTATGGTTGCATGGATCTGATAATGTTCACTTTTATTCATCACTGGCTTTAAAGGTTGATATTACTGGGAAATTTAAAAGGGAAAACTTTTTTTAAATGAGGAATTTTGTTATGCAATAATTTTCTATAATTTTCTCAAAAAACACAGTGGAGCATTCTCACTAACAGATGCCTATACATTAAAATGTTATTGAAAGCACAAACTAAACCCACCAACAAAATGAGTATTCTCTCATTCATAGATTTTTTGTGATAGAAGTATTTTCTAGATTTTTTTAAAAAAACAAACAATTATGAGATGTGTATACCACAGGGACATTACAAAAGGATTTTTTTAAAAAATAAAAGAAATGTATTATTTATTTTAAATGTCCTGTCTCTCCAATTTCTGGGACAAATATCGTAGCCGCTATCCTGTAATATATCTAAACTGATCCAAGATGTACTGTGGGTGAAGAAATCTGCATAGAGAATGTAAATGCATAGGCATTTGTATATATACATTCACCCATTGGTAAATTATTCAAACATTTATCAACATGATAAGGGACAGTAACCTCATCAAGATAGAATGTCTTCCTTCCTTTTGTGGCAAGTTGGCTCAGCAAAAATCAGGTGAGTTTTGACTAAAAGATAAATAATTTTTGTAAAGATAAAGACTTAAGTATAGCTTCAGCGCAATTAGGTTAAAATGCTTTAAGGTTATTGTTGCTGTTGTTTAAATGGAATGTTTTACCATGAGAAGAGATAAGATAAGTTGCTCAGCAACACTGCCCAAAATACTAACAGACAACAAAGGAAAAACTCAACATCTATTTTGGCTCGGTATTCTACCCCCAAAACAATATGTGATCTATCAAGAAAGTGTGAAGAGAAGGAGTAGATCTATATTTATTTTGAATGAGTTTAAATCTTCAGTATCAGATGAATTGAATTCTAGAGAACTGAAGAAATTAATGGAAGGTTTGGTGGTCAAACCTGTATGAATTTCTACAAGAAAGCCTTCAGAACAGGTGAAATGCTACATGGCTTCAGGAGCAAACTATTATGTCTCTTTTTATAAACTGCAGACAATCAGTTTGGGAAAATTTTAAAGCAGATTGTAAATCTTAAGAAGGATTGTCTCCTCCCCTGAAGTACAAGCACCTCCCATCTTCTTACAGGCATATAAACAAATTAAAATTCTTATTTCCATTTGGTTTTGGATTCAACTGATTGACTTATCCTGGGTTTTATTTGAGATTTTGCTATTGCCTTTGATAGTTAGATTTTTTTTATTTGTGGCATTTTGATATCAGTATCCTGACTGACTTATTGTTCTGTCCTATAGTCAATAGGAAGCCAAATTTGTTTAATGACCACGTGACTCATTTAACAGCTGAAGTGATTTGCTTACGAACCACATCAAGCAAATTATGCCTTGCTTAGCAATGGAAATTCTGGTCTAATTGAAGTCAAGGACTCCCTATAGTGTGCTTCTCTTTAGGACTCTGCCCATCATGTCTGTGCACTTCCATCACTATTCTATCATATCCAAACCATAACCCCATTGGCACCATGAATGGAGTTAAGTCAGAAGCAATACTTTGGTTATTTAGGATTTCTCCTAAAGGGATGCAAGGTTCTTCTACTGTTCCATGTTTTGCCGTTTCAATATTGTGATAAGTAAGGTTCACAGAGTTAAAGGATGTATTGCCAGCTGAACAACCTAGCAAACAATATTGTGCAATTTGGATGGATTACAAACACATATTGTTGTATCCAAATTATAGGACAATAGTAACAGAATGAAGGCAGCAAGACTAACAAGAAACAAGAGATGAGGTCAAGTGCCTCCATCAGTTTGAAATGGCCACCAAACATTACTCTGATCTAACACTTGGTCTCTCACCTGAACTTATCTCCAACATATTTTCAAATCACCAAGACCAGGTGGATTACACTCCAAGGTTCTAAAGGAAGTGGCAGACATAATTTCAGAACCACTGAAGTATATCTTTCACAGATCCTGGAGCACTGGGGAAATACCAAAGGACTGGAAAAGAGCTGATGTAGTTCCCATCTTCAAAAAAAAAAAAAGGTGGTGGGGGGGAATAGGAAACTAGATACCTATCAGCCTGACTTCAATACCTCGGAAGATTCTGGAAAAGACAATCAAGCAATGAATCAGTGAACACCCAGACGCAAATAAAGTAATAACCAAAAGCCAACATGGGTTTGTCAAAAACAGATCATGCCAGACAAATCTTATTGCATTCTTTGACAGTGTAACAAAATTAGTGGACCAGAAGAATTCTGTGGATATAATTTACTTGGACTTCAGTAAGGCATTTGATAAAGTAGATCACAACCTACTACTTGATAAGATAGAAAAATATGGATCTACCAGGTGGATTTGTAACTGGCTAACCAACCACACTCAACATGTAGTTCTCAATGGAACTTCACCTACATCGATGGAAGTATACAGTGGGGTACCCCAATGCTCTGTTTTAGGCCCAGTATTCTTTAACATCTTCCTCAATGATTTCAATGAGGGTATAGATATCAGGGGTTGCCCCAAGAAGAGGGAGACAAGCTATTTTCCAAAGCACCTGAGGGCAGGACCAGAAGCAATGGAGGAAAATTAATCAAGGAGAGAAGCAACTTAGAACTAAGAAGAAATTTCCTGACAGTTAAAACAATTAATCGATGGAACAACTTGCCTCCAGAAGTTGTGAATGCTCCAACACTGGAAGCTTTTAAGAAAATATTGGACAACCATTTGTCTGAAATGTATAGGGTTTCCTGCCTAGGTAGGGGGTTGGACTAGGAAACCTCCAAGGTCCCTTCCAACTCTGTTATTCTGTTCTGTTCTGTACTAAATGGGTGGCAAAAGTATTTGGCTGCCATTAGATACTGTCTATTTAAGAGAGAAAACACTCATGCAACAACAGTATAATTCTTGTAAGTACAATTTAGTTTTGCTTCACTTATGAGTTGGGAACAAAATGAAAGCACAATAATGGGAATATGAGAGAAAAATATATTGCTAGGTCAGGTTTCTACTGTAAGTACAAGTAGAAAAGTTCATTTCAAGGTTTTGGCAACAATAGGAAAATGGTTTGCCACGGACTTCTTCCAGATGATTTTTGGCAGAATCTAAAGTCCTGAATTTCAGTCTTATTCATACCTGCATATTATTTAATTTATGGACCAATTAAATTTGCATTCTTCACCAATAATGGCACTTATGGTGGTTTAAAATAATAAAATACACATTAATAATGGAACCATAAGATTAATTTAAAACATTTCTACCCTTCCATTATAAAAGAGAGAAATGCATACATATTGCTAATACCTACGCTTTATTATAACACTTTATTACATATTCATTTATTTTGAACTTTTTCCATATCTTATATTAAAATAATTCCTAATCTGTAAACTATGTGATTATATAGAGCATAAAATATAAAGGAATCAATAGAACAGAGGCACACAAGTTTAGAATGTAAAGATTGGAGAATATTTTGAAGGGTGTGTAATGTAATCTAATTATTTACCCAGTGTAAGGAATCTACTACTATATCATTCTCTCTAGAAAGCCATCCAGTCTCTGTTTAAACATCTCCAGTGAAAGAGGCAAAAGTTTCCATTATTGCTTGTAGTGTATTTTTCCTCAAATCCCATATGCTTTCTTGTAATTCAATCCTACTGTTTCTTGCTATTTTTCTTGAATAACACTGACTATTCCATCTTACACATAATAGCCTTTCATATACTTGAAAAGCAACTATCCTGTCTCCTTATAGTCCTCTCTTCTATGAACTAAATATATCCAGTGCCTCCAACCATTCTTATAAGTGTGTCTTTCAGCCCTCTGATCATTTTGGTTGCTCTCCTCTGATCACATTCCACTTTAACAATGTCATCCCTAAAATGCAGTGTCTTAAAGTGGATAGCAGTATCACTTAGACTTATATACCACTTCATAGTTTTTACCGTCCTCTCTAAGCTGTTTACAGAGTCAGCATATTTCCCCCAACAATCTGACTCATCATTTTACTGATCTTGGAAAGATGGAAGGCTGACTCAACCTTGAGATGATCAAAATCGAACTGCCGAACTGCTGGCATGCTGGCAGTCAGCAGAAGTAGCCTGCAGTACTTCATTCTATCTAACCACTGCACCACCATGGCTCTGTACTGAGTATGGATCTGACTCGCATCAATTAACAACTGGATCACAACCATAATCTGCTGAATATAAGTCAACTAGTACAATCTTCCTTGCATCATGTATTTTTCAGAGGACCTTGTCCCATGTTGCTGAAAGCCTGTTGGGTTAGCAACAAAGCTTTGAAGAACTGTAGCAGTCAATAAGTAACCAATTCAGTTTCCTAAGATGAAATGTTTTATGCATATAAGCCAGTCTATTAGTCAGCACTAGTTTTCAGAGTCAGGTACAACTTCTCGACCAAATTCAAGGGCTTTCCTCACAAATAACCAGATGGCTGAGTTCTATAAAGTTATTTACAAATGCAGCTGTGAACATAATCTGGTTGTTTCAGGACAATGCTCCATTCTTAAGTTGGTTCTGAACTACCATTGATGCAAGTTACCAAAATATGATGGATCATCTAGGTTTCATCTAGATGTCAGACTCCTGAATGGAAAATAACTTAATGTCAACAAAGTCACATGGTGCAATATGATTGGGTTAGTCTTCACTGTGAGTTGTGTTGGGGGGACATGCACGAAAGGAGGCTCAGCTAATGTCATTGTACAAATGTTGTACTCTGACAATAAAGGTTGATTGATTTCTACTTTGTGCACTCTGCATTGTGGTGAAGTTTTTCTTTCTCTGCTCCTGATATTTTTTGCCACAATAGACACTTGTCCTCCTGTAATGTCTACCTGAAAATAAAGAGAAACTTTCTGACAGTGAGAACAATCAACCAATGGAACAGCTTGCCCTCGGAAGTTGGAAGTTGTCTTGAGACTTTCAAGAAGAGATTGGACTGCCATTTGTCATAAATGGTGTAGGGTCTCCTGCTTGGGCAGGGGGTTGGACTAGATGGCCTACAAGGTCCCTTCCAACTCTGATTATCTGTTATTATTATCTGTTATTATTATTACCCTTCAAATCTTTAATTCCAGAATGAGTATTTTTGCCTTATTGTTTCTAAAAGATTTGAGCCAAATACTAGATTATTTTTATAGCCCATGTGTGTCTAATATTATCTAGTTGTTATACATCTTCAGGATAAGTGTGAAGCTATATTCTAAAATAATTTTCCCATTCTACAGATTGTCAAAAAGAACATTGGAAAGTTGAGAAGCACATGATTACTATGCTGATGGAAGTAAATATCCAGCAGCATTCTCTGTTCCAATTGACATTCTATTTAACGTTTCCTTTCAATTGATATTCATTGAGACAACTATCTACCAATCACTTTTCTTTTTTATTTATACTTTGCTCATCACCATAGCATCTGAGTGCCTTACATAAATCAGCAAATGCATAATCATTTGGTGGATATTTATGCAAATGCATTATTCATTTTCCACATCCCTTCAATCTAGCAGTTTATAGGAACACTAAAAAAGGTAATCTTTCTCATTAATTCTGTGTGCTTTGCTATGGCACCCATTAATTATAACAACTGGCTTTTTTGTGCTTTATTTTTAACTTTTGCTTTTCTTGATGAAAACCAAATTTCGGCTGTAAAAGTTAATAGGCACTATAACAGTGTTATGACGATCTCAGCAAGGAAGCCATCTCATAAATGTAGTGAGCATTCCATAATAAATTAAGACAATAATGTACAAATATTTTAATTCATTTAATATTCTCATATTTATTAAAGTGCCAAAACTACAAGATTTGGAATGCAAACAATATACTCCCTGCTGCCAGAAACACGTGCAGCTCAGAGGAAGTGTTCATTGTATCATCAACAGAGGGAATGTGTGGAAAGTCTGCCAGAAGGAGATGAGATAAAGGAAGACAAAGTCTGAAGTAAGGGCACACCTGCAAAACATAATATCTGGATTCCCACCACATGCCAAGCCATAGTTTATTTTAAAATGGTTGATTGGACAAAAAGCAATTTGTTAAGTTTACACTATATGCTAAGCTACAGACTAGATTTTGTAAGCTAGATTCAGAGATGCTGCAATGCCAAAACAGAAGAAATCACATTATGTTTTAGATCTTCTTTCCTCTACCCCACTGTTCCTTAACTTAATGTCTTCTAAGGATGTGGTATTCAACATATGGTGGGGATACTACAGAAACTGGAAACCAAAACATCTACTATAGCCAAAAATTCATTAAAGAATTTGGGTGGGTGCACGCGCACGCATGTGCGTACATGCACACACACACATATATATTTACACACACACACACACATATCATATTTCTGGGGAGCTGAATTTGAATTAGCCTAAAGCCAGGGGTAGGATTCAAAGATCCCATCAACCAGTTCGCTACCCAGTTGCTGGGTGGGTGTGGCCATTATGGGTGTGGCCTACTGACACTTCTGGGAGGGCCGTTTTTCACCTTCCCAAGGGTCCAGAGGCTTCCCTTGGGCCTCTCGGAGGGCAAAAATGGCCTTCCCTGGGCTCTCCCTCCAGAAGCCAGAAACAGGCCCACTTCTGGTACTTCCGGAAGTTTATCCCCCTTCCAGAGCCTCCACATGGACTTACCTGCATCAAAAATGGGCCATGTGGAGATACCAGGGAGGGGAGAGGCAGGGTGGGTGGGGCCAGCCACTCAGTTCAAATACCAGTTTGGCAAACCAGATGCAAATTTTACATCATGTTCACCCGAACTGGTGCGAACCGGTAGAATCCCACCCCTGCCTAAAGCTGACTATTTACTCAATATTTGATCCAGTTTCCAGTAGGAAACTGGATAACATCATATCCCCCTCCCAATTCCAGTTTAGCCTATTCTGGATGGGATAGTACCCATCCCCAACTCATGCTCCCAAAGTAGCATGTCAGCAAGAAAGAAACAAGGTGTTTTAATAGTAAAAAATAAAATACAGTGAAAATCTGATTAACTGCCTTGAGGGTGGAATGCAATTTGATAATAACAAGAATATCACTGTTTGCATAGTATGACCCTATATGGGTTGGCTGTGACTATATCTCACGTACACTTTATGAAAGAATGGTATCAATACCAGTTGGGAGTACTGTATGATAAAGTGGAGTCAGCTTTGACTCTACTGTATATGTTCTTTTTCTCCTTTATAAGGTTTTTTAAAAATATCTCTATATATAAAGCTTTCAAATGAGATAAAGAAAACAATATGCTTGAAATATTAAATGAAGTGGGTCAAAAGCCTAATCTTATTCTTTAAAGGTCAATGAAATCAAACTGCATCTTTGCATCCATCATCCATGAATTTGTCACAGAACTATAGCCCAATCAGATGTTGTCAAAAAAATTGGAAGAGATCTGAAGGCTAATCAAGTTTAGGAAGAGTATCTAATACCCCATCTCTATAAAACCTACATAAACCCCTCATATCAGATAATTTAGCATAAGATAAAATGGCGGAAGAATCATCATAAAGTCCTTTTTCTGGATTTTGTCAACAATTCTAGTTATCATCTATGGAGACATTGAGGTTTAAATAGAAGAAGCATATAAAACGTCTATATCAAGACATATCAAACTTAAAATAGGGGAAGAAGTAGATGCTGGGGGCAGAGGGACAGACCTCTTTATGCCTAAAATATACAATAAATATTTTTGTGAATACTGGTCATTTGCAGCTCAAGATCTGCATATATTTATCATTCAACATAAAGGATTATTTAGTACAAAACTGTTTCATTCCTTCAAGCTCCTAGCAATTCTGGTTCCTTTCAGTTCAGTGATGTTAATACCACCTTAGCAGTAAAAAAAAAAAAGGAGGGGGGGGGGACAATTATGGTTCTTTCACCAAGAGAAATGCTTAGACTGGATCTGGATTTTTAGTTCATCTTGTTCCAGCAGGGTTACAAGCGAGTGTGTGTGTGTGTGTGTGTGTGTGTGTTCTCCTGTAATTTACCAGTACATTTTGGTTTTGCCTTCTTCAGAACTGGAGCTGTAATACATTGGGGAAAAGTAATTTTTAGGGTGGAGATCTGGTCCAAAGGATCCTGTTTAAAGCCTCAACAACCCCCGCCGGGCTGCAGCAGGGGGGGGTGACCAACGCGACGGGGCGCGCCCGCGCCAAGAGACCAACCCCCCCCCACCACCCAACCCCCAAGACAGGAAATAAAACGTGAGAGCTTCCTGATAGTCTTGATTATGTTTCGTCCACAAAACCTTTAATAGAAGCCAAAGAGGTTTCAGTGTGCTGGCAAAGATGTTTCAATGTGGAAAAGGGCCTGAGTCTAAACTAGGCCTCATTTCAATCTGATGCATCAGGTCTCTCTCTCTCTCTCTCTCTTTCTCCCTCTCCCCCTCCCTCCCTCCCTCCCTCTCAGACTGGCTTTGGTCTACTTTCCCGATGTTCCTACAGGGCTGGCGCTTTGAACATGGATGGATGGATGGATAGAGAGACAGAGAGACAGAGAGAGACAGGTAGGTAGGCAGGCAGGCAGGCAGGCAGACCTTTTGGATGAATGTATGGATAGGTAGGTAGGTAGGTAGGTAGGTAGGTAGGTAGGTAGGTAAATAGATAGATTGGTAGATAAGTAGGTAGGTAGGTAGGTAGGTAGGTAGGTAGGTAGATGATAGGTAGGTAGGTAGGTAGGTAGGTAGACAGAAAGGAAGGCAGGAAGGCAGGCACACAGACCTTTTGGATGGATGGATAGACAGACAGACAGACAGACAGACAAACAGACAGACAGACAGAATGCGACAGTGACAGCACTTTGGGAAAGTAGAGCAAAGCCAGAGTGGGAATTGAAGTCCACACAAGTTGCCAAGGTTGAGAAACCCGGCTGAATATATCAACCCGGCCATTCTGGTTAGAGTTTAGCATACTGTTTGAATCCAGCTTAGTCAATAAACCATGGCTAAGATCTTTGTGCTCCTTAATGCAGCTGCCCCTGTGCCCCTTTCTCCAGACCCCTGCCCCAGTTCTTTCTTTGGCATCCAATTTTGCAATGCCAACCTCCCCAGGGCAGCGATGCGGCTGACTTGATCCTCTTTGCATCGACCCAAGGTCCACTTCCATTGGGCCAAGCAAGGAGAGGCACTCTGCACACACTCAGAGACTCCCAACTTTGGGGAAGTGCTCCACCCATTTTTACGCTCCGCCCGGGAGAAGGAAGGCATGCGGAAGCAGCCCAGACCGGTGGAGGCAGAGGGAACGATCGCTTGGAAAATAAGCAAGCAAGCAAGCATAGAGCTCGGTCGGAAGAACCAGGCTGCAGAGGGAGGCTAGGTTCTAGGTCCAGGCCGGCCACGTAGAGCTGAACTGAACCAAGCCACGCGCCTTGGAGAGCTGCAGCTGCACCCACCCGCATCCTGCGCACAAACCCGGCTGGCTGGAGAGGCGGAGGCCAGGCGGGCGCTGCGTGCTCCCTTGTTCCCTTGTGCTCCAGGGAAGGGGGCCCTAACGGGTCCTCATCCACCCCTTTCACTACGTGCCTTGGGAAGGTTTTGCTTTCGGGCCTTCTGGCGTGCCTCCACCGCTTCCACCGGAGAGGGCAGCCTGCAAGCTAAGGTGCTCCCTTTCCACCACCTCCCACCTCTTCCCCCCCCAGGTTTGGCAAGGCTCACCGCGTGTGGTTTCTGCATTTGGGGTGCCGCCTATGGATCGGTGAAACAGTCAATGGGGTAAACCTGCAGGGCCAGCACCTCGAAAGCCCCCCTGCCGCCTCTTAGAGCCCCCTGCCAGGCCCCTTGCCTCTTAGCGCCCCCCCTAAGGCATCCCACTGCCCCTCAGGGGGTGGTACGCCCACTTTGGGAACCACTGATCTATACAGTTCTTCCCAAGGAGATAGGATAAGATGGTGTTGTTTAGTAATATAACAATATAACATAACAGAATAAAAGAGTCGGAAGGAACCTTGTAGATCATCTAGTCCAGCCCCCTGCCCAAGCAGGAGACCCTACACCATTTTTGACAAGTGGCAGTCCAATCTCTTCTTGAAAGCTTCTAGTAATGAAGCTCTAGTAATGAAGGCAAGCTGTTCTATTGGTTGATTGTTCCATTGGTTAACAAGCTTTTCCATTGGTTGATGGTCAGAAAATTTCTCCTTATTCCTATGTTGAATCTCTCCTTGATCAGTTTCCATCCATTATTCCTTGTCTGGTCTTCAGGTGTTTTTGAAAATAGATTGACCCCCTCCTCTCTGTGACAGCCCCTCAGATATTGGAACACTACTATCATGTCTGCCATAGTCCTTCTCTTACTAAACTGGACATGCCCAGTAACTGTAACGATTCTTTATATGTTTTAGCCTTTAGTCCCCTAATCATCTTTGTTGCTCTTCTCTGCACTCTATAAGAGTCTCAACTTCTTTTTTATAGTGTGGTGAGCAAAACTGCATGCAGTATTCTAGATGTGTCTTTATAGGGTGGCATTAGTATCTTGTGTGATCTTGATTGAATTATTCTTTTGATTCAATCAAAATTAAATGTAAGCTGTTTCAAGAAAAGCATTTAGCAATTCATTTATAGTAATTCTGTCAGTGCCAATACTGTTCAAGAGGTACTCCAGATATACCTGGAGAGAAGGACAAGGGAAAGAAGAGAAACTATTTTTATTATATATACAACAATGAAATCACAGCTGCCAATCATTTAATGGTGTTGGCCTTCATTTGCATTGAATTCTTCCCAAGAACCTAGGATGTTGTTATGTATTGGCATAATATATGTGCAGATCCAAACCTTTTGTAATTGACAGATAAAATTTTTGTCAATGCGCAGATTTTCTAAGTGTTGTCCAAAGATTTTTGGTATGGTACTCATTGTGCTAATAACCATGGGGATCATCAAGGATGGTTTATGTTATTATCTTTCAATTTTACTTTTCAGATTTTGATACTTTGTGATCTTCTCCAATTCTTTATCTTCTGTTCTACTATCCCTGGGTATTGCCACATCAATTATCTTCATTTTCTCCTTTTCAACCACAGTTAAACTTGGTGTGTTATGAGCCAATTCTTTATTAGTCTGTATTTGGAAATCCTACAATATTTTAACCTGTTCGTTGTTTACTACTTCTTCATCTCTACGTTCCCACCATTTTTTTCATTACTGACATACAATAATGTTTATAGAGGTTCCAGTGAATCATGTTGGTTAATATAGTATGTCACTGTTTATAACTGTAAACATAACCTTAAGCAATCTTTTGCTGTACTGATATTAAAGTAGCATTTACTTCCTTATTCCAACTTGGTCTGGGATAACTTCAAAGCATGTAATATGTTCAGCTTTTCCACCCCTAAAGTTAGAGACAAAGTCCAGTGACCACTATGATGAATATCACAAAATGCTTAATAGATGTTTGGGGATGAGGTTGGCTCATTGCTGTGTTCTGGCCTTTGGTAAGTGTTTTCTCTGAAATTTTGTTATATGCTCTCTAAATAATTGGATACAGTAACACAAAACATTAAGAAACTGCCAACGGAGTCCACAAATAAGGTCAACAATATCAAAATGACAAGCATGAGAAATCAAAGCAGGTCCCCTTTTAATGTGGGTCACACAAATCTCATACCTGTAAACGTCATAGTTTCAATCTGCTGGTCAGACCCACCAGTTCATTGGAAATGACTTAGTTTTGCTTCCAAACATAACACAAAGGAATCTATGGGTCAGCAACGGGTGAGTGTATAGAAAAAGAGGGCATGAAAGCTTCAATAAAGTTTCTCTCCCTGAAGAATTGTTGCCAACCATTTCTCTCTATTCATGATTTCTCCCTCTTATTTTATTTGATTTGGGTCAAGACAGAATGGGATCTGGAAAGAGAAACAGATAATGCTGCCAAGAGACTCCTGACAGAGTCCTGGTGTTAGACTCCACTCCCCCTGTAATGCCATGTTTGCAGATTCCACACTCACACACACAAAGCTGCTGATACACTAAAGAGGTAGAGCAGAAAAACCAGAAGACCGAACTAATTGCTTTGCCTATCAAAGGCTGCATATATGCACGTGCATTGTAAATAACATTATAATGAGGATAATAGCATTCAGTAATGACATGGAACAGATGCAATAAGGTAAGAATAGAGATCAACAATGAGAGCAGCAAATTTCATGCTGGTGTAGTTTTCTGCTAGTTTAAGAAATGGTGTATAGGACTTTAACTCAGTGGGGGGAAAGGCCCTTAATGTGATTTCGTTTTTGTTTTAAAGCACTGTAAGGAATGGTAAATTGAGGGAATAGGAGAAGATTGAGAGATTTTTCCCACTTTGGCTTTTCTTTGGTCCCCGGGAAAGTTAAAGTTTTTACATATTTCTCCAAAATTCTATCACCATCAAAAAGAATGTGCTTGTTTAATTGGGAATGATTCTAGTTAATTGTCTCTATACTTATACTACCATGCAACTTTTCACACTGCAAAACACATCGTATTTTATTTTCAGTCAAGGCTTCCTTTTATTACTTCTCTCAGAGATCTCTTGCCACCTTAGTGACTAGCTTCCTATATCAACTTTTTAAAATAAAAATGTCAAATACAATAAAAATTTGACATGCTAATTCATAAGGCCATGCAGATGGCTACCTGCCAGCCAACAGAATGCAGAAATATGGGCAATAGGACAATTTTTATTTTCATTTATTAATGTATATAATATAAATATAATGTATATTTACTTATAAATTTTATACACAGCCCATCTTACCTCAAGGTAACTCTGAGAAGGCTTCATTAATATAATATTCCTAAATAATAGAGTTATATTAGAATATTACAAATTTATTATACACAGTACATTAAATAACATAATCTACTTTTGTTGCCCTGAGGTGAAAAAAAAAAAAAAAAACAATTCCTTTAACCAGAATACTCAAAAACATTCTGAATTTTGTCCCATAGAAACCATCTCTAAATTCAATCCCATCGAATGTTCAAATCAAAGTGGAAAGTTGAAATAAACAATCAATTGTTTCAATTTTCTAAATTTATTTGAAAGGCTGGGTCATATTTAAAATTTTAACAGAATCAATCACTCAGATGGGACAATTTCACAAGACTATTAACAAAGCTTTTAAGTTTAATTATATCTTTACAACATTTTTATCTTGCTCTTTAGATAAAGATTTCTCAGAACAGCTTATATAACATGTAAAAAACAAGATAGACTATGTCAATTTTTCAACCAAAAAATAAAGGGATATCTATTTTTATAACAGAAAACGAGGAAAAAAAATATTTTAAAAGACAGCTAGAATAATTTTGCAGATACAAGCACAAAATGTCTCAGAGAACAAAAAGGGTACACCTTGGACAATGCTTCTTCTTATAAAATCTTTTTCATTGGCTTATTCAAAATAAACAGAGATGCATTTAAAAACGGGCTGTCTTCCAATTATTTTCTTCCTAAGAAGATTCCAACGCATTTTCTATTAAAGTGAAGCAAAACAAGTCTTTCCATTTAAAAGCAACTAATTATTTCTGTCACACTGTCTCTGAAGATGAAACTTTTTATTTTCTTGGTGTAATCTCATTGTGAAGTTGTGTTTTCTGTTTCAGAGGCACCAAAGTTACTTTGGGCATGAATAAAATGGATTAAAATGTTCTTGCTTTAAAGATTTCCTGATTGTTCCTAGTAGTAGATCATGTACAAAATGGCAAAGTGATCACAGGAGGTTTATGCAGGACATTTTACTAAAGCCAGAGATAAACTGTGTGTTCATCTTTTCTGAAGTCGATGGGTTATGCAAGCAGCAGGGATGGAAGAACTGAAGCAATAAATGAAGGCTCTGCAGAGGCCTGGCTTTCCCTACCGTCTCATATTATACATCTATACATTACAAGCACTGCTTGAACTATTGGCCCTGGCTGACACAATGGGTATTCAGAACATTAGATGTCTTTCTGGAGTCCCAGCCTCTTGTTATCAGCTGCTGTCTTGGCAGACACAGAAAATTGGCAGGGTTCTATATCTGTATGTGTATAGCCAAGCATATGACGATGCTGGGTGACCATCATGAAGGGGGGAAAAAAACAGTCCTGTAATCTAGCCTTATAATATGGCAAATGGGATGTACTAAATAAGGAGGTCCTCCCATTTGCCAGAAAGCAAATAGTAATTCAGTTACATTGGTGGGATGATTACATTAGACGACTAAGAGGTAAAAGCTTGGTTTGCAAAGATTTGTTATAGTGACTAACATTTCTCTTTCTGCCGAGTGTGTTGCTGGAAGTCACCTAGCGAGTGTTGTTCTAAGATGGGCAGGCATACAAGTCTAAAATAAATTTAAATTTAAAGAATAGGAACAGGAACGGGAGGGGAGAGGGAAAGACAAGACAGAAATCTTATTCAATTTGGACTATGAAAAAGCAGTGCAGCATACTCTAGCTTGGCTCCGTTCTCTCGTATGCTTGCCTGAACCACGTGTAACTGCACTGGGCAGTTATAAATTCTAGGTCACTATATTTCCATTTCCTCTATATCAGCCTTCCCCAATTTCTTGCCTGCAAGAAATACAACTCCCCAAAAATTGTAGCCAGTACTGAGGGTTGTAATCCAGAAGAAAAACTGATAAGCAGCTGATTTAGGTATCTTGAACCCTTCTTTTATGATAATCTCTGGGCAGGACCTAATATTAACATCTCAACAGTGGACCAAGTTATCCTTTGTCAGAATATCACAATGACTGTAAGTTACATCCATTTAGCACCCATTAAATATCACACTGCATAACAAGAAACATCAAGTTTTAAATATGGCATGGTGTGCTTTAGTACCCTTTTATATCTGATTCTCTATTAATGCTGAGTATTATCAGGTTTGTGGAGATAATGAATCTCAATGGCTGCTTCCATGTAAAAGCCAAAACAAAATTTAGGAAATGAAGAACAATCTTCAATCTCTAATATCTATTTATGAAAAAAAAATCTACCATAGTACTAAATTCCCACCTTACCCCTCACTGTTACTAGCTTTGCCTAGGATGTTAAATCTATGCAGAACATAATACAGATGATCTCAGTCTAATTTTTTTATGGAAAGAGATTTCAGTGCCAAGGACCTTTTAAAAGACAGTTACCTTTAATAAGGAAGGACAGCTGCAAAAGCTCTTGTCAGAGGTATTGCCTTCTCTTATCAGTTATGGAAACACATATCCTTTGGTGCAATTTAATGCATGGGTCACAGTATGTCCCATTAGATCAGATACTGCTGTGTCAAACAGCCACCCTCGGCACTGGTGAAGCCCAAAGCAATTCAGCGCAAAGTCATATATTCCACCAGTAATGAAGGCAGGTACGTTAATGACAAAGGTAGGAGAGCTTTGCAAAAATAGATTTTTTTAAACAATTACCTTGGTGGAATGCATTATGGACAGAACAGTTATAAGCCACTTCAAAGCAATAATGTATTTTGCAGATGTTGTCAGGCCCAGCCAAGCATGTCATAGAACAATCCAGCCAAATTGTAGTTCTTTATTTGCTCATACCACATGGACAGAGTCTTGCCAGACTAAACCTATATCATTCTAACCCTAACAAATATACAGTGTGAAATTCTAATGAGTTGCTATCCTAAAATTCTTCATCTTACTCTAACCAGTTCTGGGCTATGTATCTCCCACCCCACCCTTCTTTAAGTGTGCTTCCTCTATCCATCACACTACCTACCTCTTTTAGAGGTATTCCATTACAGGTGTAACTAGCTGGAGTTACATCAATTAATTTGATCTGAAATATATTGTCTTATCCAGAGTCAGGCTACAGGTCACTACAGCCAACACATTTTGGTCTCCAACTGGTGCTCCTGGTAAGAGAATTGTTAATTCAATACACCAGGTAGAAACAAATCTGATCTTTATTCTTCCAAATCCCATACGTTATTTTCACATAAGATTCTTTTTTTGTATCCAACTTATTTGGTTTATTTAAATACAGCTTTCCCCAACATTTTTAAAGTAGTTTGCCCAGCTGTATTCTGATATTTTTTGCAGCTCTTTTAACATAGACTTTTATTACTATCTATTTTCAACAGGAATGAAACAGGAAAGTAGTGTTCCAATATCCTGTCAAAGGGATAAATTCTATCATGTATATGTATTTTTTAAAAAAGAGAAAGCACCATGTTCAAAAGTTTCCAAGTATAAAACTTCATATCCACTTCATTTCTGGACACTGGATAATTAAATTTCAGCAGTGCAATCATCATCATCATCTCAACCACCTTCTTGACCTTCTCCAAGTATCTTATCTCAAGCTAATCTCTCCACATTTAAAAATAAAAAAGGGAAAGCCTTCATCATCTATGAGTTCCTCCCCTAAATATCAACATATCCAACTGTTACTTAATTTAGGTAATATCCTTGTTTGGATGAATGTAGCTGGGTACTTGGAACACCATATTTGATCACCTGTCAAATTGCCTCACTAACACCTCTGGTCCAGTGACCTCTAACACGGGCTATTTATGGGCAAAGGTTTAGCAGTCTTCTGAAAGGTCATGCCAAGAAAGAATGCTCAGGAAATTAACAGATAATAGGTGCGATGTGGAGAGAAGATTACTGCATTGCAATAATGAAGATTAAGAGGGGGAAAAAAGGTGAATGGGGAATGTTTATTGTGGGAGTGGAATATATGAAAATGGAGCCAATGCTCAAAGAAGAAGCAGAAGAGAGGAAGCTGGCTGTGTGTATTGGAAGTGAGCAAGGATGACATGGAGAATGATTTTTTTTTTAATAAAATGGGAAAACACTCTTGCTCACCCACAGAGAGACATAGACTGTGTGAATGTCTGCTCCTAGGAAGAATACTGTGGTTTTGTGAATCACGTATTTCTTTCAAATTGGAGTGGGTGAAGCAGTATGTCCCTCTCCCTTAAAAGTTCTATGATTACGGATGCCTCGAGTAGCTCACCTCTAGAAGTTGCAACCAGTACAATGTCTGTGCTGGGGAGTTGAAAGTGGAACAAATCTGTTGATGATCACCTTGGATCCCTTCTACACTATTATTTCCATTCTTTCTATTCGTTCATGCTGTCAACTCATAAGTTAGAGTTCCCTCTAACTGAGTTCCCCCAGTTAGAGGAAACTGGAGAAAGTTCCATTGCAATCTTCATGGCCATCATTGTCCAGCAGAATTGGATAACATTCTGCCAGGTACCTTTTGCCTCCCAAGGTGGTGTGATCAAATCTCAGGTAAAATTAGATGTCAGAAAGCTTATGAGAAAGGATAAAGCTTTCTTCCCCTTCCCACCATTCTCCACACAGATACAGAAACAGTAAAAGAGAAATGGAAAGAAAGAGAGAGGGGGGGAGGGAGGGAGGAAGGGAAGGAAGGAAGGAAAGAAAGAAAAAAGAAAGAAAGAAAGAAAGAAAGAAAGAAAGAAAGAAAGAAAGAAAGAAAGAAAGAAAGAAAGAAAGAAAGAAAGAAAGAATCTTCTCTGTAGCACAGGACTAGCAGCCTGTCAAAAAAACCAGCTGACCTAAAGAGCACTAAATTATGTTTATAGGGAGCTTCTGAAAAACCTGACAAATGCTATGGAAAGCACTAGTCAGCCATTACATGAGCTGATGTCTCAATAGAAGTCAGATATCTGAATTCTCCTACAGCCAACCTAAGCCTAAGCCACCATGAAAGGGGGGTTCCCGAGAGGCTGGAAGGGGGAGGGGGAGCCTCCAGCAGCCTAACATGGCCCTTGAGACATGGTCAGATTTCACTGCTTTCAATCTGGAACAGTTAAAGATGATTTTAAGCTTCTTAGGTTGTAGGCTAGAGATGAGGGCAATGTTCTGAGAACATGGCAACAAAAACCTATTACCTGGATACATTTCTGCTGTGGGTAGGAAAACGCACTGGTGAGCTAGAGATTTATCTATTTAGGTTCTCTCTCTTCTACTTTTATTCAGTTTTCTCTGCTACTTGATTCACTGAGCTGACACATAAGGCTGTAAAAAGAAAGAAAGATGTAGAATCCAGGATTGCTAAATAAAGCTTCCCCAAAGGGGAGAAAAATAGAATACTAATATTAATACTAGAACATTTGAACCTCACATAATGTTCACTTGAGCCAGTGCCCACCAATTTATTTTTAGTTCTGAGAACCAAAGCAGCATAAAAGCATTTGATTTAATTTAATTTAAAAATACCAAAGAATTGGCTTTTCCTGCGGCACTATTCCTTTCCTTTCTTGATCCAATGACTTCCTTCCTTTACCCTCTCCTCTTCCTTTCCTGCTCTTGCACTCTGGATATACATAAGAAAGCACTGACTGGTTTGCTAAATTGGTGGACTCCATTGAGCAGACTGTTAATTAACTAACCATCCCACTTTCTATTTTAAAGGTGAATAAGGGGAAGAAAGTCATTTAAGATACAAGGAGAAATCATTAGATTTTAAAATAATTCAGAGGAGAAAACTAATTGATATTTAAAAGGGACCCTTTCCCTATCTAAGTTAAAAGGTGAGGAGGTGAAAAACAACATTTTCTGATTGCTTTAATATTTAAATTGGCAGAGTAGTATTCTAAATGGATAGCAAATAGTATTCTAAATGGATAGCAAACAGGTAGTGACTATCAAATGTGTTTGTATCAGAGATGATACTCAGCAGGTTCTGACCAGTTCTGGAGAGCTGATAGTGGAAATTTTGAGTAGTTTGGAGAACCAGCAAACACCACCTCTGACTGGCCACACCCCCATCTATTCTCTGCCTCCCGAGTCCCAGGCTTCTTCTTTTGTTGCCCTGCACAGGAGAATGGAGCTGGAAAGCAAATTAGTGGGGTGGGGAGGGAATGGGATTTTGCAGTAACCTACCCTTGGAGTGGGGTGGGAATGGAGATCTTACAGTATCCTTTCGTGCCATGCCCACCAAGCCACTAAGCCATGGCCACAGAACCGGTAGTAAACATTTTTGAATCCTACCACTGGTTTGTATATAAACTGTGTGTTAGCAGTGTTTAACTGAAAATTAACTGTGCATTAGCTGTATGTATATGTTAACTGCATTTGGTTAATTTAATTTTTGACCTCACTATATTTTGAATTGGTCTTGCTCATTTTGGGAGAACAGAATCTGGAACGCTACTAAAAAAAATAATACTTGTAGCCTATTTGACCTAAAACTATTCATAACCCAGTTATAGAGAATATATAGAACATAGTATGTTGCTTAGGGCTGAGATCTCTACTTAGTGAAAGGATGTATTAGATCAGGGGTCCCCAACCACCGGTCCCCAGACCGGTACCGGTCCATGGAACAATTTCTACCAGGCTGCCGGTTTGCTGGGCACCGCCATCTTGTCTTGATGAAAAAGTGCTTCTGGTGAGCTTTTCCAGGTAGAAAGCAGTGTTTGGGTGCTGAAAGAATCCTCGCGCCTTAGTTTCATCGAGGGGGGCGCGGCTTCGAACAAAACTAAGGTGCGAGGATTCTTTCAGCATGCATGGCAAGGCGAGCCGAGCGACCATCCCGAAACCATCGTGAAGCCCATCGACACAGGTACAAAGGAGTTGAAGGTGGCGGGGAGAAGCGGGGGACGGCTGGCTGGCCGGTCACTCGGCTCGCCTTGCCATGTATGCTGATGCTGGTACCGGGCCACGGATGATTTTGTGATGCCGGTACCGGGCCACGGCACCAAAAAGGTTGGGGGCCACTGTATTAGATAACATCATCCTATCAACCCAGCCTTTGTCCAGTATTTATCTGATGTTAAAATAGTGAAAAAAACTATGTATATCTGATGGGCCGATTAGAGGAGAAAAATGCAATGCAGTAAACGAAGACTGTAGCCTATAAATAATTCTTCAGAATCCATTCTGGAGACTTATATCAGGAGGAAAGCTAGCTACTAAGGTAACAGAAAGCAGGATAACAAAAAAATATGCCCTTAGGAATGTATGGTGAACATTTCATGATTTCTCCAATGACCCCTACAGACATAAACTTCTAACAGAGTGCAGGTAAAACATGTTTGGCAACTGGTTAAATGTGGGGTGACATCCAGTGAATAGAGGTACTTGAGTATTTATGTACATATATGTTTATTTCCAAGTCAGTATATAAACATAAACTAATGAGCTGTCATCCTTTGAAGGAAGTGAGTATGAAACTATAACATAATTGTAGCAATCTGATCAAAGACTTGAAGGAAATGGACTCGTCAAGAGGAAGGCATATGCCTCAATCTCATCGAGGCTTGTATACATGTAATTCCCCACAGCTGGCTTCTGTATGAATCTCAGGGTCTTAATGAACTCAGTCTGGGCTCTTGAAAATGTCTCTCCCAGCAAATCTAACAGAAGCTAGGGGGATTCACAGTCCTACAACACTTCCTCAACAATCAAGTTTCTTGTGCAACAGCTCCTCCCTTCCCACATGCTTTCCACACTTTTTGTTCCATGACTGAAAAAAGTCATTTTGAATCGCCTCTTGTCTAAGAGTCAATAGTATGTCACTGAACATGTTAAAGAAGGTTTGAGGGAAGCAGTGTTGAAATATCTGCTTAGTTGGTGTATACTCAAGGGGTGACCTCGAGGCACTCATATTCCCATCATTTAATGGAGAACCAACTCTGCAACACAAAATCATAGGGAAGATGAGAACAGGCAACAATTTTCCCTTATTAAATTAACAATAAAAATATTATAATCACCCAAATTTCTCATTTTGAACACTTGTCTATGTAGTCTTTTTTTTTCTTCCTATATTCCATATCATACCATCTCTCTTTCCCCCTCTCATTCGCCATTGGGGTTAGTTTCAAAATTAGGTAATTTCTCTCAGGAATTCATAATGATATCAAAGCAAATTTAATAATATTTATGCAATGTATCATGGAAGAGAAGAGTTTCTATTCTATTACTTCTATCTTTCTTCACCTATCATTTTTATTTCACTGGTCCACATGGACCACATTTTTAATTTTATTGGCCTTTCCTTTCATTGAAATGTTAAAGGCCTTTATATATTAGTACTTCAAGGTCTCAACATGGCAAAGACAATTTCATCCAGCCTTTTTCATATGCAACTTCAATTTCCCTCAAAGCCTATCCTCCCTGTGAACCATTTTGCAGCCCTGACAGCACCCCAGAATGTATAAAACCTAAACAGCTGGCATATTTTGAAAGATATGAAAAGTTTGAAGGATGAAGTGAATGATTTAAACTTTGAAGAAATTTAAACCATTCGTTTCATCCCTTGAAACTTCTCAATCTTACTAGCCCCCAAAACAAGCCAAAAATATGTCTTTACTATGCAGTGATATGGTCACATCCAGAGCCATAGTGGTGCAGTACTGCAGGCTAACTTACTGCTCATTCCAGGAGTTTGATTCTGAGCAGCTCAAGGTTGAGTCATCCTTCCATCCTTCCGATGACCCAGATTATTAGGGGCAATATGCTGACTGTGTAAACTGCTTAGAGAGGGCTGTAAAGCACTGTGAAGCGGTATATAAGTTACGTGCTCTTGCTATTAGCTACACCCCTACAGTCTTTGGAGGCCTAAGAAATCTCATTACCATCCATCCCCAAAATATTGTATATTTCTACTGGACATATGGAAATTAAACTACTTATTTCTCAAACCAAAGACTCTATTTCCAAATAACCAAATACCCCCACCAAAGTGTAGGTTTTTACCAAGAAAGAAAGCTGTTGGAATGAACTGCATAAGTTAATACTTTGACTTAAAACTAATGTATAGAAGTTATGGAATCCATTAAATCAGCTGCTGGATGGCTTATCTTAGAATTGACAGTGAATAAGCAATTAGGCCCTTTATTCTAATATGGATGACACTCTGGGGCTCCAGGCTGTCAGTCTCTCATCACTGACTGGGCTGTGGCTGAATGACAGTAGCTCAGAGGCCACAGTTACCTCCTTCATTATTTCTCCTCATAGCGTATCTGAAGATTATTCTGTCATTCATCTTTCCAGTCTGCTGGGCTCCCTCTCCACCTTCCCAAATTCTAGTGCACTTCTTCAGAGACAGTATTCCTCTATAGAGGTTGGGGGAAAAAGTAATAAAGGCTTTATCAAGTTAGATTTAAAATGCCTGTATTCCAGCATCCTGCTTCATGTGGTAACCAACTTGATGATAAGCAGAATAGAAACAGGCTAACATTAATTATTGCATTCATATGCACCATCAAAATAATATTGAAAACAGCACTGAAAGAGCCCACCTGGAATCCACATTGTGTATACTACACCAAAAATCATATTCAATTTAGTGAGTCTTAAATAATATATGCACTCGAAAGAATGCTAGTGTCAAGCCCAAAACTAAGAATGACACATTGTGATTCTTCCAAGCTGAGTTTTTTTATACTTTCACATCTGTAGACAAAACCTTGCCAGACTGAGTACTCTGTTATCTGTTTCTAAAAGGTACACTGTGAACTATTAGAGAGTAGGTGCCTTCTCCCTATTTCACTCACACATACTATCTGGACTGAGTTGTCTCCTACACCTCTGGATTACCCAAAGGTGCTTTTTTCAACGGGCAACTGGACTTTCTTTGTTTTTTCCTTGAAGATGTTTCACTTCTCATCCAAGAAACTTCTTCACTTCTGACTGCAGTTCTGGTGCTGAATGGAAGGGTTTATATTCTTTCCAGTCATTTGGTCATTAGTATTCTTTCTGAGAGTCATTGAGGTCACTTGCCCTCAGGTCACCTTAATAGTGCAAATGGGTGTTGAACTTTCTTGGAACTGCTGAAAGGACTGTGTTGTAAACAGGAGATAGGTGGTGTTATATCCGTCCGCCTCTGTTGATAGAGGACTGTTCAATCTTAACATGGATGGCCTCTTCGACCCCTCTTTAAAACCAAAATCCTTCAATTCTCTACCACCCAGTCAAAACTGAAAAAGGTTCTTGGATGAGAAGCGAAACAGTTGGCTTTTGAAAAAGCACCTTTGGGACAATCATGACTTGGATGACTGAGAATCTCCATAGACACCTCTGGAATATACCTCTCTCCTAGGACCCCATCTCCTTATTACATTCCATCATAGCTAGTGTCTTTCTCTTTAGTCCCTCCTTTAGTCCCTTTCCAACAGAGAAAGAGAGGACCTGAAGTCAATTAGTTTTTATTTTTTTAAGTTGTAGTATGTGGGGTGGGGAAGTCTGAAAAAGAAGTTAATGTGATATTTACATGCTAAGCATTTAAGTAAATTTACTAAAAAGTAGACAAATATTAGAAAATTAGAAAGATAAACTAGTAAGTACAATCCACCAATGAAGTGTTGCCTACACGCTGTTCCAGGCTGTTTCTTAAGCCAATTTCACAAACTGTAGTCATGGTTGACAATGGAGTTGGGTTGGTTCTCTATTGCAAATCCTAACTCCTTATTCTCATGTTTCTGCTCTTCCCATCCACACAGGGAAAGTCAGTCTTGCTGATTTGTTCTTTTGTGGACCTGTCTACCAGTGCCTGCGTTTAGGCATTTCTTCATCTCTGTCATCTCCATGCCTTTGTTTTGCTTTCCCAGATGTTTGCACACATGGATACCCCTTCCCTCTTCTCTCCCTGGACACTAATGCAGACCATTCCACTCATTCACTCTGTCTCTGTCTCTCTCTGTCTCTCTCTCTCTCTCTCTGTCTCTCTGTCTCTCTCTCTCTCTCTCTCTCTCTCTCTCTCTCTCTCTCTCTCTCTCTCTCTCTCTCTCTCTCTCACACACACACACACACACACACACACACTGACACATCCATGGTACTATTGTAGGTCTGTTACTACAGTAATCAAAGCAATAGAGAACAGATTGGTCTTTCCTCCCTTTATAGTTCATAGAAATTTTATAGCAGAGAAGAACTGATAAGTAGAAGTAGAAACAAATAACAGCATTCCTACATCCCTACATTAAAGATTAAAAAAACGAAAGAGGGAAGTTTTGCAGTACTAGTAATATGGGGTAGGAAACTAGGACAAGCATTTTTCACCCTGCCTGGACAGAAAGGATGCTCACAGGAATGTTTAAGAGCTGCATGGAGCCCTGGTTCCCTAATGTTGAGAAAACTTTACTCACTTAATGGGTCATTATTTTTAAAAAAAACAGCAGGTGTCAGCCAGTAGAAAATATAACTACCCAACCACCGAACAACAATATGGCTGTCTAGGACAGCAATTAATTGTTGGAGGGAAAATCATATTACTAAACACTGCAGGCAATCTGAGCTAGGGTTGCTACTGGAACAAAACAAAATGCGGGTGACTATCTGCTCAGAAGGGTCTAAAACAGCTTGGGCCAGGAAAGAATAGTTTTGAATGGAAATTGGAGAAGAATGGAAGGGTTACATTTCAATAGAAAGGGTTGAGTGTCCCACTCGGGCAATAGGCCAAGCAGAAAGTGGAGATTTACCCTTAGAAAGACATTCTTCTTTCCACTGTATTGAGGATGGATAGTATCAGATAGGGAGGATTTGTTATCATAAAAGCAGCCACTATTAATTTTCATTATCTTTTGTAAGTTTTTAAACTATTGCTATACAATTGCAATTGTTATTCTGTTATCCATTCCTGTTCTATCTCTGTTTTTTTTGTTTGTTTTGTTTTGTTTGTTTGTTTGTTTGTTTGTGAGAATCCCTTATCCTACTTTCACCATCCTAGTTTGGAAAACTTAATGCCAATCTGCTCTCTTTACATACATGTGCACACATAGAATATTATTCATTTACAACATCCTTAAGTTCTTTTCTTTTTCTTTTTTTCTAGTTTTCAAAATTATGTTTCAAATTTTCCTGCCCTCAAAATACCAGACGTGGAGAGGCTTCTCTCCTACCAATAACCTTGGATGGTCTTACCACCAAACCTGAACATGGCTCTCCTGTTTGCAAGAAGACAAAATTATGTTCAATAAATAAAGGCCCCTCTCTTCCTCTTCTGTTTAATTGTAATATGCACAAACATCTGCTTCTGATTTTAGTTAACACTGATTGCTTTTCAGTAAACAGGCGCTTCCCATGAATTTTTTTAATTCTTTTTTTTAAAAAAACCAAGGTCTAAACATTTCATTTTAAAATAGTACACAAGTCTCATAGCATTTTGCAGCTGGTAAACAAAGGATAGGATGGTGGATAGATTAGATTCTGTTGTCCTCATCATGACCATTCATAGTACCAGAGTCATAGATTTCCCTTCCATAATTCTTCAGAAATAGTTTCCTCATTTCTTGCTAAAATACATAAATGCATCTAAATATTATAATGATAATCAGATAATCTGTTTCAATTCTTTTGCAAAGTTAATGTTTTTATTACAATAAGCTGGAAATTGTATTATATAAAAATTCCTTGTAACTCCCTTTTGGGCATGTAACATCTGAATCATATTACAGTAGATCTTAGTTCAAATAATTATCCCTGAAGGTCAGCAGGCAAATTATCCATGCATAGAAGAATTCCCCAATGCCCTGAAGAGATTTTGTAGCTGTGTGTTGGGTTTAAGAGGCTGAGTTGAGCCAAAACCATCTTCATTTTCATCTAGGTTCAAATTACTTCAGTTTTCCCTTAATTGTTTAATGATCTCCCACCCACCCACACAAACACATATATTTTCCACATTAATTTCCATATGGAGCCATGGAGTCTTCAGACCAATTCTGCTCGCTATGATATTCCAGAAGAACACCAGCCAAGTTAGCTGAAGCTCTATATCAGGCTTCAACAGACCTGCTTCAGTCAAAACAGAAAGTTTTCTTCAAACTGATTCTTATGTTCTAGCTCAGGAATTGCAAAAAATAAAAATAAAAATTAGCACTTGTGCTCTCTTGTCCAACAACAATATGGCTGGCTGCTTCAGTGGTGGGATTTGATTTTTTTTTTTTTTTTTTACTACCAGTTCTGTGGGCACGGCTTGGTGAGCGTGGCAGGGGAAGGATACTGTAAAATCTCCAGTCAGAGATGATATTTGCAGGTTCTCCGAACTACTGAAAATTTTCACTACTGGTTCTCCAGAATTGGTCAGAACCTGCTGAATACCACCTCTGGGCTGCTTCTTTTAAAAATGAGCCCACTGGTTTCATCCCCTTAGGATTTCTCACAATTTACAAGCCGTAAATCAGGAGTCAGAGTCTAGTAATAAAATTCACCTTTTTAGCAGGGCAACTCTAGGCTCTTCTCTCTATGGCTTGTAAACGGAAGAACAATAATGAATCCTAAAGTAGCCCTTTTTCCATTTTTGAATGACAGGACTAACTGAGGGAAATTACTTTAACCCAGAAGAATCTGAGGGCTTTTTATATTATAGTCAGTTTTCCCCTGTCCCAGTCCCAAATGGATTTTTGTTTACGTGACATAATAACCTTGCCTTTGATTAAATTAAGTATGTCAAGTAAACAGTGCCAATATGGAAAAACAAAATTTTGCCAAGTAGTCAGCTCACTTTCATTAATAAGAATCCATTTCCCTTCTGCTGGCCCCTCCCCCTTCAGATTTTTATTTAATCTGTGTTCCAATATTACTAATTGATATAAATTTACCTTCTTGCACATTAGATTCAATATCTAAGATGTTCTCATTACAACAGTTATGCTTGAAGGCAGAGTTTCAGGTTGAGCATCTAAAAATAATCTGCCTTGGAATTATATGGAATATGTTGCATTGTGGCTGGCAGCTTTGAATAAAGTTTGTTAGAGTCCATCTTTCTCTGATTCAAAATCTACTCATAAAAATATTGTGAAACAGTAGTCCAAAAACACATTTCAGGCATATATTTGGGGAAGCAGGGTGATATAAGAGGGGGCTATTGGAAACTTTTTCTTTTTCATTTCATTTAAAACCTTCATTTGGCCTTTATATTAAACTCCATTTTGCAGGAGAAAGTTACCCACAAAAACACCATATGTTAAAAAGATATGTGGATAATAGACAAATACAGATTTAAAGAAAAGTAAAAGAAAACACAACAGACTTTCATGCTGTTGCTTTCTAAGAGACTAACACAGACTAAATTTATACTGGTCTGCACATCTCTTATTCCATGCATGCATGAACAGTGTGGCAATCTGCCGGTGTCTCTGCACAAGTGTATGAATTGGCTTTAATGTGAGGAATTAGGTGAAAGGATTCTACCACGATAAGATGCCAGCTTGCATAATGTTGCCAAGCAGGGCACAAATCAAGGACATTTACTTCTACTCCAGCTTGTTTCACTTTTTTGCAGAAATTATATCTGGCCTTAGGACTTGTTACACTCAACCAGCCTAGCTTACCGCAAGATTCTGCAGTGAAGACCAAGGAACTTCAGATACATTGGTAATGTAAGGTTGGAAAATTATAAACAAATTAATTTGTGTGGATTAAAAATGGTAGGATGCCATGTCTGTATTTCAGCATCTTTGCCTTTTAACTAGCAGCTTGCTGTGAATAATATTAAGAAATTATAGCTGGCAAGCAGAATCACAAAATAAGGCTTCCCCATTTGGTTGTTGTGCTCAGAACATTTTTTCAGCTGGCTTACTAAAGGCACCTTTATGCACCAGTTAATGTAGTCTGAGTACCTTATATGGCAGATTCCATATTGATCTCCAACACACCAATTTCAGTTGCAATTACAGTGAACAAAAAAGGGGCAGCGATAAGCTAAATTCTTTAAGCCATCTTCTCTTGGCATTGAGTTGGATCCCATTTCCTCCATCCTTCCCACATTGCAATGTCAGGGGTGCAAAACTGCCTTTGAAAAACCAGAAGTCTTCAGGATTTGATTAGAAGATTTAGGAAAACTTTGGTGGCCAAGAATTTGCTTAAAGTTAGATAGGGGGAACAAAAGTCTACAAAATTGGCAGATCCACATCACATTTGTGTCCAAGTAAATTGGGGATGTGATTTTATTTTACTTTAACCATGATGCGTATATTTCAGTGTGAATCTATACATTCTATTTCTTCTCCATTTTATTTCATAACAGCAGCAACTATCAGTTTCATCACAGTCAGACGTCCATAATGTCTATCATAACATGAACCAAATTACATTTCTTTTACTCATTTCATAGAACCAGTTCAATTGGGCCTGTAAAAATACTTTGATGCATTTTTTTGTTTTAAGTTGGGACTTTTTTTTTTTTTTTTGCTAACTAATGGTTTATAGTTATTTTTATGTGATCTTTATTTCATATCCTTTTTTTTGGAAATACAAAAAAAAACCCTTTGTAATTTCAGCTATCAGCTTCTACTTCTCATTTTAAAACCTTAATCATCTTCTTCCAGCCTAGCTTCTGTCAATATATATTCTACATATAGATTCAATAAATAAGGGAATAATATATAAACTTATCCCACTTCATTGCCAACCTGGAACTAGTCTATTTTACCATGTTCTGTCCAGAGTAAACTATTTAATTCATTTTAAAGGGGAAAATAAACCTGTTTGTCAATCTGCTTTCTTTGCCTCCACTACTTAAATATGATTTCACTTCATTTCCAATCTTGTTGGAGCATCTGATGTGCAATAAATGAAATACCAATGAAGAATGACATCAAATACCAACAGATATAGCAAATGTACAATAGGAAACTTTTGCTAATTATATTTCAAAGGCTTTCAATGAGCAATGATTGTTCTATTGCTATGGAAAGAATTCTATCAAGACCTATTCACTTAACATAATAAGCAAAGGATAGAAGTTTATAGAGTAAACTTCCACAAATGCTTCTGTTTGAATTGTAAATCCTCCTTTAAATCTGGATGCAGTCAAGCAAGTTTTTAGTCATTGTCCTATAAATAACTCAAGAAGACTGACTTCTTTTTTTGAGCAAGGAGTAACATGTGGAGACGCAGACTGTTCTTCAGCAATAATCCACTTCACTGAATGGTTGGTTTTCTGCACTGTGTTCAGCCTAGGATGATGGGACAATTGTGATACTTATGATCAGCTGCCTGTCCTTAAACTACTTTGATATAAATATAATCCCATTATCTAAGATGACAGTTTCAGGCAATTAGATTTGAAAATAATTGCAGGGGTTCTAGTGAATTAAATGTTTGTGAGGACAATAAATCTATTTGGAGTTCCATAAGATGGCCCCCACAAGGTCAATATGAAATCTTAATCAAAGTTTCTTGGTCACTTCATGGCGTGCCTTTGGAAAGTTATATCAAGTAACCTGGCACATGTTTCATACATTTATAACACTGTTAATATTCAAGAAAGCTCTTGGCCATCAGAAGCAGCTTTTAACCAAGGTTTTCATGCAAACTATTTTAGGATATGCTTCATGCGATGTGGTTAGAATGGTTAGGTGAATCACTTCTGGAATAACAAAATGATTTCTCCATAAGAGATAACCTTTATAGACAGATATCTCACAGGGGCAAGTTCTGAATGCCTTAAATTCTTCTGGTAGCTTGTCAGTTGACCAGCCCTTCTACACCCAATTTAATAACAAGCTAATCAGTTAATATCATTATTTGATTAGCCTGAATTTTAAATCAGGTGAGGGGCTGTAGGATTAAGACTGTCAATAGTAGCATCAGCATTGAAAACAGGAGATTCAGGATATGTTACTGTCCATCCTGGTTTACAGACAGGTGTGTAAACATAACACGAAACAAGAGTTTTCAAGGCTGCATGACAAGATGATAATATTAAGAATGTACATGAATGGCCCCGTTTTTTGACAAGGTTGGGGGAGGGGAAGCAGGATGGCAGCTGAAATTGTGTGACTGAAGCTCTGTCCATTATTTAAATGTTTCATACTTCCAAAAGAAGTGGGGTTTGAATATGCAGATCCAATAATCCTCTGGACTTCTTTTAAAAAAATATCTTTCTTTTAGCTCCTGAGCTTCCTGCCAGATATCTGTTTTTCCTCCTTTATCACCAATAATATCATGTTGGGCAGAGAGAGCCAGGAGCTATTGCTAACATAGAGAGGCTTCTCGCACAACTTCTATGGAACTCTGAGCTAAATCCCAAATAATAAATTCTACCCAAACTGGTACATACATTTTTATGTACATACATTAGGGTTGTTTCAAACCAGGAAGACTCTAACAGAGTTTCAGTTCAGGCATTTTGATTTGCATGAGTATGCATTGCCTTCCAGTTCTACTTTGGAATCCTATACATTATTTTTTACCAGTAGTCCCTGTGACTTCTAGAAAATTCAATTCAGTCACCAATGGGTTAGGTTATTTCAAATGGTTCTCAACCTAAGTCCACAGATCCCTTGGGGGGGGCTACAGTGTCACAAAGGTTTGTTATGATTTAATATTTTGCTTTATAATCTTAAGTCATGGGGGTTCATGGCCAAGGCTATAAAAGGTACTTAAAGGGAGTCTGTGGTGAAGAATATGGTTATTTCATTTAGTAAGGCATTTATGGTTACTAATTAGATATATCTACTTCCAACATTTTCTCTAAGTTCACATCTTTGTACAATAAATGTAAAGGAGTTCCTCTAAATGTTTCCCCACACCCCAAAAAATACCTTTTCATGATATTAACAATCTAAATTTACTCAAGCTATGTAATTATTATTATCACCTTTTAATAATAAATCTTTTAAAATGTATTTTCCTCTCAAGAAACAGTATATTGATTATGTAGCTAAATATATTGGGCTGCCTACTGGCTTACTGGCTCCGTTCACACTAGATGTTTAATCAGATCAGGTCAAAATTTACCTGATGGACTTATATAATGTGTTATGTTTTCGTTGTGTATTTTAGTTTTTCGTGAATGCTGTTTTGTTAGTTAATAGTTCAATATATATGGAAACTCAGAAAATGCGATAGTTCAGAAATCAGATTAAATATGTTGTAAAACTGTGATCACAAGAAGCTCTATAGGAGAAAGGTTGCCCTAATGGTCTTGTTCTAGCTATGGGACACCTTCGTTATTTCTAAAAAGAAGGACATGTTTTCAAAAATAGCATTTAAGCAGCATTTTAGAAGGCTAAAAGAATTTTTAAAAACCAAAGAAAGATGAGCTATGAACAGACATTGTGATGGAAAAGCCACTAAAGTTGGTGGCTCTACTCAGTCATGCTGGATAAAGGGAAAATTTATATATGCACTCCTGAAAATTAGCACTCTTGACATAAGCACGTTCCAAAATAAAGTTCCTTACCAATCTTTAAAGCCCTTGAAAAAGAAAAAAAGCAAAGATGAAAAAGATTCACACTTTGAACAGAGCTGACCTCTTTGAACTCAATTCCCATTTGACCTTGAATATGATATTCAATATTTCATAAATTACTTTCTCTATTTTAACATTTCACTCTCAAATGTATTTGTTTCAAGATCTTTAAATGGAAGGGAAAGGGAAGGGAAAGAGGAAAGTTTTCAAGAACCACCCTGGCAAGCAAGCAGTTTTGACTATGACAGCAAGGTCATTTCTTTGACATATTCAGGGGATGATTCCCAAAGAGCTCCATTATGTTCCCTCTAAAATATGAATAGTATTATCAAAGTTATGGTCTACCACTGGAGATTCTCATATTCAGGAATACGATTTTAATGCATGGTTGCTAAATTTTTTACCTTTACACTATATAGTGTGAAGTAACGCTATGGCTAGCTTAAAACTAATGTCTTCATATAGAAAAATAAGAATACAGGAAATTATATAAAAACACCTTGTTCTGTATAGAATTGCTGAAATAATATTTTCAAAAGGATTTGGTGGGGGTGAGGTAGGGAAAATAATGAACTTATTCTGTAACTCAGAATAATGTTACTATAGACACAAACACACACATCTGATGGGTTTTTAGAATTGGTCATGATGTCTTTGTCAGAAAAGAGTACTGAGTACATCCCGTAGTGAACATTCAAACTCATGAAATCAAAGACTCTATCAAATAAAGTGCACATTTCTCTTTTAGCTTTTTCTTGCCTATATCTAAATATCTTTGGGTCAGGAGATAGAATAAATGGTGGTGGTGGTGGTAGGGATTTCTTATATTATTCTTGACCTATGTTCCCATACAGATTTAAATTAATTGTTCTTAATTTCAAAATAAATAAAAGAACATCAGATTGAAGTCATATCAGCTATTCCTATGGTTGGAAGAATGCTGAGGCATGCAGGTGAAAAACCCATACTGGCTTGAAATGCTTCCATCAAATCATTATGGAGCACAACAAAATCATCTGTGAAAACAATAAGCCATTCTGAAATGCCTCCTGCTATAGCTGATTTGTATGAATCATTTTTAAAACTCTCACATTATTCATCATAGACTAAACATTATTAGAACATATGTGCCAGTTTTGACATCTACAGTAATAGAGTATTCATAGGAACATAAGAAGAACTCAACTTTTAAGGTGTGTCTAATGCTGGATTATGCTAAATCAGAAGCCAATGTCCACAGTAGGACATTGGCTCAAATAGCTTTGTCTCATTTGTGTATCCCAGCAATGAGATTCCGAAGCATTCTCCCTTCTGATGCTGCAAGAAAATAATGGCTATCAAGGGTATAGTCATTGCTGTTTTATTTTCTATAAATATGTTTAATCCACTTTGAAAGCAACACAAATTAACAGTCATCACACATTGTAATGCCTGATTTCGAAGCCTGAGTATGCCCTTTGTAAATACTTCTTTTTTTCTGTCCTGAATGTCTCAACTCTCAGCATTTCTCCCATTCTCCTTTTTTTTTTCATTCTGTTTACTGGTTTGGTTTTTTTCACAACATGGATAATATCATACATACTTATTTGCAGATGGCACCAAGCTATCAGGAATAGCCAAGATAGGCTTAAGATACCGAAGGATCTTGACAGACTTGAACACTGGGTGATATCTAACAAAATGAAATTCAATGGTGAAAAATGTAAGGTCTACATTTAGGCAAGAAAAACAAAATATGTATACAGTACAGTACACAATACAGTATATGAGGTACCTTGCTCAATAGTAGTAATTGTGAGAACAGTCTTGGAGTTCTAGTGGATAATCACTTAAATACGAGCCAGCAGTGTGCTGCAGCTGCCAAAAAAGCCAACACAGTTCTAGACTGCATAAACAGAGGGATAAAATCAAGATCCCTCTGTTTATGTAGATGAATCAAGATGAAGTGTTAATACCACTTTATAATGCCTTGGTAAGGTCATGGTAGAGTTTTTCCTGCCTAAGCAGGGGGTTGGATTAGAAGACCTCCAAGGTCCCTTCCAACTCTGTTATTCTATTTATTTATTCTACAGATTTAAATGGCTGCCCACACAATAACAGAAATTTTAAGTGGCAAACAAAGATGAAATGTAATATTGTTCTCAACATCAGTTAAAAAGAAAGAGGAGGGAACCAAGTTGAGGCTGCTATAAAAGTCTCAGTATCCACATATCACAAACTATCATGCCAGAGTTTCAGGGCTCCGTTAACATCTTGGCTCCAGGATGGCATGCTTATCAAGTCCCACGTTTCACTTTTTTTTCCTAAGCTAAGCTATTGTAAATACAAGAGTCCTTAATATATGACCGTTCATTTAACAATGGCCCAAAGTTACAACAGTCTTGGAAAAAATGACTTACAACCTGCATGTTGTGATTCGCCGGCAGCCTGTGCAGATGGCAGTGGAATCAGACAGTCGGGAAGAACAGGGACCAGTCTGGGAGTCTGCAGAGGACTTGGACGAGGGTCCTGCATCCAATGCAGAGATGGGGCCAGGACCATCTGGGAATGGTGTTCTGACTCTGGAGCCTCTGGAGTCTGCCAGCAGCAAGGCAGAGGATCAAGGGGAGCCTGTTCCCAGTGCACATGTGTGCAGAGCTGCTAGAAGGCAAGAGCAGCTGAGACAAAAGGGGCAACTCAGGAGTGAGAGTTTGAGCTGAGACAAAAGGGGCAACTCAGGAGTGAGAGTTTGAGGTGATAATCCTCCCATAAGGTATTATAAAGGACAGGCACAGGTGAAGAAACCTTTGTAGAAAGCAAAATCGTTCGTTCTGTTCTGATTAATCCTTGAAGCTCTGTATGGACCTTGTACTTGTTGGTTTTTTATAGTTCACTTGGCACTTTTGTTGTTGGCAGCAATTCAATGGAGAGAAAGTGAGTACTTATCTCGAGGGACTGTTTGGGACTCATTACAGGCTGGGAATGAACATAATTCCCAGCGTTGAAATAAAACAAGAATTGTTATAACTAAGTGTGTGCTTAATCACAGTCTTGGAAGCCTTGGTCAGAACATTGCATTTGTCCTTATGACTGTCACATCACCAATGTGGTGACGTGATCTCAAATTGGGCACATGGAAACTGACTCACAATTACAACCAGTTGCAGAATCCTGCTAATTATATGATTGAAATGTACAACCTTTTTTGCCAATTTCTAGCCAAAAACAAAAACAAAAACCACCAAATGGGGAAGATGGATCAATTTAACAACCCTGGTGATTTGCTTAATGACCATTGTAAAAAGTGTCAAAAAATCAAGTCTGACTCAATTTACAAATACAACAACTTACAATGGAAATTCCAGCCTGAATTGTGGTCATAAGTAAAGGACTGCCTGTATAGGAGAGCTGTACCAACCATTCGATGAATAATCTATTCCTATATATTGTTCCCCAATACCCCACCAGCATTCTTTCTACAATGTGCTTTCCCAGTCACTTAACTTGTCAAATCTTTTCATCAACAGTTACAACAGTAAATGATCACACTAAGTCAGGGGTGGGCAAACTACGGCCCGCGGGCCACATCCGGCCCGTTGGTCTGTCCAATGCGGCCCGCCCCTGAAAAAAAAATAGCTGGGCGTGGCGTATTGCCCTGCGCCGCGTGGCCCCCAAAGCTGCAAAACAGTGCGGAGCGCTCTCGGGTAGGAAAGAAAAGAAGAACTTTGCAAAGGCCTCGGCTGGGAGTTCAAAATCACCTTTGAGTGCGACCTCTCCGAAGGTGAGTCCCCACCGATCCCCCTTTTTCGGGGCTTCCAGGCTTAAACTTTGCAAAGGCAAAGTTTGCAGGCGGGAGCGTCTTCCGGCCAAGGAGCGGAAGGGTTCCGCCCGGCGGGCGGGCGGGCTGCTTGGAGCGGGCTGCTTGGAGCCACCTAAAGCTAGGCCGCTGCTGGTGGAGCCTTGCCCTGCCTTGGTGCCCCGTTTCCCGGCTCGGCGGTCCTGCTCGGACGGCACTTTAAAAGCCTGCTCCCAGCACCCGAGCAACTTCCCAGCAACTTGCGGCTTCCTTTTTCCTCACGGGCTCGCGCCTGGCCCCGAGCCGCGTGGCGGAGGGAAACCTGGAGCACCGCCGGAGTCGCCTCCTCCAAGCAGCCCGCCCGCCCACTGGGCGGAACCTTCCACTCCTTGGTGGGAAGATGCTCCCGCCTGCAAACTTTGCCTGTGCAAAGTTTAAGCCTGAAGCCCGGAAACCCGAGCAACTTCCTAGCAACTTTCGGCTTCCTTTTAACTCGCGGGCGCTCGTGCCTGGCCCCGAGCCGCGTGGCGGAGGGAAGCCCCTGCGGGCGGGCGGGCTGCTTGGAGGAGGCGACCCGGCAGTGCTCCGGCAGCAGCAACAGGCAGTTCTGCCTGGGCTCCGCTCAGGTGTCCGGCTGGGGTTGTCAGGAGTTGCTACCGCCGGCGCAGCTCGCGTGGCTCCAGTCCCGCGTTGCCTTGGGAAGGAAAAGGCAAAACCAGGAGCCGCTGAGCCTGAGCCTCCGGTGCCGCTGCTGGTGTTGCAAAGCACCGCCGCGGCTCTTCCTTTTTGCCTTTCCCTTCCCGAGGCAACGTGGGACTGGAGCCGTGCGGAGCCACGCCGGCGGTAGCAACTCCTGACTCAGGGGGCCTCCGAGGGGAGGGAAGGGTGGGGGCGATTCCCAAAAAATCTTGTGCTGACCTGGCCCGTCTGTCAAATTTTAAAAGTCAATGCGGCCCTCGAGCCAAAAAGTTTGCCCACCCCTGCACTAAGTCAATACCTACTGTTTAAATTAACTAATGCTAGAAGCCATTTGTTTGTTTATATGATTTATGCGGTCACACACAAATTACTCCGGGTGGTTAAAAACACACACATAGAGGTACACAGCAAGTATCATGAAAGTTTCCATTAAACATTTTCCAGCTATTCTATAATCTCAACTACTTTCCTGGGTTGACTGAGTAGGTAATGACAAGATGTGGTACTTCACATGACACAACTAACCACCAGAAGCACTTTTAACCAGTGGTGGGCTGCAACCAGTTTAACAACCGGTTCTGTGAGCACAGACTCCCTTTAACAATCCACTGTGCCGCTGAGCTGAAAAACATGGAAATATAGGACAGGATAGGGTGGGAGTGGGTGGGCGGGACCAGCTGATCATTGGAACTACTGGTTCACTAGAACTGGTCTCAACCTGCAGCATCTCACTACTGCTTTTAACTCAAAATAACCCTGAGGTTGTGTGGGGGAAAAATTGCTCCTCCTTGACTCTCCTCATGACTGTGTCAAAAAAAGAGAACTACTGGACCGACAGTTCAACCAAAGTGCCCATTGAGGCAAAACAATCTAAGTTTTTTGATGAAATATCAATGGGTACTTTTGTTGAAGTGTCAGTCCAGTATTGGATACTTCATCAACCAACTTAGATTGTTTTGCCTCATTGTGCACTTTTGCCTTGTTTGCATTGAACTACATTTTACAGCACATTTGTTCTAATGGTTGGTCTGACACTGATACCTGACTTACAGCTTCTCCAAATTTCCCAGAGGTGACAGAAGCCTTTTCTTTTCTTTTATATTTCTTTCCATAATTCTGAAGTTTCTGTTTTTGTTGACCCTTTCCAATCAGAAAAAACCAATGCAAACATTTGTCTTGTGAGTAGTTCCCTTGGATTGATACGTAGGAGGCCAAGGGTGCTCTAAAACAGTGTTTTTCCACCTTGGCAGCTTTAAGAAAGGGTGGACTTCAACTTTCAGAATTCTTCAGCCAACTTGCTATGAGTTGAAATTTACACATCTTAAAGATGTCAAGGTTGAGAAACACTAGCCTAGATCTTGTTATTGCCAGCTATTTATCCTCTGTATTTCTGCTAGCCAGAACTGGTGGCTTTAGCAAGGATCCCAGTTTTGTGAAGAACGCTATGAAAATGTTCATTATTTCTTCACTTCAGTGAAAGAAAGAGAGAGAGAGAGAGAGAGAGAGAGAGAGACAGAGAGACAGAGAGAGAGAGAGAAGAAAGAAAGAAGGAAGGAAGGAAGGAAGGAAGGAAGGAAGGAAGGAAGGAAGGAAGGAAGGAAGGAAGGAAGGAAGGAAGGAAAGAAAGAAGAAAGAAAGAAAGAAAGAAAGAAAGAAAGAAAGAAAGAAAGAAAGAAAGAAAGAAAGAAAGAAAGAAAGAAAGAAAGAAAGAAAGAAATGGACAGGAAGAAATGGACAGGAAGAAGGCCTCCAGGCTTCTTTTATAGCTAATTAAAGAATAGCTGTCCCAACACAAAACCTGAATCTTACAATCATGATCCGTCAATGCATAAATGATAAAGTGGTCTCACTGAAAGAGATCGTCTTAAGTGAACAGGTCTATAAAGTGTGAGCACTGAAATCTCTGTCCTTGAAAATGTTTCCAATATTCTCTTCACCTTTAAAATAAATTGCAGTAGGTCTACATCTTTCATCAGTTTGAATGAGACTGAAGTAGCATTTTTTGAAGCATTTTTTCTTCTTCACCAAACTGGAGATCCTTTGAGAGCTGTTCACTGAGTGTTCTTCATTTGATATCATTAAATAATTTAGTGTTGGCAGAAAATTAATCCCTTCACTGCTTTACTCAAGATCATTATTAGCAATTTAAAAGTATCCATTGCAGTATAGATTCTTGTAGGACTTCCTTTTTTTATCACTTCATTGCAAGAAGTACCAGTTTCCTTTCTTTAATTGGAACCGACTTTTAAGACTAACAACATTTACTCAGGACTGTGAAGTTTGTTGGACACCTGTGTTAAGGGGCATTTCCAAAAACCTGTGAAAAAAAACCAAATAAATATTTTACACTTGTTAACTCTTTTCTTCGTAAAAATATATTAAATTCTACAAATATATAGAAATTGAATGAATGACTAAAAACACAAATGTCTCTAACATTTCCAGTTCTTAAGTGATGGGGGACTGTGTTGCATTTCTTACACTTACATGTAAATTAAATTAATTCCCAAGAGCTCATGCATCTCAGATTAAAGCACCCCTAAGAGTAAAATCCAGTGTGATATTAATTCCCATTAATTTCATGATCTGCCTCAGTGCGTAGTCATATGAACTATTCAGAAATCTAATTTTATTGTCATAATCTAAACACGTATTTATCTGATATGAGAGTAGTTAATACCACCAGTTTTGACTATTGTTTTGTCTTTGAGATTCACACACACACACACATATATATATATAATGTATAATTAATTTTACTATTTTCAAAGATACTTTCATCAGAAAAAAAATGTCTGCTTGAAACTTTCTTAGATCACAATTTTGTTAAGGTTTTTTTTTTTTTGCTTTTAAGTTGAAACCCTTTAAAATAGCCTCTCTTTTTCTCTTCTTAATTTCAAAAAGACACACACCAAGAGTCCTTGATCTTCACTGCTTGATCTTCACTGATTTCAAATCTCTCTCAAGTTGTAAAGTAATTAAATTATAAAGTGTTCAAGAAGGTGAAGCTTTTGCCAATCAAATGTCCATGATAGCAGCTAAGGACACATCCATAGGCCTGCAAGCTGCTTGATCCACAAGAAACTAAATTCCTGTTGTCTCCTTGCAAGGACCACTTTTTCTGGACCACTGCTGGGTGATCTCCCAATTTCTCCTTCCTCCAGACAAATTATCTCCTGGCTGGCAGTTCCACTGCAGTGGTGTCTAAGCTTGTGTAGCCACTCACAGACCTGTTTAATTGGCCATAACACCTCACTTAAAACCAACAATTGTTTTGTTTTTGTATGCCTCACTAATTTCATCTCAAAATCATCCTGAGGGTTTTGGTCAAAGAGTTGTTACAATATCCAGTGTTAATTATCTTTTGTTTACTGATGTTGTTGATCCAGCATGTAATTTGATAAAGCTTCATCTTTAAGGTAATGTACATTTCCCAATAAACTTACAAATTTTCTGTCTAAGCTGAAGGCTCAGTAAATATATTTTGTAGCTTAGCAGCTCTCAAACAATCCTTTAAAAATGTTCGTGTTTTCTATAGGTAGTTAAATCAAGAATTTAATAAGAGCACAAATTTTGAAAACACATATTGAGACAAGATACAGGTTTGTTTTGTTCAGAGGTACATGTGATTGTTTCTGGACTTCCTGCGAGGTCATACAATGTGTGTGTTCATGTATTATGTATGTATGTATGTAGTGGAGATTATTTGGATTATATATCATGTTCAGCCTTAAAATTTGGTCAACAACATTGTCACTCTCTCCATGAGACAGGTAAGAATCTTGGGACAAGGATATTATGGCCAGTCAAAGGACCATAAAGTTCAAGTCCCATGCCACTAAAATTCACTCAGATAAATGACTGACACAAGTGCCAGATTGATGTAAGACAATGTACTAGAAGCCAGGAGACAATGAGTTCCAATCTTGCCCTAGGCATAAAGGGGCCAGTCCCTTTGTCTCAGCCCTTGAAAGAGAGCTGGAAAACTCTCTTTTTATATTCTATATTATACGAATTTATCCCTGTAACCATTAGAGTCAGGACTGACACTATGGGCAATAGCGATAAATATCTTACACAATTACCTTGGAATATTGGAGCATTAGAATTGGAATATTCTTTATTAGCCATATCTGATTGGACACACAAGGAATTTATCTCTTGTGCATAAGCTCTCAGTGTACATACAAACAACTAAGTGATAAGTCATAGATCATAAAGATACAAACAACAAATGATAAATCATAAGATACCAGTAAAAAAAAAAGGTATGGGAAACATGAGATGAGGAAGAGGAGAAGGATAATAGCAATACAGCCCTACTACATGGGTAAAGATCTTTAGCATAAGACAGTACTATGGGAATTAGGGGTTTAGCAGATTGATGGCATGGGGGGGGGAAGCTAACTTTGGGTCTAGTTGTTTTGGAATGCAATGCCCTATAGCCATGAGGGTGAACCAGCTGATTTTCAGCTACTTTGAGGCCTTTTTTGGCCTCCCACAGGCTCAAGGGAAGACTCTGCAGCCTTTGCAAGCCGAAAAACAGGCCCATTTCATAACTTCCTGTATTTCCAGAAATACTAGAAGCGACGAAAAGTGACATATTTTTTTTTGGCCTCCAAAGGCTGCAGAGGCTTCCCTCGAGCCTCAGGGAGGCCGAAAAAGGCCTCAAAGTGGCTGAAAATCAGCTGGGAGGTGCGTAATGCAGGTAAAAGGGTGGCGGGGAGATTGCATGTGAATGCACAGGGGGCATGGGGGGCTGCACACATTGCCTTCTGAGTGCTGGCACGCACAATTTTCATCACAGGAACCCAAAAAGTTTAGCCATCACTGCCCTACAGTGTCATCTTGAGGGCAGAAGTTAAAACAGTTTATGTCCAGGATGTGAGAGGTCCGTAGATATTTTCACAGCCCTCTTTTTGACTCATGCAGTATACAGGAGGGATGGTTTAATGGTGGACAGAATCACATGCATTGGAGCTCCTGAGCGAAAAAGAGATGCTGAGAGTCCCTGGTTTTTAGGCCCTCTGTTGGGATTTGTATTTGAGTTTTGTATTCTGATTGGTTGTCAGACTCCATGATGGGCCCATACAGGGGTAACTTGGTAGGTTGTCTTTTGAGTCCCAGGCTTGGTTGACTCTTGCTGGGTGATGATGTAATGTAAGGGCTTTGGGCAATTGCTATTATGGCTCTGCTTGAAGGAGGTAGATCTTTGTTATGTAGAATACTCTGGCCCAGGCCTTAATGGCCCATTAACAAAGGGGAGTGAGTTTCTGCCTCTCTGAGTTTCTACTTCTCTTTTAGGGAAATATTCTGCCTTTTTAATATATCCCAAAATATTTCATTTTTCTAGGAGAGGGGTGGGTGCTAACTTCCTACACTTATAGAATTAGGCTTTTAAAAAGGTGACCAATGTAGTAAACTCATTTTTCCTCTCCACCTAAGGTGTGGAGAAATAGCTAAAAACTAATAGCTGTTCCTGTTTCACCTGGTTTGTCCATAAAATATTCTGACTTTGTGGAGTTCGGGTGTATTGGTCCCCTTCAGTGGTGGGATTCAAAAAAAATGTACTACTGGTTCTGTGGGTGTGGCTTAGTAGGTGTGGCGTGGCTTGGTGGGAGTGGCAGGGGAAGGTTACTGCAAAATCCCCATTCCCTCCCCACCCCACTAACCTGCTTTCCAGCTCCGTTCTCCTGTGCAGGGCAACAAAAGAAGACTCAGCCAATCAGCTGGGACTCAGGAGGCAGAGAATAGATGGGGGTGGGGGCCAGTCAGAGGTTGTATTTGCCGGTTCTCTGAATTACTCAAAATTTCTGCTACCGGTTCTCCAGAACTGGTCAGAGCCTGCTGAATACCACCTCTGTCCCCTTGTCAATCTGCTTGGATAAAAATTATTCTGTTCATAACTAAATTGATCCTGGTTATCTGTATATATGCATACTGTATGTGTATGTGTGAGGCATATGCCTGTTGTTGTAGTACCTGGTAAAAACACACACCTAGCAGAGAAAACATCAGCTCATGGCCTTTCCTCTCCACAAGGTTCTTTTGAACTGGATATTGAGGACATTAAAGTGAGATGTTGCTGCCCTTTTCTTGCTCACTGCTCTTCCTTTCCATATATTTCCCTTAGCAAGGTTAAGGTTCTTGGCTCAAGGAGAGGAAGGAAAATCCTCTGCTTCTCCACGTTTAATCTGCTTTTGTAACAAAACCTAAAAAGAAAGGAAATTAAACAGATGCATGTTTGAGGAGAAAGAGCCTATTTTATTTATCACTCAGTCCTACTTTACCTTCATTGACCTAATTACTTCCCACACCAGGGGAAAAGAGCACAGAAGAGCTGAAGGAGCATGGCTGCCACCTAGTGGACATCAGCTGCCAAAAAGCAAAGATTGAATTCTTGAGGCTTGATGTTTTAATATGTCTAGCGCACAACTACTGTATGGGTGACCTTCCTTGGTGTGCTGATGTGAAGGCTGAGGATATCTGCATTTTACAACTCTCCGCCCTTTCATAAGCACTAAGACCTAAGTGACTGAAAATTTTAAAGTAAGAGTGAAATCTATTCCTCCAGGAGATAAGTGAGCATACAAAGGGTCTCACCAAATGCCAATGCATTTTAAAGAATCTACACTGGTTGAAGGGGGAAAAAAATAATGCTCTTTGATAATATTAAGGCAAGCTTGAAGAAAACATATAATGCACAAGCTGGATGCAAATATTTCTGAAAGAACCCCAAGAGTGTTGGCTACCTTCCTACCCGAAGATTTATAATTCAAATTCAAGCTTTAGAATGCAGAATGAACAATCATATCATAGCCTTGCCTCATTCTTTGTATCTGATCTTCCTGAGAAATTATAATGATCACTATCATTTTCAAGAATTGCTTTGCAGGGATTTTAACAAGACTTTATATTAAAATGAATATGTCTCGTACAAAATGATCTACACTTAGTGCCCTGAATAATATTGTGGTCAAGCAGCAAAAGGCAAATCATATATAGATATGTGTGTCCTGTGTGTGTGAATAAGTGAGCCAGTGTGTTAGAGAGGTTATAGTGTTGGAATGAGATCAAGGAAACCCCTGGGTAACTTTGAGCTAGTCATTATCTCTTAGACTAATACAAACACACAAACACACACACACACACACACCCTTCTCTTTCTGTCTTGGATGACAAAGTTTGCATAAGAAGGTTAAAAGAGGGGATATAGCGTGTCCAATTTTAGACATACAGATAATACAGATAATACAGATAATTAGAGTTGGAAGGGACCTTGTAGGTCATCTAGTCCAACCCCCCACCCAAGCGGGAGACCCTACACCATTTCTGACAAATGGCAGTCCAATCTCTTCTTGAAAGTGTCAACTGATGGCGCTCCCACAACTTCCGAGGGCAAGTTGTTCCATTGGTTGATTGTTCTCACTGTCAGAAAGTTTCTCCTTGTTTCCAGGTTAAATCTCTCCTTGTTCAGTTTCCATCCATTATTCCTTATCTGGCCTACAGGAGCTTTAGAAAATAGCTTGACCCCTTTCTCCCTGTGGCAACCCCTCAAATATTGGAAGACTGCTATCATGTCTCCCCTAGTCCTTCTCTTTACTAGACTAGCCAAGCCCAGTTCCTGCAACCGTTCGTTGTATGTTTTAGCCTCCAGTCCCCTAATCATCCTGGTTGCTCTTCTCTGTACTTTTTCTAGAGCCTCAACATCTTTTTTATAATGTGGTGACCAAAATTGGATGCAGTACTCTAGGTGTGGTCTTACTAAGGTTTTGTAGAGTGGTATTAGTACTTCCCTTGATCTTGACTGTATCCCTCTGTTAATGCAACTTAGGATTGCATTAGCTTTTTTGGCGGCCGCTGCACACTGCTGACTCATATTTAGCTGGTTGTCCAGTAAGACTCCAAGATCCCTCTCACAGTTATTGCTATTGAGCCTGGTTTCACCCAGTCTATATGTGCATTTTTGGTTTTTCTTGCCTAAGTGTAGGACTTTACTTTTCTCTATATTGAATTTCATTTTATTAGATATAGCCCAGTGTTCTAGTTTGTCAAGATCCATCTGGATCTTGAGCCTATCTTCTTGGGTGTTAGCTATTCCTGCCAGCTTAGTACCATCTGCAAATTTGGTAAGTTCCCCTTCTATTCCCTCATCTAAGTCGTTAATGAAGATATTGAAGAGTACTGGGCTTAAGACGGAACCTTGTGGCACCCCACTGCTTACTTCCCTCCATGTAGACTTAGACCCATTAAGGACTACTCATTGAGTACAGTTTGCCAGCCAGTTGTGAATCCATCTAGTGGTGGTGCTATCTATTCCACTTTTTTCTAGCTTACTAAGAAGTAGGTTGTGGTCTACTTTATCGAATGCCTTGCTGAAATCTAAATATATTATGTCCACAGTATTTTGCTGGTCTACTAATTTAGTCACTGTGTTGAAGAATGAAATAAGATTGGTTTGGCATGATCTGTTTTTAACAAACCCATGCTGACTGCTACTTATTACTTTACTTGTTTCTAGATGTTGGCAGATCTCTTCTTTTATCTTTTCCAGTATCTTCCTGGGTATTGATGTTAGGCTGATTGGTCTACAGTTTCCTGGGTCTGTTTTTTTTCCTTTTTTGAAGATGGGAACCACATCAGCTCTCTTCCAGTCCTCTAGTAGTTCCCCGGTGCTCCAGGATTTTTGAAAGATATGGTGCAGTGGTTCTGAGATGACCTCTGCCAGCTCCTTTAAAACTCTGGGATGTAATCCATCAGGCCCCGGTGATTTGTTTTCATCAAGATCAGACAGGTGTTCTCTTGCTATTTTTTTGCTTATTTTAACTTTTATTTCTGGTCTGTCTTTTACAGTTATGTTTTGGGCGGGTTGAGCTATAGTTTCTTTTTGCATGAAGACAGAGGCAAAGAATGAGTTAAGCAGTTCTGCTTTCTCTCTGTTGCCTGTTACTTTCTTGCCATCTTCTCTCTTTAGTGGACCGACTGTTTCCTTGATTTTTTTCTTGTTATTTATATGTTGGAAGAAACTTTTTTTATTATCTTTGACTTTTGTTGCAAGTCTTTGTTCGTTCTGAGCCTTTGCTATCCTGACTTCGTCTTTGCAGATTCTGGCTATCTGCTGATATTCTGCCTTAGTTATATGTCCTTCTTTCCATTTTTTGTACTTGTCCTTTTTTTCTTTCAATTTGCCAAAGAGATCTTTGTATAGCCATGCTGGTTTCTTCTTGGATTGGATCTCCATCAAGATTAGGTCTTGGATCTCCATCAAGATTAGGTCTTTTCTAGAGATTAACTGTTCATTAAAAACAAGCCAACATAAATACTTTGTTCTAAAGAGGATTGGTCATAACAATATAGTGTCCCTGGAAATGCAAGAATCCTCAGGATCTCATGCTTTGATCAAAATGACAAAAACAGCATCATGATAGCAATAGCACTTAGACTTATACTCCGCTTCACAACCCATGGTACAAACTCTGTGCCTTTCATATGTTTGTGTGACATTGCAATGTCTGTTCAAAGAGGGTGAAATTCAGCAATGAAATAACACTCCCTGGATCTCACCAGAGATGGTATTCAACAGTTTCTGACCAGTTCTGGAGAACTGATAGTGGAAATGTTGAGTAGTTTGGAGAACAGACAAATACCACCTCTGACTGGCCCCGCCCTCACCAATTCTCTGCCTCCCGAGTCCCAGCTAATCGTCTGGGTCTTCTTTTGTTGCCCTGCACAGGAGAATGGAGCTGGAAAGCAGGTTAGTCAGGTGGGGAGGGAATGGGATTTTGCAGTAACCTTCCCCTAGAGTAGGGTGGGAATGGAGATTTTACAATATCCTTCCCCTGCCATGCCCACCAAACCACACCATGCCCACCATGTCACTCCATGCCCACCACACCACGGCCACAGAACTGGTAGTAAAAAAAATTGAATCCCACCACTGGATCTAACCTGTAAGTGTATCTCTGCTGCAACTAGTGTGAGAATTGCAGCTAAAATCAAAGCAAACTGGGAAGCCCAAGCACCAATGATAGAGTTATTTTGCTAATAACAAAGGAAGAATATATCATGCTCTTAATGCTCTATTCCTAAGAGCCCTGGTTGACTACCCTATTACATATTAGATGCTCTGTGATTTTGTGAACCACTTGATCATAGGAATAAGAAACACAGGAGACCTTTAATTGACCTTGAACATTCTGAAAATGTAACTATCACCAAATTCTAGAATCTAAGCTAGGGTTGACAGTTCTTAGTAGTGTGATTTTATAAGTCCACACTGAGCTTTAGTGATGCATTTCAAAAAGTATTGAGTGTATTTGCCCAATGACCCAATTCTTCCTTCATTTCTGTCATTTACAGGTAAAGATGGCTATTTATCTAAACTCACCATCATTTATACAAAATATGCCTGACGACTCATTTCCAGATAACTGGTAAATGTCAAGAATTTTCAAGTACTTCCTAAAATTGTCCAGGATGCTATCTGGATCCTGAACTCTAAATGCTTAGCAATCATTTATAATAAATATTTGTTGTAGAGACACTGTATATATGTATATTGCACTTCGTATCTCCATTCTCAAGTCTAGAAGGTTTTGTTGGAGCAGAGATACTTTAATTTTTTTCAGTTTAATAGTTTTGAATGACATATTCATATTCTTCATTACAAATCCCTATAACATATGATGATTTATATGGAGTTAGAAAAAATCCTAGTTTTCAAAGGATAGCATAATGAAGTGGGTGCGTGTTACAATGATCTAAATTTAGGACGGAAGTAATTCAGTGCTATTAAGAAACATCTTAACCAATTTAGTCAACCTTTCACATTCTATTTTGTAACAGCTTTTGCAAAGTTTTAGTAGAAAGAAAACAGAAACACTTTTTTTTTAAAAAAAGAAATCAAGTTAGCTTTTCTCATTTGCAGGAAGCTAGCATCAAACGTAGAATGTGCAATGTCCTGCTGCTACGTGTTTTGGTGACCCAGGTGCCAAGATACAACACATTGACTTTAGTAGAATAAGTATCAAAAATAGGTTGAACTCAAACACATTATCTCATAAATCTAGGAATATCCACAAAAGGAGAAGGGCAAATTATGTTGCTTTCAAACAACTTCTCTTTAAGGATGCTTTTCACCCATCACTAAAGGTATCTTGTTAATTGTTTGATTCCATTCAGCAAACTCTCAACTGCCTAAAAATTTAACACCACATTTGCTTACTACATATCATGTGCTATATTTCTTGTAATAGGTTATACTAAAATGCCCGGCACTGGTGACAATGTATTAAAACCAATTCTCATCAATTAAATTAAAACTTTCATTGGCAAAGTACAGCTGCTACAAGCAACGTTTTAAAATGCAGATTCTTGCCTCTTTTTGAAGCACACCCTCAATTAAATATAATAAGCAATGTGCTGTTCTTAAACATTTCACTACAACAGATGTAGTGTAAAAATACATGGATTTTATTTTAAAACATGTCATATTCCAGTTTACCAAATACATTCATTTATTTGTTTTAGGAGACTGAATCAAGATGGAAGCATACTATCCATTAAACAATCCTGTTTTCAATCAGTTAGGTAAATGGGAGAAAATTTGAAAAAGAATAAATAAATCAGATGGAGCAGAGCTTCTGGAAATACCAATACAGACTGGCCCAACCCAGCTGTGGCCAATGCCAACCTTGCTAACACAAGGGCTGGTGGGGTGGGAATGGGTTCCAGGAGGAGGGTACGACAGAAAGGGGGACAGGCCCACAGCTGAGGAGTGAGTACAAGCCATGGTGGCAGCTTCCCTGAAGACAACCCTCCTCCTTTTCCTTTTCATGCAATATGCTGGCCAGCTGCTGCAGGGCCGGGAGGGCACGCACAAGCAGGGATACCCTCCTCAAGTGTGTGTCCGGGCTCAGCCAAAGCACAGCAAAGGCACATGGAGCGGGTGGGTTGACCTGCTAATGGGTGAGCATCTTTGGCGAGGACGCTCCAGCTTTGTCTGAGCCTGAAACCCAGGTTGGGCATGCAAGATTCAGCAGGGCCACCCCCTTTTTCCCACTGCCCTGAGCTTCTTTGCTCCTTCAGCTGAGCGGTGCCGCTAGCAGCTATTGAAAAGCATCTTCCGGGAAGCAAAAGTATACTTTTAAAAAGTATACAGGCTTCTATTCCAAATATCTCTGAACTCAGACAGAGGCTCCAACCTTGGATTGTATGCTATAGGATGACAATGGACAGATAGTAATTGATTAAAAGAAAATCAAAGGAAGATGGAAAGAGTATACTGAAATATCTGTCAGTGTTCCAAGTGACATCCTCCAAAGTAAAAGACTCTGAGACCATCATATTCTCAAAGATCCATTTTATTGGAGAGGTCATATTGGCACAGCTGGGGAAAACCTGAATCGGAGAGTTCCAGGTTTCCCCCAACCCAAAGAAAACCAAGATCCAGCCCCTGCACCCAACAATTCACCACATGGCCCAATCAGATCTTCACATCAACTGGAGATAACCCCCTTCCAGGTGCAGAGTAAACTGTCCTTGACTCTCCAAGAAAGGAATGCTATTATGGCTACTCTTCCACCGCTCCTTGAAATCCCCCCTCCCAAATTCCTAGGCACTGAATGTGGCAGCCCAGAAGCCTCAAAAGAAAAATGGCTTCCAAAGCTGACAACATCATGCAGTAAAGATATCAACATCCAAGATACCTTAGACAATATTCCTTACTTACAGAACCTCTAGTACTAGAACATGAAGTTAGATGAGCACTCTCTCATGAAGTCAGAAAGTACAGTAACTGATGGAATGCCCACTGAAATATAGCAAGGAACAGAAGGTTTTAACCAAGCTATTCCAGCAAATCCAAAGAATGATATGATAATCACTCAATTGGATAAAGTAACTCTACATTCCAATGGCAAAACAGGAGGGGTATCTTGGAAAAGATATTCAAAAGACTTGATTGAGCATTGGTTAAAGTGCAGTATTGCATGCAAACTCTGCCCATAGTCTGGAGTTTGATCCTGATGAGACTCAAGGTTGACTCAGCCTTCCATCCTTCCAAGGTAGGTAAAATGAGGATTGAGATTGTTGGGGGCAATATGCAAGTAAAGCTTCTGCACTGTAAACCACTCCGAGAGTTCTAACAAGTGCTGTGGTGTGGTATATAAGCCTAAATGCTATTGTAATACTAAATACCATGAAGTGTCTATATCTACAAATATCAGGATCATGCATGGTATTGCCTGGGACACTCTATGCAAGTTGGACTTTAAAGAAACAGGATAGGAAAAGTATTGATGACTTTGAAACTCGGTGTTGGAGAAGACTCCTGAGAACACTAGGAATATCCAAGAAAACAAACCAATGGATCATCAGACAAATCCACCCAGACCCAAAGGTGCTTTTTCAAGAGGCAACTGGACTTTCTGGTGTTCCTTTGAACATGTTTTGCTTCTCATCTTGAATGCGAAGAAAAACGTCTTCAGAGAAAAACCAGAAAGTCCAGCTGCCTCTTGAAAAAGCACCTTTGGGACAACCATGACCTGAATGACTGAGAAAATCCATAAACAAATCCACTTCTCATTGGAGGCACAAATGACCAGTCTTAAATTATCCTACTTCAAGCCTGTTATGTGAAGACCTAATTCTCTGGAAAAAGCTCTGATACTGGGACAGGAGTAGGAAAGAAAAATGGGCCGTCAACAGCAAAATGGATGGACTCAGTTACATTGGCGATGAGGGCATAGTTGGGACACTTGAAATAACAGACAAAGGATAGAAATGGAAAAGTTATGTTATCACTAGAAACTAGAAAATTATTTGATGGCACATAATCAATGCATAAAGTAATATAATAGAAGAAAACAACATTAAGACAAAATATAACATAATGGCTAAAGCAGGATGAACCACATTTTGATGGAATGGAAACTTCATTCCCCATTATAACGCTGTTTTCTCCAATTGACATCACATATAGAAAATATGCACACTCGTACAGAACCAAGGCTTTCCCTCATATGTATGCTATACAGCCTTCATATTTTATTATTGAATTGAACTCCTATAACACATAATCCATTTTTGGATCTATCTGGTGCAGATTTCATTTTCTATGATGTCTGAAGTTCTCAAAACATAATTAGAGAGGTCAGCTCTAAATACAGCAATTAAATATTAGATGCAGTACTTCAGGTGAGGATCTCATTACTTACAGTTAATACATTCTTTATTGAAATAAGTAAACACATTCTAATAGGGCCATTAAAAACAGATTGATCTGTATTCATACTGAAATTCAAATCACACAGATGTTCACAAGTACTTAATATTGTATAATATACTAGAGTTGGTAAGGACAAACATTTTCAGTATTTTGCCTCATTGTTCAATCAAATTGCTCTCTGCCATACTGCTAGGATTTTGAAGACAATATACTTCCTAAGGTATTAGTATTGATACAACTATATTATATAAAACATTGTTTCTGTTTCTTTATTTTGATCTTATTACTATTATGAACACATAGTATGATTGCAGAAGAAAAGATTTAAATTTCAAAATTAAATTAGAAATATGACATCCTAAATAATGGCAAATATTCAAAACATAATGAAAAGCTAGTAGTTAAAATTCCCACCTTAAAGCAACTTGAATTAGGCATTGCTATTAAAACAATAGTCACCGTATCACCTTAATAAATGAATCCAATAACAAAACACTATTTTTGTGTTTCTTTACCTTACCTTACCTTACCTTACCTGGCTGTATCAGTTCTCCATTCAATTCACTTTCCTGTCAATAGACAAAAATCGCCAAGAACATATCAAAAAAAGATTCGAAAGCAGAGGACAATGATGGTGTCACTGCCTGCATTCACACCAGATGCAAAACTTGTTTACCCTTCAACTTAACTGATTTTTATACCTGAGTACACTGAACACGCCCTGTCCATTTTATTAGTTTACAATTAACAGAATCACAGAGATAAAAAGGATCATGTAAGCCATGACTCAAACTCATTACTTGGTGTGAAAATCCCAGTGAAAGCATTCCCAGCGAAAGCAAGTCAAATATTTGTCTAGCCTCTGGTTTAATATATCCAGAGGTTAGAAGGGAAGGCCAGCCCTTTCTGGATAACTAGTTCCGCTATCAAATAACTCTTTCTTTCTAGTTTTCCCTCCAAAATATTTAATTTGTCTTTCTATAACCTGGACTCATTGTTTTGCCCTGCACTCAAGTTGTAATCTTGATTTTTCTGACATCCTTTTAGATATCACTTTTATAAACTTTCATTTCCAATATCTTGATCAACGTAAGCACCCTGAACCTTTCATCACCGCTAAACTAATGTGTTATTTAGCCTAGATTCAGAGTTTTAGTGGACACAAGACTCTAAAGATTCTCCTATTGCCCTAAGAAATTGGCCCTAGAAGATAAGCCCTAAGGACTTACTGTACATAGAAAAAGGGCTGTCCTCACCAGCCAAGAATATTCAATAGGTACCAATAGTAGCTCCTTCCATCAAATAAAGGTCAAGCAAATAGTACATCTGATTGCACCTATGGAATTGCCTCTTTGGGGACAAAACAGTATTCTAACAGTGAAATAGTTGAATATGGATTTAGGTTGCTAAAGATATAGAGGGAGATGAAAATGACTAATGAGATTGTGGGAGAAGAAAAGCAGTTGCTATGACTTTTTTTTTTGTCAGATTCAGGTGTAAATGGAGAATAACTCTTTCTTTGAATCTGTTCCAGTTGGCCTGAATCCTTCCTAAATTCTGGTGCCAAGAAATTTTCTAAGATCCTTTTCACAAGTAATATTTGCCGAACCGTGTAGCTGTCAATTCAACTTCAGTTCTCTATCAGTGGAGAACCAGTCAAGTTGCATCAATTGCTTTCCATTAGGGAGATTGTTGCCCTCAGTGGATGTGTGGCTGCCCGCACCTTTTTAATTTGAGTGATCTCTATGCTTTCATCAGAGAATGAAACTTGTTTGACTTCTGTGTTTGGAATGAACTGAGGTTTTGTTTTTGCTCTTTATTTCAGACAAAAGCCTATATCGCAGAGGGGGCATTCATCAGGTTCTGACCAGTTCTGGAGAACCGGTAGCAGAAATTTTGAGTAGTTCAGAGAACCGGCAAATACCACCTCTGACTGCCCCCACCCCTGTCTATTCTCTGCCCCCCGAGTCCCAGCTGATCGGCTGGGTCTTCTTTTGTTGCCCTGCACAGGAGAACGGAGCTGGAAAGCAGGTTATTGGGGTGGGAGGGAATGGAGATTTTGCAGTATCCTTCCCCTGCCACTCCCATCAAGCCACTCCCACCAAGCCATGCCACACCTATTAAGCCACACCCACAAAACTGGTACTAAAAAAAAATTGAATCCCACCACTGCTATGTTGTTGTTGTTTTGGTTCTTTCAAAGAGTTACCACATCCAAAAGGTGACCACCTATCTTAGCCCAGAAGGATGAAAGAAGGCCCATGAAAATGAATTTAGACAATAGGCCGTTTCTGGTAGCACATCTAAGTCCCAAATCACAGGCAATTGTTTCTTCTCCTGATTATTCTGAATATTACACACATATCTTTGAGAGCATATTAAAATATGAAGAATTTCTGACACAAAGAATATTTTAATAAAAGAAAGGAGCTGGCAGATAATACAGCCCAGTAAAGATAGTCGAAGAAAGATAATACCCAGCAGGCTATTTTTGAGTACGAAAAAAATTGGAGTGTGTGCCTGGATCTCTTTCTTCAGTCAGAATATTGACATACAGAAGGTAAATGTTTTTGCTCTGAAATCCATTGTGGAAAAAAGTCAATCAAACTCATTTTCATTTGGTCTTTTGCCAATATCAGCAGCAAGTTTTGTTAAATTGGGTGAAAGCAAGAAACAAGAAGTATTAAACATTAATAATAGATGAACATAGATGTGTAGCTCAAGAGCTGAAAGTACCTTTTGATTTTCTTTCTATGGCTCTCTACCCTAGAAATAATAGATGGCATCAACTCCTTATATAATGAAAATTTGGTTCACTTATTTCATTCCATATGTTTCTTATCAGGGATCGGTTCTATGTCACTTTCCTCTCTTCCATAACTTTTTCAGATGTCCTCCTCCCAAAACCAAAATGAACAGTATTGTTGTTGTTAGTTGCAAAATCATGTCCAACCCATCGCAACCCCATGGACAACATTCCTCTAGACCTTCCTGTCCTCTACCATCTTCTGGAGTCCATTTAAGCTCACACTGACTGCTTCAGTGATTCCATCCAGCCACTTCATTCTCTGTTACCCACTTCTTCTATTGTCCTCAAACTTTCCCATTAGGCTCATCTCCAGTGAGTCTTTCCTTCTCATTAGGAGGCCAAAATACTTGAGTTTCATCTTCAGGATCTGGCCTTCTAAAGAGCAGTCAGGGTTGATCTCCTCTAGGATTGACCGGTTTGTTTGCCTTGCAGTCCAAGGGACTCTCAGGAGTCTTCTCCAGCATCATACTTCAAAGGCCTTAATTCTTTGGCACTCAGCCTTTCTTATGGTCCAACTCCACAGCCATACATTGCAACTGGGAAAATCATAGCCTTGATTATATGCACTTTTGTTGACAGGGTGATGTCTCTGCTTTTTAGTATGCTGTCTAGATTTGCCATAGCTTTCCTCCCTAGAAGCACTACCTATTTTAATGGGGAAGAGATGCAATGAGGCTATAATTACTCTCAACTATAAGTTCTACAGGGCTGCCTCCTCATTGCACAAAAGGATGCAAATAGTCACTCAGACATAGTTATCATCTCATTGCAGGCTATCCTTGTCAAAATGGAAAGGGTCAATGCTGGAGAGAATGTGTATCAGTATCAATTCATATTTCTTCAGGATTCCTGAAAACGGCCTCAGAAAACTTAATTATAATTAGTTTTAAAATTAGAATATGTATACTTTAAGCTAATTTGCAACTTTCCTAACTTCACATTGTTGCAGCAGATTCCGTTTCCAAATCAGGACACAAGACCACGAAGGGTAGGAGAATACAGGTTTATTTGCGCAAAAGGTTCAGAGCATTAGCACAGCAGATTCTGAACCCCAGGCTCTTCCTGAGGTGTTATTTTATACAGCGCACAGCCTCAGCCTAGCCCGGGGCATTTCTTTATCAAGCTATACCATAACCTATGTATAACAGGAAAAGAAGAAGTACGTCTAGTTAGTCATTTGTTTTTATCTTACACCATCTGGTACTTTCCATACTCACCCTTGTTTCTCAGAACATGTTTAGTTCTTTGGTTCAGTAACTTCGTGGTTTTGCACAATATTGTATTAAGCAAAGCTTGAGAGTCTGAGAACTTCTACTAATTGTAAGAATACTTTTTCTGGTAATTTTCCATTCTGCTTCAACATTAACTATATGTGTAGGCATGCAGCAAAATAATCTAGATCTTTTTTGGTGTGATATATTATTATTTTATTGCTAAACACATCTACCTCTTTGAGTTATATTACAGTAAAGAAAATCACATTACACCTCTACTATATCAAAAAGTGTGTGTGTGTGTGTGTGTGGTGCAGGTGTGGTGCACAGTAAACCAAATGTAGCTGTACTGAGAAAATACATTCAGGTTCTGATTTTAGTATAATTCCCAAAAGGTAATTGACAGCTGTTAAACAGGAAAGTTCCAGGACCATACCTACTGATCTTTAAAAGCTGGAAAAGAAGAAGCAGTTAAAGATTTAATGCCTGTATGTCAACAAATGAATGGAGTGGAGTGGAGTGGAGTGGAGTGGAGTGGAATGGAATGGAATGGAATGGAATGGAATAGAATAGAATAGAATAGAATAGAATAGAATAGAATAGAATAGAATAGAATAGAATAGAATAATTTACTGGCCAAGTGTGATAGGTCACACAAGCAATTTGTCTCTGGTGCATAAGCTCTCAATGTACATACAAGCAATCAGTGACAAATCATGATCGTAATCATAAAACACAATCATCATAAATCATAAGATACAACACTCAATGGTAGTCATAGGATACTAAATGAGCAATCAACATAAATCATAATAGGAGACTAAATAAAAGCAATCAACATAACTCATAGGATACAAACAACAAAGTTATAGTCATAAGAAGCTAAGGAAATAGATAATAGAAAAGATGAGAAGGTTAATAGTAATACAGCCCTACTAGGTGGTTTGATGTCCCAGGGTATAAGACAATATTGTAGGAAATAGTTGTTTAGCAGAGTGATGGCATGGGGAGAAAAACTGTTCTTGTGTCTAGTTTTTTTTATATGCAATGCCCTAGTGTCGTCTTGCAGGAAGAATTTGAAACAGTTTATGTCCGGAACAGTTTATTTTCATATCCCTCTTTCTGGCTTGTGTAGAATACAGGTTCTCAATGGCAGGCGGGCTGGTTGTGATTATTTTTTCTGCAGTCCTAACTATCCATTGAACTCTGTGTCGGTTTTATTTGGTTGCTGTGCCAAACCAGACAGTTATAGAGATGCAAATTACAGACTCAATAATTCCTTTGTTAGAACTGTATCAGCAGCTCCTTGGGAAGTCTGATTTTTCTGAGTTGGTGCAGGAAGAACATTCTTACTAAAGCAATGTCAAAACCTGAACATGCCAAAGAATATGCCAACTACCAAACCACTGAAGCCAAGTTCTTAGTAATATAAATGGTTTGCAGAAATCAGTTGGTAACTCCTTTTCATTACTAATAGGTACAGGTTTGATTTCTGCCCCCCCTACTTTTAAGCATAGTTGTTTGTGTTTCATTGGTCTGAGAGGGAGAGAGAAAGTGAGAAGGAGAGGGGGGAAGGGAGGGGGGAGGAAGGGAGGGAGGGAGGGAGGGAGGGAGAGAGAGAGAGAGAGAGAGAGAGAGAGAGAGAGAGAGAGAGAGAGAGAGAGAGATCTACTCCTAGATTAATTTATTGAATTGATATGGCTGCCATTTCAAATACATGATTCTGGTCAGCCAACAATTAAAGCAGAATAAGAACAGTAAACAACATTATGAACAACACAAATAGTAGCTAATAGACTAACCCTAGTGACACTAGTCATCCCTATTGGATAATCAAGAAATGGGCTCATCCACCTCATCAGGGCCTCAAGATCAATGGCAAAACCAGATCTATTCAAGGGCCAGTTGGATGAGTCTAATCTGCAGGGGAATGATATTCCAGAGGGATGGGCTATGACATTGTTGAAAAAGCACTGCGCAATCTAAAACCATCTCTATCTATTGGAACGGACGGAATATGTGCCTACTTCTTAAAAAAGCTACCCACTGCCATAGTCGAACCTCTAAGCATAATCTTTGAAAAATCTTTCAGGACCAGGTCCTTGACAAAACTATGGTCATAAGCCATGGTCATCCCCATCTTCAAAAAGGGAGACCCCAGCCTAGTTGAAAATTACAGACCAATCTCTTTATGCTGCATCACCTGTAAAGTCATGGAATCAATTATTAACCAATCCATCCACCTACTCTCTAATAAACAATTTGGTTTTAGGAAAAACCTATCATGTAATCTGCAACTCTTACACTGCAAAAACATATGGACTACACAACTCGATCAGGGCAAAGCAATAGATGCAATCTACATAGACTTCTGTAAAGCCTTTGATTCAGTGGTACACGACAAACTACTCCTAAAACTAAAATCTTACGGTATCTCTGGACACTTGCATTACTGGATAGAAGCATTCCTGTCAAAGAGACAACAAATGGTCAAAATTGGGAGTGTCCTATCAAATTCTGTACCTGTCAACAGTGGTGTCCCCCAAGGCAGTGTTCTAGGACCAACTCTTTTCATATTCTACATAAATGACCTCTGTGATCATATCAAGAGCAACTGCGTTCTCTTCGCTGATGATGTAAAGCTATTCAACACCACAGACAATACTACTACCCTTCAAAAAGACCTTGACTATGTATCAGAATGGTCAAACAAATGGCAACTTCAAATCTCAACAAATAAATGCTCTGTCCTACATATTGGCAAAAAAAAAAAAATAAAAATCAGAAAATAAAATACAGGCTGAATAGTCAAGACCTTGCTGATGATCCAAACTCTGTCAAGGATCTTGGGGTATTCATCTCAAATGACCTAAGTGTAGAGCCCACTGTAACTACATAGCCAAAAAGGCATTAAGAGTTGTTAACCTAATCTTACGTAGCTTTTTCTCTGGTAATATTACACTAATTACTAGAGCATACAAAACATTTGCTAGACCAATACATGAATACAGCTCATCAGTCTGAAACCCACATTACATATCTGATATTAACACAGTTGAGAAAGTCCAGAAATATTTCACAAGAAGAAATATCCACTCCTCTACTTGTTGCAGAATACCTTATGCCACCAGACTCGAAATTCTAGACCTAGAAAACTTAAAACTACACCGCCTTCGGTCCAATCTAAGTATAGTATATAAAATCATACATTGCAATGTCCTACCTGTCAATGAATACTTCAGCTTCAATCATAACAATACAAGAGCAAACAATAGATACAAACTCAAGGTTAATCGCACCAAACTTGATTGCAGGAAATACGACTTCAGCAATAGTGGTCAATGTCTGGAATACTCTACCTGACTCTGTGGTTTTTTTCCCCAAACCCAAAAAACTTTAACCTTAGACTGTCTACTATTGACCTCACCCCTTGCCTAAGAGGTCTGTAGGGGGCGTGCATAAGTGCACCAACGTGCCTACCGTCCCTGTCCTATTGTTTCTTTTGTTTCTTTTATTTTTCTTATATGTATCCATGTATTCATAACTATGTTTTTACTTATACCTATTATCTTGTAAGCAATTGACAAATAAAAATAAATAAATAAATAAATAAAACAAAAATTCTCTCTTCCTGGGTTCTATATGATGACCCATAATTCCTGAAGGAATCTGGAGCATGCCTTTCATTCCAGATCTAAGCAGACAGTATATATCACTGGAAAGAGATGGCTGCATAAGTAACTCTTCACCCTACATATTCTTTTGATGAATTTTTAGATTAAGTGTAATGATTTAATTTAGAAAAGCAGAGTGGTTCAACATAAGGAAGGGGATGAGATAAATATGTATATTTTTCCATATCTATTTAATGAATATGGGGCATTATAACAATAGAAGCATCAAAGAGAAGACAACCAGAAATCAAAACAGGAGGCTGACATGCAAACAATTTGTGATTTGCAGATGACACCATTTGTTAGCCAAAATCAGACTTGAGAGAGTCTGTTGTGAAAGTAAAAATAAAAAATTTCAAAATATGTGTTAATATTTACCATTGAGAATAAAAAAGTTACTTTTATGAATATAGTTGACAGCAAAGAAGTGAATATGGTAATAATTCTGTTTTCTTTGTCTCAAGGATAGATTAAGATGAGTAGTAGGCTCAAGAAAAAGTATATTAATCCATGGATAAAAGGAACTGACAAACTTAGACAAGGTCAGGAAGAAGACTATTTTTTGGCAGCAAAGATCAGACTAGTTAGAGTAGTCTTTCCAGCAATGTTGTATGACTGTAAAAGGTGGACATTGAGAAAGAACAAAAAGAAAGCTACCTTTGAATCATGGTTCTAGTGATAGTTATTGAGAAGACCATAGAATCAATCAATCCTATAAGAAAGAAAGACCTTCTTTTCATTTGAGATGATTAGCAAACAAAAATACACGTCCTTCTGGCATGGTGATATGAAGAAAGAAGTTGAAAAAGGAGAAGACAATGGATAAGGCTGATAGCGGATATAGATGACAAGATTGCCTTTAGAATTGCTACAAATTACTGTTGAGGACTGGTCAGGGTTTTAAACATTTGCTCATGCTCACCAGTTCCTAATTTAATTGCTCACTCCATCCTAACCTGAATTCCATGACTTTGATAGATGGAGATTTGGAGATATATGGGACTTGTTCAGAGTCCCTACAGATATTGTTCCGTTGTGCAGTCTGAGGATGTGGAAAAAAAATACTTCGAATGCTGAAGCTTACTACTTGTCTTTAGACTCTTGGAATGAGATTGTGTATTTGATACTTGAGAGTGATTAATGCCTTTGAGGTGATAACTCAGTAGCTTTCTAGAATGAACATGGAGGAAGTAACCAGGAAAAACATTGTATTTCAGTTTCAAAGGGAAAGCTTATATATTTGTGAACCATACCTGGTCCAAATAATTATTGAAATTGTAAGCCTGTATGCAAATTTTAAAAACAACCTTATTTGAAGGAGGAACATAAGTAAACCTTTCAGACCTTTACAATATTTCACTATCTCTTCTAAAAATGTTAACATGGTTTAAAGGTAGCAAAATGTTATTGGTTAGTTTATGGATTTTCATGTAACTTAGATAATAAAATCAAGTAATAAAGGTACTATATCTCTTCCATCTGCAGGCCATGGATAATAAATGGTCTACGCTCCTATTGTTATTTTTGCATCCCTTCCAACATACAAATCTGTGATTAGATTATATTTCTTTTTTTTTAATCAAAAGTAAAACCCATTGAATAATTAAGAGACAAGTAATCCTTTTCACAACAACCAAACAAGACTATGATTGCTTAAATAATCTAGGATAGTAGGGAACATTTAATAATAGGTCCATGGGAATGAAAAACCTGTGGGTTTTTTTCTCTAGCCAGAAATGCACTTAAATTGGAATGTAATATGTATAGTTTGAGTATATCCATAAAAGTCATACAATAGGCAGATCTGTCAAAAGATTTCTAGTCTGTACTGTTCAATCCAAGGATAAGATGCTGAAAGAATGAGCAATTCGGTATCAGAGAATGGGAAAATTCTGCTTTTATAAAACTCTTTATTAGGTAGAATGATAGTCTAGAATTACTGCCATCCAAGGAAGAAACAGTCATTTAAGTGAATGGCCTTCATTTATAACCTAACCCAGCAGTATTTGGGTGCACTTTTAACACTTCCTTATGAATTAATTCTTCATGTTTATTTTCTAAAAAAGAAAATCTGAAGTGGCAATCAATATAAGAGAATGAAAAATCTAGAATCAGCATCAGCAATTTCTTCAATACCTTAGAATGCAATTTTTTTTCCTGGCCCTGGAGACATAAGCTGATTCAGTGGTGGGATTCAAAAAAAAATTACTACCAGTTCAGTGGGTATGGCTTGGTGGGCATGGCAGGGAAACGATAATATAAAATCTCCATTCCCACCCCACTCCAGGGGAAGGATACTGTGAAAATCCCCATTCCCTCCCCACCCGACTAACCTGCTTTTCAGCTCCATTCTACTATGCAGGGCAACAAAAGAAGACCCAACTGGGACTTGTGTTGTAATGACGAGGCAGTCGAGTTGTTTGATCATGAACAACTGAATCATGATCATCTTTATTGGAGTCTAGTCTTGCATTTATACACATTTTAGTTATCCTCCATCACTGGTTAACTTTGGTTACTGCTTAACTTTCATTACTGTTTAGCACAGTAATTAATACAATTAATTATCTCTAGTTAAAGTCTAACATATGTTTACTTCCTCTCTCTAATCCTCCTTTAGATTAGTGACTTTGTTTACCTGAGTTGTATTTGCTTGGAAACATTCTTTATCTGAGGTTTGCCATCCGAGATTGGAACATTCCTGCAATTACAACTCTACATATCCTCGTTTTTTATTTTAAATGGAGGATTCAAAGATTTATGAATGTATCGCAATTGTAGAAGATTAAGAGAGGGGGAAGCAGGATGAAACAATGCAAATAAATTTGGAATACATTGAATAAAACAACAGGTTGCAATTAGTACAATAATAATAATTATAGCATAAAAGAAAAACTGTCTGAGCCAAGACCAATCAGGGAGCCAATTGGTTAGCCACTCAAAAGGTGAGTAATGAGCATGGATATTATTTTGAATGTATGATTGTAAATTGGCAAGCTCATCCTCAATAGTTTTATTCAAAGGATGAAAATGCACAGCACATCTACGATGTCCAACTAACGTACAGAACCCTCCCTGACAGGCTAAAAGACAGTCTATGGCAAAACGCTGCTGTAAGAGATCTTGATTTAAGTCTTCTATTTCATGCTGCAAATCACGAATAATAGCAGCGGTAGCATTGATGGATTTTTCAAGTCAGCAGGTGAGACCAAGAATAGATCGTCTGTTTTCTTGAGCAATTATGCCAGGATAAGAGCCTAGAGTAAGGACTCCTGTAACGGCCCCTGCCAATGCACAACCAAATGTAGAACCAGAAAACAATTGTGTGTCAATAATGACTTCATCATTACATGTAGGCCCCAGAGAGGAACGCCACTGTCGAGTTGATGGGAGCTTACCTATTTGAACAGGTAGAGTAAAATAACCTATAGTTGCACATTGATAATTCTGAGGATGAACATTAGTAGCATATTTATCAAAAAAGAACCACATATCAGGAACTATATTAATTCAATGCAAAGAAGAATTAAAGGTACCTGACAACCAATAGTAGTCAGAACAATAACTATAATTCCCTAGCTTTTTTAATATATGCTGAGCAGCATCATAATCAGACCAATTATGAAGCCAAGTGTGTTTAGCGTGACAACAGAAACACAGACCCCTTGTAAATTGACTAACTTTCAAGTAACGCCAACGGACAGAATTCAATTGCGTAGGGGGTGTAGAAAATAACCAGGAGTGTGAAATAGATTGTAGTTGTGAGACAATAAATGTAGAAGACATGATCAAGTTAGGGGTAAAAGAAATTTGACCAAATGCCATTGGGGGCTCATAGTATAAAGTAATATTTGTGCCATGGGTCATAAACATGTATTGGGCATGACGAACCCACAAATTAGAGTTAAGACGAACCACAGAAGTGTCATTTTGAGCAGAAACACCATTAACCATAAACAAGAAAATACAAAGTAAAATGGTAACAGAGTTAGCAGTAATAATAGCAAAAACAGCAGCAACAAGATTTTCAGGAGTCTGAGGTAATGAGGCCTGTTGCAGTTGTTGTTGAGCTTGATATGTAGTAGATTTAACCTGGCCCCAAGTGATGGGTTGCGGGCGCATTGACCTTGGAAGATGGACTACCGTGTTCAGATGATGATTGAAATCCGGAATCGGGTTGTGAAGGCCCTGATGCTATGCCATGATACGGACGAACACAGCGCGCTGGAACCCACACTGCTTGTCGAGTAGAAGGATCTTCCACGGCAGTGTAACCGTGACCCCAGGTGATCAGCGGTGTAGGGCCTTTCCAGGTTGGATCTGGAGCTTGGCGATACTTTACCAAAGGCCTTGCTAAAGATTCGGTAGTTCGAAAATGCAAATTAACAGGTGAGTCTGCAAGAGAATCTAAAAAGTTAAATAATTCCAAGTATATAATGCTACAGCAATGAGATTTGGAATCTTTCGCAGATGGTAAGGGCCAGACTCAGTTTGTAATTGTTTCTGAAGCAATGCCTTAAAAGTACAATGAGCTCGCTCAACTATAGCTTGACCCTGAGAGTTATAAGGAATTCTGTGCACTAAAGTAATATTCCATTTCTGACAAAAGGTTTGAAATTCCTTACTAATATAAGCGGGGCCATTGTCAGTTTTAAACTGAGACAGCCGACCCATTACAGCAAAAGAGGATAGGCAATGAGAAATAACATCTGAAGTACGTTCATGTTTTGAAGCAATAACCCAAAGGAAGTGTGAATGAGTGTCAATAGACGTACGAAGATAACAGTATGGCTTAAAGGTTGAAAATTGAGTTACATCCATTTGCCAAATTGATTAGCTTGGGTTCCTCCTGGGTTGACACCTACTGGAAAGGGAACTGCCAGTTGCTGACAAGCTGGACAAGCACGGACAATATCCCGGGCTTGAGATAATGAAATTTTAAATCGCTTTGCAAGCGATTTGGCATTTTGATGAAAATAAGAATGACTGGCAACAGGATTAGCAAACAAAGACGCAACATCCTTTAAGGATTCATCTGCCTTCCGATTTCCTTCAGTCAAGGCATTAGTAAAGGGAGTATGACTTCAAATGTGTTCTACATACAAAGAATACAAGCGAGTTTCCAAACTATTCTTTAAAGATAAAAACAAGGATAACAAATTCTTATCCAAAGAGAGAGCACAATAAGAAAAGGGAAGAGATTGCATAGCTCAATACACATATTGAGTATCAACGATCAAGTAAATAGGTTGGTCATTGAACAATCGTAAAGCCAAAATCACAGCAGCCAGCTCAGCACGTTGAGCTGAAGTCTGCATGGCAATAAATTTAGAATACCATTGTTGTTGAATCTGCCAGACAACCACATCCCTTGTAGGTGATCCATCAGTAAAGACTGTAAGAGCTTTAGAAATAGGATTTTGCACAAAAATGGAAGAAAAGGCCGGATTTAAAGTAGTAGTAACCACTATTCTAGGATCCTTGGGTAAAGAATACAACAAGTTTCCCACATATTGAGAAAAGGCTATCTGATATGATTCTGAAATCATCATCAAAAGCTCATGTTCAACTTTTGTACAAGTGAAAGCTATGCTAATGAGATCCTGTCCTGTAAGATGTAAGGCTCGTTTACGACCTTTAATAATCAAATCCTCTAATGCTGATTGATAAGGATAAATGTTTCTAGGCGGAGTAGCTGACAAATTAATCCATTCATGAATGTTGACTGCTTGTGGAGAGGCATTAGAATAAAGACATCATGTGGGTAAGGGTGCAGTAGGAAGAATAGCTAACCAAAGTCCTATTGTTAAGGATGTTATCCTGTCCTCATATCGATGCTTAAACTTATTCAATATTTCTTGAAGGCATGTTCTTTGAAGATCAGTTAATACAACTAGATCTCCTGGTGATTGTGCTCCCTTCAAAGACTGAAATAAGGGCAACATATCACCAGTTGATATGTTGATATGAACAGAACCAAGTTCTGTTCCTGAGACAGAGGCATCCCTTTTACAGTCTTCTGAAAAGAAGACTGAACAATAGAGTCAGGAGGCTTTTGCCCTGTATCTGCAGGAGCTGAGGGAATTGAAGACATATATTCAGGTGAAGAAGGGGGACAAATGACAGCATTAGTATAACATGAAGGTAGAGGTGTTAAAAGAGAAAGTTCATTGTGACCAAATTTTTCAATTGCATGCCTACATAAATGCCACACCTGCAAAACTTCTATTTTTGCTCGAGGATAAGTATGCAATGTTTTCCCAATACGTTCCCAATCAGTTAATTTTAAAGACCCCTTTTCTGGGTACCATAGGCACTGAGCTGCAATCTCCTGGACCAGCCTTAAGAGATTTCTCTGTGGTACCTCGGTATTATTTTTCTTCAACAAATAGCCTAATTCATCTACATGCTTCCTTTGTTCCTCAGAAAGCGAAGACCCCATACTTACAGAAACCAAAAGGTTGAAGAAACCACAAAGGGTTGAAGGTGCACCAAATCCTTGCTGGACGAAGTAAGAGGGTCCCTGTTCATGCACCACTTGTTGTAATGATGATGAGGCAGTCGAGTTGTTTGATCATGAACAACTGAATCATGATCATCTTTATTGGAGTCTAGTCTTGCATTTATACACATTTTTAGTTATCCTCCATCACTGGTTAACTTTGGTTACTGCTTAACTTTGGTTACTGTTTAGCACAGTAATTAATACAATTAATTATCTCTAGTTAAAGTCTAACATATGTTTACTTCCTCTCTCTAATCCTCCTTTAAATTAGTGACTTTGTTTACCTGAGTTGTATTTGCTTGGAAACATTCTTTATCTGAGGTTTGCCATCCGAGATTGGAACATTCCTGCAATTACAACTCTACAGACTTGGGAGGCAGAGAATAGATAGGGGTGGAGCCAGTCAGAGGTGGTATTTGCTGGTTCTCTGAACCACTCAAAATTTCTGCTACTGGTTCTCCAGAACTGGTCAGAACCTGCTGAATACCACCTCTGAGCTGATTGGTTCAAAGTAGGTATCCCTTGACCATAGCTCTGTGTATTTTTAAGCTTCAGTTCTGTCTTTTCATTTTGCACTTTATAATTGCATAAGAGAACACACAGGTTTCTGTTGGAGAAGCCAGAGACAAAGCAGGCATACAGTAGCTTTGTCTTCCATTTGTTGTTGTCATTTTTCATCTTTATTGAACAGTTGCTATAATGATTTGCCATTTTTTTGTTTCAAGAATCCTTCAGCCTTCAGCTGAGCTCTAGTTTTTTTATGACACCACGTCTACTGTTTCAAGCTCCCTTATATGTTTCTGATGTGTTTGTTTCTTTTCAGATTTTCACCACATTTTTGTGTAGCAAAATCGACTTTATGTCAGAAAATCAAATCTTTCATCAGTGTTTTGTTCATTTCATACTCCCTGTAGGGAAAAAAATGCCTGGCTTGATTCTTCTTACTGAAATAAATATCAGTTGCAAAGCTGTTGTATCATCCTACCTTCCAATTTCCTCATTCCTCATTCTAGTAAGATAGTACTCTAAGACATATCAAAACTTTCCACTACAACCTACAACCATGGATACAGCAGTTGAGGTAAACATCTCTGGCTGTAAACTACAGTGTTATGCATTCATTACAACTTTCACAATTTATACATATGAAATATCAAAAATCTTAACAAACATGACTTCTCATCATACAATATTTTGTTTTGTGGAAAAACCAAAGTTAGATAAAACATATATAGAAAATATGGAATGGGAACAGCAGTAGAACTAATAATTTATTTATTGAGCCATGGTGGCACTGTGGTTAGAATGCAGTATTGCAGGCTGACTCTGTTCACTGCCAGGAGTTCGATCCTGACTGGTTGGTTCAGCCTTCCATCCTTCCAAAGTAGGTAAAATGAAGTCCTAGGTTGTTGGAGGCAATATGGTGACTCTGTAACCATTTAGAAAGTTCTGCAAAGCACTATGGAGTAGGATATAAGTCTAAATGCTATTGGTAGTGTTATTATTTCCCTCCAACATTGGTAAATTGAAGAAAGATTATTTCTGCTACTCTGAGAGGTGCCATTGCTCAGAGAAGGTGGAGAGAGCATTCACTGTACAACTTTTACATACATGTTGGTTACTCTGCTTAGTCAACTGTAATGAGCCACATCTGGACCACAAGTAGCAAAGCTGAAAAATATGAAGTCACAAATAAGATTTCAGTGAGGTACTACTGAGTATTATGCAGACAAGTCATCCTAACAATTACTATATCAATACCTTGAGGGTGTTCAAAATGCCTTGCTTGCTTTTATTGTTTGTATGCTTTCCTTAATTCAATTCAGTCCAGCATTTTTACAAGGATTCTAAAAGTCAATCAAGCCAGAAGCAGGAAAAGGCAGAGGTAAGGTGAGATTTAAATCAGAGAAGTCTAATCCTACCCTTCTAGTTGATTTTTGTGTAGGTCAATCCCTCAGGTTGGTGTATAATTCTGATAATCCATCAGAGCCAGCAGAAAGGTTGGAAATTCTTCTACTACTACAAAATCAGGCTCTTTTAGGGAATACTTGACAGTTTGGAAGCAGGATGGTAACATTAATTCAGAGTTAAAAGTGGGAGTGAATAATAAGTGAACAAAGAGCAATTGTGCTTTCACATTTGACAGGCTTCAGTAAGAGCACATCATAAAGCTATATACAGTACTAGTTAGGCAGTCTCTATTCCCTTCACCTCTCTAAGCAGCAAAAGTACATATTGAGTACATTTGCCTCGAATAACCTGAATCTGGTGATATCTTTCTATCAATTTTTGCAAAAACTATAGCTTTTTTCCCCCAGGTAGATTTTCAGGACTCTTTGATTCCATTCTGCACCATCTAACTTAGGGGTGTCAAACTTGCGTTGTCACAGCAGCATCACATGATGTATTGTGACTTTTCCCCCCTTTGCTAAACCTGGCTTGGCCGTGGCTAGCGCGTGACACATCAGGCCCATGGGCCACGAGTTTGACAGCCCGTATGACCACAATTGAGGGGTGGGATGCAAATATTTTTACTACAGGTTTTGTGGGTGTGGCTAGATGGGAGTGGCTAGGTGGGAGTGGTCATGTGACTGGGTGGGCATGGCTTCTTTTTTTCTTTTTTGCAGCATCGCCCCCTGCTCTGTTTTTGTTTTGTTTTTTTTTGCCTCCTGGGCCTCAGAGAAGCTTCCTGGGCAAAGCAGTAAGATAGTGAGAGGGATTCTGGCACAGCTGCTCGTCGGAAGAGCTGATTGTTGGGAGGAAAAAAAGAAAAAAGAAAAACCGGTTCAGCCAAACAGTAGCATTTTTTACTACCAGTTCACCAGAGCCGGGCCGAACCGATAGAATACCACCACTGCCCTGATCTAACTGCTACTTTATGGATTGCTTCTTTAAGAAGGATCTTCTTCAGAGAAAAGGAATGACCTATTGCAGTGTTTATTATATACCCAAAGTCAGTCAGTATAACTATTTTCTAACACATTAGGAACAACATCCTTTTTTTGTGTGAGGATATATGTATCCTAAGCAACAATTTTAATTATTCAGTTCAAATAATTAAATGGATCTTAATGAACACTAAGCATTTTTATTTGATATGTGTGCATCTCAAAACACAGAATAATACAGGTAGTCCTTGACTTACAACAGTTCATTTAGTGACTGTTCAAAGTTACAACAACACTGAAAAAAGTGAGTTATGGCCATTTTTCACATTTACGATCTTTGTGGCATCCCCATGATCACACGATTAAAATTTAGATGCTTGGCAACTGTTCATACTTATGACCATTGCTGTGTCCCAAGGTCATGTGATCACTTTTTGCAACCTTTTGACAAGCAAAGTCAACAGGGAAGCCAGATTCATTTAACAACCGTGTTACTAACTTATCAACCTCAGTGATTCACTTAACAACTGTGACAAGAAAGGTCATAAAATGGGAGAAAAGCCATTTAACAAATGCCTCACTTAACAGCAGAAATGTTGAGCTTAATTGTGGTCATACATATTTTTTCTGACTTGAGTAGATTCTGAGACTTTCATTCCAGATTACTGTCTCTATTTTCTCAACCAACCTGCTGCAGAAATGTATGTTAACCTCCCAGAAGTTAAAATAAAAAACTGCCAAATTTTGGTTGCATGGTTTTGAGTATTTCAACATGCAAAAGCCAAGGAATGCCTGTATAAGCTCTAAATTAGACATAACCATTGTTTCAGCCACAATAAGAAAAATTATCCCAAATGCAAGAGGAGAAAGCCTCAATTCATGGCCCACCCACATATTGTAGTCTAAGTAATTTTGCATCCTTGTCCTGCACTTTGCAACCCTGGTCCTCTAAAATACCTTTAGCCCCACCATGACCAAAATTTGCCTCGCTCTGCTTTTCATCACAAGAGCAGGAAGTACATGCCATGCAAGACAAGGTTCAACAGCCGAGTCAATTCATAAACAATTCCATAAGTTTAGGAATATGTACAAACGCTGATTATCCTTTTTCTCATCAAGAGGAAATTGTTTATTTGTTTATATCAAGTAGCCATTGTTGCAGGGATGCCAAAGCAATATGCTGTTTATCATCTTTGTGTTCTTTTTGTTTCTAAGCTCAGATTAATATGGTAGAAGTAGTCTCAGTAACATAAGGTGATTTTCTTTATTGCATACTTACAGTTTATGTCACCATAAAACTCTTGGCAAGAATGGAAAGGTTAGGAGGAATAAACAAATGCTATAAAACATACCCAAATAGATTGTATAAACAATTATTGTATTGTAGGAAATAAATGATTTAATGAGTGATTAGGGACAGCTGTGGAATATAAGCCCAACTGGAAGTATTAAAGAAGTTTGGTTTTTGCAGAATTTATGATCGACAAATTTATCTTTTTTATCTTTATCCCAATGAGTACGTTTAATATCCTTTCTGTCAGGCTATGAATGAACAAACTTGGAAGACAATGAAAATATAGCGAAGACATTTGTTATATTAATAACAATATTCCATAATGCCTAGAGTTCTATGATGGTCCAAGACAGGGCTGTCAAACTTGAGGCCCGTGAGCCAGGTTACACACTGGCCCTGCCCACACCTGGTTTAGCAAAGGAATAAAAGTCCCGATACATCACATGACACTACCAGTCTAAGAAATACAGATGTTATCTATAGCTGCACACTTGCAGTTTGGAAAAAGACATTCTAGCTCTCAGTATTGTCAGGAAAGAATTTCATGTATTCATGAATTTCATGTATTCATGAGGTTTGGGTCTGTGGTTTGGATATGTCTGCCATATGTCAGGCATACAAGTACACTTTAGGCCAGGGGTCTTCAAACTTGGCAGTTTAAAACTTGTGGACTTCAACTCCCAGAATTCCTGAGCTAACATGACTGGAGAAGGAATTCTGGGAGTTGAAGTCCACAAGTCTTAAAGCTGTCAAGTTTGAAGACCCCTGCTTTAGGCCTTCTTCACCACCACACAGCTTTCCAGCTATACTAATGTGCCCTTTGGCCACTCTGAAGGGAATCAGATGTTGTTTTATGGCATCACAAAAATTATTTGAAGGGATTTGTCTTAAGTTCAGAATTCAAGATTTAACCACATTCAATCCATATACCTCTAATTCTAATGGCACCTCTGTTTATGCTTCACAGTGTTCACTATATCAGGATGGACATAAATGTAGTTAAACCAAGCTAAGTCTCATTTACCTCAACTTCCTACTCTGTGGTCAAACTATTAAATTATAAATTAATTACAAGAATTTATTATTTCGACACGAGAATCTCTCAACTTTAGAAATCTCATAAGATACAGATGGATTTTCCTGTTGCCAAGCTTTTGAAACAAAATGATTAGAATTAACAAATAGGTCACAACCTTGGCAGCTATCCAGTATAATCTGCCACTGTGCTGGTTGCCATAGAAACCAACAATTGTGAAAGTTCTTTCATTGCAATCTATATTTTATGCATAAGAGATTAACACATTTAAAATAAGAAATCAGCTAATCAACATAGTACTGATGTTTTTGTTCTATGGAGCTGAAAGGCAACTTTCTTTTTTTTTCTGTTTCTGTTTTATCATATTTACACTCAGAACATGGCACTTATAGCTGATGACCAAGCATCACTGTAGTTGCATTTTCTATTTTCACCTTGATAAGTTATGAATTAAGACCAAGTCACTTCCATCTTATTTATGGACACCATGATCCAATCAAGCCTAAGTGACCCATTGATAAATGATAGTTTTAAGTAGGATTGAGCCAAAATGACTACATTATTTCACATGCTTTAGGGCAGGGTTTTCCAATCTTGGCAATTTCCAGGTGAATGGACTTCAACTCCCATAATTCCACAACCAGCATAGGCATTGCTGAGAATTCTGGGAATTTAAGTCCACTCATCATCAATTGGCCACGGCTGAGAAACACATAGAATGCTTCACTATAAAAATCACGTTGCTTATGTTAGAAATGAAAGAGAAGGAGAACTCAGTTTGGCATAAATAGTACGAATGGTTAGAAAATAACCATTAATAATAAGAAATAAGAAGAATGGATTAGTGTAACAACTATAAGAGACCTTGAAAGAATGGTAGACACATAAAATATATAACTATATATGATAGAGGTAATTATAGATAGAGATAACAGTTGATGTATATAAAACATAATATGATTAATAAGATAACTATATTTGTCAATGTCAAAACGCTGTCATCAACATGAATATGATTTGTATTGGTGGAAAATATAATAAAAATCTATTTTAAAAAAAGAATCATGTCATACTCTTAAGACAAAAGACAAGTAAAGAAACTAGATCTTTACAAAGACTAATTAGTTCAAATTATTGCATATAAAAGGGATTAGGTTTGGCCTTTTTATTGCCAGAGTTGCTAGTGAGTGGGTAATGTTGAAAAGGGATTAAATCAATAACTGAATAAATCAATTACAGAATCTTGGAAAATAGAAGTCTATATGTACCCCTCATCATATGTCAAACAGTGTGTTAAGGCAGGGCCTCTTTGATGACTTTAATACTTTTTCCAATTGTTTCTTGGCTCAAGGGGTCATTTGCTAGCCATTTAGCAAACATAAAAAGCATGTCATTCTGTTCTTGTTCTCCACTCTTTCAAAAACATACACTCCCAACCCCAGGGTTAGAGAAATCCTTTATGATGTAGTTCATAAGAAGCTACAATGAAGTAGTGAGTGCAGATTCTCATGTCAGTTACCAAGGATAAATTAGCCTTATTATTATCAGTTACAACATCATGCCCAAAGAGATGGATAGAATTTATTCTGAAATCAGAACAAATATATTAAAGAATTATCTGCCAAATCCAATTGATATTATTTGGTCATTGGCTGTGTTTGTCACAGTGACAGTGACAAACCCAACTACTGTCTTTCCTATAGCTTTCCTATAAAAATAATGCTGTTGCTTCTTTGTTTTTCATGTCTTAAGGGGTAAACAATATTATCTTTTCATTGAAATTGTCCGATTCCAGTTTGTTTCAATTTTCTGATGTCTAGGATGTCAATTTGTAGCTGATTCATTTCATCTTTCACTGGGTTGAGCTTTCCCATGCTTGTGCTTCTTATCTTGCAAGTTTCCACTATAATTCTTTTCTTTGCAGCTTCAGATTTTCTTTTCATGCATTGCAACTTCATCAGCTAGTGTCCCAAAGGCTTTAATCTAGCCATGTCATAAACACCATTATTACTCCAAAACATCCTCAGTTCTTCCTTAGTATCTTGTTGAATGCCATCTGATCTGAGGAGTCAATCATGTTGTACTATATCATCCATCAATTTATATTTTCTATTCATGTAGTTTCCTTGATAGAAATACACAAGTAGTTTGCCATTGCCTTCTCCTGCGCTGTATGAAATGATGCCTTTGCCTTGATCACTAAAGTGATCGCTTGCCGCCAACGTCTTCCTGTGTTATGCTGTATATCATATCTGGTTGCTAATTTTGTAGCTAGGAAGACTTTTGTGGCTTGGGTGACTTTGCTGGATGTCTATATTCTTGGGGTACACTTTTTCTTGGAACATCACATACCATTAGGCAACATAGTAGGATTTAAGGCAAAACAATGGTATTTTCAAATAGATAGTCTGTTCATACTTTCTTCCCTGTCTGGGGCAACTGAGACATCTAATTTTTTCTTTCCTCCTATGGTAGAGACCAAAAGATCTTTGGCAGTGTCAAATATCCCAATAATCTATTTAAAATTGTTCCATTAATCTTTAATGTCCTACCCAGTTGCTTGAAAATAAGATCCTTTAAGCTCAGATGGTCATAATTTTGGACCAAGGATTGAAAATCTCTGATTCTTGAACCTTTTCCCCCAGAATTTGCTCCTTCTGTAATTTCAGAAAACCAGTGGCAGTTTTCTGCCGCTATGATTATCATATAAACTGTAAATAAGACCTTAAAATATGTCCATTTTTCATAACTGCCTTGACCTCTGTGTCTGTGGCCCTTCATAAGATTTAAGTGTTGCTCCCAGCCACTGAAATACAGAAGATAGATGCAATTTATGCAGTAAAATCTTATTTGCTTCAATTACATTAAAACAGTTATAAATGTATTCTTTTCACTATTGCGAATATAGTCTCGTGTTCTAATATATACGGGTAATTACACTGTAAGATAAAGCAATTTCATATTATTATAGGATTTTTATTATGTAGCCCTTTCATCACAGCTAGTTTATTCTTTCTTTTGCATAGCATTCTTAATAACAAAATGCATTTGGCTGCCACAGAAATATTTTAGTAGGAGAGGCTTTGTTAGTATTGGAATGCCTTTTCTCATGAGAAATTATTGCCACATTTATTTCTTTTAAAAAAAATCAGAGATCATATTGATCAGATATATTCTAAATATTGCATTGGCCTATTGAAACAGGCTCATCACATTTCAAAAACATTCCATAAATGTTCCCTTCGCTCAAGAAAAAATAGCAGTGATATGACATTTGAATGACTGAGCATTCAACACTTGATGTTATTTAACCACTATCTCTGTCACTGAGTCTATATAACCAAACTTTGCCTTGACCTCAATCCGTAAGCAATCACAGAACTTGCAGTTCTTAAAAAAAGCCTCCTCCTTCACAGAGAATAGATGAATAGATAAAAGGGAGAATAAAATGCTTTAAATGAGGAAGAAGGATATTGCAGTGACTATAAGGGTGGGTATGCTTCATTGACAGGCTACTATCTATTATATACTTCCAGACATTTATTCAAGGCTTCCACAAAATGCCTGAAATTAATTTAAGGCAAAGCCAAATGTCTTCACAAATTACCTGGACTTTTTTTTTTTCAAACTTTCGGACAATTTCAACCAACCGGCTATGTATAAAAAGCATAAGGGACAGATAGAATGTTGAGACCTTCCAGACTTGTATTTTATTATGAGGCAGAATAGAAGAGCCTCGTGATTACTTTATACATTCTAGAGTATGAGTAGAGATACATTTTAGAGTGTCCAGAGCTACTAGATAGTCCTTGACTTATGACCACGTTGAGCCCAAAATTTCTGTCACTAAGTGAGACATTTGATGAGTTTTTGTCCCAGTCTGCAATTTTTCTTGCCACAGTTATTAAGTGAATCTCTGCAGCTCTTAAGTAACACGGTTGTTAAGTGAATCCAGCCTTCCCCGTTGACTTTGCTTGACAGAAGGTCACCAGAGGTGCTCACATGATCCCCAGGACACTGCAACCACCATAAATATGACCCAGTGGCCAAGCATCTGAATTTTGATCACGTGACGATGGGGATGCTACAACTAGTCATGTGAAAATGGTCATGTCACTTTTTTTTAGTACAGTTGTAATTTTCAATGGTCTCTAAATGAATGGTTGTTAAGTTGAATAGTACCTGTATAGGACCAGGCTTCTAAGCCCTAGTCCAGAATATCATGGTTGATTAACTGAAAGGACAGGAAAATAAATAGATCAGACATGTTAAACACATGGCCCATGGGCTAGATCAGCCTGGAATAGGCCCAGGGCTGTCCCGCAGGGCTGTCCCAGAGATGGTGAGAGACCGGACTGTGCCGCCCTGGTCAACCCCAGCCACATCCACCCAGTCAGTCACAATGACTAGGCCATACCCACCCCAGCCCCCTATGGGCAAACAAAATCCTGATACAGACTGCTATGTTTGACACCCCTGAAACAGTTTTATAAATGCTTTCCATTCTTTCCTCCAACATGAGGTAAATAAAGCATTATCTGGAATCAGGCATGATTAGTGGAATAGGCAAGTGATGACATTAAACTGTTCTGAGTGGTGAAAATAATAAGGGACTACAAAGAGCTCCAAAAGGATATTGGCACATTAAGGGATTGGGCATCAAAATAGTAGATGTCATTCCACATGAGCAAATGTAAAGTGACACAACACTGATGCCCAAAATTCAACTATCCATACCAACTATTGGGATCAGAGCTAGTGATGATTGATGAGGAAAGAGAACTGGAGTAATGCTGAAACAGTTCAATGAAGGTGGCAACGCAGTATGCATCCACTGTTTTTTTAAAAAGGACCATAGCATATTAGGAATAATAAGAAACAGTAGTGAAATTAGAGGTCCCAATATTATGATGCCCTTATATAAATGAATGGTGCAATGGTTCATCTGGAAAATTTTATGCAGTTTATGGCTGCTGCAGCTCAAAAACCACATAGAAGAAACTAGAGAAGTTTCAGAGAAGGGCAACCAAGATGATCAATGAGGAAAGGTTGCAACACTTGAAGCATTTTATTTTGAAAAGGAGAGGAGACATACTTAAGGTGTACAAAAATATGCTCAGTGTGGATAATGTGGAGAAAGAGAAGCTATTTTTCCCTTTCCCAAAACACTAGAACCAGAAGCATGAAATTGAATCCTGGAAGAATTGAGACAGACAAAATGGGATATAGATATAGATAGATAGATAGATAGATAGATAGATAGATAGATAGATAGATAGATAGATAGATAGAGATAGATAGATAGATAGATAGATAGATAGATAGATAGATAGATAGATAGATAGATAGATAGATAGATAACATTACACAATATATAATCAGGCTTTAAAATTCATTACTGCAAGGTGCGATGTCAACTTGACTGGCTTTAAAAAAAAAAGGTTGGACCAGTTCATGGAAGTTTTAGATCAATGGTTCTTAGCCTTAATGGCAGTGTAACTGCCTCTGGAAATCATCTTGTAAAACACTAGTGGGTGTTCTTATGTAATTGGTTGACTACTGTGAAAACAGACTCCTGGACTAGATCAGCCATGGTTTCAATCCAGCAGAGCGCTCTTTATGTTATGTAAGGCACCCAAACCTATTTCTATCCTAAAACCAAATCTGACATATTTTTGTTTCAAAACAGTGCAAATTAGCCATAGGGGAACTTCTTCACTACCCTAAGAAAATAAGTCTTGATAAAGTTACCTGTGACTGGATGGACTCATTGCTCATCACAGTGCTTTAGATGTATTGACCTGAGTCAGTCTGCTTATTAGTGGTTAGGGTTCTATCTGTATTTTATCTTTTTTAGTTTCTTTCCTTCCTCTTCCTGCTCAAAGATGCTGTTTGATTGGCAGCTGCTGTTTGACTAGCAGCTGGGTCATCCTGATGACGGGATCACGAAAGAAGGGGGAGGACAGACCAGTGGTGCTTATAATTGTCTCAGGTAGTCTGTCCTTCCTCAGGCATAAGCATGGATGTATGGACTATTAAACCAGGAAGGTCTAAAAGTGGATTCTCAAAATTTTAATGCATTAGATCAGTCTAATGCAGGGGTGTCAAACTTGAGGCCTACGGGCCGGATGCATCACATGCTGGCCCCACCTCCACCTGGTTTGGTGAAGGGGGGGAAGTCCCAAAACGTCAAATAATGCTGCTGTGATGACACGAGTTTGACACCCCTGGTCTAATGCATTAAAATTTGTCTATCTTAAAATCTCTGTAGCTAAGCAAACTCCAAAACAATATGACTTTGCTTGCCTTATTTCTTCCTATATATATTTTTATTATCCAGAGTTTTGCAGCATTAATTCAGCGCCAGAAAAATAAACACAGATGGCTGATGCTTCATTTAACGTCTTTATAAACATAATAAGTAGATTTTACAAACCAGTTGTAGATTTCTCCAACATAGAGCAAACTCAGACAGAAACATGTTGCAAGTAACTTCAGTGGCACAAGAGAACAGAGAGAACTTCCAGTTTCACTTTAGTTCAGCAAGAATAAGAGTTTCATTTTCAACAGGCAGACTCAGAGCTCAACATAGCTTCACAGCTGCAGAGCTTACTAGGCTACTTCTAGTTTCAGTTTCCAAACTGTCCTCATTGGCTGATTTAGTTGCTATGCCTATTCATTGGCTGACCTTGTTACCACGCTCTATTCCAATTCATGAATATACTCTGACATTTATCCCTATTTTAGCAAGAAGTAAGATGTGGTCTAGTTTGGATTAACTCACTTGAAAGTATAACATATCCTACATTATGACAAAGGTCTATAAATAAATATAAATAAATAAATGGGAATTCTTGAACATGTTCAGTCATTCGTACTTGGAGTTCCCATTTATATCTTAAGTACTGCATGCATTCATATGGACAATAAGGTCAGGGCTAATACATAACTTAGTCTAATCCATAGTTTATACCTAGAGTCATTTATTCTTTGGACACCTCCATAGGCACACAGTCCTACAGGTGCTTAAATATAAACAATTATCACTTCAGTCAAGAGGAGGGGGTCAAACTATTTTCCAAAGCACTTGAAGGCCAGACAAGGAATAATGGATGGAAACCGAACAAGGAGAGATTCAATCTGGAAATAAGGAGAAATTTTCTGACAGTGAGAACAATCAACCAACAGAACAGCTTGCCTTCAGAACTTGTGGGAGCTTCATCACTGGAAGCTTTCAAGAAGAGACTGGACTGTCATCTGTCAAAAATGGTGTAGGGTCAGCTTGGACAGGGGATTGGACTAATTGACCTACAAGGCCCCACCAACTCTGTTAATCTGTAAACTCTGTAAAGATGCTCAGTATGTTCAAAAACAACACTTAAAATCACAGCCTAATGCATTAAAATCGATCTATGTTAAAATATCCATTGCTAAGCAAAGTCCAAAACAATGTGATTTTTCTAGCTTCTCCCCCCCTCTCCCCCCATATATGCCCAACCTGTATTTCAATGTGTTTGCCAAACTAGAGCATCGCACACATATAAACATGTTATGACAGATATAGCCAAGAATCAATATAGATTAATTGCAGGACACAGCTGTTTTTCATGAGGATGTTGTAAGAAGTGACCTATATATCCAACAGATTCGTTTAACTCACACACATTTAGCCACATCCATTTCTTCTGTTCACTGGCCATGAATAACCTTGCATCCCAAGTCATGAGTTCAGGCCATCCCTGGCTTAAGTGCATAAATATTTGCTGCCTATTCTATAAATCACTATGCTGTTGCACACATTTTCCACCAGATGGTAGGCAATAAAAGGAAGAAGCACACACACACACACTCATCAGCCAATGTATATTTAACAGCATCAAGTTAAATGAAATGAATTGTCACTATGAAATATTACATGTATATTTTCTTATTGGCTATATTAAAACAGAACAAGGTATTTCAACAGATCAGATATAGATGGATGTCTACAAATTAATTATCTACATGAGACATAGAAAAAGAATATAAGTTTCCCTTCCATTCTTAAAGATAATGGGGCATATTTCAGCTGCAAGGGAGACATTTTAAGTTCTACAGTATTGATTAAAATAGAATACAATAGGCAAGCACTCGCCTTTTTGAAAAATGACTGAAATTTTAAAATGTTTACCTTTAGCTGACTTACACCAATCATTGCCAACATTTCTTTTAACAACCATAAAGAATCAAATCTTCAGAGGATTTTTTTTTTCTGCTTTATTCATACTATCTAAAATATGAAGCATTTAGTGCATAAACCAAATATCATGCATGTCAGGGATACATTTAAAAGGGTTTTCTTCTTCTTCCTTTGAACGTGTTAAGCCATGGTGCGTATATATTTTTCATACTGCCAATCTTGCAGACAGTTTTTTATTGAATTTTTATCATAATCATGGGTATTAACACAATCCTGACAATTCTGAGGATTCCTCAGTGTTGCTGGCATGGGAGATTTCAATAAAATGTATAAAAATCCTACATCAGTGTCTATAACTACATTAAGCTATATCATTTATTTATTTCATCCTTATGAATTAACACTATTTCCATAATTGCAGGATTACCTGAAATTAAATACAAAGTTTCTCATTGTAACTTATGGAGAACACAAAATTAAAATTGGAAAGGAGATCTTATAGTCCAATACCATGCTTGAACAGAAGACCATATAACATTCAGAACAAATGGTTGTCCAATCTCTTCTTGAAAACATTCAGTGATGGAAGATCCATAATTTCTGGAGGCCAGCCGTTCCATTAATTGTTCTCACTTGCAGGAAATTTTTTCTTAGCTCTGTGTTGGATCTCTCCTTAATGATCTTCCTCCTGTTGCTACTTGTCCTACATTACTTTGGAGAACAGGCCATCTCCTCTTCCCTATAAGAATACTGCTCAAATACTGGAAGACTGTTATCATGTCACCTCCAGTCCTTCTGTTCTTTAGACTGGATTCACCTAGTTCTCGCAATCATTTTGTCACACAATTTAGCCTCCAGACCAGTGGTAGAATTCAATTTTTTTTTACTACCGGTTCTGTGGGTGTGGCTTGGTGAGCCTGGCTTGCCTTGGTGGGCAGGTCTTGGTGGGCATGGCAGGGGAAGGTTACTGCAAAATCTCATTCTCTCCCCACCCCACTAACCTGCTTTCCAACTCCATTCTCCTGTGCTGGGCAACAAAAGAAGACCCAGCCAATCAGCTGTGATTCAGGAGGCAGAGAATAGATGGGGGCGGAGCCAGTCAGAGGTGGTATTTTCCGGTTCTCCAAACTACTCAAAATTTTCACTACTGGTTCTCCAGAACTGGTCAGAACCTGCTGAATACCACCTCTGCTCCAGACCCATTATCATCTTTATTGCTCTTCTCTGCACTCTTTCTAGCATCTTAGCATCTTTTTGTATTGTGGTGAGTAAAACTGGATCCCTCTCCTAGAGAGATCTCACTGGTGTAGTATAAAGCAGCACTATCACTTCATATGAGTTTGATACTATCTCTAAGTACAGTTTAGGAGTGCATTGGCTTTTTTGGCAGCTGCAGCATACTGCTGGCTCATATATCAGTGGTTGTCCACTAAGATCCCTAGAACCCTCTCATAGTTACTACTTGTTGATCCAGGAACCAGCTATTCTATACCCATGCATTTGGCTTTTCTTGCCTAAGTGTAGGACCTTATTTTTCTCACCACTGAATTGCATAGGGCGCAGAGTTCAAGTCTGCCAAGATGCTTCTGTATCTTGACTCTATTTTCTAAAGTGTTGGTTATCTCCCCCTCCCCTCCCCAGCTTGGTGCCATCTAATTATTTGATGAGTTCCCCTTGTACCCCATCATCTAGACCAGGAGTATCAAACTGGTAGTCCGTGGGCTGGATGTATCATATGCAGGTCATGCCCACCCCAGCACCACAAAGGTAAAAAAAATCACAATACAAAGGGAACTCAAGAGCCGTGGTGGTGCAGGGGTTAAGAGTGTAGTACTGCAGGCTATTTCTGCTGACTGCTGGCTGGCTGCAATTTGGCAGTTCAAATCTCACTAGGCTCAAGGTTGACTCAGCCTTCCACCCTTCTGAGGTGGGTAAAATGAGGACCCAGATTGTTTGGGGCAATATGCTGACTCTGTAAACTGCTTAGAGAGGGCTACATGTATGTAAGTCTAAATGCTATTGCTGCTATTATGAAAATGTCAAAGAATACTGGGCCTAAGACAGAGAACTCCACTGCATGCTTCCCTCTATGTAGATGCAGTTCCATTGAGAAACACATGCAGTTGGTCACCCAATTGTAAATTCATCTGGTGATAGTACAGTCTATCCCTCATTGTTCCATGTTCAAATGCCTTGCTGATTCTATGTCCACAGCATTTATCTGATCCATTAATTGGGTCACTCTGTACGAGAAGGAAATAAGGTTCGTCTAGCATGATCTGTTTTTAATAGACACATGTTGGTTTCTGGTAATTGCCTTGTTCGTTTCTAAGTGCTTACAATCCCGTTGCTTGATTATCTTTTCCAGAATTTTTCCAGGTATTGATGTCAGGCTGATTGATCTTTAGATTCCTGGATCCACTTTTCCCCCCTTTTTAGTATCAAACTCATATGAAGATTGGAACCACATTAGCTCTTTTACAACCTCCTGATAGCTCCCGCATGTTCTAGGAGCTCTGAGAAATTCATTTCAGTGATTCTGAGATCAAATCTGCCAGCTCTTTCAAAACTCTGGGATGTAATCCATCTGGTCCTGTGATTTGTACATGTTTAGAGTGAATAGGTGTTTTCTTACCATATTCTTGCCTATTTTGACTTGAATTCCTGTTCTGTCCCCTTTGGTGCTGCTTTTGATAGGCTGGATTTTCTCCCCTTTTGTATGAAGACAGATGCAAAGAATGAGTAGTTTTTCTTTCTCCCTGCTATTCATCACCTCCTTGCCATCTTCTTCATTAGTAAGAAGAGTAATTTCCTTGACATCTTTCTTACATATTGAAAAAAAAATTAAATTATTTTTGGCATTTGTTTGTTCTGAGCCTCAGCTTTCCCGATTCTGTCCTTGCAGTTTGGGGCTATTTGCTGGTATTCTACTTTGGTTATGTGTCCCTTTTTGCATTTTTTATACTTGTCCTATTTTTCTCTCAGTTTGTCAGAGAGTTCTTTATGCAACCATGCTGGTTTTATCTGGGGCCCCTTGTTTTCTTTCTCTGTGGTATTATGTTAAGTTGTGCTTTTATAATCTCATTTTTTCAGTTTCCCATGCATGTTGAATTGTTTTCCTCTTTAGGATTTCCATAAAACCTTCCTTAAACGATCTCTTAGTTTATTGAAGTCCATTCTCTTAAAAGTCTAAGAGCCTAGTTTGACTTTGTTTGCTTACTTGTGCCTGCATTATGCTGAATTCCAATATGACATGGTCACCCTCCCCAAAGTTTCCGTAACTTCAACCCCCCTCTGTTATTGCATCTCTTTTAGTAAGAATTAAGTCCAGTATAGTTGAACCTTGAGTTCTTCAAGTAGTAACAGAACACCAGAGTTGGAAGGGGTCTTCTAATCCAACTCACTGCTCAAGCAGAGGACCCTATACCATTCTGGACAAATGGCTGTCCAATCTCTTCTTAAAAACCCCCAGTAATGAACTTCCTTTTTGCAGACAATGTTGTCAGATAGGCTCATCACCAACTTGTTTGATCTCCCTGCAATTACTGCAGCGTTTGTCTCCCATTTGATGTCAGGATAATGAAAGCAGGGAACCTTAGTGTTTTTCCCCCCTGCACACACTAGTTAATGATAAGCAAAATATTCATCTGTTTCCTCTACTTGGCTAGGTGGATAATGCTATTATCGTGTATAATGCTATTCTTTTGTCCTTTTATATTAACCCAAATGCTTCCATTCTTGTTTTTGTGCATTTCTAGATAGATGTGTAATGATTTCTTAAAGATAATGCATCTTTTGTTAGATTTGCTTCTTTTGAACAATTTTCAAAGCACCAGAAAGCAAGACGAGAAGCAATGGATGCAAAACAAAGAAGGAAAGAAGCAACCTAAAACTAAGAAGGAATTTCCTAACAGTAAGAATAATTAATCAGTGGAATAGCTTGCCTTTTGATGTTCTGGGTGGTCCATCACTGAAGGCTTTTAAGAAGAGACTGGACAGCCATTTGTCTGATGTGGGATAGGGTTTCCTGCTCCCTTCCAGCTCTATAATTCTGTGTTCTATGTTCTATATCCTTCTAGCAGTACATTCAGTGGTGGGATTCAAAACTTTTTACTACCGGTTCTGTGGGCGTGGCTTGGTGGGCATGGCTTGATGGGCATGGCAAGGGAAGGATACTGTAAAATCACCATTCCCACCCCACTCCTGCGGGAAGGTTACTGCAAAATCTTCATTCCCTCCCCACTCCACTAACCTGCTTTCCAGCTCCGTTCTCCTGTGCAGGGCAACAGAAGAAGACCGAGCCAATCAGCTGGGACTCAGGAGGCAGATAATAGATGGGGGCAGAGCCAGTCAGAAGTGGTATTTGTCAGTTCTCCAAACTATTCAAAATTTCCACTACCGGTTCTCCAGAAGTGGTCAGACCCTGCTGAATACCACCTCTGAGTACATTTTGGTAATGGCAACAATATCATATCTACCCTCATGTGGTAAGATTTCAAGTTAGTCTTGTTTTTTTCCTTATACTTTGAGCATTACCTTGAGTCCCTACTCACAGACACTCATGCCCTGGTCACTTCCTGTCCTGATTATTGCAGCGTGCTCTACATGGGGCTGCCCTGGAAGAGCATCCGGAAGCTCCCGTTGGTGCAAAATGCAGAGGCCCTCATGGTTTTATGCAGACCCCAGTGTGTCCGTGTATCATCTCTCCTGCAGGAGCTGCATTGGCTGCCAATTTGCTTCTGGGTGCAATTCAAGGTGCTGGTTGTCACCTTTAAAGCCCTTCATGGCTTGGGTCCGGGTTATCTGAGGAAACATCTCTTGCCAGTGACATCTACCTAACCCATTAGAGTGAGGAGGCAGGGAATGCTGCAGGTCCGACCCCTGAGGGAGATACACCTGGTGGGACCTAGAAGAAGGGCCTTCTCTGTGATGGCTCCATCTCTCTGAAACATCATTCCCCCAGAGATTAGAATGTCCCCCTCATTAATATTATTCTGAAAGGCACTGAAGACCTGGTTTTGCCAGTGGGCCTGGGGAACCCAGAGAGGGATGGAACTCATCAAATAGCTAGTGTGACCTGCTGTCATCAGGGTGGGGGGCTGGGAGTTGGGTTTTTTTCCCCCAAATTTTGTTCTATTGTACTTTACTAATTTATTTGATTCTTTTTGTTAGTTTTTGTTGTTTTTCATTTTTATTTTTTGTTTTAAATATGATTTTACATTGTTTAAGCCACCTTGAAACACCATGGGCAAATAGGCCGCAATATAAATCAAATAAATAAATAAATAAATTATTATATAGGCATCCGAGTCCTTTATGGCTGATCCTCTGTTTGTGTCCTATGTCTCCTGTTTTATATCAGAGTTTCCCTTGTGTCTCACAGAAACTTACCCCTCGGATTTTCACTGATTATTGATTTGACGTCAATCCTAATTCCAATAGTCATTTCTGGCATGTGCAGGAGAAGAGGAGTTTGTAATGCACAAGAGAATTAAGGACTGTGCTAGACTACTTTCAAAAAGTTACTTGTGTATGCCAAAATTTCCTCTAAACACATAGAAATCAATTCATTTAATCGGGGTAGTTGTGAATGGCAATATCTGTTTTTTAATAATAAACCTTCTATTGTCTAATTGCATACTGATAAACAAAAAACACATTGGCCTCAGTGGGTGTGATTTTTGCCACATGTATGCATAAAATTGCAACCATATTTAAAATCAATACTTCTAGTGTTTGAGATGGGAGAAAAATTTGTTCAGCTGGCCTTTGAGTATGAGCTTAACAAACTCATGTTCAAGACTCTTCTGACAAACTGAATTGAAAAAGTGAAAGAATTGGCAGCAGGGCAGCATGTTTGGTTCAGAAAAATGCCTGGAGAAATTATGCCCGAGGGAGGAAGTGGATCAGGAGTGAGATTCTACAGGTTCACACCTATTAGTTTTTTTCCCCTCCTTTGCTGGTATTTTGCTTGTGTGGAGTGACCATTTAAAGTTACAATGGCACTGAAAAAAGTGACTTATGACCATTTTTCACACTTACAACTGTTGCAGCATCCCCACAGTCATGAGAGGCCAGGCGAGGAGATGCATGCCTTGATGTGAGTGATATTGAGTTGGTCACACCCAGCCAATAACATGACCACCAAGCCACGCCCACCACCTAAGCCATGCCCACCACCTAAGCCATGCCCACCACCTAAGCCATGCCCACAGAACCGGTTGTTAAAAATTTTGAATCCCACCCCTGAAGTGGATGTTTGCACTTCTTTGAGTCTATTATCTATCACTTGGAATAATGAAAATAATGACAAAATGGGTGAAAAGGACAAAATGAATGCATATATATATATGAAAAACTGGACAAATATATAGCCACGGTGGAATGTTGACTGCAGAACCAAACTAGTCATACCTATTCACATATCATCTCATGATTCCTATCATGAGAGATGTGGAAATTCATATTCCTACCTGAGCTGTTCATTATTGATTATCAAATCCTGTGGCTGTCTATACTGCTTTTAGAAGAGTCCAATATTTAGTCTAGCAGGATCTCTCAAACCAACATGTAGAACAGCTGCCCCCTTGTGCACAGTTTTATGCTTTACAGTGCCTATACCAACACATCAAGACTGTTTCAGAGTCATTCCAGTTCATGTCTTTCTCTTTGCACATTAGCAATGAAAGACCAGATTGGTACAGGAACAAACAAAAAATTTATCCATTCTTCTGTTGCTATTTTCTGTGTCATCCTTTTAAGAAATTCATTTCCTGCAATGCAAACTCCGCATGAAAAGTGTTTTCAAAAAAAAAAAGCCTGCAGGCAGTTTTCTGAACTCTTGTACAGTAAAGTAATCCAATCTGACAGCAAGAAATTTGCAATTTAAGGCTGCTCACAATGTACAGTATGTTTCTCTCTCTTTGTGTATGTTTATTTCTCACATACACACACACACACACACACACACACACACATCAATATAGTCCTAGGAAACTATAAATTCTCCTAAAAATCCATTAGTCACTGGAAGATGCTCAGTTAATAGATATTCAGTCAATCTAATCTTACTAAATTGTGGAAGGAGGGAGGGAGGGAGGGAGGGAGGGAGGGAAGGAAGGAAGGAAGGAAGGAAGGATTTCATTAGAACAGTTTGTCTACATATTTCCAAGTGCTTCTGTCAGATAGACTAGGCCAGTGGTGGTGAACCTATGGCATGCGTACCAGAGTGGCCACTCAGAGGACATGCATGGCCACTCTGTGAACATGCATGCTGTCACCCCAGCACAGAGTTTGCCAGAGTTCACTGATTGGGGCAGCCCCAGTGGGATCAGGCATCTCGTGGGGCAGCCTAGGGGGCAGGGAAAGATGAATGGGAAGGCTGTGTTTAATGTTGGGGTTCAAATTATCTATTAATGTTGCCCATTAAAATTCCCTCTTTGAGGGAGCTGGATAGTTCAGAAATGTAAAAACATCATTAAATAAAATTATGGTGGAGGTGGCCCCGAAATTGTAAATATCAAAAGTTGTTCTTATCATTGAAAGCTCTGTTATTGTGTTTTTCTTTTAAGACAAAAGATGTTAATGTATGAGTTGTTGTTTTTTTTCTAAACTAAATCCTCAGTATTCATGTTAAATTGCTGGGTTGGCACTTTGCGATAAATAAGTGGGTTTTGGGTTGCAGTTTCGGCACTCGGTCTCTAAAAGGTTTGCCATCACTGGACTAGGCCATTTTCACCAACTAACATGACTTCAATGTTCAGCCATTACATACAAAGATATTGCTTATGGCCATTCCAATAGGATGATGAGAAGATGTTCCTGGGAAATAAGAGTGTCTTCTTTAAACTCAGCTTAGTCGCAATTACTTCTAATGACAGAAGATATTTCCATGATGTTCCTTTATACTTTAAGAGTCATTGTTTCTGGAATCAAGACCTTCTTTCACATGGACAATGATTCTGCTCAAAGATGCTTTCGCCTCCTTTACCTATAGAGTTTGCAACTCAGATATAACCATTCCCCAGTGTTCAGCTATTGCAATGTGTGGATTAAAGTGTTGCACTGGGAACAAGGAGTTTCAAGTTCTCGGTCTCCCTCAATCATGGAAACTCACTGGCTGACTTTAAGCCAATCATTTTCTCTCACCTCAACTTACCTTCCTTCCAGTTGTAATTGTTGTGGCCCGCCCAGCTACCAGTGGAGCTGGTGGCAGACTCAGATGATGAGGAGGTTGGGGAAGAACTTTGGCCAGTTCTGGAGCCTGGGGAAGGCTCTGATGGATGCTCAATGTCAGACACAGAGATAGAGCCAGGGCCGTCTGGCATTTCCCAGCCACCAGAGAGACAGCTGCCTTTGGAATCAGAGATGAGTGAGGAAGAAGAACAGCTGGGGCCTGTTCCAGATACACGCATGCACAGACCAGATAAGAGAGGTGAACAACTGAGGACAAGGAATCAACTCAGGAGGCAAAACTAATGTGGACGCTGAATGGCCCTTCCCTAGCTGGGGAATAAATAGGAGGAAAAGGGAGTGGTGGTCAAAGCAGGCAACCATTTGCATGCCTGGTGATTTTGCTCATTGTGACATGCGACAAAGACTGCCTTGCCAGAACTGAGGTTTGTTCAGGCTGGGAGCTCATAGCCTTGCAATTATTGTGACAAACTGATAAGACCTAATGCTTCAATTAACTCCTTGCAGGACTTTTGCCTGGACTTTGTGGGTGAATGCCATTAATTCACAAAGTGTAAATAAAGAGGGGGTTTTCTTTGCAAGGAGTCTGTTTCTTGCTTCTGCGAAGGCTGGGTCAGAACAGTAATGGAGAGAAAGTAGAGAAGAAAGCACGGTGTACTGCTTTAAGGTCCTAAATGAAAGTTGGGATATGACTCAAATGAACAAATAAATAAACTAATGTTTCCATTTGGTTATCATTATCAATACATTTTTTTCTATTTAACATTGCGAATTTACAGTATAATGCATTATTCTAAAATCAACGACAAAGAGAGCTATTCTGTCTTTGGCTATATCTATGCTAGTCTGCCACAATAAGACTTGAAAGCTTTAGCATTGCCTCATTTTTTTCCTCAAGCAAAATGAGTCCAACAACTTTATCTGGTATTCAGGCCCCTAATGTAACTAATTCTACTTTCTAGAAATGGGGGAGTTTCTCGTAGATATGAAGAAAGTAAATCAGCAGTAGCAATAATGAAAAAAATATAAATGAATATTAAAGAAGGACACCCATGAAATTAGATCCTCAAAGACCCTAAATGAAGAACATTTAGCAGCTTTTATTATCATTATAAAACAGCATAGAAACACAGGAATACTTTTTGCTATTATCATTAAGAAACAGCATAGAGACAACTGCTATTAGCATAGAAACAGATGTAATAATTACCTTCATAAGCTTAGTTTGGTTCAATCAAACTAAGCTTATGAATTATTGGAATCAGTAGAATTACTCTTGTGTCCTGCAAAGGGTTGGCTCAAAACTAGCATCTTTAAAGACTGCATCTTTAAAGAGATTGCTCGCTTTATGACATGACAAATATGCTTTCTGTGTCTAGGGAAAGACTCATTCATCCAGGTCATGGTTGTCCCTAAGGTGCTTTTCAAGAGGCAACTGGGCTTTCTGTAAAGTCCAGTTGCCTCTTGAAAAAGCACCTTTGGGACTATGCTTTCTGTGTTTTTTCCTAGTCTTTTTCCTAGTCTTGCATCCATTCTAGCTAAACTTCTGTTCCTTTTTTCTTTCCCCCACCATCATGTACATGTCTTGCATTCACAGCTCACAGCTTCTTATCCCATTCCCATACTATAAGTTTCACTTCATGCCTCCCTACTCTTTAGTCCAGTTCCCTTCTCTTCTAAAGGGATGCAGTTCTGATTTTACTATTCACTCTTTTACAGATGTTGGAAGGGATCTTATCTAGTCCAATGCACCACCCAAGCAGGAGACCCTAATCCAGGACTGTCAAACTCGTGGACTGTGGGCTGGATGTGTCACATGATGGCCCCACCCTCACCCAGTTTAGCAAAGGGGAAAAAAGTCCCGATACGCCACGTGATGCCACAGAGATGGCAGGAGCCTGACACTCCTGCCTTACACCATTCGTGACAGATGGCAGTCCAGTCTCTTCTTGAAAGCTTCCAGTGATGAAACTCCCACAACTTCTAAAGGCAAGCTGTTCCATTGGTTGATTGCTCTCACTGTCAGTAAATTTCTCCTTATTTCCATGATAGTTAAGAATAAATCTCTTATCTCTCTCTTTATTTATCTTAACATCTACTAAAATCCTGTTTTCTCTGCCTCTAATTTTTTTCCACTGCAGACACATGAAACCAGAATTTTAGTACCCAACTTACTTCTCAAGTCTAACACAACCAACTGGGCTCCATATAGGACTTCTAAACTTAAGTGCTCTTCGGAGTGTAATAATTTAGACTGACTTCAAATCAGGGGATTTCTCCCTTACATACATATCACAATACCTTTATCACTATTTCCCCTCCCCTCTTGGTTCGTCCTACGTAACGTAGTCCCGTAGTAAGGCGGGGCTTCGTACTTGCCTCTGGCGGGACCTGCGCAGATTAGATTGTTGTTTGGCTTTTCGACCAGTTCGGTCGAGGCCTCTGTGTCTCTTGGCCTCAAATCGATGGAATCGCCTGGAAGGTGTTGCCGGGCCTGTCATTGCAGCTCCCTCCCGGTCTACCCGGGTTGGTCGAGCTGCGACTCTGCCGCTCCCGCCTGGTCTTTCCGGGCTGGTCGGCTGGCCTGGCTGCTTCTCCCTGGTGAGGCTTCGAGTTGGCTGTTACCCGTGTGGTATTGCTGGTTATTTTCTATTCTTTCTGGCCCCCTGTATATTCCCTCCTCTTGGTTTGTGTTAATGGGGTCGTCTGTGCTTGCTTGCGTGTCGGTTGTGTTTCTTGCCCTTGATCTTAATTGATCGATGTGGCGTTTCCATGATTGTCCGTCCGTTGTTTGCAGTCTGTAGGGTGAGGGCCTGTCAGTTGGGTTATGGTTGCCGGGTACCCATAGTGGGTCTCCGGTAAGGTTCTTTGCATAGACTGCATCGCCTGGTGCAAAGGCCGGTGTTTGCTTGATGAGTCTGGGGGCTTTTCCGGTTGTATGTGGGGTGCAGCCTGTCGAGTGGGACCTTAGTTTCCTCCCCATTAGTAATTCTGCCGGGCTTTTGTTTGTTGTTGTATTAGGGGTTATATGTTGTATTAGGAGCATTTTATTTATTTTTTCTTGTATGTCCCGATGTTCGATTTTTGGATGGTTTTCTTTGTAAATTGAACCATCCGTTCCCCTACCATTGGCACGGATGTGCTGTCGCTGTCAGTGCATGTCGTACTGCCCGTTCAGGGAATTTTTTAATTCCAGCCAGGTGAATTGGGGCCCGTTGTCTGACACGATGACATCCGAGAGACCGTGGTCGCGAACAGTTTGTTGAGTACCTTAGTGACAGCTTCTGTTGTGGTGGTTTTCATGTTGCTTACCTCCAGCCAATTGGAGTAAGCATCCACCGTGATGAGGAATGTGTTTCCTCTTGTGGGGCCGGCAAATCTATATGTATTCTGGACCATGGCTCCCCTGGGGTCTCCCATTCTAGTGCATCGGCGCGCAGGGGGATTTGGTCTGGCTTCTTGGCAGCGTGAGCACCTGGCCACCCAAGCCTCAATTTCTTTGTCCATGCCTGTGCCACCAAAGCGTAGCTTCTGGCCAAGGCTTTGTTATCTGATGCCTGGGTGCCCTTCATGCAAAAAGTTTAATACTTTCCCTTGTAGCTTTTCTGGTATGACCACCCTGTCCCCCATAACAAGCAACCTTTTTGCAAAGACAGTTCTGTTTGGCGGTTTGGAATATCCTGAACGATTCGTCGTTGTCTTTTCCTCGGCCACCCTTTTTCTACCCAATGCAATACCCATGCCAGGCGTTTGTCTTTATTAGTCTCTCGGCAATGTCTCACGGGTTATGGGTAGGTCGGGCAATGCCTCTATGCTGAGGGTGGTCGTCGTGGGGCTGGGTCGTCGCCAGGTCGGGTAGTGGCGAGCGGCTCAGTGTGTCTGCATGGTGATCGCTTGCCGGGCGGTGTGTGAGCCGGGTAGTCGTAGGCGGCGAGGAACTCGGACCACCTCATCATCCTGGGGATAGGATGTTCGGGTGGCCTTGTTCCCCACCAGGATTCCCAGCAGCGGCTTGTGGTCCATGATAAGGGTGAATCGGCGGCCGTAAAGGTACTGTGGAATTTCTTTACTGCTGCAACGATGGCCAGGGCTTCCTTGTCCAGTTGGCTGTAGTTTCTTTCTGGTTTGCTGAGTGTCCTCGAAAGAAAGCAATGGGTGCTTCTTTTCCGTCCGGGAGTGTATGGCTGAGGACCAGCGCCGACGCCCAAAAGGTGAGGCGTCGCATGTGACAGCGAGGGTAGAGTCTCATTGTATTGTATGAGGACGGCATCCGAGGTTAGCAGGTCCTTGGTTTTCCTGAATGCGATGTCCTCACGCTTCCCCAGGTCCATTTTTGCCGTCTTATCCAGGAGCTATGCAAAGGCTCCGCCGCGATCGCTTTTGGGGCAAGAATACATTGTAAAAATTTAGCAGTCCCAGAAATGCCTGCAACTCTGTTTTGTTCTTGGGGATGGGGGCTTCCTTGATGGCTTTTATTTTGTTTCCGGTTGGGTGGATGCCATGTCGGTCTAGGAGGTACCCCAGGAACTCGACTTGCTCTGTGCAAAGCTGGCATTTCTCTCTCTTCACTTTTAGACCGGCCCCTTTGAATTTCTCAAGTACCTCCCTTAGGCGACCCTCTAGTTCTTCCCGGTTGGCTGCTGACACTAGTACGTCGTCAAGTAAGGGACCACCCCTTTTATCCCCTGCAGTAGTCTCTCCATGAGGCTTTGGAAAATCCCGGGGCCACGCTGACTCCAAACTGGAGTCGGTTACAACGCGCTCCCGGTGGGTGACTATCGTTGCGCCTCGGCGGTTTCTTTGTCGACCGGCAGCTGCTGATAGGCTTGCGCCAGGTCGAGCTTTGCAAAAACTTTGCACCCCCCCCAGTGAGTGAAGTAGGTGTTGCACTACTGGGACGGGGTAGGCGCTTTGTTGCAGGGCGCAGTTGAGGGTGGCCTTATAGTCCCCGCAGATCCTTACTGACCCATCTGGCTTAACTGGGGTGACTATTGGGGTCTTCCACGGGCGTGGTCAATTGGCTGCAAACCCCTGTTTGACGAGCTTGTCAAGCTGCTCGTCGATTTTTTTCCGTAGTGCGAAAGGCACCCGCCTCAGTTTAGGCGTATGGGGGCAATGTTGGGGTCTAGGCTGAAGGAGATAGGGGCCTCGGTACTTGCCTAGGGTGCCGTCGAATACTTCTTGGAGTCCTTAGCCAGCTGCTGCTCCCAGTCAGCTTCCTCGATGTGGTTTATGCGGTGACCTCAATGCCAAGTGGTGCGAACCATTGGAGTCCTAGGAGGCTGGGTCGGTTCCGGTCCACGATTGTCAGGGAAGTTTTGTGGTGCGGCCCTTGAAGGTCACCTCGAACTGTCCGGCCCCGATGACGGGATTCGGTTCCCCTGGTAGTCCTTGATCACCAATTTTTGGTTCTCCAGCCCTCCCTTTTGGATGGTTGGCACCAGCCGCTTGATTTCTTTCCAGGCGATCATGGAGAAGTAGGACCCGGAGTCCACCTCCATCCGGCAGGGCTCGCCCTCGATGTTCACTTCCACGTAGACCTTTCGGGCATCGGTGGTCTCGGCGTGGCCAATCGTGACCGTCTGATGGGTTTCCTCCTCTGGCGGTCTTCCCGTTCATCGCCCCGGTTGTCTCGGTTCCAGCGATTGTCGGCTTGGCACTCTCTGTGCCTGGGGTGTGTCATCTCACCTCCGGTTGCTCGGTTCTCGGCGGCAGGGGCTGTATGTTTTTCTGAGCCGGCAGACTCGGGCGATGTGGCCCCTCTTATTGCAATGCCGGCAGGTCGCGTCGATGAAACGGCATTCTGATCGGAAGTGGTTGCCCCCACACCCGGCGCACTGGGGCCCCGACTTACGACCTCGTTGATCTCGTCGGTCTCAACCTGCCTGAGCCGATGGACGTCTTCTTCTTCTTCCGGGGTGTCCGAGGCGGAGTCCAGGTCCCGTGGTGTGTGGTGGTCTCTCGGCGGCTTGCTTTGGGGTTGTCGGCGCGGTCCAGGTTCTCTGCCTTCCACAGTCAGGCCGCTGACTTTTTGGTGGCTTCGGCTGCAGAAGCTTCCGCCATGGCGGTGGCGAGGTTGATGTCACCCTTCGCCATCAGGCGGCTCTTTAGTGCCTGGTCCCGGAGACCTAGGACCACGCGGTCTCGGAGGGCATCGTCCAAGTCCTGGAACTCGCACAGGCCCCGAGGTCCCGCAGGTCAGCTATGAAATCGCTGATGCTCTCGTCCTGCCGCTGGTTCCGCGGTAGAATTCGTCCCGCTGGATGAGGATGGGCATGGTGGGGCGTAGTGGTTTTGGAGTAATGGCTCAAGGTTGGCCAGTCCATCGCCTTTACATCTGCGGGTTTTGCGAGGGCTTTTGCCATCTTGAACACCGCGGGCCCGCAGTGCGTCAGGAAAACGGCCCTTTTCTTCTGTCCGTTCGCGTCCTTCAAGTTGCTACTCTCGAGGAACATTAGGAATCGGTCTGTGTACGATTCCCAGTCCTCAGTAGCCGGGTTGAATGGCGCGGGCGGTGATGCCGGCCATCTAATCGGTCTTTGTCTTCCTCCGGACACGTGCTCGGTGGTTCTTCCTTGAATCCCACCCTCGTCACCAGTGTCGAGTCCGGCGCAGGAAGGAAGCTCGAGTCAGTGACTATTTTCAGCTCTTTATTGTGCTCCAGTTACAGCTTGAAACTTGGAAGGGAAACGGCGGCTTTTTATTTCCAAGCGCGGCGCGACCAATGGCACCGCCGAATCTCCGCGCTTAGCTCACCCAATCAGGGAGATTCCCAACGACAATCAGTGCGGCTCGCTCGGCCAATCCGGTCGCCCGCGCTTTAGCCAATCGCGACGGGGTTTACGAGTATGTTAATTGACTGTACAGAACACTATTCTTGGACAATACATGAAAACATCTACTCTACATACAAATAACTTCGTTCTCATTGCAACAGGGAATACATCTAGACAGCTGAAAAGTATTTTAAAGAAGTTGTGTCATTCCTAGAATGTCAGAATACACATTTATTTGTTCCATTAGATTCTTACAATTAGAAGCAGAGGCACAATAGCAGACTCTGCAATAATTGTCAAAACAATTTCAGAAAAGAGGACAGATTGAAACCAAAACAATTTGGGAATAGAATTACTTAACTTTTAATAAATTGAATTTTCTTCCTATTCAACATAGCCTATGTTCATTGTTAACAGCAGCACACAAATTGTACTTATAAGCTTTTAAATATAAGCTTGTGGCCCCAAGGGAGTTGTGGAGGTAGGACAGTGATGGCTAACCTTTCCATCCTCGCGTGCCAAATGTCCCAACACCTATAAGACAATGCACATGGGGGCCCACACACCCTGCCGATGATCTGCACCTGCACACCCTGCTCCTTTAGGGGCATACACGTGCATCTGCCATGTGCCCTCCCCACACATGCACAGCAGCTACCCAACAATCAGCTGGTGGTTGAGTGGCTGGCATGCATGCACAGTAGACCTGCTCTGAGGTGACAGCTCGCGTTCCAGCAAAGATGGCTCTGTGTGCCATTTCTGGCACACGTTCCATAAGTTCACCAACACGGAGGTAGGATAACTGGTGCTTTGTTTTTTGTTTTCCATTCTTCAACTAAAATGAAGGGCTTTGATATGCATGCTCTTTTGGCCTGATCCAAAGAAGGAATTATGCAAATCAGTAAGTGCTGTTTGTTTTTATAAAGTTGCCTTAGACTTTGCTAATCTACAACACATTTAGTTTATTTAAAAAAATTAACTGAACTGTTTGCAGTCCAATTTTTCTTTTAATATAAAGCCTCATTCCCCAGTTAACTCCTCTTCTTTCTGGGTTCTTCCTTATCATTTAAAATATTAGCTCCTCTTCTAGTGACTGAACAGGATGTTGGAGTTTGCAGCATAAATTCAAGTCCCAAAAACACACAGATGACTGATTCAGCAGGATCAATAATTTCTTTATAAACATAATAACACATTAAAATAAAGTTTACAATACCATTAATAGATTCTTTCAATGTAACATAAGCAAAAACATAAGCAGCAGCAGCTCAAAGTAGATATCAGTTTCTCAGCAAGCAAGCAAGCAAGCAAGACTAGTTTCACTTTCAGTTCTCAGCAAAGCACCCAGAGCCAAACCACATCTAGGCTGTCAGCTCCAATTGGCTGGTCTGTTGCCATGCTTACTCACTTGCTCATTTTGTTAGCCATGTCTCTGCCAGTTAATGCATAGACTCTGATACAGAATGACATCATTCTGCAGTTGCCTTCCTGTGAGTCGAATTTATATTTTACCAACAAAGAAGTAAAGGGTATAGATAGATCTATTTCAAGCTGTTTTAGCTCTCATCCATACCCTTTTTGGGATTTGAACCCAGGCTACTTGCATATTAGGTAGATGTATTAACCTCTAAGCCACAGTCTCTCTTCACTTTGTTGGCTATACCAGGGGAGAGATTAAGTGTTTTTCAGTGAACCCAGTCTATCAGGGCAAACTGGTCTACCCAAATATGAGACAGAGCATACTGCTTCTACTCTCGCTTTTCAGCCCCAATCCAGGATATGGCTAGCTGATGAAAGCTAAATAGCTTGAAATAGATCTATACTAGTCTCCCTTTATTTCTTTGTCGGTAAAATATAAGTTCAACACAAAAAAATATTTGTCGTGAAAGCGACTGCCTGCGAAAGTTCCTCTATTGGGGGTTGCCCTGATAGACCGAGTTCACTGGGAAACACTTCTTCTTGTGAGTCGTATATTATTGTAATCTACAAACAGACAATGTTGCCAGTTTCCTAACTCTAAGGCGATTTGTTGTTAGTTGTGAAGTCATGTCCGACCCATTGCAACCCCATGGATAATGTTCCTCCAGGTCTTCCTGTCCTCTACCATCCCCAGAGTCCATTTAAGCTCACGTTGACTGCTTCAGTGACTCCATCTAGCCACCTCATTCTTTGTCATCCCCTTCTTCTTTTGCCCTCAATCGTTCCCAGCATTAGGCTCTTCTCCAGTGAGTCCTTCCCTTCTCATTAGGTAGCCAAAGTATTTGAGTTTCATCTTCAGGATCTGGCCTTCTAAAGAGCAGTCAGGGTTGATCTTCTCTAGGACTGAATGGTTTGATCGCCTTGCAGTCTAAGGGACTCGCAGGAGACTTCTTCAGCACCATAGTTCAAAGGCCTCAGTTCTTTGGTGCTCAGCCTTTCTTATGGTCCAACTTTCACAGCCATATACTGGGAAAACCATATCTAAGGTAATAGTCAATATCATCTCCAATGGAACCTGGAAATTATTCTGTTTCCATAAATGGTTGCTATTCCTATCTAGGAAAACTAATTTTTATGACTAGTTAGCTTTCACATAATTTTGACTCTAGAACTTACGGGATCCATGCTTGAAGATGAGGAGCATGATTCTGATGTTAATCTTTAGATGTTTCCATCCATTTCTGATACTAATTTAATCTTAAGAGTTTTGATTTATAGAAAAGCATATCTCAGATGAACTGGAAATTCCTATCAATGTGATGCAGGTTGCTTCTTTGGACCTATTCGAAATAACTTTTGTTCCTGCTAATTGTCTCCTGCTGGCCTTGACAATAGCATTGAAGCCACACACTGCCTCTGTAGAGATCCCCCCCCCCTCGCTATCCTTCTGTTAACTTACTGTAATTTAATTCATGTGTAGGATCCAAGGTAAAACTCCCTGATGGTTACTAAAGTACAATTTGTAGTCGCTCTGAAAGTCATAGGCAAGAAAATCTGAAAAATAAACAGATAATCAAAACTGAAGGAAATGAAAGGAAATTGAAATGTTGCACCGATTATGTAATATTAATAATATTATATGAAACCACAAAGATCTTTACTTTGTCAAAATGAATGGAATATTTTGATTTGCAAGATATATTTTATTGTGGTTGTTATGTATTGTATATAGGATATAGTTGTCAATTGAAGTTCTCATTCTGGTCCTCTGTTGAAGCGGGAAAATACTCTCTCCTGATTGGTTGTTGGCTGATCAGTTTCCTATAAAAGGAGCTGTGTCGGCCAGGGAATTCAGTTGCCTCACAGGCAGTATTGAATAAAGAACTGTTAGAAATCACTCTGGCCTTACCTCCATTCTTCGTCCAGACCTTAACAGTGGTATGTCCACAAATACCACAGTTTATGGAAATTGTGGGACAATTGTGGTATTTTCACAAATTACTACGGTGAAATAAGTTTAGGCTGAGGAGTATTGTTGACCATTCCATGCTGACATCTAATAATAATTGCCAGTCTCCAGCATCATCATCATCATCATAAACCATGATGATCTCATCAGAATGCTACAATTATATCCTTGAGACACACTTTCTATTAGAAGTATAGGTTGCAGGATTTATGTGATGATGTCATCACAATCTCATCCCTAATTGTTCTCCTTTGCCTTTTCTACAGACACCTGATGATATTCCTCCAAAATATTTCTGTTCCCTGTAAGCAGAAGTGCAAAATTAGAGCATTTTTCTTCCTTCCCTACCAATATTCCATTATCCCAGCTAATCACTGAGATTCTTTGTATTTACAAAATTCTCAATTTGCATGTTAGATTCCATAAAAGCTTGATTTTTAAAAAATTCTGAATTATTTCACTATTGCTATTAAAAACTGACTTTACTAACAGCATCATTTTCAGCACTGTATGTCCTCATTCTTGCTTTTGACTTTTTGTGCTATGCTCCCTCTTGGCTGTCATTGGGGGGGGGGAATCTTGGGGGGAAGGAAGGCAGGAGGGGCCTGTGGGAAAGAAGGAGGGGACCTTGTGGCTTCCATTACTACCCTGTCCTTTTTTGCGCACTTTTCAAATAGTCAAGGTCACTGACGTAGCCTCTCATCCCTAGGTCCCTGTCCTTTCAAGTTTTGGAAGATCGATCTCTGGGGGTTCTATCCCTTTTGCCCTTTTTGTGATTGTCTGTTTGCCCTTTCCCGATAATCTGCCTCTCATGGGTCGTTTTCTTCTGGGTTTGAAGGGGTCGACGTATGCCATGTTAAATGACTGCTTTCCTTTTATATCAGCTATGAATATTATAACAGGGAGAACAATTAAGAGTTCCTGAAGACACAATGTGAGATCAAATATGACCAGTTTATTATAATGATACTTCATGACAATTCCAAAATCTTCAGGCATTAATCAGATTTTAAATTATTAGAGAATTAATTATAAAACACATCAATTTGGAATCTTCTGCCTCTCCCTCTCTTTTGCCTGAATAAATCTCATTTCAGTCTATAGATCCATTTTTGTGGGAACAGTGAAGGCTGCTTGGTCAAACAACAGAATAAATACAACAATGGAATGATGATGATTTTTTTTTCTCGAAGTTGAATTGCTCCTGCTCCCAACAAAAATAAAAACAAATATAGGGATCAAACTTAAAAATGTGCCTTATTGTACATTTCTGCAATGAGGAAACTTATACTGAGGACTTCTAAAGAGCTCTTGGGGTGAGGCAATCGCTCTGGGTCTCCTTCAAAGAGTACAGAATGTATCCTTTAGCGTTGAAAATGAACAGAAGAAATAAGAATGTATTTACAGGGCAGTGAAGCTAATTAAATGAAGTATAATCCCAATACTCTTTTTTCTCCATTGTTTTAGACTTCTTCATCCAATTTAATAGGCAATTGGCACTAATAATGGAGGGGGGAGATGAGAAAATATATTAACATAGATTGCAGTAACGAGAGTGGATAATTCCATTCTAAGCTTCAGGATCTACAAAGGCTTATGGCAGATCTACCAGACAAACTTATTTTAGTTCAAAGAATCCAGATAATTTAGTTTGATGAGCATTTGGAAATATTCTGTTTAAATTCCTTATCTACTTAGATCAAGGCAGGAAAAAATTTGCTTTTATGCTTTCTTTAGGGAAAAATAATTTTATTTAGCATTACAGACATGTTTCTAAAAAAAAAAAATTGTGTAAAAAACCAATGAAATACAAAATAGAAAAAATATAGAACAAAACAAATGATTGCTATTCATGAATGAAAAGCATTATGGGAAACTTTATAGTGATACATTTAACCCTTCCTTCCCCTTCATATCCCCAACTGCTAATGCAAATTTAGATATCAATACTTTACTTAGAATATTAAGGATTAGTGCCAGTTTCTTTTTAAATACTTTCAACTTCTGGAGAAGAAATGGTGGGCAGAAGATGGCATGATGAAAAACAGATCTGATAACCGTGGAAGGATGAAGAGCCAGCGAGCAGACTGACTCTTCAATAACTTGTCTGTAGACAAGGAGAACAATGTACAATCAACAGTTTAAAAAATGCCACAACCATTAAAACACTTCAAGAAAAATAAATAAAAGTAAGATTGCAGGAGAAGGACATCCATCTAAACTACAGGTATAAGGCTAAGCTTACATGTGGCTCCCTTTGGGATATGCAAAGTTCCTGGAAGAACATGTTTTCTGAAAGGCTAATGGAATAGAGCTAACCTCACCTTGGAAGTGACTATGTTCCAGAGGGTGGGGGTCACCACAAAAAAGTCATGTCATCTGAGTTCTAGTGGATGTAGTTCTTTAACAACATACCCCTCCTGCTGGACCTCATGAGATGGGAAGAGGCAGTGTGTCAAACAATCTGTTCTCATGCCATTTAATGGTCAAAAACATCATCCAGAAACAGACCAGCAACAAGTGTAGCTCATACACTAGAGATATAATGTTACAAGACGTATTTATAATGATAATAATAGGAATAATGCAAAGTACCTAAACATAGCAAGGAAGAAAAGGATGAGCTTTCTTTTTAGTACATGTGTGTATACCTACTCTAATCTAGACATATTTCAGTACAAAATCCTAGATTACCTTTCAAACTATTTTAACATTTTAATAAACCTATTAAATGCCACATTTAAACAGCATCTACTTTTACATCATTTTCTATACATATATGGCAACAGAAAACCCCCACACCCCCAGATATGAAGAAAATTGTTTTTCAAATAATAAGGATACAATATAACAGAAAGGGAGACACCAGTAATACTCAAAGTGTGAAGAAACTACCACCATTAGAGACACATTCTTTGAAATGAAATATAGTAGCTTTGATATATGGGAGATACCAAAGTTCTAATTGTTATTCTATCAAGCTGACCCACTACTGCAGGAGGAGGGATAGGGCAACAGCATTATACATTATTAAATCCACAACTTTTACTATGGACATATATTCTGTAGGTTTTTATGTCATTGACATAAAATTCCATATTGGAAAGAATTGTTAGAGAAATGCAACTACAGACATAAATCCAATACTAAACAGGCAAAAAAAATTATGAAGTACAATTCATTAAGTTACATTATTATTTCAGTTCTCCACATTACCAAACACATTACTTAACTAATTTATTTTAATCCTCTATACATTTCTGCTTCTATGTTCTTTTGCTCCCATAAGTGATTTTCAGATACCATAATACCTTTCGAATGTGCTGGAAAATAATTAAATACACACAAAAAAAATATTTTGTGTGTTCTCTTATGCCTTGCCATCTTTCCCTCTCTAATACCCTTTATTAAAAACAAACTTCCTAGGACAAAACCAACAGAGAAAGAGACAAACATCAATATTTACATTGGTTGTAATAGAATTATATTTAATCTTCTGCTAGCCTCAAGCGCAACAAACCTTTATGGGATATACAGCAAGATCCACACAAATTTCACCTTTCTTTGATTCTTGCCTCCATCCTCCCCATCCTTTATGAAATGTCCTTTTGTGATGTCTGTTTATCTAATTTTATGGACAAAGAACCAAAGCAAATCTTCCAATCAAACCAATTATAAGTAATGTATAATTACAAATAATTTTATTAGAAAGTATTGTGATTACCAAAAATGGTTAAACTACAAAGTGATGGCAATTGCAATGAATTTAGCCGTTCCTTTCTGTGAACCCATCAGTGACCTATCAGCGAAAGGGCAATAGCAAAAGTGGTGCAGGAGATGACTGGGGTCAGCCCGAGGGAGGGGTCAAATACGTCATCAGTCCCTGAGTCATGAGTCCCTTCATGTCTACAAAAGATGTAAGTCCTGCCCACCTTGAATTCCTTTCTATTCTTAACTCCCGCTAATCTCCCTTAATGGTTAGTAGTTCAGATTAATGTCAAGCACCAGGGAAACCAGGAGATCCAGGCAGTTCAAATGTGTGTAAAGATTTATTGTAAGCTTAAACTCCAGCTGTTGAGAATGGCAAAGTTACCTTAATCAATTCACTGTAACTGAAGATAGGAAATTCTCTCACAGTTTTCAAGCTTTTGTATTTACCCCAAACTAACATTAAAGTTATTGTAAGAAGACAATGCTGCCTGAAAATTGGCTAGCACCTGGGCTAATGGTGCCCTGTCCCTTTAAGACCTCTTCCTAGCCAGCCAAGCAAGAAACAGCTATAAAAGCCAAGCATAAAAGCAGCTGGGTGTGATGGGTGTTGTTCAGGGGTGAGATTCTACCAGTTCGCACCTATTCGGTAGAACCGGTTGTTAACATTCCAAGCAGTTCGGAGAACCGGTTGTTAGAAGAAATTACTGGCCTAATCCTGTAAGGAAGGCTGGAAGGAAACATTCTGGTGTTGCTTACAGAAACTGCCTCTCCGTTAACCCTTATTACAGTCTTGGCAGGACTAGACTTCCTGTCTCAGGAACGTCTGTGGATTTTTTCCCCTCCTTTGCTGGTACTTTGCTTGTTTGGATTGACCATTCAAAATTACAATGGCACTGAAAAAAGTGACTTATGACCATTTTTCACACTTATGACTGTTGTAGCATCCCCACAGTCATGAGAGGCCAGGCGAGGAGATGCATGCCTCGATGTGAGTGATGTTGGGTTGGCCACACCCAGCCAATAACATGACCACCAAGCCATGCCCACCAACTAAGCCACACCCACAGAACTGGTTGTTAAATCCCACCCCTGGTGGTGGTGTTGCTGTGGGGAAAAGTAGTTTGTGTTGCTGGAGTTGTTCTGGGAGTGAGAAGGGAGGTGGTTTTTGTTACTTAGAGGAAATACAGCTGCTGGAAGCAGCCTAGGGCTAATAAGAGACAGAAATACTGATCTTAAGCAGTGGGACTCATAACTTATAGTCTCCTACTAGTAGTAGGAGTAGGAGTAGAAGCCTGGGAAAGACTACCCTGTGATTACTACCCATTGTAGTACTTTGTGATTACTACCCATTGTAGTACTGTACATTGTTGTACTGTACATTGTGTGCTTATTTGTGGAATGGCTAAAGGCTAAGGGTGCTTGTGTTGGCCCTCTGGAGTTTTGGGAGTCCACTGACTTTGGATATAGATAAAAGAACCTGTGACACTCAATTACCTTGCTGAAACCCATGTTTTTCTGCTTTCATGTTCTATGCCAATGGTGGCGAACCTATGTGAGGGGAAAGAGAGGGGGAGGGAGAGGGAGGAAGGGAGGGAGAGGGATGGAGGAAGGAGGAGAGAAAGGGAAGAGAGGCAGAGGGGGAGGGAAAGAGTGAGAGGAAGGGGGAGAGAAGGAAGGAGGGAGGGAGAGAAAGAGAGAGGGGAATGAGAGAGAAACAGAGAGGGGGAGACAGAGGGAGGGGGAAGGAGGGAGAAGAACAGAGGGGAGAGAGAGACAGAGAGAGGGAGGGAGGGGGGAGGGAAAGAGGGAGGGAGGGAAAGAGAGAGGGAGGGAAATAGAGAGAGACAGAGAGACAGGGAAAGAGAGAGAGAGAAAGAGAGGGGGAGGGAAGAGAGAGGGAAGGAGGGAAAGAGAGAAATGATATTACAAAAGTTTTTCTTTTTTATTGTTGCTAAACATAATATTTCAAAAGCAGGAAAAAAATGTAGGGGCATAAAAGTGCATTTATCATGTTTCAACCCTCAGTGTTCATGTTAAATTGCTGTGTTGGCACTTTGCAAGAAATAAGTGGGTTTTGGGTTGCAGTTTGGACAGTCAGTCTCTAAAAGGTTCGCTATCACTGATCTATGCAATGGCATTGCCCAACTCTGCCATTGATAGGAGCAACACTTACACAATTGGCTATCACTTATTTCTGTATCTCCTCCCCCTCCCAAGGCAAGCTATCCATGAGCATCCCTAATTCAAATAATCTTCCCTGCATTATAGGTCATATTTATTGGAAGTACTACAGTGTTACCAAACATTACCATATAAAACATCGTGATAATATTTAGTGTGCTATATATTCCATTCTCTTCCACCCTGGGAATTCTGCTGTTAATAAAATTTCATTTGCATGCTACACACTTTAGAGTTATTTGGAAGAACTTTGGCACCAGCTTGAAATAGTTCAAAAAATTATCTTGCTCCTCAGTTGAATGGATCTTTTCTGAAGGCTGGGAGATTAACAACAACGAGAAAGAAAGAAAAACATGCTTACCATTTTTGTAACATTTCTGTTATAAATGTTAGCCACAAGATGGCTCAATCGAGATAGAAAATGTAGCTTCATGAAAAGAATACTGAGTAACAAATGATTTCTCTCTTTTCAATTTATAAGCAGTTATTTTTATGATACTACTATAACTCTCTGCCCATTCTTGTAACAACCTCTTCATACTAATATGTTGAATTGTTCCTTTAAAAAGTTTATAAAAATATGTTTTTCCCCTGTCTCTTCTAAATAACATTTAAAATCTCAGCAGTAAATAGCTAATTGAGAACCACTTTGGTAGAATGATTAAAAATATTGCACTAAAACCAAGAGACCTGGAGCTTATGTCCTGTTTGGATAATCTTGAATCAGTCATACTCTCTAGCTCAAGAGAGAAGGAAATGACAAAGCCATTTCCAAAACTATTGCCATGAAAACCACGGGGACTTTTCCTTGTAACCACCATGAGTCAGGAATGACACCACGAATGATGGCAACAACATTCAACCCATTTACCATGATGCACCATGGTAGAAGTTCATGGAAGGGCTTCTTCTAATCAGAAATGGTACAGATATTGTGTTGGTAAAGTCCACATTTTGGACAGAGAACCACTAGTTTGAAAGAAGGGTCAAAGAGGCCATCTATGTCAAAACTGAATAGCTCTCTCTCAACAGAGGTGGGATATGACATCTATCTCCAGTCTACAACACAGTCCTTTCTGCAGTTCCAATAAGGCTTCACTTTCAGCAGTTCTAAGAAGGCTCCATTTGCAATACTCAGGTGACTCTGAAGACACAGACCAACCCCCAAGGGGCCTCACTGACTCTTTAAAAGAATGCAAATGACCAGCTGTCTACAAAGAATATAAATCCTTCCATTCCCCACCATCCAATCAGAGCTGAGGAAGCCTCTTGAATGAGAAGTGAAACATCTTAAAAGAAAAACAAAAAAGTCCAGTTGCCTCTTAGAAAAGCACCTTTGGGACAACTATGACCTGAATGATTGAGAATCTCCATAGATGTTGGTATATTTACTTAGCCAGTAGAATTTAGGCTCAGAAAACTAATTTAGCAAAGTCCCCCTAAGGTATGGTGAAACAGCAATGGAAGGGGACTTGAATCATTTTCCTTTTAAACTGCTTTGGCCAGAAAAGTCTTCCAACATTGGAATTCAGATGCCCCATTGCCATAAGACAAAGGTTTTGTGTTTGTGACTAAATTAATACTGGCTATATCTGTATGTATGCATACATGTTTGGGTGGCATATGTCTGTTGTCATAAAACATACAAGCTAGTTATGAATTTTGTGGGCTGACTGTTAAAGGCAGCATTAACAGTAGGGGGTTTATTGGCAAACATAAGGCGTAATCAATCCTACCGCATGCAATGCCATAAGACAAGTCCATGGCAGACAGTGCCAAATTAAGACTTCCTCCCCAGGGCACTACACACCATTTTTATTTTCTGATAATGCTATGGAATGATCAGGTCCAAAAAAACCTGAAGATTTTACTGTAGCTAATAAATGTGGGGGGAAAAACAAGCCTTTTTCTTACCTAAAGTTAAGTTGAGTGTCAGAAAGGACTATTTAGTGACACAAAAATGAGGCATTTTTGCACATACATAAAGAGTTAATATCATGGTAATCTTTGAATTTGTTGAAATGCCAGAATAATTATTTCAGAGAATCAAGATAGGTTTGATTTGCTTTTCTCATAAAGAGAAGAAAAATGTATCAACAGTAGCATGTTGCACCTTAAATTCATTTCCCATTTTGCAAAAGGAAATTCACAGAAATCTTAATGAAGAAAATGCACCTTTAGCATGTCAACTCCCTAAGAGAATTCATGTTTATAAATCAGGTCCAGAAGCAAACAAATTAAGAAAAAGGGGAATGGACAGAATCCAAAATCTGTTGATATGCTATTGCCTTGAGGCCTGATCTGATCAAAGATTTGGCAGAACAGCCTAGAGCATTTAAGAAAGATACCATCACTCAGAGCATACTAAATCTTTCATGTATTTTGCATGGTTTTTTTTCTTAACCATCTGCTTCTGAAAGCACAGGCAAGGCCATCTGTCAACTTCCATACAGACTAATAGAGAAAGAATGACTGTTTTGTGACTGATTCACATGGGTATTTGAACTCAAGAACTAGTTGTTGGTTTAAGGGAATGCTTGAAGCTCCTTCGCAAATGTACTTGGTGAGATACATTGGCTGGAAAAACTTTTTGGATGAGAAACGAAACATCTTCACAGAAAAACCAGAAAGTCCAGCTGCTTCTTGAAAAAGCACTTTTGGGACAACCACGACCTGGATGACTAAGAATCTCCATAGGTATTTTGCAAGATTTTTACATTTCCCCCCAGCTGGTTCCAAAATGCAAGATATGGAAGGAGGGAAGAAAGGAGGGAGGGAGGGAGAGGGAGGGAGAGGGAGGGGGAGGGAGGGAGAGAGGCTGAGGAAAGCAATATATATTGCCATGATCAAATGTGACTGGGGGCCCTATTCTCCTCATGGGTCAATTTTTGCTTTTTCTGTTAATACCTTTTTCTTTCAAGTCTCCACTATTTGGAATTGGGAAAAAGAGACCAATTTTCTTTGACATGTAAAAGGCTGGTAAAAGAATGACAGATTCTCCCTTGCCCCTAGTCCAAACTGATGACTTGCGAACATCAACCCATGTTAAATGATGAACTTTGTAGACTATTAAGTGGCAGATTTTTTTTTCTATCTATACTTTTAAAAAATCCTTTGGTGGAAATTTGACAATGAAGAAACTGTTCAGGTGTACTTGGACCAAAGATTACACAGTCCTGAGAAAGAGGGAAGTATAAGATTTTAAAAAGTTCAAAATAACCCCACTGTCAACTATCAAAACACCTTGATTTAGTTTAGTATAAAATGGGACAAATAGAAACTTGTACAGGAGTTCAAAATTCTATTCTACCTTATTCTAGCTTACTACAATAAAGGGATGCCTGTCTTGTGACCTGGTCTATCTTGATGGGCTAGCACCTTTCCCTGAATGTCCTTTATATCAGTGACCCCCAAACTTTTGGGCACCAGGGACCAGTTCCATGGAGAGTGTTTTTTCTGTGTAACAGAGAAGGCATGGTTTTGTGTGTTGTCTGCACCCCGTGGATGGGGCTTCGCTTTTTGCATGGCCCTCTTTCTGGCATGCCGTGGATCAGTGCCAGTCCACAAACTAGGGATTAGGGAACCTTGATTTTTATTCTGATCATGTACAGAGCTCTTTGAAATATGGGAGAACCAGTACTGCAGATAGTCTCTGTTCTTCTTGCTCCCCCTGGATGAAGCAATATTTATTTTATTTTATCAAATTTATTCCATCAAAAGAGTTACTTTCTTGGCTTCCCCCACATTCTCTGCATTAGGTCCAATCTTGTTTTTCGATAGCATAAAAACTGAACCAAAACTGGTTCAAAGTTGACTTATATGTGTAAATCGAATTAAATAAATGAATAAATTCTGTGTAAACATCAAAAGAAATGGAGATTAACACCTCATTGGATCATGATCAAACTGTCATAGTTGAAAGAATATTGAGTCTTTTCCTCCATTATTTAGAAGTATAGAATAGAGAACATAATGAAGAATAATCATTAAATAATGGTGGTAAATCCATATAGAGAACCTTATGATTGTACAGCTTGGTCCAATCAAAAACTCCTGAATTGCTATTAACGTTGAAATGAATTTTGGGATTATTCTGAATATACAATATTTTTAATATATAAATTAAAGTATTACTAAGGTAAATATTGAATATTTCCCTGAATTTAGGAATAAGAACTGGAATCTATATATATATAAGTGAAATACCACTCATGCATCATCACAAAATCTCCAGAACCGTGAAGCCAAACTTGAAATTTGGCAAGTATTTGGCTTCTAGGTGCTCACTAAGAAAGGATTTTTCAAAATGACCATCAGAGCATTAGTATTTCGTATATTATTATTAACATGCTCTGATGCTAAGGAGTTCTACTCCCCCTCCCCACCTGAAAAGAAATCTGTTCCAAATGCAAAATACAAGCAGAGGAGAGGAGTTTCTGTTTTAGTTTCACAATGCCAAGCACCTTTAGTACAGAACAGTTGAGCTAACCAGGCCCAGGCTCCTTGCTGTCTCCTTCTTGCTCACACAGCAAATACTGTTTCAGTTTCCAAACAGCCCTTGACTCTCTCACACACTGACAGGATGCTAGCCAGATCAATACCGATGGATGCTGGTAGGCAGAGGCACAATTTTTTCCCTTTATTTTCCTCCCCAAAAACTAAGCCTGGTCACATAGTTTTGTAGTGAAGCACAGGTATAGAGCTAGTACCCCATATTAGTAAATCACTGGTTAAGCATCTTAACATCATGGAGCAAGATCCCCAATTTTAGAATTGTAAAATTGCTTGCAGTTTTCAAATAACTAGGCTACAATATTTCATAGAATTTATCATTGTACTAGGTGACAAATATCAATAGTTGCTGCATATTTTATATCTGCAAAACTTTGTTTTAATGTAAAAAAGAAAAGCTAGGTGGAACAATTCATGAACAAGTCAAGACATCCTGATTGTGATTATCTTTTGAAGAATGCAATAATTTACTCATCAAGTTCATTTTAATTCTATAATCAACCACAAGATTATAGTAAAATGCTGGTTTGACAACATTAATGATTCTCAGAGCATATGAGCTAACCCAGCTCATTAAAACAATGTAAAGAGTAAGAATTAATAGAGCTTCATTTGGAGTATTCAGCCATAGATTCTTAATTAGCTTAAACTAAGAGCTGATTGATGTCTAACCAACCTTTTGAACATTTAATAATTAAATAAAAGCTTGGTAATGTGGAGCTGCCTCCATAGGAACTTTATTTCAACTTAATTGACTCAATTGCACAAAAGCTGGGGTCAGGGGCACGAACATAAATTTTATGTGAGCAAACTTTCTCCTTAATTATATTAAGTACCCATACTTTAATGATGCATTGTAGTGAGTTTTACAGCTGGTAATAAGTGAAGGCTCACTGCAAACGAAAATAAATAAATCTGATAGATAATCTGCCAAAGTAGCCTGCAATTTATGAAAAGTACTCAGTTACTGCAAATAAACATATATGGAAAGATGGGACTTCTTAAAGTAAATACACTCAGCTGCTTGCAAAGTTTGAAGCTGAACTGTATCTTTGTTACAAAAACCCAAATGACTTCTAGATGTTAACAAGGAAAGATAGAAAAATCAGACTTTTGTTTGCACAAATGTGATTCGTCTTAGCTTCAATTTACATTTGCAGCTAAGGGGGCCTTTTCCACCTCTGCTAGGTTTTTTTTTTTAAAAAACAACTTCATATTTGGTGAAAAGAGTTTATTTTGATTATTCATTAGTTAGGCCAGTTTAAAAAACGAGAGCACCATGCATATGACATGCGTGGAATCAGGGGGTCTTTTTCAACTCACATCTCTTGCTCAGTGAATAGGTGGTAGCTATGGCCAAGAAGACAAACCATGCCACCCATGTCTGATAGCCCTGGTTCTGAATGAATGAATGGTTCACTTCCTTCTCCTAAATCAGCTTCTGATGTTCCAGTGACATTATAGCAGGGGTGGGATTTACTGGGTCGGACCAGTTCTATAGAACCGGTTGTTATGATTCTGCAAAGTTCAGAGAACTGGCAAATCACACCACTGGCCTGAGAGCAGAGCTGAACCTTCCTTAGGACTGAAGCTTCTATTTTTCAGTTGCAGACTCAGGCAGCAGATTGCAGAAAGGTAGATCTGTGAATGAATCTGTGATTCTGCAAGTAATTCAAGCTGCCTGTCTGCTTTGCCTGATTTTGGGTAAAAGTTGATCTTTTTTAATAAAAAAAAATCAATATTTACATAAACATTTACAATACAAGCCATGCCTAGCCAATCACATGACCACCAAACCACACCCACAAATTAGGGCACACTCACAGAACTAGTTGTTAAAAAATTTGAATCCCACCCCTGCATTATAGCTATCCTGAAGGATATGGAAATTATATGTCTGTTAGCCACCACATACTTATCTGCATTTGACAATTTGTTTAATCATGAATCCTGATTAAATGGGTTTCTTTAAACCAACAGAGAAAGGAGCACTATAGAGCACTACCTCAAACATCTTTATAAAAAAGATTTGTATAAGAGAACCCAAAATTCTGCTACTCTGCTTCCTTAAAGACAAGATTGCTGAAACATATACCGTGTTTCTCCAACAATACGGCCTCCACCAATAGGAAGGCCCAGCATGTTTTATTGGCATAAAAACAAATTAAACCCCTCCCCCCAAATTTAGGCCTATTTTAAAACATGCAAAATAAGGGGGAAGGGCGGGGGACTTGCTGTTAGGAGCGCCTCGCAGGCAGCAATTCCTCGCCACCAGCTGCTCCTAATGAGCGATCATGGCAGAGTGCGGAGAGCTCCCTACTTCTGCCAAGCACCTTTGCGGCAGACCCAAGACCTTCAGTGCCTGCCACTGTTGATTTCCCTACTGGCCATGCCGCCGCCGTGTTTGGAGCTGCCGCTTCCACGTTTGGAGCGCTGCCGCTGTTTGGAGCACTGCCACTGTTTGGAGTTGCCATGTCCGCATTTGGAGCTGCCACTTCCACGTTTGGAACCCCACCGCTGTTTGGAGCACTGCCGCTGTTTGGAGTTGCCATGTCCGCATTTGGAGCTGCCACCACGTTTGGAGCTGCCGCTTCCGTGTTTGGAACACTGCCGCTGTTTGGAGCACCACCGCCATTTGGAGTGCTACCGCCACTCCAAACACAGCGGCAGCTTAAAACGCGGAAGTGGCAGCTCCAAACATGACGGCGGTGCTCCAAATGGCGGCGGCACTCCAAATGGCAGCGGCACTCCAAACACGGAAGCGGCAGCTCCAAACATGGTGACGGTGCTCCAAATGGTGGTGGCACTCCAAATAGCAGCGGCACTCCAAACACAGAAGCGGCAGCTCCAAACGTGGCAGCGGCACTCCAAATGGCAGCGGCACTCCAAACATGGAAGCGGCAGCTCCAAACGTGGCGGCGGAATGGGCAGAAGGGAAAGCAACAGTGGTGGGTGCCAAAGGTCTTGGGTCTGCAGCAAAGGTGTTTGGTGGGAGTAGGGAGCTCTCTGCGCTTCGCCATGATCACCCGTTAGGAGTGGCTGGTGGCGAGGCTGCCCACGGGATGCTCTAGATGAGGATGAAAGGGGGGAATTAAGTCACCTCCGAAAAAATGGCCTAGCCATTTTTTCGGGCTCAAAAAAAAGGCCCGGCCTTATTATGTGAGAAACACGGTAGGATTTCTTTACTCTGCTTTCTAGGATTCCTGGAAGCAGAATTTCAAAATACAACATTGTAAAGATTCTGCATTATTTAGATGACATAATTTGATCTAAGTACTTGCTGGCTTTATAGCACTTGCTAAATCCTCTAGCTAAATGAAAGCAGAAATTTTGAGATGTTCAGTTTAATCAACAATATCCCAAAGCAGAAAGGAAGGCACTTAGGTAATCAAACACAACTTTGTTTATATGTTTATCTGTCTAGTTCCATAGGAGCAGATGGCCAACTGTAATACACATAAAAAACTAAGAGATAGAGTCAGAAAAGAAACAACATGAGGAAAAAACACTTGGGAGACTGTTTAACATTTTAATATAAGGCAGAGACACAAAGGGCTTTACCATTAACAACCAAAGTTTCACAGAGCTCTTCAGTGAAAAAAGTTATTCTTTCTTTTGTCCAGTATAATGTGTCTGATCAAGAATTCCCCATGCTGTAAATTTTCTGCTCATATCTGTGAAATCCTGCCATGGACTTTTTGGCAGGTAGATAGAAGAGTGAATGGCAAGTGCCTAATTATGTTGTGGTAGTGAGACATAGATTTAATGTGTCTCTTCTGCACAATACAGGGATAGTAACTATATAGTCTTCCAAATATTGCTGGATTGCAAATCCCATAATCCCTTACTATTCGTTCTGCTAACCTAAATCAATGTCTATCAACATCTTGATTCCTTTCCAAAGAGTTTGAGTGTATTTTTAATAGTTTTGTTATTTTGCAACTAACAGGTACTGCTCAGATTGGAAATCTGATACATTTATGATATTATTATCCAGATTATATCTTCCATGGATGAATGGAAGGAAAAGATTTTTGATATGTAGATGTTCCAGGCATCTAAGGCATTTATTGGAAAGCTCTGAATTAAAATCTAAGAAACATATTGATTAAAAGTACTTACAATTGATGGATTTTACCGTCTTTAACAGACCCCAGATATATCTCGCTACCCATTATTGGTAAAAGAACAGTAAGTGGAATGGACCTTTGGACTGGTCTTACAAGGCAATATTTCATATTACACAAAGTACAGATCATACATGTGTTACTATACATTTCCTCTTTTCTATTAAGTTTAGTTTGGTTTAGTGGTTAAGGTACCAGCCAGGCTAGAAACTGAGAGTCTATGAACTCTCCCCTTGCCTAAGGCATAAAGCCAGAAGTCTCTCACGAACTTCTGTCATCAGTAATTTAAGCAAACCATAGACCTGAAACATTGATTAAACCAGCTGTCTGCATGAAAGTGTAAATTTTGCTACCCACCTTCCTCCTCTGTCTGCTTCTTATTTTTCCAGAAGCAATTCGTTTTCTTTAAGAAAAAGTATTGCTTTATAAAAATGGACAGATTTTGCCTCATCTTTTTTTAGATTGCCCATGACCTTATATTTTACAGATATTCTATGGACAGTTGGGGTGGGATGAACCCCAATATTTGAATAAGGCTTGCTCTTAATTTGGACTTCTGCAGTAAAAGAAGGAAGATGGCTGAGTACAGCTTGTAAACAGATGTTTACAGTTTACAGATGTTTAGAGTAGTGCATTCCTTAAATGCTTCAAAAATAATTGCTAGGCGGCTGAAGCTTCTGGCGCGCAAGATTATTACTGCAGAGCATGATTGATGACTCTTGGCTATGGATGTGTCCCATTGGAGAATATACATCCAGGGGGTGGGGGAAGACCAGGGTCAAGGGAGAAATGAATGATGTGTCTCAGAGTCGGCTGCACCCAGGCAGCACCGGCATGATCACTCCTAATAAATCTTGTTTTCTTTTAACTCTGAGAGATGGGGTTAGAGACTTATGATTTGAATGGAAGTGGATGTCTGAGCCCTGACATCTACCTTGTGGATCATTCTCCCTGTGATGATTTGGAATGAAAGGAGGGAGGGAAGACAGTCCCTTTTGGAAGGCTGTCAAAACCTGCTTTTTACAGAGGCACTAGGACAGGACAGGACGGGACAGGATGAATGGCATGAGAGAGTCATGGGAGCTTCCTGCAGGGCATCCTAAGGGGATGATTAAGGAGCAGGTTTTTTGGTTTTGTTGATTGTTCTCCTGGTTTATTTTTATGGCTGTTTTACAGTTATTGATTTTACTGCTGTTATGAGCCACCTAGAGTTGCTAACGATGGGAGTCAATAAAAACCTTTTAAATAAGTAAAATGGAGTAAAACGAGACCATTCATTGGAAGCAGTGATAATGACGTTAAAACGGAGATACTTTGGATACATGGCGCAAAGCCGAAAGCTAAAGGAAATGACATGAAATTTGAATAAAGACAATTTTTTTAAAAAAAAAAGCCCGTCAGAAGACAAGACTGAGGACACAAGCAGGACCTTTTACAAGAACTGGAGATGCCCACAGGATATAAAGCAGCTTTTGAAATGTTAACACATTGCCTGAAACAGAGTTAAGCTATTCTCTGGCAATGTTCCTTATTGTTTAGCTTTCAGACAGAATTAACTCAGGGATTTAATTCAGACCTGTCAGCATCAAAAAGTAAATCTTAGCTAATTTCATTGAAGGCATTTTTCTGATTTTATTATCATTCATCCAGACCCTGGGGCAGGAAATGACAAACTCAACAAAATTATATTAGAGGGAAGCAACATTTGAGACTTAAGGTTAATGATTCTCAAATGTTTATCTCTGCCCAGAGTTACATTCTCTAAATATTCACCTAATGATAGTTCCCACTGAGTCTATTAGGATACACGCACACGCACACACACACACACACACACACACACACACACAGAGGCTATTTAGTGAAGATGTTAGCTGTGACTATAAAAAAACCAAACACACTGAAAATGCATCTAATTTAGGAAAATGATTTGAATTTTTTTTCCAAATCTATATAATATTAACAGTTGGATATTGTGAGGATATACATTTATGATCGTCTGAATCTATGAATATTTTAATATAGTTGCTGTTGAAACATTACTAGGCAAAAAATAAAAGTTAATGCTATTTTAGGAATATTTCATAGGAAATAAATCCAACAGAATAAAATGAGGATAATTTCCAAGTGAACATCCCTAGACTTATTCTGTTCAATAAGTAAAAGCAGATAATATTTGCTGACAGATACTACATTATTTAAAGAGTTTTTTAAACTGCCTTTCATGATGGATTATACAGAAAGGGAAGTTTACAATATGATAATTGATTGTTTGATTGATTATGCACCATCAAGTTGGTGTTAGCTCTTAACAAGCATATAGATAGCTCCTCTCCAGAATGTTCCATTCCCAACTTGGTCCTTCAAATCTTCTAATGGCATACTCATTCCCAACATAATTAAGTCCATCTGCTGTACTGCTGGTTATCCTCTTCTTTCCTAACACTGGAGCCTTTTCTGGAGAGTTGAGCTTTCACATAATATTTCTATAGTAGGATAATTTGAGCCTGATATTTGTGCCTCCAGTGAGAAATAAAGATTAATTCATTTGATGATCTATTTGTTGGATACATATGCATGGGGGAGGGAGAGAAAAAGAGAGAAATTCTGAGAAGGATTGTTATTCTGTTATTCTGCAAGATTAGGAACAATGTTTTATATGAATTAAGCTTGTCACTGAATTTTCCGTCCTATTCTCTTTACCAGACTTAGTCCCCAGTCTTACCAACATCTTCCCATTTTAGCCCATTGCAAAGATAAATGATCTGAACATTTTCTTATGAAGTAGAAGGTCTAGTTCATCATGCTTATTCTTATTATATTTTAAAATTACAAAACAATGTTTAAACAAAACATTGTGTTATAATTACTTTATAAATAGAATGATTAGTTACATTGACTAGTTAAATCCTGAAAGCACAGGACTTTGAAATCCCACTAAATGCCATAAGCTTGGTGAGTATAATTTACTGCTTAAGTGGAATTGATTTAATGTGTACTCAAGTACACTTAATTTTCTATGGACTGAACACACTGTTAGTAATTACCTTGTATTATTATAAAAGCACTTGCTGGGATTTATAAGTGAAGAGCCTATAATCATTTTGTGTGGTGTTTTTTTTTAACACAATAGTAGTTCTGATGATAAATAGTATTTCATTGCTATATATTTCATTGCATAGACCTAATATCAGCCTAAGAAGAATATATATGTCAATAGAAATCTAAAAGCATAAAAAGAGAACTTTTGTCAACAAAAGTTAACTTTATTCAAATACCACCCACTTCTGTCTGGCTTGTTACAATTGAATTATGTCATTCTGTTGAGATTCACAGTGCTGGAAAAATTATCTTTAAGCAAGGAGAAATAGTTTCAGAATAATTCCAGTTGAAATAACAGAAATATAGACAGCTATTTAGTAAGATATTTGATGCATGTTTACACCATTAATTAGATATTTAGAGTAGAAGGGGGGATGGAGGGGGAGGTCAGATATAATTTGACCACTTAAAATTTATATGGAGTGTCTCCTTCACTGATGCTTCAGATCAGGGTGAAGGAAGTTTGGCGTTAGGCATCATCTGGTAATAATGATTCAAAGAAAGATTGGAGAGTGCAATATGTAAGCTCAGAAATCAAGCTGGAAATTTTATGTTTTTATGTTTTGTTTGTATGTTTGTTGTTAAAAATAAAAAACTTTGTTTAAAAAAAAAGAAATCGAGCTGGAAATTTTATTTACTGATAGTTAAGAACGTTATATTGTTAAATTTATTTTAAGATATTTATCCATAAGATGTTTATTTATTTACACTGGTGTCCATTATATTTATTTACAATATTGTGTCTGTAGAACTTTAGGCAGAAAGGCCTATTTTAAGCACCAAACTACATTGACTGGATTATTAATCTGTTCTTCTTTTTAATTTGTTTAAGTTTATTGATTCATTTTTAATTTTTCCTTCATTTATTTTTAATTTTGCAAAATAATACCCAGTCATTTCACTTCATGGGAGAGACAAGTAGTTGTGGTACAGTATTCAATATTGTAGCTCATAGTGTATGAAAATGTAAATAAAATTGTATTCCAGGTGTATAAATAAAGTTATGATAAAGGCCTTTATGATCCCTTACTTATGAAAACAATAAATTCCTCCAAATCAATATTTCTTTTCTTGAGCTATTCTTGTGAATAAATATTATTGAAAAAATAATTTCATGAGACACTCCTCATTGTGTTCATTCACCAGATTATCCAAAAGAAAACTTGGCGTGTTAGTATCAGGATCACAAGTCAAGGAGAGAGTGAATAAGCAGATAGATCTGAAATCTGATTGCATTTTTTAAAAAAAACACCAACAAAGGTTTTCTGAGATATCAGCACTTTTTTATATTATAGGAGGAGGAAGATATAAATTGGAATCTTACAATGACTCACCTAACAGCAAATTCCACTGAAATTGGACTGTTCATACTCCATCAATATGAAGAATGATTACAACACCCGGGTTTCTTGAAAAGAGCAAACTTGTTTCCCAAAGACCAAGGTATGCAATAGTTTTGTTTGCATGCCCACCACACATTTTCAATATATCCACTGGCTTAAATATATTGTTCCTTATAGATGAAGGCCTACAAAAGGCTCATTGTAGTAAAATGAGACTGGACTCTGTTTAAAACCTTTAGCCTTCTTAGAAAATCATTTTAGGGGAGGGCAGAGCTGGCGTCGCGACGATACGACATGCGATCTTGGAGGTCTGAGATTGCTGCCGATATCTTTGTTCCTGGATGATCCAATTGGACCTAAACCGTCCCAAAGAGACAGTGAAAGTGAAGAGCACATGCTGCCGATCCCAGGGATACTGCAAAGTCCCTGGTAGATCCAGGAGAAGCTCTTCTTGCCAGCGGCAAAGAGGCAGCCATTAAAGCTGCTGAAGGCAGAAGGCGGAGCCTCGTCGCTGCGATACAGCTGCTATCTCGGGGCTCTGAGATCGCAGCTGATATCCCCGCTCCTGGTCGGTCCCAACGGACCTAAACCGTCCCGTAGAGACGGTGATAGTAAGGGGCGCGTTCTGTAGATCCCAGGGACACCGCAAGTCCCTGGTTGATCCAGAAGAAGCCCTTTTACCATCGGCGGGGAGGCAGCCATTAAGCTGCTGAAGCTGGGACAGCTCCGGAAGGAAGAGATCGTAAGAGAAAGTGTATCGGCTTGGTTAGGACTTTTTTTTAAATATTAATATTGGGACTAAAGGACACTCTAAGAATGAAAAGAAATCTGTAAGATTCTTGACAAAACTGATTTAGCGGCGATTTTTAAAGAGAAATGTCAAAGTGAGGCTTGGCTTTTTACTTTTACCTTTTTTTTCTTTCATTGAACTTCTATGGTGATCTAGTTAAGCAGACTGGTTTTTTCTTTTATATTTATTAGTTCATTTTTCTCCTTTTTGACTGTTTATATTTTATAAAATAGAGGCCCCCTTTAGTATTTTTTTTTCTTTAAATTAAATATATATATACATATATTTTCGTTTTTTTTAAGGCTTTTTTAAGGGGGAAGAAGGGGGAGTGGTTTTAAGAAATTTTGCAACACTGCCAACTAGAGGCTTGAAAATATCTTATTTGAAGTTGAGAGCTGGGAAAAAACTTCTTTTTCAAGGCCACTGAAAGTGATAAGATAGAGGGAAGATAGAGGGAAGAGCACTGGAGGATGTTTATACAGGTGCACTTCGGGACTTCTATTATTAATTGAATATCTGAAGCTTGGCTTTGAAATGTGTGGAGAAGCCAAATAAGAGCCTTGGATAAATAAAAGGCAGTGGGTGCTTTTTATTCTTTATTTTTTATCAACTGTTCTATCCCTCCTCCCCCAACCCCACAGCATTTTGTAATATTGGTATACTTATTTTTATTTTTATTTTACCTCATTTTTAGTTTATTTTTAAAGGGAAGCCTCAGAATATTTATTTTTTCCTTTTTATTCCTTTTTTATTGGGATTTTTGCTTTTTTATTTCTACTTCTGACTTATTTTTATAGTTATTTTTTATTTTTGAGATCTCTCAATTGGATTAAGGTGGGAAACCCTGAAGAACCTCTTCTTTTTGCTTATTATTATTATTATTATTATTATTATTATTATTATTATTATTATTATTATTATTATTATTTTACATTGTTGGCTTTATTTTGTCTCTTTTTTCTCTTCATTTTTAATTTTTACTTTTGAATTATAATTGAGCATTTCACAATTGGATTAAGGTCTTGAAGAACCTGAAGAATTTTTCTTTTTTAATTTTGGGCTTTTTACTTCTTATTGGCTTTTTTTTTTTTTTTTGGTGCTTTCCCTTTTTCTAATTGGATTATAATTGGTCACCTTATTAACTGGATTAAAAGAACCGGAAGACTGAATCACGGAATGAGTAAGAGAATTTTACCTTCGGGCATTTCAACTTCTGCTCCTGTTTCCCCATCAACTGGAGGACGACTTTCTATAATGGCAAAGCAAGATAAAGCACAAATGGATTTAACGACGGTTATGCAAGGAATACAAGATCTTAAAATGAGCATGGAACAAAAAATGGAGAGTATTGATAAAAGAATTGCGAAGATTGATAAAAAATTTGAAAATTTTCAACAAGTGATGGTGAATCATGATGAGAGAATCCAAAAAATAGAAGAGAAAGACAAGCAAAGAGATGACATAATTGGAAATATCGATAGCAGATTAACAACGGTTGAACAAGAAAAAAGTGGGATGTTGAAGTGGGAGATGGACAGGTCAGAATTTTATCTTAGATTTCAAAATATTGAGGAGGAAAAAGGACAAAATTTGGCTGCAGTAATGATTGAAATCTTGGCTGGAGCCTTGGAAATAACAGAAGAAAAGATGATGGATGGAGTAGATGAGATATATCGAGTTTTCACAAGATATGCGACGAGGAACCAATTACCAAGAGAGGTTCATGTTAGATTCACCAAAAAAAACTATTAAAACCCAAATATTACAAGTGGCAAGAGAGAGGGTGTTGAAGTATAAAGACAAAGAGATTGTGGTCTTAAAACAAGTACCTAGAAAAGTGAGAGAGATTAGAAGAGAATATCGATTTTTGACTAAAAGGCTATTGGAAAAAGAGGTGAACTATAGATGGCTGATTCCAGAAGGATTAATGTTTACGTGGCAAGAACAGAGATACAGAATTGATTCAATTGAGAAAGCAGAAACATTCTACAAGGAATTCTTTGAAAGAAGAGAAATAGGGATAGAAAAAGAGAACATTTCAACTGAATCTGAAGAGGATCAAATGGCAATGAGAAAAGAGGAAGGTGCAATAGGTGGACAAGTGGAGACCAAAGAACAACGTGAAGTAAGATCCACGAGAGCTGTTAGACCTAAATATAAAGTATAACCATGGAGGAAAAAAAATTGATTTCTATCAATATAAATGGACTGAATTCAGCTACTAAAAGAAGAAAAACCTTTCACAAATTAGAGAAGCTAAAATTTGATATAATTTGCCTCCAAGAAGTACACATTAAAAAACAACACGAACAACTACTGGCACGATCAAAATTAGGGAAAATATTTACTTCTCTGACTTACTGTAAGAAAAGAGGAGTGGCTTTGTATATTAAGGAAACTATTCCAGCAAAACTGACTTTTACTGATGAAGACCGAAGAGTATTAATGGTTGAAATAGTGGACAATAATACAAAAACACTTTTGGTTGCAATTTATGCCCCGAATGATAAACAAGAAGAATTTTATAAAAAAATACACATGAAAATAATTGAACTGGACTACCGTAATATACTTATGATGGGAGATTTCAGTGGAATTGTAGACAATAAATTGGATTATACAGCAAAAGTAACACGACAAAATAGGAAGACTCTCCCTAAATCTTTTTTTAAAATGACAGATGAATTAAATCTTAAAGACATATGGAGAGAAAGAAATGCTAAAACTCAACAATATACTTTTTATTCCAATAGACATTTATCATGGTCCAGAATAGATATGATTTGAACATCAACGGAATTATTATCTAATATTCAAGAAATAAATATTGAAACAAGTACATGGGCAGACCATAATCCAATGACAATTAAATGGAAAGGACAAAAAAGAAGATCTAGATGGACATTAAATAATACTATTTTAAAGGAAAAAAACTTTACACAATGGATGGAAAAAGAATTGGCCTTCTTCTTCAATGTAAACAAAAAAGAGGACACTTCAATACAGAATGTTTGGGATACAATGAAGGCATATGCAAGAGGATTAATAATAGACTATTCAAAGAAAAAGAACATTAGGAAGAGGCAAATGATTAAAGCTCTAGAAGATGACCATAAAAAATTGGAAAAAGAATTACAAAAAGCGCCACAAAAAAAAGATATCAGACTTAAAATTAAACATAAAATGGATCAAGCAGAGAAAGAAGAACTGGCACAAAAAATTAGAAGTGCTAAACAGAATTATTTTGAAGATGCAAATAGGCCAGGTAGATGGTTAGCATATAAATTGAGAAAAGAGAAAGAATCAAGGAAAATATTACAGTTAATAGACAATCAAGGCCAAGTATGCTATGGTAATAAAGAGAAAAAAGCAATTATTTGAGATTTTTATGGACAATTATATAAACAGGAGGATCTTGATGAGGGAAAAATCAAACAGTATTTACAAAATGCTAACCTACCTAAGATACCTGATGAAACTGGGGAAATGTTAGAAAGTGCTATAACAATGATGGAATTAACTGAAGCACTCAACAGACAGAACAATGGAAAAGCACCAGGACCAGATGGTCTCCCGGTAGAATTTTATAGAACACTACAAGAATCGTTGAGCATTCCATTATTAGAAGTCATGAATGAAGTTATGGTAAATAAGAAAATACCTAAAACATGGTCAGAAGCTTATATTACACTTATCCCAAAAGAAGGGGTTGACCCATTACAAATTAAGAACTATAGACTTATTTCCTTATTGAATGCAGATTACAAAATCTTTGCTTCAATCTTGGCAGAGAGGCTTAAAAAATATTTAAATAATTTTATTCACCCTGATCAGAATGGATTTTTACCAAAGAGACAAATTAAAGACAATATGAGGATAATCCTAGATACATTGGAATATTACCAGGCGCATCCTGAAAAACAAATGGCTTTGATATTCTTAGATGCCCAAAAGGCATTTGATAACATGAATTGGAGATTTATGCTATTATTATTGGAACAGATGGGCTTTGCTAGAAAATTTATTCAAGCAATAGAAGCCATATATTATGAGCAAACGGCAAAAGTAATGATAGATGGAGAACTTACAGACTCTATTAATATTAAAAAAGGTACAAGACAAGGATGTCCATTATCTCCTTTGTTATTTGTATTGACTTTGGAAGTGTTAAATAGAAATATTAGAGAGGATACAAATATAAAAGGAATGAAAGTTAAAAAGGAGGAATTCAAATTGCAAGCCTTTGCAGACGACTTGGTCTTTATTTTGGAAGATCCTCTTGAGACAGCTTTAAAATTATTCGAAAAGATAGAGATGTATGGTGAGATGGCTGGCTTGAAAATAAATAAAGACAAAACAAAGATTTTGACAAAGAACATGTTATTAAGACAAAGAGAAGAGCTGACAGACCTATTGAAAATTCAAGTTACGAATAAAGTTAAATATTTGGGGATATATTTGACGTCAAGATGTACGACACTGAAAGAGAATAACTATATTAAACTTAAGCAGCAGATAGCATCTGATCTGAAAAAATGGGAAAACTTACAATTGTCACTGATAGGTAGAATTTCAACAATTAAGATGAATATTTTACCTAGAATATTATATTTGTTTCAAACAATACCAATTAGGTTAGGTAAAGACTATTTTGAAGAATTAAATAAAATTGTGTTGAAGTATATATGGCAAGGTAAAAAAGCGAGAATAAAATTAAAACTTTTACAGGATGCTAGAATTAGAGGAGGATTTGGCCTTCCTAATTGGGAGTTGTATTATCAAGCTGCAAATTTAATGTGGGCTAAAGAATGGATAACGTTAAGAAAGACTAGATTGTTGGTATTAGAAGGACATGATTTACTATTGGGTTGGCATGCTTTTCTATGGTATAAGGGAACTAAATCACAGGGTTATTTTAGAAGGCATTATATACGGGAATCGTTATGGTTGAATTGGGAGAAAATTAAGAAACAATGTTATTTGAAAATTCCAGTTTGGTTATCAACTATTGAAGCCTTTTCTTATCCTATAATTTATAAGAAGGAACAAACAGTTAGATATGGGGAATAACTAGATGAAAAGGGTGAACTTAAAACGATGCAAAATTTAGAAGAACAAGGTATAAAGATGAATTGGTTTTCATATGCGCAAATACATTCAAGGTATCTTAAAGATTCCAAAATGGAAGGATTTTATGACAAAATGACTGATTTAGATAGGATTTTGACAGGTACTGATGAAAAAGTGATTAAAAAATTATATAATTATTTGTTGGAAATTAAATTGGAGGATGAACAAGTTAAAGAAACAATGATTGCTTGGGGGAAGAATTTTGGATATGGGATTGACTTAGAGAAATGGCAAAAGTTGTGGTCTCAAAATTATAAAATGACAATGTCAACAGCATATAAAGAAAATTTGTATAAGATGTTTTACAGGTGGCATTTCCCCCCGACAAGAATAGCAAGAATGTTCAAGAACAAATCTGAAAAGTGCTGGAAATGTCATCAGATTCCTGGTTCATATTACCATATGTGGTGGACTTGTGAGGAGGCCAGGAAATACTGGACTAGAATTCGCATATGGTTGGAAAAAATGACAAAGAAACATATAGATTTGAAGCCAGAGATTTTTTTATTGGGAATCTTACCTGATACATATAATAAAAACTTAAAGTATTTGATTGTAAATGTATTAACAGCGGCTAGAATTGTATTTGCTAAAAATTGGAAGAGTGAGAAAATACCATTAGAGGAAGAAATTATTAAGAAAATATTGGAATGTGCTGAAATGAGTAGATTGACATTTGAAATTAGAGAACAAGAAGATAAACAATTTTATGAAGTTTGGGATCTTTTTATCAATGGTTAGATAATACAATATAATAATAGAATAGTTAGAAATTTAGGAAATAACGAATATACATTTTTTCTTGGTCTTGATAACACTTTTAGAATATTTTATTAAGATAGACTTGGTATGATTTTATGATTTGTTATAAAATAAAGTAACTAAATTACAGTTATCTCGCTTAAGTATGAATTAGTAAAATTATAGTCAAATGATTGTTTAATAATGATATTAGGATATATAATTGTTGATTGATAATATGAGTTATTATGTAACATAATTATTATGATGACTATGAAATGGATGCACAAAAAGGAGTGGTAAACCAACCGATACACTGTCTGTAAATATATGAAGAATGATGATGTTTTTTATGTTATGTTTTATGTTTTTTGTGTTTTTGTTTGTCGTTAAAATCAATAAAAACTTTTATTAAAAAAAAAAAAGCTGCTGAAGTTGGGACAGCTCCGAAATGGAAGAGAGCAGAAAGAGAAAGTGTGCTGGTTTGGTGAGAACTTTTTTTTTACTCTAAGATCTGAAAGGACACCCTAAAGGAAAGAAAGAATCTGTAAAAGTTTTGACAGAAGTGATTAAGCAGCGATTTTAAACAGGAGTGTCAAAGTAATGCTTTGGGTTTTTTTTCTCATTGCTGGATTTTTTTTTTATATATGATCTTGTATTTTGAAACTGGACTGGTTTTCTCGTTCATATCTATTTTTTTTTTCTTCTCCTTTTTGACTTGTAATATTTTAGGCTAGAGGCTCCCTTTAGTTAATTCATTTTTAAAAAAAATATCTTTTTCTTTTTATTAACTCCCATTATATTCTGCTTGGAAAAGGAGGGGGAAAGTGAGAGCAAAGAAACTTTGTAACACTGCCAACTAGAGGCTTGAAAATATTTTTTTCCCTGTGACCAGACAAAGCTGAGAAGGAAAGAACTGAGACTCTTTTTCAAGGACATTGCTATTTGATAAGATAGAGGGAAGAGCATGAGAAAGTATTATTGCAGGTGCTCTTCTGGGTTTCTATCAACATCTGGAGTCTGGTGTTGAAATATAGGGGGGGAAAAGGTGATAAGTTTTTGGAAAAGAGAGCTATAATAAGAGCCTTGGATAATTAAATAAAGTGCAGTGAGCTCTTTTTATTTTTCCTAAGTTGTGTTATCCCTCCTCACCAGCTTTATTGCATTTTTTTTTATCTCCTTCTTTGTAATAACTGTTTGGGTTGGAGCTTGCCTTTTTCTCTCTTCTTTTTTTTTGGGGGGAGTCCAACCTCTACGTTTGCTTTTTATTTTAAAGGGAAAGCCTTAAAAGCCTTTTTTTTCCTTTCTTGGTATTTTTGTTTTTTCATCTACCTTTCTGGTTTATTTTTATGCACTTTTTTTTCTATTTGAGACATCGCAATTGGATTAAGGTGTTGAAGAGCCTGAAGAATTTTTCCTTTTTCTTTTTTCTCTTTTTTTCCTTTTTTAAAGCTCTTTTCTTTATCTTATTTTTGATTGGATTAAGGTATACAAGAACTTGAAGAAATTTTGTCCTCTCTTTTTTTCTCTTCTTTTTCCCTTTTTTATTATTATTACTGGCTTTCTTTCTTTTTTACTATTTTTATTTTGAACTACAATTGGCTAGTTCACAATTGGATTAAGGTTTAGAAGAACCTGAAGATTTTGAATTGCCTAAAATGAGTAGGAAATTTACAGCTCCTGGCTCTTTAACTTCTACTTCTTCCTCTCCACCATCTGGAGGACAACATTCAATACAGACAATGTTAAAGCAAGAAAAAGAACAAGAAAAGGTGACTTTGCAAATGATTATGCAAGGAATCCAAAATATCCAAGCAAGGTCAGAGAATATTGAAAAGAGAATTGAAAACCTCGAACAAAGAACAGAGAACATTGAACAAAGAGCAGAGAACATTGAACAAAGAACTGAGAGCATCGAACAAAGAATAGGGAAAACCGATGAAAAAGTGGAGAACATCCAACAAATGATGTTGAAGTATGATGAGAGATTCCAAAAAATTGAAGAAGAAGATAAACAAAGGGACAAGAAGATTGGAGATATGGATAATAGATTAATGGTGGTCGAACAAGATAAAAGTGGCATGTTGAGATGGGAGATGGATAAATCAGAATTCTATCTTAGATTTCAAAATATAGAGGAAGAGAAAGGACAAAACCTAGCTGAGATAATGATAGAAATACTGGCTGAAGCCTTGGAAATAACTCAAGAGAAGATGATGGATGGAATAGATGAGGTTTATCGAGTCTTCACAAGATATGCGATGAGAAATAGCCTACCAAGAGAAGTTCACATTAGATTTACAAAGAAAGCCATTAAGACGCAAATATTGCAAGTGGCAAAGGAGAAAACATTGAAATACAAAGACAAGGAGATTGTGGTCTTGAAACAAATACCTAGAAGAGTGAGAGAGATGAGAAGAGAATACTGATTCTTGACTAAAATGCTACTCAAAAAAGAGGTGAATTATAGATGGTTGATTCCAGAAAGCCTAATGTTCACATGGCAAGAACAGAGACACAGAATTGACTCAATTGAGAAAGCGGAATTATTTTATACAGAATTTTTTGGAAGGAAAGAGGAAGAGGCAGAAAAAGAGATCTCATTAATTGAATTCCAAGAGGACTGTCAAATGGTGACTGCAAAAGAAGAAGGCGCAGTAGGTGGAAAGGTAGAAGTCAAAGAACAACGTGAATTAAGATCTACGAGACCTGCCAAACCTAATTATAAAATATAACCATGGAAGAGAAAAAAATGATTACAATTAATATAAATGGACTCAATTCAGCCATTAAAAGAAGGAAAACCTTTCATAAATTGGAGAAATTAAAATTTGATATAATTTGTCTACAAGAAGTACATATTAAAAAACAATATGAACAATTGTTGCTACAGCCAAAATTAGGGAAAATATTTACTTCCTTGACCCAATGTAAGAAAAGAGGAGTGGTTTTATATATCAAAGAGACCACCCCAGCAAAATTGATTTATACTGATGATGATGGAAGAATACTAATGGTGGAAATAATGGACAATAATATGAAAACACTCCTGATTGCAATATATGCTCCGAATGATAAACAAGAAGAATTCTACAAAAAACTACATATGAAAATAATTGAATTGGACTATGCTAATATAGTTATGATGGGAGATTTTAATGGAATTGTAGACAACAAATTGGATTATACAGCACAGAAAACAACAAAGCAAAACAGAAAGACTCTCCCTAAATCTTTTTTTAAGATGGTAGATGAAATAAACTTAAAAGATACATGGAGAGAAAGAAATGCTAAAACTAAACAATATACTTTCTATTCAAATAGACATTTATCATGGTCCAGAATAGATATGATATGGATGTCAACAGAATTAATACCTAACATTGAAGAAATAAATATTGAAACAACTACTTGGGCAGATCACAATCCAATGACAATTAAATGGAAAGGACAAAAAAGAAGATCTAGATGGACGTTAAATAATACTATTTTAAAGGAAAAAGACTTTATACAGTGGATGGAGAAAGAATTGGCCTTTTTCTTTAGAGAAAATAAAAAAGAAGATACATCAATTCAGAATGTATGGGACACAATGAAGGCATATGCTAGAGGCTTGATAATAGACTATACAAGGAAAAGGAATACTATGAAAAGGCTAGCCTCTAAGGCCCTAGAGGATGAGCATAAAAGACTTGAAAAAGAGCTACAGAAAACGCCACAGAAAAAGGACATCAAGTTAAAAATGTATATAATTAAACACAAAATGGGTCAAATAGAAAAAGAAGAATTAGCACAGAAAATTAGAGGTGCTAAACAGAACTATTTTGAAGACGCAAATAAACCAGGTAGATGGTTAGCATATAAATTGAGAAAGGAGAAAGAATCAAGGAAAATATTGCAACTAATAGATGACCAAGGCCAAGTTTGCTATGGTAGCAAAGAGAAGAAGGAAATCATCCAAGACTTTTATGGGAAATTATATATGCAAGAGAATATCGATGAAGAGAGAGTTAAGCAGTACTTACAGAATGCTAATTTACCTCAGATACCTAAAGAGACTGAAAAAATGTTAGAAAGCAACATAACAATGATGGAGTTAACTGAACCACTCAAGAAGCAAAATAATGGAAAGGCACCAGGCCCAGATGGACTTCCGCCAGAATGTTATAAAACATTACAAGAATTGTTGAATCTTCCATTGTTACAAATTATGAATGAAGTTATGTTAAAGAAGAAGATACCTAAATCAGGGTCAGAAGCCTATATTACACTTATTCCTAAAGAGGATGCCGACCCATTACAAATTAAGAACTATAGACCCATTTCTTTACTAAATGCAGACTACAAAATATTTGCTTCAATATTGGCAGAAAGACTTAAAAAATATTTAAATAATTTCATCCATCCTGATCAAAATGGATTTCTGCCAAAGAGACATATTAAAGACAATATGAGAGTAATCTTGGACACCTTGGAATACTACGAGGCACATCCTGAAAAACAAATGGCTCTGATATTCTTAGATGCACAGAAGGCATTTGACAATGTGAATTGAGGTGCCCACTATCACCTTTGCTGTTTGTGTTAACTTTGGAAGTGTTAAACAGAAATATTAGAGATGAAAAGAATATAAAAGGAATGAAAATTAAAAAGGAAGAATTTAAGCTGCAAGCCTTTGCGGATGATCTGGTTTTCATCTTAGAAGACCCTTTAGAAACAGCATCAAAATTGATAGAAAAGATAGAGGCATATGGAAAGGTGGCTGGTTTGAAAATAAATAAAGATAAGACAAAGATTTTGACAAAGAATACGCTATTAAGACAAAAGGAAGAACTGGCAGACCTATTGAAAATTCAAGTAACGAATAAGATCAAGTATTTGGGGATATATTTGACAGCAAGATGTAGTACATTAAAAGAGAATAATTATATTAAACTTAAACAGCAGATAGCGCTAGATTTGGTGAAATGGGAAAACTTACAACTCTCACTAATAGGGAGAATCTCAACAATCAAGATGAATATATTGAATATATCAAGATGAATATATCTGTTTCAAACAATTCCAATTAGGCTTGGAAAAGATTATTTTGAAGATTTAAATAAAATTGTGTTGAAATATATATGGCAAGGTAAGAAAGCGAGAATAAAGTTAAAACTTTTGCAAGATGCTAGAATTAGAGGAGGATTTGGTTTGCCTAATTGGGAATTGTACTACCAAGTTACAGATTTGATGTGGGTTAAGGAATGGATAACACTAAGAAATGCTAGATTGTTGACATTAGAAGGACATGATTTGTTGTTGGGGTGGCATGCTTTATTATGGTACAAAGGAACTAAAACACAGGGGTATTTTAGAAGACATTATATACGGGAGTCTCTGTGGTTAAACTGGGAGAAGGTTAAAAGACAATGTTATTTGAAAATTCCAGTCTGGTTATTGACTATTGAAGTATCCTATAATATACAAAAAGGAACAAACAGTTAGATATGGTGATATACTGAATGAAAAGGGTGAACTTAAATCTATGCAAAAATTAGAGGAACAAGGTATGAAGATGAATTAGTTTTCATATGCGCAAATACATTCAAGGTATGATAAAGATTCTAAAACAGAAGGTTTCTATGATAAATTGACTGATTTAGATAAGATTTTGACAGGTACTGATGAAAAGGTGATTAAAAAATTGTATGGATATTTATTAGAAATTAAACTAGAAGAAGAACAAGTTAAAGAAACTATGATTGCTTGGGGGAAGAATTTTGGATATGGGATTGATTTAGAGAAATGGCAAAAATTGTGGTCTCAAAATTATAAAATGATAATGTCAACAGCATATAAAGAAAATTTGTATAAGATGTTTTACAGGTGGCATTTCCCCCCGACAAGAATAGCAAGAATGTTCAAGAATAAATCCGAAAAATGTTGGAAATGTCATCAGACACCTGGCTCATATTACCATATGTGGTGGACTTGTGCGGATGCTAAAAAATACTGGACTAAAATCCACATGTGTTGGAAAAAATGACAAAAAAACATATAGACTTGAAACCAGAGATATTTTTATTGGGAATTTTACCTGAAATATATAGTAAAGACTTGAAATACCTGATTGTAAATGTATTAACAGCGGCTAGGATTGTATTTGCTAAAAACTGAAAAAATGAGAAGATACCATCACAGGAGGAAATCATTAAGAAAATATTGGAATGTGCTGAAATGAGAAGATTGATATTTGAAATTAGAGAACAAGAGGATAAACAATCTTATAAAATTTGGGATCTTTTCTATCAATGGTTAGATAATAAAGTACAGTAATGAAATGTGTAGATTTCTAGAAAATAATAAATATATAAAGATGTATTTCTTTTTTATTATAACTACAAAATGATTTTAGGATAGATTTGGGATGATAATATGAACTGTTACACAATAAATTAAATAAATTATGGTTATCTTGTAAAACATGAATGAATAAAAGTATAGTCAAATCATTGATTAATAATGATACTAAGGTATTTAGTTTTTGATTGACAATATGAGATTATATGTAATGTAATTGTAATTGAAATGGAAGCACAAAACAATTTGTAAACCAACCGGCACACTGTATGTATACCTATGGAAGACAGCTTGATGTTTTTATGTTTTGTTTGTTTATGTTTGTTTTTAAAAACCAATAACATTTTTATAAAAAAAGAAAAAAAATCATTTTAATTAGGTCCCAGCAGCAGTTCTATCCAGTTGCATTCCTGAGACTAATGTCGACTGCTAAATAATTTAAGGTATGGAGAACACCTCCAAGTGATGTCTCTCAGGAAGTTTAACACCATTTCTTTTCCTCAGAGAACCTTATGATCTCATGATAACTGTGGAGATTAGAGTCTGTTGTTTCAGTGCTGCCAATATAACTTCTCAAATAGATAGTAAAAGTCTGGGTGAGCCAAAGAAAAATATCATCAGAATTAGCTTTTACCTTTGATTAAAATTAAAAAGCTTGGGGAAAGAGTTACACTAGAATAAACATGAGTTTGACAGTTATTTGTCCAGATATGAATCTATGATTATTCAAGATGCAAAAGGAAACATGTCCAGTGAGCTGTAGCAAGATAGAAAACTGCCTGCAGTGAAATCTATTTTTCATATGATAATTTTAATGCCTTTCAGCAATAGCTGTCTCTTTCTCTTAAACCAAAACATTTATAGTCGGATGGCCATCATAAAAGAAACTCTGCTCTGAAGATTCACCATGAACATATATTTTGTCTAGCTCAGGGGTGTAAACGCATGTTATCACAGTGGCATCACATGATGTATCGGGACTTTCCCCCCCCTCAAGTGTGGGCGTGGCCAGCACATGACAGATCTGGGCTAGGGGCCAGGAGTTTGACAGCCCTGATCTAGATCATCTCATTATCAGCACCAAGGATGTAAAGAACACATTGTATTTGCTGGATTGACCAATCTAAAGAGGGTAGAACTCAATTCAATTTTCATTGAAAAGTAAATGTGATTTTTTTTCTGTATTATCTAAATGCCTATGCAGGCTTTCAGTATGGAAATTTCATTCCACAGCTCATTCCCTTTTTGAGCTGCATTCAGTGTATTTTATTTGCTTCTAGTTTGGGCTTTAATCTTAAACTTTGATTAAATTATACTAGCTGATTTTGCTTCTCTCTGTCACAGCACTGAATATTCAGAAACACAGAGCATGCAAATATGGCATGTGAGATTTGAGCACATTTCAGGCCTTTCATAGCCTGGAATTTAGACTGGAAAATTATGCAGATTCTTCTTTTTCAAACAAGTTAACTAAAAGTTATTTTAAAGAAACAGAAATATTGGAATATTATCAAAGCCATGATTCCACTTTGACTTAAGGGTTTGATCTCAGAACCCTCAAACTACATGTTTTTAATTAGGAAAGGAATCAGATGCTCAGAGTTTTGCTAGATATAATTCCCAGTGAATGAATGAGTGAGTTATAACATAAATTGCTGTTCATTGTCCAGGAGCTTACAGGCATTTTTTAATCAAAATATCAGAGTATTGTAAATAAGAATATAAACTGGAGGAATTGAATGGTCTAAGAAGCTCTTCTACTTGCCATCGTCACCACTCATATTGGCCAATCCCTCAAAATAGTTTGAAGGCGATGCGTAATATTCTCTTCTCTTGACAATGCAATATTGAAGCCAAGATACAAAGTAATATCGTGATCTTCTTTTCCTGGTCTACTTGGGCATCCATCCTCTAATCTCTCACTCCAGCAGTATTGCAATATATATAGAAGGTGCCAGTGTAGCCTTTACTATAATAAAAGTTTGATTTGGCAGATTGCTGGGAGACTATGGCAGTAACTAGAAACAGCAAAGTTCTTTCTACTCTTGGATAAGTACAAATAGCCAAAAGGGAAATCACAAATACAAGTACATGTCTAGAGAACCTGCAATCCAGTTTCATTTAAGGAGGAGAAACAATTAAAGAAAACTGCTTACCAATGTCTGTATATGCCTATTCAGTTTAAAGAAGGGAGAAAACAGAAATCTTTCAGACTAACTGGCCCCCACTTCCGTTTCCATTTCATGAAAAATAAGTAAAACCTTGATATTAACTGCTGTTTTATATAATTTTAATTTTATATACTCTATATTTAAACAATTGGCTTGAGTATTAAAACTTTCATTAATTATACATTGATTTTGGCTTTTGTGGCTATGTTAATTTCTCAAATTAAGAAATTAAGTCTAGGAACTTGTATTCATATTTTTAAAAATTAAATACATTCAGTAAATTTTCTCTCTTTTCACTTGATTTATTATATAAAGGAAACAAAAGAGGTCTGTTTATATTATTACTGCTTTATTACTTTATTTATTGTCATTATTATTAATAATTGTGCATGATCAAAGGGCATGTTTAGTTCAAATATACTTTCAGATATTATAATTATTCATAATTTATCTAGTTAATTTTCTGATGGATAATACTGGATCTTTAAATTCCTTTGCTGATAACCGAGACCCATACTTCATCTCTTATGTACTTATATTAGTATACTACTGTTTCTTTTCTTTTCTTTCTTTCTTCCTTCCTTCCTTCCTTCCTTCCTTCCTTCCTTCCTTCCTTCCTTCCTTTCTTTCTTTCTTTCTTTCTTTCTTTCTTTCTTTCTTTCCTTCTTTCTTTCTTTCTTTCTTTCCTTCTTTCCTTCTTTCTTTTTTTCTTTCTTTCTTGCAACATTACTGATTTTATTTGTTTTAATTTTTTACCTAACCACTGCATATGGTAAAATATTCATCCTTCTTTGTTGTGGCATTCCCAACATTTGTTCTTTTATGATTTGTTCTATCTTAGTAATTATTGATGGAGTTATATGCCATCTGTAAAACATTTAAAACAAATGTTCCCTCAAATTATGGCTTGCAGTGAGTTTGACTGAGTTTCTTTCACAATTCTTTCCATTGTCCTACTGTAATTGCTTCTTTGAATTTTCCATCCACTTTATCATGCAATTTTTAATTTGTTCCATCTCCATGTCATATTGCAGAAACAAATTATATATAGGTCCTAATAGATTATCTTGATTTTGTATAAGTGTTTCAAATTCTGTCATTTTTCTCAAAATCCCACTTTTCATGAGGTTAGTTCTTCCATTAATTTGTAAATACATCAATATATCAAGCATGGTAAATTTCTATTGAGTAGTTGCTACTGAGATTTTAATCTGTTTTTTTAATGTGGATACACCAAGTATTTAAAATTTTTTTTCTATAGTTGTTTCTGGAGTAAAAGGCATTTCACAATGAAGCTAAGGGTGACACTTGTTTTTAAGAGATTCAATATTTATATCCAACCTTGTCTTGAAACATGCCCTTACACATATTAAATACTGCTTTCTGATGTCCTTTTTTCCTTTGGCTTTGTATTTTTTTTAATTATGAACTCAGTATTTCATTGTTACTGAATGTAATTAAACTTCATTTACTTTTTGCAAGATCTTCTGGGCTTTTATATTTATGCAAACATCAGGCTTTATTCAAATATGTTGAAATGTCCTGTAATGGAGTAAACATATTGGCTTCTATTCGTTTCATTGCTAAATCCACTATTAGAAGAAATTATGCTAATATAATACATTATACTAAATATGTACCCGCAAAAATCCTGGTAATAATTCATGATTATGGCTATGCAATGTATAGAATTATGCTGAAAATCTTGATCATGTACATATGGCAACGACAAAGCAATCATATCTTCCTTCCTTATATTTGCAATATTTGTCCATTAAATTGGTTTTAGTACAAATAGTACACTGTATTTTGGATAACATCTATTTCATTTCATGATATGAGAATAAACATCTATTACAGAACCTTCAAATATTAACTTTATAATACAGTGTACCCTATTTTGCTTCCACATAAATGCAATTCTTAATCAAGCTTTCTCACAAAAATGTCATCTTATGAATTGTGTTATGACTGCCAATTTATCTTTAACTCCTCTTTATTTTATTTTTTAAAAAGGTACATTAATGCCTTTGAATGCATTATGCAAATACTTCAGCTCCAGTGATAAACCCATAATGCTGGGGAAGGTGAAGGAAAGACGGAAGAGAATAACCAATGGCAAGATGAATGGAGTCGGTAACAATGAATGCACCCCTGAAAGACACAGAAGACCAGGTGGGAGTGGGACGATTCATCCTGGAGAAAGGATAGTCATTTCCACAATTCAGCATGGTTACTTATGTCCTCAAGGGAGGAGGGCAGGTCCCCTTTGTCAATTTCTGTTTGGGTTTGGCAGCGTTTGATTATAGTTATTAAAGTCAGAATTGTGTGATTCTGAAAGTCCATATTCTGCAACTCATATTACCCATAAACATCCTGTAGCTACTTCCAGGGGCTGCCAACTATGAGGCCAGAATAACTACACTCAAATAGTCTGTAAAACAAGCCAAATCGTATCCATTGAAAATTGTATTTTGAGAAGCGGGAAAATATGACTTGAACATTGTATCATCTGGGAGTGACTTTAAGTCACCTAGGCTGGACCTAGGATAAGAGTATTGTCCCCAAAATGTTATCATAGGGATATGTTCATGCCAAGGGGAAGTGAAGTTATTTTGTGATGTGTGATTTATAAAAAGCTTGCCAAACTGTTAAACAGTTGCAAACACCAATTGAATAAGCAAGAATTGACATCAAAATGGTACAAGACTTTTGGAATAAAGACCTAAGCAGCTACGATGTATTGGTCTAGCACTTGGTAAATGGGTCTTACTTCAACTCTTCCTGTACAATTGTCTGGTTAAAAAAAAAGATGTGGGAACTAGGCAAGAAGTACAGTGTATAATACAATATATTAATGCTCTCCTTGCCAGCAGGACATTTGAACTAACAATTAAGGCTTACAGTGGATCTTTCCAAATAAATAAATGTTTTGTTCTAGGAGAGAAAGTCATGAGAGCTGAATTTACTGGAAAACCAAAATCATGTCTGTAAAATAAACTGCAAGCAGCTTGCATAATTATTAAATTCAGTGCCTGCGAATTATTATTTCAAAGATGGTTTGGATTTGGAATATATCCTTATTTTGCAGAACAGTAAGTGGCATCTCTTCCTGAAGTGTGTTGTCTTTATTCTATGAACATGAGCGGGTTACTTGCTGTTCTTTCAAAAGTTTTCATTCCAAATAAAAACTACCTTTCAAGTCTCTGTAGTTTGATTGCTGAATAGGCTGCCTAGTTGCATTTTAGGCTTCCCTGAGATAGAAGGTAGGGCAACTATTCAGATGAAAAAGCAAGGGATTTTGGAATCCTAGGAGGCTATGATATCCTTCACATAGATCTGTAAGTCCCACTTCTACTCTTCCTAGGTAGGTTGGGCACAAGAGAGATGCATTAGCTGTTTTACATAAGTTATACCACTAACTATCTCAAAAAGAAAAGGACATTTTATTGACCTAAGTGATTTATATGACCTAGATTAAAATTAAGGTTAGGAGGAACTGAGGCGACATGATGAGCTTGTAATCTTTTGCAACCCTTTGGCTATAACAACTGGGAATAAATTATTACTAGAAATGAACTTGCAGGCCAGCAAAACCCAATTATCATTAAGGACTACACAACTATTCTCAGAAATCTCTAAGGATTACATATCAGACAGGGGATTTGTTTTTATGCACCTTCAGTCTTAGATTTGTATAACATTAATCACATTACTACGGGAATGAACACCAAATATTGCAACAGCTAATTTGACCCAATTCTTTTCTTTTGCCAAGAACATACTGCTATCTCACTATGCTTAATAGCATTTGTTCAGGTGCTTGAAGTAGATATTGTCTCCAGCTTTTAAAATCAAACTCAGATATATTTACTTGGGAACTGTATTGCATTTAGTAGAATTGTGCATGGTGTGAAGGTGTGGGTATGTACTTTCAAGTAAATTTTGACTCATAGCTACTATATGAACGAGTTCTTGCAGTTTTCTTAGTACCATTTTTAGAACCAATTTGCCATTGCTTTCCTCCTAGAGTTGAGAAAGAGTGACTGGCCCAAGGGCATTGGTTTCATGCCTAATGCAAGATTAGAACTCATAATTTCCCAGGTTTGTAGCCTGTTGCCTTAACCAAATTGACTGACATGGTATGAAGGCCTATGAATTTTTTTTTAAATAAAGCACCTGTGTTCTTTTCTACCCCACATATTTGATGGAGTACTTGTTTGTTTTGAAGCATTGCTCTTGTTTTTGGTCTCTTCCAGTCAATCTTGAATCTTAGTAATTACATGGCTAAGTCCATACAATTTACTTTGTACCATTTTTGCAAGCAGTTTGCCATAGCCTTCTTCCTAGGGATGGGAGCATTTGTTTGTACACATCTTAAAATGCAATGGACGTCAGTGGCCTTCATGCAAAGTTCTCTCCCTGGGAAGAGGCTGAGCAGGGAGAATTCTGGAAAATTGAGGAACAGATTTACTAAGCCAATGTTGCCAGATGTATCATGGCCAATTAGGCATTTTATTTATTTTTATTTTTTATTTTATTTGGTTTGTCAATTGCTTACAAGATAATAGGTATAAGTAAAAACATAGTTATAAATACATGGACACATATAAGAAAAATAAAAGAAACAATAGGACAGGGACAGTAGGCATGTTGGTGCGCTTATGCACGCCCCCTACAGACCTCTTAGGAAAGGGGTGAGGTCAATAGTAGACAGTCTAAGGTCCAAAACAAGTACAAAGTCTATGGAAGCAGCTCAGACAGATATCTCCTGAATTTATATGGATATAAGTACAAAAGAAGACACAACCCAATCAGACCTGCAAGATTCCATAATAGCCACTCTTCACAAAATAGTTTTAGCTTTCCCATGTAGTTGATTTGATCTACCTGGTGGTACTGACATTGGACCAATCTCAGTTTTATTTACTCTAGAAGTTGGTTCTGAAGTGTATTTTTTTTTGAGTATTTATTTGATTTGTCAATCGTTTACAAGATACAGGTATAAGAATAAATATAGTTTTGAATACATGAGATAGATACTTATAAGAAAAATAAAAAACAATAGGACGGGGACGGTAGGCACGATTGGTGTGTTTATGCACGCCCCCTACAGGCCTCTTAGGAAGGGGGTGAGGTCAATAGTAGACAGTCTAAGGTTAAAGTTTTTGGGGTTTGGGAAAGAAACCACAGAGTCAGGTAGAGTATTCTAGACATTGACCACTCTGTTGCTGAAGTCGTATTTCCTGCAATCAAATTTGGTGTGATTAACCTTGAGTTTGTATCTATTGTTTGCTCTTGTATTGTTATGGTTGAAGCTGAAGTATTCATTGACAGGTAGGACATTGGAATGTATGATTTTATATACTATACTTAGATCAGACCGGAGGCAGCGTAGTTCTAGGTTTTCTAGGTCTAGAATTTCAAGTCTGGTGGCATAAGGTATTCTGCAACAAGTAGAGGAGTGGAGAACTCTTCTTGTGAAATATTTCTGGACTTTCTCAACTGTGTTAATATCAGATATGTAATGTGGGTTCCAGACTGATGAGCTATATTCGAGTATGTTTTGTATGCTCTAGTTAGTAGTGTAATATTACCAGAGAAAAAGCTACGTAAGATTAGGTTAACAACTCTTAATGCCTTTTTGGCTATGTAGTTACAGTGGGCTCTAGCACTTAGATCATAAGAGATGAGTACTCCAAGATCCTTGACAGAGTTTGGATCATCAACAAGGTCTTGACTATTCAGCCTGTATTTTATTTTCTGATTTATTTATTTATTTTTGCCAATATGTAAGACAGAGCATTTATTTGTTGAGATTTGAAGTTGCCATTTGTTTAACTATTCTGATACATAGTCGAGGTCTTTTTGAAGGGTAGCAGTATTGTCTGTGGTGTTGAATAGCTTTACATCATCAGCGAAGAGAACGCAGTTGCACTTAATATGATCACAGAGGTCATTTATGTAGAGTATGAAGAGAGTTGGTCCTAGAACACTGCCTTGGGGGACACCACTGTTGACAGGTACAGAATTTGATAGGATGCTCCCAATTTTGACCCTTTGTTGTCTGTTTGACAGGAATGCTTCTATCCAGTTATGTAGGTATCCAGAGATACCATAAGACCTTAGTTTTAGGAGTTGTTTGTCATGTACCACTGAATCAAAGGCTTTACAGAAGTCTATGTAGGTTGTGTCTATTGCTTTGCCCTGATCAAATTATGTAATCCATATGTTTTTGCAGTGTAAGAGTTGCAGATTGCAGGATAGTTTTTTTCTGAACCCAAATTGTTTATTAGAGAGTAGGTTGTTTGTCTCTAAGTGGAGGATAATAGATTGGTTAATAATTGATTGCATGACTTTACAGGTGATGCAGCATAAAGAGATTGGTCTGTAACTATCAACTAGGCTGGGGTCTCTCTTTATGAAGATGGGGATGACCGTGGCTTGTGACCATAGTATTGGCAAGGAGCTGGTCCTGAAAGATTTTTTGAAGATTATGCTTAGAGATTTGGCTGTGGCAGTGGATAGCTATTTTAAGAAGTAGACACATATTCCCAGGGGTGGGATTAAATTTTTTTAACAATCGGTTCTGTGGGCATGGCTTAGGTGATGGGCATGGCTTGGTGGTCATGTGACTGGGTGGACATGGCTTGGTGGTCATGTTATTGGCTGGGTGTGGCCAACTTAATATCACATCGAGGCACCCATCTTCTTGCCTGGCTTCTCATGACTGTGGGTATGCTGCAACAGTCATAAGTGTGAAAAATGGTCATAAGTCACTTTTTTCAGTGCCATTGTAACTTTGAATGGTCACTCCACACAAGCAAAGTACCAACAAAGGAGGGGAAAAAAACTCCAGAGACGTTCTTGAGACAGGAAGTCTTGTCCTGCCAAGAATGTAATAAGTGTTAACAGAGAGGCAGTTTCTGTAGGCATGTTTCCTTCCTGCCTTCCTTACAGGGTTAGGTCAATAATTTCTTCTAAAAACTGGTTCGCTGAACTGCTTAGAATGTTAACAACCAGTTCTAGCAAATAGGTGTGAACTGGTAGAATCCCACCCCTGCATATTCCGTCCGGTCCAATAGATAGAGATGGTTTTATACTGCATAGTGCTTTTTCAACATTGACTACTATAAAATCGATATGTATTAGATCATTGTAGTTGTCTGTGGTTCAACTAGGAAATACTGGGCATGATCCATTGCTGTTTATAAATACTGAGCCAAAGAATGTGTTAAAGAGGTTGGCTTTAACAGTGTCATCATTGCAATCTTTACCATTAGGTCCTTTCAAGGGTGGGATAGACCTTGAGTCTTTTAGTTTGTTGTTTACAAAATTGTAGAAAGCACGGGTGGAATTGGTGTGTAGAAGGTTTTCCTCTTGTTTAATGTGATAATTGGTGCATTCAGTCTTTATCTGGTGGCATAAATTTTTGTATCAGCTTTTGAAGTTGGCAATGTGACCAGATTTGTTTTTTCTCCAAAGATATCTCTTTGGATTGAAGCTTCCTTATTGTTATGGGTAATCTGTTTTTTCTGGTTTTTGGAGTTGTTATTGGTACGTATAGTTTGATGACTCTTTTGACTTCAAGTAAGAATATGTTGTAATGGTCTTCAACAGTATTGCATCCAGTGAATAGAAATTGCCAATCAAGGGATGAGAGATCATTATCTATAAGATCATATATGGTTGCCTTTTTTGAAGTTATAATTGGGGATCACATCATTGTGTTGATTTTTGTGTGGACGTATGTTGAGACAAAAGTCAATCATGCTGTGGTCACTGTTGGAAAAGGGTTCTTTAATTTGTATTCCGTAAATTGAATTCAAACTATTGCAGAAGATGGGATCAAGGCAGTTTTTAAGTCTAGTATTGTTGGTTACTAGTTGTTCCAGTCCCAAGTTTGTTACAGCATTGTAGAAGGTTGCATGTATGGGTTCAGTTTTACATTCGTTTAGGGTCCAGTTAATGTGAGGTAGATTGAAGTCACCAAGAAAGATAAAAGTGTGTGGGCAGGATGTTGCCCATGTTAATAGTGTTGTTGTTGTTGTTGTTGTTGTTGTTGTTGTTGTTATTATTATTATTATTATTATTATTATTATTATTATTATTATTATTATTGTTGTTATTTAGACAACATTCACTTTTCAACATAAAGCCTGTTTTTGCTTGTTTTTAATCTGGGTAACAATATCTTTTTTATCCTCTGTTTTCAAAATAATTTAAAGGAAACAAAATGTTTTAAAAGCTTTGTAGCATTCTCTATGGTTACAATAATTGCCCAAATGACATCTTGTAAAAATGCTTAGTTGAAGTTTTATTCATATTTATTTTGATTTTTTTTCTCCAAGACGTAATTATTCCAGTGAAGGTTTTATAAGCACTTTAATTATACTGAGAGCTAATGAAGACAAGTTAACAAGATTACCCATACAGAATTTCAAATGCTGAAGATAAATAAAACTTCAGGAATCAGTATGTTTTGAACAATGATGGGAAGAATGCCTTCTCACATAAACAATATTACGCCAACTAATTTCTTGGTTAGAGATTCATTTAAAGGAGGGAAAAGCTACCATAAATTAATGAGACAGAGAAGATTAGAAAAGCAATCACGTCCTCATTGACAGGGGAAAATTCCATTAAATTTAATGGGACTTTTATCATTTGAATTGAATAGAAATGGATAGGACTATTCTGGTGTGGTTCACATATAATATCCAGTTATGTTTTCTTTAGTCATGCTTTGGTGAAATTACTGTTACTTACGAATACCTATTTCACCAAATCTTAAACACAGCAGGTTATTGCCCACTGAAGCTAGAAGGAATCAGAGTCTTTATGAATATCGACTCTATGCTCCAAAGTTTGAATTCAACATCTCTGCCTCCTACTTTTCTGAGATAATGGATGCTTGACCAATTTCTTGGTCATTAGATGCCATTTTAGAGCCATTAGATGTCCATTTTACCAGAATAACACACTGTTGCGCTAAATGCATTGGCTGCCAATTTGGAAGGTATCTGAGGTATGTTTATATAATGGTTCTTATCTAGTTCAATTCCCACCTGACCAAACCCAGTCCTTAACCCATGATTTCAGTTGTATTATCACAGATGCCCAGGAGATGGCATGAACTAAAACACAACCAAGATCCAGACAATTTCACAATATTTTAAAATCAAGGGCACTAAAAAGTTATTATTATTTTTTAAAAGTCATCTGTTCATTATCCGTTTCAGTGTGAGTCGTAGATTGTGTTTCATCTCCATGAAAAAGCCAATCTGCCATCTAAGGATTCTCTGAATTCATAACTTCAGCTTGTCTGGATATTGGGTAACCTCTTCTTCTAGAATGAGTTATTGCAACATGCAGAGTTGCCTTTGAAGTCCTCTTGAAAATTTCAGCTAATGCAGAAGTTGGTAACACAACTGCTAATGAATAAGAGCCATTAGATGTCCATTTTACTGTTGTGCTAAATGCATTGCCTGCCTATTTGTTACTCAGCCTTTTCAAAGTGTTGGTTATACCCTGTATAAAACTCAATATGGCTTCATTCCGATTAGTTTGGGGATCGAGGTTGAGTGGAAGCTGAGCAGAAACTGCTCATCTTGTAAATGCAAATCACGAAGTGATACCCCATATTCTGCTCCTCGGGAAGTGGGAATGGAGAAGTAAGAAAGGATACATTTTCCTCATATTACAGAACAGCCTGCACCCTGAGGTTCCCTGAACTTCCCTCACTTCAACTTTTCCAACTCTATTTTTTCATCTTGCCTTTAGGATTTAATAGCTATCATAACCCTTTTCTACAAATTTTACAGTGATATTCATCTTCAGCTAATTATCCCTCTTTATCCAGAGCACTCTGCCCAACAATAGTCAGTGATAGCTAATAATGTCATTTAGGTGCTTATTATGTTGCCTACAATCCAGGACAGATCAATATAATTCATAACCAAAGCAGTTAGAGACATTTTAATGCTATTGTCATTCATTTTTATATTCTCTTTTACTTTACATGACACTATTATATTTCTTACACTTCTACCCATAATATTAGATGTTCACCTGTAGATAAAGTGATTTAATATTTCACATTAGTTATTTTTATTCTTCTTTGATTATTACCCCAAGGTTTATCCCAAATCATATAACTCTTTTTACTCACTTTCATCTTTATAATTTTATCTAATAATTTTAATGGTTTTTGGAATCAAAATTACACCCTGAGAATTAGTTAGTAATTTATTATAGTATAAAATTTTATTAAAAAGAGGAAAAGGAGAAGGTAGGGGGGGGGGGGGGGGAGGGAGAAAAAAAAAAAAAAAAAAAAAAAAAAGGAAAAAAAAAAAGGGGGGGGGGGGGGAGATTGGGTTGGGGATTTTGCACCCCCTTCAAACCTTTTTAGGAAGGGGGGGGGAAAGTTGAAGTTAGTCTTGAATGCTATTTTATGCTGGTCAATAACCAAAGTTAATATGTTACTATATCCTCAGATTTTTGCATGGACTTTTATAGTAATTGTTTCTTTCACTGGGAGGGAGGTGGATTTAGGGAAATTCAAAAATCCCTTCCAATCCTTACATTCTGTGATTTTACAAGTGAAAGGGCATCATAAGATATGATCCATGATATGTTCTTTATTTGTTCAATCCAATTATTTTATAACTCACTGAATGACTCAATATCAAGCATTCAGATCCCAAATACATTCTGAAATTACAAAATTCTCCTAAACAAATTTCTCTGCCAAAAGCAACCTACTCATTCCTCTGGGTTTTTTCAAATATATTATACTATATACTATGCTATGCTTGCTTTTTAACCTGCTTCTGTGAGTATCCTGGAAGCATTGGAGAAGAGTGATGTCTCTGTCTATCTTGTTTTTTATCATGTGGCCATTAACATCTAGAGGTATAAAGATTAAAAAAAAACCTAATACAAAATTTATTTCTTTTCATTTTTCTCTTTGTCTTTTCTTAAGAACTCCTTCATCAGTTTAACCTGTCCTTTTATAAATAAGAAAAAGGTAAATTATACAAGTCACTCTTCTGGCTTTTTCTTTGTATGTCCCTTTTAATTATTAAGATGTTATCCAATTTCATTTGTAAATCCAATGTAGCATCTTTTTTCCATTTCATTCTTGTAACCTGTCATTTTTTAATCCACATTGAGAACAGTCACAGTCTCAATCTTATCTTCTTCTACCACCTCTTTTAAATAAAATTTTATAATACTCTTCATAATCTTAAAACTATAAAGTTAACCTTTGAGTGCAAACCTTTGTTTGCAAATATCCTTGAATTCTTCACAAGTTAGAATATTTTGCTCCATTGTGTATTAGTAAATCTTTTCTTCTTTAATTATAGTCTTTATTTATTTTTGGTTCTCTGTAGTGTCCAACCTTCACAATATTATCTTATCTTTTTTTTCCCTAAACACTAACATTTTCCCACAGGAAGATTTCTTACACTTAGTTTCAAAATCTTCATATATTTTATAGTATTTTAAACAACTTACATGAAGGTTAATTAATTTCAAAATCTTACTCCAAATCCACCTGCCATTTATATCTTCCCCTAACCCAGTGATCCCCAACCTTTTTTACGCAGCGGCCCGGTACCGGCATCAGCTGGGCGCCACGGCCCGGTACCGGCATCAGCTGGGCGCCGCCATCTTTTTGATGAAAAAGTGCTTCCGGTGACCTCACCGGAAGCACTTTTTCATCAAAAGATGGCGGCGCTAGCTTCGATGAGCTTTTCCGGGTAGAAATGGCTTTCTACCCGGAAAAGCTCACCGAGCGCTGCCCTTATCTTTTTGATGAAACGTGCTTCCGGTGAGCTTTCTACCCGGAAAAGCTCACCGGAAGCACTTTTTCATCAAAAAGATGGCGGCGCCAGCAAGCCAGCGGCCCGGTAGGAGTTGTTCCGCGACCGGTCCCGGTCCGCGGACCGGTGGTTGGGGACCCCTGCCCTAACCAACATTCTAATCTCCCTTTGATTATTCCAAATTCAGAATTGTTGAAATCCTTAAAGTTGCATAAAACCTATTTCACCAAAGATTGAAAGGAATTCAACCACTATAATGAAACTTACCTTTCTGAACGTTCTTTTTTTTTTTTTTTTGTAAATTTTATTTGAGTTTTCACAAAAAGAAAAGAAATACAAATAAAACATCTTCTTTGAAAGTAACGTAATCCCGGGTTACATTTCTTCGTACAGACGCAAATTCAGGTTCATGCTCATTTTTATATTCTATTCCATATCTTATTACTATTTTACATTTTCTACATGGCTTCTCCCCTCTTTTAATTTTCTCAATTTTATTTTATTTATTTCATCTCAATTCAAATCATTATATTTATATTTTTTGTCTGTCCTGTTTCAATTGTCTATTATCTTTTCTCATTGAACAAAATTTCTCCTGTAGTTAATGATTGGAGTATGACTCCTTTATATCTTTCCCCTAAAGTTATAACACTCAATATAATACATAACTTCCATTCGGATTCTGCTTGGTACATTCTTAAACTACACACAGTATTCTTGAAAAAAAATATATAAATGTATATAATTAAAACAACATTCCATTCCAATTCAATTCTATCATTAATATTCATTAAAGTCTTAACATTTTTCACGTTACTTTTCAATTAAATATCATACTTCTATGGGAACAATTATAAACTTTCCACAGTTAATTCCCCCCCTTCACTTACCGTATATACTCGAGTATAAGTCGACCCGAATATAAGCCGAGGCACCTAATTTTACAAAAAAAACTGGGAAAACTTATTGACTCGAGTATAAGCCGAGGGTGGGAAATGCAGCAGCTACTGGTAAATTTCAAAAATAAAAATAATTAATTTGGGAAACGATCTCACTATCTCACGTTGCCTCGGGAAGGGAAAGGCAAAGCGCTTTTTGCCTTTCCCTTCCCGGCTGGGGCTGTTGGGAGTCGCCGCCGCCTGCCTTTCCCTTCCCGGCTGGGGCTGTTGGGAGTCGCCGCCGCCTGCCTTTCCCTTCCCGGCTGGGGCTGTTGGGAGTCGCCGCCGCCTGCCTTTCCCTTCCCGGCTGGGGCTGTTGGGAGTCGCCGCCGCCTGCCTTTCCCTTCCCGGCTGGGGCTGTTGGGAGTCGCCGCCGCCTGCCTTTCCCTTCCTGGCTGGGGCTGTTGGGAGTCGCCGCCGCCTGCCTTTCCCTTCCCGGCTGGGGATGTTGGGAGTCGCCGCCGCCTGCCTTTCCCTTCCCGGCTGGGGCTGTTGGGAGTCGCTGCCGCCGGAGCGGCCCCAGTCCCGCCGCCTCGGGAAGGGAAAGGCAAAGCGCTTTTTGCCTTTCCCTTCGCTGGAGCGAAGCTGCGCGCAGCCGCTGCACTAGCATCGGATCGGGCATGCCGGACGGTTCCGACCGAGCCCCGAGCGTTGTCTTTGGCGCCCGCCCAGCGCCGCGGAGCTCCTGTACTGGGAGAAGGGGAAGACCCCCGGGCGGGGCAGGGAGAGGAGCTTCTCCCACCCGCCCCTCTTTCCGCGCCCACCGGTGTCCCTGCAGGACGACCCCCGCCCCACAGTCGCCGCCGCTTGAAAGAGACGGGCCAGGGCTGCTACGGGAACAGTTTACTGCCATCGCCCTCAAAAGGGGGGCAACCGGACAGGGAATCTGACGGCAGCGCTCGTTGCGTGCCGGAGGCGACAAGCCCCTCGGGTGGACGTGTTTGCCCAGAGACCCCGGACGAAGCAGCGGCAAAGCTCCGCTGACATCCGCGGGCAGACAGGCGAACGCGGGACCTTCTCCTCCTCAAGGGCGCCCGGCGCCTTTCTACCCACCCCGGCCCGTCTCTTTCAAGCAGCGGCGACTGCGGGCGGGGTCGTCCTGCGGGGACACCGGTGGGCGCGGAAAGAGGGGCGGGCGGGAGAAGCTCCTCTCCCTGCCCCGCCCGGGGTGTCTTCCCCTTCTCCCAGTACAGGGAGCTCCGCGGTGCTGGGCGGGCGCCAAAGACGGCGCTCGGGGCTCGGTCGGAACCATTTGGCACACCCGATCCGATGCTAGCGCCGCGGCTGCGCACAGCTTTCGCTCCAGCGGCCTTCAAGCCGTGGCCTTTCCCTTCCCGAGGCGACGCGGACTGGGGCCGCTCTGGCGGCAGCGACTCCCAACAGCCCCAGCCGGGAAGGGAAAGGCAAAAACGCTTTGCCTTTCCCTTCCCAAGGCAGCGGGACTGGGGCCGCGCCGGCGGCAGCGACTCCCAACAGCCCCAGCCGGGAAGGGAAAGGCAGGCGGCGGCAACTCCCAACAGCCCCAGCCGGGAAGGGAAAGGCAGGCGGCGGCGACTCCCAACAGCCCCAGCCGGGAAGGGAAAGGCAGGTGGCGGCGACTCCCAACAGCCCCAGCCGGAAGGGAAAGGCAGGCGGCGGCGACTCCCAACAGCCCCAGCCGGGAAGGGAAAGGCAGGCGGCAGCGACTCCCAACAGCCCCAGCCGGGAAGGGAAAGGCAGGCGCAGCGACTCCCAACAGCCCCAGCCGGGAAGGGAAAGGCAAAAAGCGCTTTGCCTTTCCCTTCCCGAGGCGGCGGGACTGGGGCGCCGGCGGCAGCGACTCCACACCATTTTTTTTCAGAGGGGAATCTGACTCGAGTATAAGCCGAGGGCGATTTTTTCAGCACAAAAAATGGGCTGAAAAACTCGGCTTATACTCGAGTATATACGGTATATTTTATAAAACATTAACTAATTAAAATGTCCCCATTCCTTCCTAATTCAATTTTCTCATTTATTTTATTTAATTTACTTTATTCACAAACATTTCACTAAATTACACTAACTATTTTTTCCCTCATTCTAATCATATGTTGTTTCCAATTTTCTAAAGTTATTGTTATATTTGTAATATAACAATAACTTTAACTTTATATTTCTATTACAAATATAACAATACAATCTTATGTACCTTTACCAAATCCCTTTTTCAGTTAAATTTTCACCCATTATCTCTAAATAGGTCCTGTTTCTTTATCTTGCTCTGGACCTTTGTAACTTCTTTTCCTTTCCTTCTTCCCTCTCTTCTTTTCCTCTCTCCCCTTTTTACTCCTTTGTCTCTCTACCTCTATTTCCCTCTTCTGTATTCCCCTTTTCTGTTGCTTTCCAGTATTATACTTATTTTTCAAATTATTTTTCTTTTCTTTGGTTGTTATTTTAAGTCTTAAATTCTCCATCCTCTTTCCCCCCCTTTCCTATTTCTTTCCCACATAGGGTTACTTGTTCATTAAAGATGGCTTCTTCTTTGTCCCAGTCTTCTTGTTTTGCAGTCTTTTCTTGTTGTTTCTCATAGTTCCAGATCTCCATTTCTAAGAATTGAAAAACGAAGCCAAAAGAACCCTTCCCTTCTTGTGCATCTTCTTTGTACTTTTTAAGTTCTATTTTCAATTCATCCAAAAGTGATGCCATTGTATAAATTTTTAAACAACCACCTGATTGATTTTAGTCATTCAAATACAATAACCAAAAATCCAAAAGTCACCAAGTAATCCAAATACACGCAAGCTGTTTCTTTTTTTTTTTAAAACAAGTTTTATTAATTTTTAAAACACACAAATTATCATTATTCATTACATGTTTAAACCTTTTTCCCTTATAAATTTAACAAGTCAGATAAATTATAATTCTGTTTTAAACCATTTCCATATAATATACCAAAACCTCTTATTCAATTTCTCTTTACTTCTCTTTACTCTTATTCAATATCATTATTATTATTTCATCTGTTTCTTTCTGACTTAGTTACCATTATTCTCATTCTATATTTCTACAAGTTTTTACCAATTCTCCCCCCAAAAAAGACATATACACACAACACACAAAACATAAAAAAATATCTTTTGGAAAGTAACTTGGACCCAGGTGTCTCTCTCTTCATGGACTTCAATTATATTCATGCTCATCTTACATATCATTACTTATTTTATTTACCATTCTAAGCCTTCTATATTAACTTCTCCACATATTTCACACTTCTTAATTCTACCTTAATTAATCATCTTAGTTTAAATCATTATATTTGTATCTTTTGTCCATTTTTTATCATCCCTTTGTCTCATCCCTTATGAAAAAAAAGAAAATCAGTTTCTCCTGAAATCATTAATCAGAGTATGATGCCTTTCTATCTCCCCCCTAAGTTAATCAAATTAATCTTTAAAATAATATCTAATACCCAATCAGATTTTGCTTGGTACATTCTATCTAACTAATACATCCAACACAATTAAATGCATAATTAGAGAATAAATCCAAATATTAAAAAGAAATACTATAATAAAAATTTTATAATAACATCAATACCATAATTTTATTAAACTCTTTAATTAAAACAATATTCTAAACCTCTCCTATTATTAAGTTTTAATACCAATCATTTTTAAACATTTTAACATTTTAATCTCTTATCAACTCTTAAACCATTGCAATACTACCATCTCATCTTATGTACCTTGCAAAATCTTTTTTTTTAAAAAAAAAATTATACTTTATCCATTATCCATAAAAAATTCCTTTTTTCCATTTAATTTCAAAACGTTGTAGCTTTTCTCCACCTTTTCCCTTTCTTTCTTTTCCCAACAAACCTTTCTACCCCCCCTTCTTCTAGCCTCTGCCTTACCGGCTTCCCTTCTCTGTCGTATTTCTTTTCCCCTTTGTTTACAATCATCATATTGGTTTTGCACTTTATTTTTCCCTTTCTTAAATGTTTTTTTAGATCTTAAGTCCTTAAATCCTTTAGTTTTCTTCTTTTCTCTTCTTTTCTTTTCTTTCTCTCTTCCTTTTTTCTGGATCAAATTCTGAGATTCATTAAAGATGGCTCCTTCCTTTCTTTCTTGTTCCTCTGCTGTCTTCATCTGTTGTAATTTTTGTTGATAATTAGTAAGCGCCATTTCTAAGAAAAGAAAAGCTTCTTCCACACCATTTCTCAGTTCCTCAACAGAAAGAGCCATTATAAATCTTTTCTTTTCTTTTCTCCTTCTTTCTTCTTACAACAACCAGAATATTCAAAAGAAAATAAAAAAGATAAAACAGTCCCAAAGTTATCAATCAGTCCAAACCAAGGCAGAGTTCTCACTTTCTCCTTCTGGGGTGATATCAATCAAAGAGAAAGAAAGTCCAAATCTGTTTAAAGTCTTGTTACAATATATTCTAGTCTTCAAATCCTTAAGGCATCTGCTCCAACAAATCTTAGCATACAAATATTTTCTTTTAATCCTCTCTCTTCCCACTCATCGCTTAAATCCAATTTCCACCTAAAAAAATAGGTTTCTTAATATCCAGTTATTTATTCCGTAGGAAAAGAGGAAAGCTATCCTTTCAGCACCTTCCAGCAGCCGCTTTTTCCTCTTCTGGCAGGTATTATTCAGAAAGTCATACTTTTCAGGAATTTTATTAAATATGTCTTAGAGTCCTAGGAGCCAAGAAAAACTTTCTCCTCTCAATCACTTTCTCCACTTCCTCCTGCGCATTCTTACCCGGCTGCCAGCTTCTTTGTGGCGGCCATTACGGACCGCCGCTGCACTGTCCTGGGAAAAGGGGTTCTGCCGGCCAGGGAGGGGTCTGCAGCACCCCCAAACCCTTCTCCGGATCCCCCTACCTTCAGCTGCCCCTGCAGGGCAGCCTAGCTCCGCATACCCGGCTGGGTCGGAGCCCCAAAAACGCTAGCGCGGCAGGGATCGCGCAGCTTCGCAAATCCCTGCCGCTCGCGAAGCCGACAAACCGGAAGTCCGCAAGCTGTTTCTTTTTGCTCTTTCTTTCTTTTTTTTCACTTTCTCTTCCTGGGGTTACTATTTAGTTGCAAAGTTTCAGTTAAAATGTATCTTTTAGAAGTCTTATTGAAATTTTACTTTAGATTCTTTTAAAGTCCAGCCAGTCTCCTCCCTCTTCCAGATCCTGCCCTTATTCTTTTTCTCTCCCTTCCTGCTTATAGAAGAAAAAGTTTTTAATGTCCAGAAATCTTTATTATCCCTTTGGCATTTATATTTTTAAAGCGGATTTTTCCAATTTCTTATTTAGGTCTTTTAGTTGTCAATATAAGGAAGGAGAGAGAAGAAAAAAAAGCCAAACCTTTCCCTTTTCACTTTCTTTCGCTGCTTCTGACTCTTCTTTGGGAGCGATGTTATTTCTTGTAAAATTTAAATTCCAGGGTACCTTAGTTGTTGCTTTTTCAACTTAGCCCGGTCAGCCAAAACTTTCACTTCTTATCTTCCTCCTGCACGTTCTTTTCTGGTTGAGTTCTTCTTTGAGGTGGCCATTTCTGACCACCTCAAATTCAGAATTGTTGAAATCCTTAAAGTTGCATAAAACCTATTTCACCAAGGATTGAAAGGAATTCAACCACTATAATGAAACTTACCTTTCTGAAGGTTCTTACTATCCCTAAAACTATTAACAAGCAATTTCCAGAAATGATTTTAAAAATAAGTATGCAAACCCAGTATCCTTTTAAAGGTGCCAAATTGCAGCTTGGGCCAAGATAATGATCTCCCAGCTCCTAGGACTCTAAAACCCAATGGAGATTGCTCTCTCTGTTAAATCTCCTTCCAGGGAGCCACTGTAAGAAGCACTTGTGGGCAGTTCCTCTCCTTGTCTGGAGAAGAATTCCAAGGAGTCAGTCTGTTTCTCATTGCTCCAGTCATTGGCTTTGTTCTCAGTGGAGTTGTCTGCAGTCATTATTGCTTTCCTGGAACAATGATGTATCTATCTTGTACAATAATCATCTCAGTAATGGAGCTATATGTTGGATACTGGGAATTCGCCAACCACACAGAGACAATGAATGAAGTCTCCTGTCACTTCTCAAGAACTGTGAATTATATACACATTAATGCACTGTGAATAATGTATTTCTTTATTTACTGAATTTATACCCTACACTTGTTTAATATGCATGCCTATGCTAGTTGTGTGGCACTAAATAAGTATATCTGTTTTGGATGCATTATTTTAAGAGAATTATAAATGGGTCACATGAGGGGCATATTCCTCCCCTATGAAATATAGGGGAGGAATAAAAACTCTTCCCCCATCACAGAAGAGATGATACAGTGAGACAAAAAGACTGCTGGGACTTGAAAAGGATGTTTTCATTGGGATGTCTCATTGGTTAGAAATTGCTATGACTTGCACATACATCAAATTATCTATACATACACAAACACACACAAATGCACACATACACACATTACATATATATAGGGGAAAGTTCCAAATAAATTTGGATTTTTATCCACAGAACATTCTAACCTTGCTTTTTTCAATGCAATCATCTATATTTTACCTTTCTACTGCTCCCTTGAGATTATATTCAGAAGATAATCATAATTCAATTAATGAATCAATTAATTAATCTGGGTTAATAAAACTACACATGGCAAATAGCTAGGTTAAATCCCATTGCGATCACAATAACCTCACTGGGAATAAAGGCAAAATTTCATCACATTTTCAAATTCCTCTTTTCTTTTTCCAATACTGAAGTGTTATTAACGATCTTGAACAGAAGGAAAAAATATGTTCATTTCTTTCCTTATCACCATAATGCTATGCTATGCTATACTAAACTGTGCCATGATGTTCTGTGCTTTGCTGTGCTGTGCTATGCTAAGCTGTTCTATGCCATGCTGTGCCATGCTGTCCATGCCATGGCATTTTCAAGTAGTGTTTAAGTATTGGGGAGACACCGCTAGCCCTGGGAAAATAAGTTTTCTAGGAATTAATGTCATTGCAAAATTGATATTATGAACAGCTGGCACAGCCTAAACCTGCAATTAGGAAATTCAGAAATTTATAGGATGAAACTTATTAAATGTCTTTTTTCACACCCCAATGTCACATATGTTGGCCCAATTACAGTATTTGACCACTAATCTAGTTGTCACTACACTAATGCAAAATGAAGAAATCATATGGTGGCTTGCTGATAAATTCTCATCACCTCCATTCAGTATTAGCTCAGAAACTGAGCTTTTGTTTGCTTGTTTGCTTCTTCTTAGATAGAGTGCAAAAAAATGGCCAGTTTTCTCCCAAAATTATATATATTCATGGGATAATTTTCTATTGTTGATCTAACCACCTCATTCTTCTTAATAACCTTATATATATATCCAGATACAGTGCTACCCTAGGTGTCAGCGTTCAAAGTAACACATCCACCAAAAGCAGAACTCCGAGGCAGGTATATTCTTCAAAGAACGTGCTTATTGGATACATCATATCAGCACAGCCAGTGTAAAACCAACTCTAAAGTTTCCATGATTTTAGCCTAATTAAAAGAACAAATAGTTCCTTCCCCAAATGTTACTGATCACATTGTCCAATGTAAGTAGCTGGTAGGCTACTCCTCTCTTTCTTCAATTGCCACCTGTTAGGATGACCTTGGTTTCCACAAGAATTTTTTTTGTTTTGACTATTAGCCAGTCTACCTGCTTCCCCCTCCTTTCCCCCTTTCAGAGTTTGTGGCAACTATGAGGTAGCAAAAAGATGGCTTCAGCCAGGTTTGCTTCAGAGTTGACACTAGGAATATTTGGTTAGTATCCCCCATGCAAGCAACAAGGATGAGTCCCAATCCACTCTAAAGACATACCAGAAACATCTAATCAGCAGAACCATTTTTACAGCCAAGAGATATATGCATAATTATACCTACCCTGGTTTTCTAGACCTTGATAGCACAGCATTCCAGTTTGTATGAAAGTTAGATCATATGAAGTCCTCTCCTTTGAGACAATTCCCCCGCATGCTCACAATCTTTGCAGATCTGTCTGTCAACTCTGAAGCTGGCCAGACTGGGGCCATCTTGGAGGCTTCAGTGTTACCGCAATGGTTCTGCGGAATAGGGAGGGGGGGGAATAGAGATAGTTGTGGGTTTTGTAGCCAAAACAAGATAGTTTCCCCTGAGAACCAAAGACATTCCCACAAGAGGCTGAGAAGAGGAGGAGTGAAGTTTCCAGGCAACCAGACAGAGCCTTGATTGGACTATGTGACTAATTGTGGGGGAAAGGGGGAAAAGATTTAATTAGGTGAAAACCACAGGAACCTTTAGGGTCAGTTTTCACCAGCTTGTGTCAATGTGATATCTCCAATAAAATTGTTCTTTGATGAACTTTCCTGTTCTTTGTCTGTCTCAGAGTTCTGCTTTCTATGGAGTTACTTGGAACCCCGACACTGTCTGCTAAATAGACATCTTCCATATCCTTTTTCAAAGAACAAGGCTCACTAGCATTTCTCATATAGTGACTGCAAATCCCTGAATAGAATTGCCTGCACTACAATTTTATAAGGCAATAAACCCAAGGCCAAGCAAGATATATCTGTGTCTTGTATATTAATCTAGTAATGAAAATAAATATTTTTGCTCATCAATATGTCTTCTCAGATAACTTTTACTTGTTACGATAATTCTGATGTAAATTCACACTTTTGTCATTTTTATCAACATAATGAAGAAATGTGTTTTTATATAGTAATATGGAAATGCAATAAATAAATAAATTCCCATTCCAAGATTTATAGGAAGATTTATTATGGACCGTGTTCCAGTTTCTCTCCTAGGTTAGATGGTATTGTATATGAAAACATAGATGAGAACGTACATAGGATAAATTGTTTATTTTGTTATTTATCAAAAATAATCACAGGTATTGTAACACTTGGGGGGTGTCTTATTTTGAAAAGATCATTCCTGTCTTATGTTTGTGAGGTTATATGTTTCTGAACTTTTCAAAAATGTGTTCTGAACAATGACTATTCATTCCATGCTCAGGTCACCACTAAATTGATTTTGTGTCACACTGAAATAGTGGTGAAATCTGCTGGATAAAAAGGAGGGTTTCAGGCCAACAATCCACTGAATAGAAAGCACACATTCGGCTAAGCATTAGAGCTTCCTTGAAAACACATAAAACTTTGACCCAGGATCTTTGAATTTGTGAGTCTCTTCAGCTATCAAAAGGAAAACCGTTTGCCAGTCTCTTTCAGGGTGATGCGAGAAAAATATCAGTATGAGGATTATCAAGCTAGAAAGCTGGAAAGGAAATCAAATCCCTACCCTGTGGTATAAAAATTAACAGCATAGCATAAAGCGGGTGCATTCGTTTGATAAGGATAATTCATTCTCAGCAGGAAAAAAAATCTTGAACGTATAGCTCAGTTTCAAGATTATTTTATGATCTATTCTTTATTTTAGTTTTTTTTTCTTTATCCACCCATCAATTCTATGAATTTCAGCCTTCTAATTCTATATGAATAGTATTGGATCTCAATTATGATTAGAAGCTTCATTGGGCAATGGTCCTTTGTAAAGTCCCTTATTCGGATAAAATTAATGATAGCAGAATCATGAAACCAACTTTCATTGATTTCAAAATAATGGATAAATATATACACAGTTCTCTCTAGTTAAAATACATTTTATGTAAAAATTAAACTTTGAATAAACATTCCATATATGACCATTCTAAAATGAAACTTTTCCAATTTGTGGCTATCATAAAAACTCTACAATTCACACATTTGTCACACTGAATTTCCTGAATTTTGGTTTTGAAAGTTTCACCTCCAAAAGATATATCTTTGTTAGTGTTTGGGGATAAACCCCTAGCAGAGTATGCAGCAGCAGTCAAGCCAGGCAGCCAAATGAGAGAGGAAGGGTTTTAGAGTATACACACACTGAACACAAACACTGTTTGTAGTTTAAATAGTTTTTAATCCAGTTAGAGTTTAAGCATTGTCAATCAGTCCGTATGTCATTCACAATATATCCATTCAGTAAGACTCACTAACTCAGTCCAGGTAATAATCCTTACTATATCTTTATCAGCCGATAAAGATATCTTCTCCTTCTCCGATGCCTTTCTCCAGAGGATAACGCTGGATATTCAGTAGAACGATCAAACAGTAGACAGTCGCAGTAAAACAGTAATAAACAGTTGTATCCAGCAGTAAACAGCAGTAAACAGTAAAACAGTAGACAGTAGGCAATAGGCAGTAGGCAGTCAGCTTTCTCCTGCTTCCTCTTATTGCAGTTTCTAACCGCACCCTTAATTGACTAATTACATGCAGTGTGGTGCTTAAAGTTACAAACACTTAAACTATGATACCTTAGTTTATATATTTATCCACCCAAACCTTGTTGGGGATCAATGTTATACCTAACAATCTTGCTTTCTGTTGTTTTACTACAGATCAAAGTGTGCCAACCCATCCATTCCATGGCTGGAAAGACAGACTGAAGAATTCATCTTCTGTCAATTCTCAGTAGTGCTGTACATAGGAGCATCGCCAAAAAGAAGAGTCCATTACCCCAAATTTGAATGCATGTTAATTCTTAGATCAAGCGATATGTGTCCATCATATCCATTACTGACCAATATTTACAGAGCAAATTTTAGATCCAATCTAAAAATTAAACTGTGCCATAATAAAGAAACTTGTGAGCTGTCCATCCTTCAGTTCACAGTGAATACCTCATACATACAGTTTTATTTTTATCTGGAACCAAGAGGCATTCAAACAGAGAACTGTACATGGACATTTCAGCAGGACCAAGCAGGCATCTGTCTATAACCCCACAGAACCTTACTTTCTTTGAAAGAGAAGATACTTTTGACAGGTTTTCATTTCATGTCTTGTTCTTCGAAGACACATATCCTGTTCATGCCTATCCTGTTCATGCTAATCAAAGGTAGCTCACAACAACATATATGTATACCTGTCTTTGTAGGCATTTATATATTCTGTTCAGGAATGTACATGTCATTCAAATTAATACCTAAACATGATTTATGTAAATAGCCTAAACCCATGATATTTTATATCTGTTATTTTTTTCCTTTCCAGTCCCTTTAAATAAGTTTGTGTGATTATGACAGCTTCTGATAAGTTATTGAAAACCTGCTAGCATATCATATTCACATTGTGGAGACAAGAGGATATTAAACTAATTTCCAAATCCTTTGGACTGAAAGTACACTATCCCTTTCTTCTTTATTTCATTAGAAAGAGAAATAAAAAAGAAAGAAACTGAAAAAGCTGTAAGTTCAAGATCACTCCTCTGAATATTTAATGAAAACATATTTTAATTTTAATTTGTTTGTGCATCTAGATCAGGGTGTCAAACTCAAGGCCCGGGGGGGGGGGTTGGATCCAGCCCACGGGGTGCTTAGATCTGACCTGCAGGGCCAACCTGGAAACAATGAAGGACAGGCCCCGAGGTGCCTCTGCCGGTGAAAATGGAGCTCTCTTTTCGCTGGCAGAGGGCTGCAGGAGGCCATCATAGCCCAAAACGGAGCTGGAGATAATGGATCCCCCAGCCCCGCACATGCCACCAGGGGTGCCCCCAACATGAGAGATGTTGAGCTGGCCATGCCCACCTGACCCCCCCAAGGTCAAACACAACCCTGATGAGGCCCTCAGTGAAATTGAGTTTGACACCCCTGATTTAGGTCATCAAAAACAAATAGGGGGAAAATTGAAATAACAGACTTAGGAATTTGATTCCTCATCTACTTATTGCAATTAAAAGACAAAATAGCAGCAACAGACCATTAGAGGTTCATTATTATTGCATTGAATTCCTGAACCTGGACATTTGTTTCACTGATAAAATGTTTAAATTATCAGTCCTATAATGATAACGGGAAATCTATAAACCATTTATCTCAGCTTCAGATACTGCCAAAAGTATATGAAAAAAAGATCGAAAAGCATATAATTACATGGGAGACGTGAAGGAAATGTTTCGAATGAGACTTTGCTTTTGCTAACTAAAAGCTGAGTTTTTCCTCCTACTGGCCCAAATCTGGGCTACCAGTGATCTTTCAAATATTGCTGCACGTCTAGTCAGCATAGCAAAGGTAAGCAAATACAGAATAACAGATTATACCTTGGAATATACCTTGGAGGGTCCAACCCCTTGCTCAGGCAGGAAACCCTATATCATTTCAGACAAATGGTTGTCCAATCTCTTCTGAAAAACTTCCAGTGTTGGAGCATTCAACAACTTCTGGAAGCAAGCAGTTCCACTGATTAATCGTTCTAACTGTTGGGAAGTTGTTCCTTCATTCTAGGTTGCTTCTCTCCTTGATTAGTTTCCATCTATTGCTTATTGTCTTGCTTTCAGGTGCTTTGGAGAATAGATTCATTCTCTCTTCTTTGGTGGCAGCTCTTAAATATTGGAACATTGTTATCATGTGACCCCTAGTCCTCAAAGGCATCTGTTTCCATGGAACTTTCTTTTAAAATAAGAGTAGGCCATGGATAGTTTTGAGATGTTTGGTGAATTATTTCTTTCAAACTTCCAATGCTTTTGGAAGTATTTTTTTCTATTTTTGGAGAATAGATCTTTATGGCAGTCCTCAGATATTGGAACACTGTTGTCCAGGGATGGGATCCGACCGATATATGTGCTTGTGAGTCACACGAGTGCAATTTATGACCTGCTGAGCTGCCCGGACAGCTGAGCAGCGCTGTGTGTAAGTGCGCAGTGGTTGAAAAAGCCCCTTTTTCCTGCTTTTTCAACCGCAGCTGTGTCACGCAAAGCAGCTGCGGTTGAAAACGCAGGAAATAAAGGTCAGGTAAGAGCCCAGGCGAGCGGGTGGGCCAAAACAGCAGCAGACATAGAACCGGTTCTGTGTATGCTCTATGTTTGCTGCTTTTCATAGCAACTGGTTCTACAGAAGTGGACAGAACTGGTAGAATCCCACCCCTGCTGTTATCATGTCACCACTAGTCCATTAAACTAGACATAACCAATTCCTGCTACCACTCTGTGTTTTAGCCTCCAGACCCCTAAACAACAGTTGCTGGAATTGGATATGTCTAGTTTAATGGACTAGTGGTGACATGATAACAGTGTTCCAATATCTAAGGACTGCCATGAAGACCTATTCTTCAAAAATAGAAAAAAATACTTCCAAAAGCATTGGAAGGTTGAAAGAAATAATTCACCAAACATCTCAAAGCCAGCCATGGCCTACTCTTATTTTTTTAAAAAAGTTCTGTGGAAACAGATGCCTTTGAGGGCCTGTAGGAAGTCCCTTCAAAAGACTACAGCCTACATACTTCTACTGATAGTTCTGAACATTGCCAGCTGAGGCAGGAAACCTATTACCTAACCTCCAATACCCAAGAACATTGGCTGTTTCTATTTTTCTCATAGGTAGCTTCTCATCTTATTTCTTCCCTAATATTTGTGCCTGATTAGGATCAGCTATAAAAACTCTGCTGGGGTTGTATGTGATTTGCATCTAGATTTCAGAGAGGACGAGAAATATTATTTTGTCTCAATTTTATCTGTTTAAACCCAGATGGTCCAACATATTTGGATGCCTCAGGCTAAGAACAATTTTCTGTATAAACACTGATTACACCAGCAATTCAAAATTTCTTCAATTCCAGGAACAGGGTAAAATCTTTCATTGGAGATAATGATAACACAAGTTTCACTGAGAATATAACAAACCATATCATTCCGTCCTTCAGTGCATTGCTAACACAGTCCTTAACCACTTCAGTCACCCAGCTCATTAACTAATAATAAGTCCAGCACCAAATTTCAGAGGTTTAATTACTAAATTTGATGCTTCTTGAACTTGACATTATTACTTCAGTGTGATGTTTGAAAACAAAATGATTTGATATTAATTCTTCCAACAGTACAGGCACCTCTTTAACATTTTATGTTATTTATTTTTAAAATATTCCTATGAAAATGTTTAAAACATATTAAAATGCAAATTTACAATAATGGAAAAGCTAGCTATAATTAAACAATTAATAACAGAGTAAAAGACATTAAAAAACATAGGATTAAAAGTCTTTAAATTCTGTTGTCAAAAGAAACAATATGAAACCCAAACAAAAGCATTGCACTCTTTTTTTGAGTGAAGAGAGTGGGAAGCTCTAAAAAATATTTATTGATTGTATAAGGATTTTTCCCAATATTTGATATAGCAGAGTCTCTACAATATTTTTAGCCGGTTATTATTATAAAGGTTATTTTCTGATGGATATCACTACAATTCCCCAAATGCAGTTTTAGACATTTACAAGTATTCCCAAAAATCTTGACACTAGAAGTCTGATTTCTCTGAAGTGTTTTTTTTTTTTTAATATATGCAGTTCTCCCTTACTGCAGTAATTTATCTTGTCATAAGAGTAGAGCAAACAAACCAAGCACTTCATGTTTCCAGATTTTTGTAAAAAGAACATGTTTTAAAGTCTAAAATAAATACTGATTTTGATAAGAATAAATCCATAACATCTCTTGGAAAAGCAACTGTAATATATTATAGTAATTAGATTAAACTACAGGTAATCCTTGATTTATGGCAGTTCATTTGGTGACCATTCATAGTTACAATGGCACTGAAAAAAAGTAACATGGCCATTTTTCACATTTTCAACCATTGCAACATTGCCGTGGTCACATGATCAAAATTCCAACACTTAGCAACTGACTCATATTTATGATGATTGCAATGTCCCGGGGTCAAGTTATCATTATTATTTCATCTGCCATACCTTTTGGATCTTCTGACAAGCAAAGTCAATGGGAAAGCCAGATTGTCATGCCCCTGTTGGAGACTGACTCCAAGGAAGAGGAGGAACAGCTGACAGGGAATGGAAGTGTGGATCCGGAAGAGGCTGGGGAAGGACACAGGCTGGCTGGGCAGTCAGAGGAGGACACAGGCCCATCCCCTCTCAATCCTAGGGCATGCAGGGAAGAGAGGATAAGGGAGAAACATGAATGGCATGGTCTACGGGGGAAGAAAGGGCCTTGATCCCCTTCATGGGCTGCAGCTGTGAGAACTATCTCAAAGGACGGACTGCACATGAGCAGTGCTAGAAACAAAGCATGAAAATATTTCTAATCTGTCCATTCTTACCTGAGTTTGGCATCCTTCCCAGTGTGTATTCCAATATCTGTGGCCATCTTCAAGCCCTTATCTTGCTTGGTTCCCTTAATTGCTAGTTATAGTTTTCTAGTTATAATGTATAGGTATTTTTAGTTTAAACGCATTTCCTCCTTTTTGCAACTGTTTGTGGGGGAGTTTTTTGTCTCCAGTCAAGGATATTTGGAGCCTTGAAGCCAAGTTGAAGGAATTAAAGGCACTTCACCTGTTTTTCTGCCTGTGTTGTTTTTGTATCCCACCCTGGGTCATCACACAGATTCACTTAACAACCATGTTATTGACTTAACAATTGCAGTGATTTACTTAACAACTGTGGCAAGAAAGATTATAAAATGGGGCAAAAGTCACTTAACAACTGTCTCATGTAGTAACCGAAATTTTAGGCTTAATTGTGATCATAAGTTGAGGACTGCCAGTATATAGTTTTGACAAGATTGTTTTATTGTGATGTTTCTGTTTATATGACTTTTGTTTCTTGCTTTTTAATATTCCAAAATATATACCACTGGCAACTGGAATGTAGTTGAAATTAAGTTACAAAATATACCTTGTAATTAATCTCCTTAATTGTTAGGAAGTTGCTATGAGGATAGGTTGTGCTGCTTAATTATTCTTGAAATGGAAGGCTGCAATGATTAAGAGCCATGGTGATGGCGGCTCAGTAGTTACTGTTGATTCTGCTGACTGCTGACTACTGACTGCCAACTGCCAACAGTTTAGCAGTTCAATTCCCACCGGCTCAAGGTTGACTCAGCCTTCCATCCTTCCGAAGTTGGTAAAATGTGGACCCAGATTGTTGACTCTGTAAACTGCTTAGATAAGGCTGTAACCACTGTGAAGCAGTATATAAATCTAAGTAATATTGCTACTCCCCAGTGCAATTTAAGCAATGCCCTATGATTGAATTTTAGACTGCCAAAGGAGTTCCCTCCAACTGAAATTCAGCACTGAAAGCAGGTTATTTATTTTTAATATTGCCAGGCAAAAGAATGTAAATACGATAATTTGGGGAAAGCCTTTTTCTATGATTAAGAACAAAGTGGACAATCTATGATGGCAACCAATAAGTTTTAGACAAGAAATTTTGATTAAGGATAACTGAACTTGAATTCAAAGGCAAATTGCTGTCAGATCTAGAATTTCACAGTAGCGAATAGATCACTTTATGGATGTACTTCAATATTGACGTGATTGCAACATAAGGTTCCTTATGCTGATGGTTGAAATGAAAATTTGAAGAATTAAAGAATGAAGAAGAATTTCTTCACAACCTCATGAATACCAATGAATCATAGACTCAATATTGTGACTCAGACAGAAAGTACCAATCCATGAAATATCATCACAATTCTTTACCCATGGGTGAAAAAAATCAAAACCCAGGCTTCAGCATGAAAACTAGTGGTAACTGTGTTGGACACATAGACAGCATTATTCACATGGATTTCTTTGAACCTTGCACTGCTCTCAGCTTCAGAGTTCTACACTGCAACACTCAAAACTTTGAAACAATGATTAAGTGGAGTTCAGAAGCACAAGTTTAAAATATTGCTGCAGCAGGACAACGTTGGACTTAGCAACTCAGGAGCCACATAAGAGGCAATTGTGAAGTTGGATCTCACTTTCTTCTGCCGTACAATCCAACTTGGCAGCCAGTAATTTTTCATCTTTTCTCAGAACTGAAGGAAAATATTCATGAGCATTTGTTTGACTCAAGAGGTGGAGATGATTGTTCAGATTTCATTGAAAGGCAGTAGATGGAATCTTGTGATCATTTGAAGAAGGTTGGCAGAAGTATGTAGTATAAGTCAGAGGTGGTATTCAGCAGGTTCTGACCAGTTCTGGAGAACCAGTAGCAGACATTTTGAGTAGTTCGGAGAATGGGCAAATACCACCTCTGACTGGAGATTTTACAGTATCCTTCCCCTGCCACGCCCACCAAGCCATGCCCACAAAACCGGTAGTTTAAAAAAAATTGAATCCCACCACTGGTATAAGTAGTGTTTATGTGGAGAAGTAAATAGAAATAACAAAAGAGCTTGTGTCAAGGATTATTTTTCTATTCCATTTGTTGAAACCAAACATTAATTTTCTAACCCAATGTTTCTCAACTTTAGCTACTTTAAGATATGTGGACTTCAACTCCCAGACTTCTGGGAGTTGAGGTCCACATATCCTAAAGTTTGTCAAGATTGAGAAAAATGTCATAATATATGAAACAAATGTTGGACAAACCTCTTTCTTCCCTTTTTCTCATTTCAGGCTATAGGAGTAAACATGCTGACTTCTGCAGAATTTCTGTCATATAATTCTTTGTTCTGAAATATGTCTTAGCTGAAAATTCAGATCTATATGATATCCAGCTTTAACCGAAACAGTAATATTTCACTGTTGGTTCAGAGACAGAAAGCAAGATAACATTGGTAGACCTGCGAGTATATATTAAAAGAAGAATAAAATACTACAAAACTACAACATTAAGAGTGTAAACATATCCATTATGTCTACAGAAGCAGAGTACATGGAGCATTATTTGAAATATCTAATGATTTATAGCAGGGTGTCAAACTCAAGGCCCTTAAATCCTTGCTTAAATCCAGCCCAAGGGGCCAGCTTGGAACTATCAAAGGACTGGCCCGCGGTGCCACTGATGGCTATAACAGGCTACATGTGCCCCCCCCCCCCCCCCAGCACCTCATTTTCACCTTCCATAGCCTCCTGCAGCACTCTGCCTGCCAAAAAACAGGCCGAAAATAAGCCGAAAACAGGCCGAAAAGTGAGCCCAAAACAGGGCAAAAAGGGCCCAAATGGCTGAAAAATGGGCCCCAAATAGGCTGAAAACAGGCCAAAAAAATGTCCCCCTGCTGCCACCAGCCCACAGAAGAGAACTACAATGTGTATCTAGCCTTCAAAGAAATCCAGTTTGACTCCCCTGATTTATACCTAGGAAGATGCAAAATGTGAATAAGGTTGCTTCCAGCTACATGCTTATCAAACATCTTATAATTAGGCTTGAAATTTCAGACTTCATGCTAGGGAAGGCAGTAAATCTTGACTTTCCAGATGCTTAGCTCCATAATCAAGAACTTGCTTATAGCAGAAGTTCACTGAAAAAATATATCTAGATGTGTAGTTTTATTGCATAAAAATTGAGCTATTTCATGCAGAATATCTGACTATTATTGAGCTTGGCAATCTAAGCCTACACAGTGTACAGCTGTGATCTTGAGAGTTTATTTTTGGGTCTTCCCAAATTCCAAAGATGTTTGACCATTCTTTTCATAGTGAAGAAAGGTAGATTTGTTTATGTAACTAACTTCTATATTCTAAGAGCCTTTGGTTCCCATCTTGCTAGCACTTAGAGATGCAAACCATTGAACCAGTTCCTCTATGTCAACAACTTTACCAGCAGCCTTGTCTTATAAATAAATAAATTATAAATTATAAAAAGTAAGATTATGGCTCTGGAGACTTCTAGGTTGGATAAGTCTCATTTGCTAAAGTTTGGCCCTAAAGTCTTAAGACAATGCAGTTATATTAGCAGGAAATTCTGGCATATGTAGTCAGAGGTGGTATTCAGCCAGTTCTGACAGATTCTGGGGAACTATTAGGGGAAATTTTGAGTAGTTCAGAGAACTGGTAAATATCACCTCTGGTTGGCCCCACCCCCATCTATTCCCTGCCTCCAGAGTCCCAGTTGTTTGGAGTCCCAGCCGATCAATTGGGTCTTCTTTTGTTGTCCTGCACAGGAGAACGGAGCTGGAAAGCAGGTTAGTGGGGTGAGGAGGGAATGGAGATTTTACAGTATCCTTCCCCTGCCATGCCCACCAAGCCATGCCACACCCATCAAGCCACACCACACCCGCCATACCACGCCCACAGAACCGGTAGTAAAAAAAAATTGAATACCACACTGTATGTAGTCATTGTTCATGTCAGGAACATCAGGTTGGGGACTCCAGAAGATCTCAAGATAACCTTGAAGCAAACATGCTAAGTCTTCCTTTGTGGCTGATGCATAGGAAGTGGATTGAAAGGGACATTGTCATGTTAAGTTGAGGAGGCCTACTGTTACCATGAAAAGTAGCTTAATGATTTACACCCTTGTTTAGAAATGTCAGTTTATATGTCATACCATGTAATTTCTTGATTAATTTAAATGGTAAAATTTAATATTTCAAAAAAAAAACCATGTTATTTTCAAGAGTTGTTTTAGTGTGCGCTTGTTTCTTCAAATAGATTTCTGGGAGTATGAAAAGGGGGGAAAAGATTTAAAGGTTGTTCATTTTTCTGCAACCTACTTGTCTCAGAGTGACTAGATTACTAGGACAAAGAAGAATTGTTTCTTTTTTTTCTTTTTATAAAAGAGATGGAAGAGTTTTTAGAACAGTACCTCAGGCAAATAATTTACCTAAAACTGACTCTTTTCCCAAGTGACTGAATATCATTCCTCTTTCTGAGGTGAAATGAAAAATTCACACAATAAGATTTAAACCGATAAGATTGCATGTGCAAATATCAAAGTTCATTTACCTGTCACAATAAATAAGAGAGAGATTATTTATTTAGCAAACTAAAAACTATTTTCACTTTCAAAGATAGACATTCCTAAACATTAAAGTGGATTTGTGATAAATAGATACTTGTACTAAATCAATCCTCCCACAGAATTATTTTTCTAAAGCTCCAAACCCACATCAGAACAATTTCACATCTTTTTATACTGTCCTTGCTTTGCTTTCAACCTATTTCGTAATATTCTTTTTAGAAAACCATGTTTGGATTACATTCAGGTACTTATTAGGTGGGTTATATCATCTAATTCTGTATTTATCTGAAAGTCAATTGTCTGAGTTTATACCTTAATACACCTTACATTTTTTATTCCTTGATTCACATTGGTACCAACCCTTTGACAAGTATACACATCAGTCTATGTGTAAAAAGTTCACTCCAAAATACACTTAGTAGATCAAATTCCCAAGATTTTAATATAAAAGGGCCATCTTTCACCACTGCTTTTCCTCTTAAAATTTCTGATAGTATGATTATTTGATCAACTTAAGCAATATACATCTGATGGGGAGGTCCTTTATAAAAGAAGGGGGGATTCTCTACAACTTATATTAGAGTCCCCAATCTGAAGGCTCAGATATGAATAGTGACTATATATGCCAAAATCCCCTGTTAATATAGCTGTACAGTATTGAGACTTTAGGGCAGGGGTGTCAAACTGGTGGCCCACAAACTGGGGGATGTGTCACACACAGGCCACACCCACCCCAGCTCCATGAAGGAAAAAAACATGATACGCCACGTGACTGTAAAAGGATGTGGCAAGTTTGGCACCTGTGCTTTAGGGCCAAGCTTTACAAATTGAGGCTTGCCCAACCTGGAAGACTGTAGAGCCACTAACTGTGTTTCTTTCCAGGGATGAGAACTTTCCAGTTGTGTTGAGAACTTATAAAATTTAGTAATCAACTGCAGCAAATCTATATACAAAGACACAGCATAACAATATCATGGCATATCTGATGTCCTAGGCTGAAGGTCTCCAACCTTGGCAACTTTTAAGACTTGTGGACTTCAACTCCCAGAATTCCTCAGTCAGCATAGCTGTCCTAGACTTTTATAATGTATTATTTGTTTATTTATTACATTTATATGCTGCCTATCTCCAGGTTGGGGCGACTCTGGGTGGCTTACAAAATGATAGAAATTTAATACAAAATGATTAAAATTGAGAAAGTTTAAATAAAGACTAAAAACCAAGTGGGCAGGTGCACAGGGGTTGGAATCTTCTCTCAGCCACCTCTAGTAGAGAGTGCTCCCCTTAGATTTCCAGGCCAATCAACAGAGCCAGGTTTTAAGTTCTTCTGGAAGGCCAGGAATGTATGGGCCAGCCACCTCTGGCAGGAGAATATTCCAAAGAGTGGCGGCCACTGCAGAAAAGTTTCTTCTTGTTGTGGACTTCTTATACCGTTTCTAACATTGTTTAAATACGATACTTTCTGCTTTGTCAAATCATCCCAATTTGGCTATTTTGGTAGGTTCTGCAATGTCATTTCCTTCAATGAAGTGCAGGGGAACCAAATTGCAGCGATACCCTTAAGAATATTCAACTGAAACCAGGGGTGGGATGCTACTGGTTCGGCCTGGTTCTATAGAACCTGTAGCTGCGAAGAGCAGCTGACACTGAATTGGCTCAGTGTTTGGCCCACCCACCTGCCTGGGCCCTAGGCTGTCCTTTATTCCCTGCATTTCCCTCCTCAGCTGCTTTGCATGGAACAGCGCAAAGGTTGAAAAAGCAGGAAACAAGAGGATTTTCAAACGCTGTACACCCGAGCGCAGCGCTTGTCAGCTGTCCAGGCGGCACAGCTGATGATTTCGTGCAAACACTGCACACACGATTGTCCCCAGTTCAGAGAACCGGCAAATCGTTCCACTGGTTGGCCCCTCCCCTCCCTGCCCACTCACTCCTTACCTGGCATGCCAGCCATCCAACTTGCCTGGTTTGGTAAGTTGCTATTTTTCCTTTTTTTCCTCCCTGACCATCAGCTGTTCTGCTCTGCCGGGAGATTTAGATTAGATAGAAAGCAAGAAATCCTTGGATTTCATGTTTTCTAGCTAATCTAAAAGCAGAGCCGAACCTTCCTTCGGACTGAAGCTTTTCAGTGCAGACTTATGTAGCCGATTGCAGATAAATAGATCTCTAAGTTAATCTGTGATTCTATGCACAATTCAATCTGCCGGCCTGCTTTGCCTGCTTTGGGGTAAAAGTTGCTTTTTTATATAAAAAATCAATATTTACATACAAGCCATGCCACCCAGTCACATGACCACCAAGCCACACCCACAAATTAGCCACACCCACAGAACCAGTTGTTAAGAAATTTGAATCCCACCTCTGACTGAAACGCTACATGGTTAATGTCCTCTAGAACTTCAAGATCATCCCGTTCTGTCCTAATATGAAGCAGTTTCAAGTATATTTCCATTACAGCCTACATGTTTTTTCTCTCTCAAAACTAATCTCAAAGGAGCACAAACTAGATCAGTCTGTCCTTGAACCTCAGAGTACAAAATGGAACAGACTCAAGCTTTCTCAGAACCTTGAGTTTGCAATTTGAAGGGTTCCTTAAAAGAAGACTCTTTCCTAGTGAACTAAAGTGAAAGACCTCATAATGTCAAATTAAGGATCTAAACAATTATTATTAAAAAATAAAGAGTGCAATAAGGATCCAGTTGAATAAGAATAACTAATAAAAACAGTACATTATTTTAAATTATCGTAGTATTGCCTTACTTTAATACTGTAGCTATTCATTTATGGTTATTAATACTATTGGTATATAATAGACTTTGGGTGGCACTGTCATGGCATCATTTAGCAAAAAAACAAAACGGTAAAAAGATGGATAACAAAAAAAATTCAGAGACAGCACAGTCTATTCACTCCTGCAAAATAAATGTGCTTTGTTTTAAAGCAAATCATGTTGCCTTTGCTTGTTACAGAACATTTATGCATGCATCTGCCCTGATGAATTCTTTCTTAAGGCATGTTGCTCTTTTTGGTAACATCATTAAATATTTTCTATTTGCCTTCTTCTATAGTAGCAAGTAAGTAGAAGAAAGAAAAAGGGGGAAGAAAAGAGACTTTTCTATTAGAAAATTGGAGTAACTGAAAGATGTTCAGAATTGACTAATAAATGAGAGGAGGTACTGGAGGTAGCTACTAAACTGAAAGAAACCCCACCTCTCCCCACTCTCCCTGCTTTCCTACCCACCCATCTTTTATTCTCATATCGCTGTATCTCTGCTTCTTTTTCATTGTTCTATTACAGGGGTGTCAAACTCGATTACATTGAGGGCCATATCAAGGTTGTGTTTGACCTCGAGTGGTGGGCATGGCCAGCTCGGCGTCACTTGTGTCAGGGGCATCGGGCAGCCCGAGTGCTCTGCCAGTGAAAACAGGCTCCTGAGCTCCATTTTTGGCTGCAATGGATTCCTGCAACCCTCTGCCAGTGAAAACGGAGCTTGGGAGGGCTCGGGAGGGCTCTCCCAAGCTCCATTTTCACTGGCAGAGACACCACAGGCCGATCCTTCACTGTTTTCAAGACAGCCTTGTGGGCCAGATCTAAATATTCCAGGGACTGGATCTGGCTCGCGGGCCATGAGTTTGACACCCCTGTTCTATTACTTTACTATGTTTATGTTTACACTTCATTTCACCACTTTTATTGTTGTAAACCACCTAGAGCAGCCCCGTGATGATATAGGTGCTAAATAAATTTAACAAATAATGATTGACCCCACTGTTTCTTGTCCTCAACTTTTATAATCTGATTTATTTTATACACGCTATGCAACTTTATTTTTACTTTGTTTGATTATGGCATGGTTTCATGGCTTCTATTTCACCTGCTTTCCATCTGTATTTTATATTCTGCCATGCACATAAAAAGGAACACATAAAGATCAAAATTAATCATAGTAATGGCAACCATACAAGTTTGTTGGGACAATGTTCTAGGCCCCTGATTGCATCATTGTCATATCAGATGCTGAAATTTCTTAAATAGCTGTTACTTATCAAGCTGTTCCGAATTGCCTTTTAAAGTGAGATTCATCAGGTAGCAAGATGTTGGTGGCAGGGCTTTTATTGATCCTGCCATACTTTGTTATGTATTGCTTTGAGTGAATCATGTGCAAATACATTGATAGTGACTTAAATAGAAGGACTAAGGCTGCAAAGTCAGGATTGTAAAGTTGGCTATGTTGTCCAGTCCTATTAATGTTGTTAACATTTCCTTTCAAAATGAAAAACACAGTTAGTCCTCAATTTACAACCACAATTGAACCCAAAATTTATAACCATTGTCTTGCTAAGCAAGACAGTTGTTAAGTGAGTTTTATCCCACTTTACATCTTTTTTGCCACAGTTGTTAAGTGAAACATGGAATTTGTTAAGTTAATAACACCGTTGTTAAGTGAATCAGCTTCCCCATTGACTTTATTTGTCAGAAGTTCACAAAACTTGATCACAAAACACACACACATAAATCTGAGTCAGTTGCCAAACATCTGAATTTCAATCATATGACTATGGGGATCTTGGAAGGATAGAAGGTTGAGTCAACTTTGAGCTGGTGTGAATCGAACTGTTGGCAATCAGCAGAATTAGCCTACAATATTGCATTCTAACCACTGCCCAATTATGGCTCCATATCTAATCATTGTGATAGAAAACCTACCTTTGGGGGCCTGATGCAATTCACTCTGATAAGTGTAATTATGTTGGGCTTTGCTTGCCTTGATTTTGTCCTTGCCTTATAAATTAAGACCTCGTGGTGTCCCTGTTACAGATCAGACTCATAAAACTTTATCCACAGGTTTGTATTTAGCTCCTATTTACAGCTTGATGCTCTGCCATTTTTTAAAGATTCCATTGTTAGTCATGTAGTGAGTGTTAGGGCTGGATTTGGCATTTTTATCACCTATTGAATCCTTCCCAAGGAGGAAGAGGAGAAGGGTTAATTACCATTTTATATAGCTGTCCATCTGACAAAAAAGCAATTCTGAGCAGAGTACAACAAAGCAAAAAATAGTTAATAAGTACATTAAAAAGTACAAAAGCCTTGTCAAGGTTAGGACTAATTAGCTAGCAAATGATCTCTAATATATACTGTGAATGATCACATCCAAAAGATTAGAGCAGGGGTCGCCAACCTTTTAGACCTCAGGAACCACCAAACTCATAATTTTAAATCCCAGGGACCACTAACCTGTTCTGTGGGCATGGCCTAATTTGTGGGTGTGGCTTGGTGGTCATGGGACTGGCTGGGCATGGCTTGTATGTAAATATTATAAATATTTATATAAATATTGATTTATTTATTTATTTAAAAAGAGCAACTTTTACCCAAAATCAGGCAAAGCAGGCAGGCAGATTGAGTTGCTCACAGAATCATTCAGTGTTCTATCTATCCGCCATCGGCTAACTCAATCTCTCAAATTTGCTTGCCATGAGTCTGCACTGAATAATAGAACCTTCAGTCCTAAAGGAGGTTCGGCTGTGCTTAAAAGCAGAGCTGAAGATCTAAAGACTAGCTAGAAAGCAAGAAATCCAACCATTTCCTCCTTCCTAGCTAATCTAAATCTCCCAGCACAGCAGAACAGAAAAATAGCAATTTAGCAGGCAAGTTTGCTGGGTAAGGAGTGAGTGGGCAGAGAGGGTTCCCGCGGGCCATGTGGGTGGCGCAGCCTTGTTTTTTGTGCAGTCTGGATTAATTGCTTTGGGGGGGGGTGTTCTGGGGGTGAGATTTCTCTGTGGCCCACCAAAATTTTCTCACGATCCACCAATGGGCAGCAGCCTATCAGTTGGGGACCGCTGGATTAGAGATTTACCTATTCTATCATGATATTATGTGCAAACATTTCTGACACTCCGATGTATCCATCTCCATGATTTCCCCATTATGGAAATGCAAAAATACTCTTAACCTCTATATGAGAAACTGAATGGGGAGTTTAGGCTGTTTTTTTCCCCCCCTTCATAACATCTATATTCAAATCTATAGCTTTTTGCAGGAAAATAAGAGATGTGTGATATTTATGGCACTGTCTCTAATCTGTTAGGTTGGTCTTGAAGGATTTATGAAACCAAACCTTAAATTATGGCAACAAATAAGTTCTGTAACATTTTAAAGATTAAACAATAGTTTATGGTATAAGACTTTGCCAGGGCTTTGCCCTGGCCACAGCAATGAATCTTTTTCGGCATTTGTCAGCCTCATTTGTCAGCTTCATTTGTCAGCCTTGGGTGAAGATGCTTGCACAGTGTTTTGATAACAGTCCTGCAGGTTCTCACACAGAGGTGTCTGCAGGGAAGGGCAAGGAGTAGCATATGAGGAAAGTGGAATTATGCAATAAAGTACGAACTCTGTTTCTTTTCTGTGTACACTCAGTGTGGCATCACAAGCACAAATGAAGGAGATGGAACCTGTGGAGTGATAGTCAACTCTACATTCATTTTGATGAAAGCTATGGAACCCAAGCCATGGATGACTTGCTATTAAATTCATTTCTTCTAGCTTTATTGCATTCAGCTCTCCCAGATTTCACTTTAAGTATTTTTTTATAAATTAATATGAGTCAAAAATCAATTTTTACTTTATTGTATGCAAGTTCACATCCAAAAGAGAGATATTGTACACAACAGGGCCAAAATAGACAAGTTGCACCCAAGTTTAGAATGTCTTGACTGTTTCTGTACTTCAGTTAGAAAATTGTAAAGGGGTAGGACTGAAATTTGGCTATTCAATTATTTATCTAGATATAAGTTAAAATAATTACAGTCTTACTGTGTCTTATTTTGCAGCATACCATCTTAGAAGGGGGGAAAAGTAAAAATTTAAAAATGGCATTCTATATTATGGAACTGTGGGACTGGAACAAATAGAAAGCAGTTGATCTCTTCTATCATAAAAGGAAATGTTTCATGACATTCACACCATAAGATAGCAATAACACTTAGACTTATTTACTGCTTCATAGTGCTTTGCAGCTCTCTCTAAGCAGTTTACACAATCAGCATATTGCCTCTAACAATCTGGGTCTTTGTTTTACCAACTCAGAAGGATTGAAGACTGAGTCAACTTTGAGCTGGTGAGAATCGAACTGTTGGCAGTGAGCAATGAGTTAGCCTGCAATACTGCATTCTAACCACTTTGTCACCACGGCTTGTAATTGCTAGATAATTGCTATGAGTGCTCCTTAAATATAAACTAGAGAAACTGTTTTAAATAAATATTATCATCAAATATATCAAGCATGTACATTTATTACACAAAAGAGAGAGTTACGTTAAAAACCAGATCTGCTTACAATCCAATAGAACAAAAGAGACTTCTCTTGTTGTTTTCCTTCTGGAACTGCTGGGTCATTTGGTTTACTTAGGATATTTTGGAGGGCTTTAATTGTTTTGTGTACTACACTGATGCCATGTGGTTGTAATAATGTATTAGTGGTTTCTGAAATTTAATGTCTAGCAGGGCTTATCCTTTCCATCACTTCTGTTGGTTGTACTATCGTGGGTTATTTGGTCAGGCATTTTTTGATGAAGTTGCGTGGATGTTGGAAGATGTTGTACAGACGATCAATTTCCTTTTTCTAATGTTCAGGGTTGCTGCAGTATGTTTATAGTTACCTAAATAGTGTTCTTACACTGTCAAAAGTACCATGGCATGATTTCTGCCTTTTTGGATGCATATACAACATCATGAGACCAGGGGTGGGATTCAAATTTTGTAACAACCTGTTCTGTGGGGGTGGCTAGGTGGGGGTGGCTAGGTGAGCATGGCCATGCGACTGGGTGGGTGTGGCTTTTTTGCAGAAACCCCCCCCCCCAATTATTTTTTGGCCTTCTGGGCCTCAGGGGAGCCTCTTGGGGGGTGTTTTTGCTCCAAGACGTCTTCCCTGAGGCTCAAGAAGGAAAAAACTGAGCATGGGGGGACACGCAACAACCCCCTGTGCTCTGTTTTGGGGCCTTCTAGGCCTCAGGGAAGCCTCCTGGAGGGGGTGTTTTTTGCTCCCAGGAAGCTTCCCTGGGGCCCAAGAAGGCAAAAAGTGGAAGGGGGTGCTGTGGCCCCCCTCCCTTTTTGCCTTCCTGGGACTCATGGAAGCCTCCTGGGTAAAACAGTAAGTAAGCAAGGGGAATCCCAGCACAGCTGTTCATAGGAACAGCAAATCGTCTGGTGGGGGGGAAAAGAAGTGACTGGAATGACTTAAGAAGTGACTGGGCGGGGAAGAACGCAGTCAGCGATGTTGGGCATGTGCACAATGTTGCGTATGCGCAATAAGGACTGACTGGGCGGGAAGGGGAGGGGCAGGTGGAGAGGGGCAGGGCCAGCCAGGGGCACAATTTGCCGGTTCTCCAAACTGCACAGAATCATAACAACCGGTTCTATAGAACCGGTCCAAACCAGTAGAATGCCACCCCTGCATGAGATGTGTAAAAGGGGGCAGGGGATGGATTAGGGCTTGTGTCATGATACTGTTTATATCTCTCTGATTCCACCCTTGCCCGCCCTCAGATGCTGCTGAGCCAAACAGTGAACCTCCCCTGCCTTGGTTCAACCTGAAATTCTGAAAAGCTGTATTTTTTTTTCTCAGAAACTACTTATAGACAGAAAAATCTCCAGTTTTCACCAATTTCTTTAAATCCTGAAAATGATTTCTGTGTTCAGAGAGGTGTCAGTTCCAGTTCAGAGTTTTAAAAATACAGTCACTTTCTTTCTAGGAGAACATGGTGGAAGAGTCAAAAGGTGGCCATCTCAATTTTCTCAGGGTTTAATCTCCACTAATCCTGGTCGAATTCAAAAGTGTTCAATAAATACTGAGTGACACTATCAGGGCTGGATGAGAAAATAAATTGTGAAGGAGTTCATATAAACTCATACTGTGTAGCTGAAACTATTAGAAAAAGTGTTTAAAAATCAAATTATGTATAGTGTTAGCATCTAAAATTTAACTTGTTTATACTAAATTTAATTTTCAAAAGCAGGTAGTTTAAATACATTTAGATTCTTAGCCATAGCAATAATACTTAGACTTATATACTTAAATTTATATACTGCTTCACAGATTCTTGCCCATCTGGGAGAACTATTTACACAAAGTTAACTTTATTTGCTTTAAAGTTTGCATCCATATGTTTTTTCAGAAGTCTTGAGAAAGAACAGCAAGGTATCAATTCAGCCTGAGTTGTTATCCCTGGATTACTGTTAGCTCAAAATACTAACCTGCTTTATTCCAAGGAATTCCTTGACAGCTCACAGTAATAATGTCTTAGATGTATCTACTTTCTTGAGACAGTACTAAGGGTAATCAATCTCCAGATGCATTCTCTCCAGAATAAGAGACCCTAATCCTATTAAAGGAAAATAATTAGATTCTGTAATAAACAAACAGGCCACCATAAGCAGATGGTGTTATTTCTTTCTCTAACCCAGACTTCCAGGAAGGCAATTAATATGAAACTTAATTGCATCAAGTACTAGAGTAAGGAGGGCACAAATTAACCCTCTTTGAATGATACAGGATCCACATAACCAACTCTACTAATCCCTTTAATTCAGTTAGAAGGATAGTTGCCTTTTCACACTGACACATGGCATGTTGGATGACTCTGTTTTCAAATAAATGAAAAAAAACATCAAATATTGGGTTATTTGTTCAATCTCTCTTTGTATTTCAGTAGGACTCATATAAAGCTCTTATGACATTCACTGGTAAAGGTGTATATAATATACGCAGGGTCAGTTGCTAGAGCTGACTGAAGAGTCTGGTGAAATGCAGCAGGTCATGTTTATTCTTGTTTTATTTTTAATAGCAGGAAAGACATTTATAGGATCTTTTGTTCCTTCATCCAGAGCAGAGAAGAGGTTTGTGTATCTTAACTGAGACTGGGGAGATATAATTTGCTGAGTTATTTCAGCTGAAAAGGTACTGAGTCCCTTGAGCCATATATAAATCAAGATGTGTATGAATCTTATTCTTCTCCATCAGCCCAGCATCTTCCTTCACCTTCTACAATTCACTCCTTCACTACAATTATCCTTTAAAATAACTTCTGAACTAAGAGACTGTGCTTACCAAACTCGGAACAAGCCTATTTCAAGGTTGGTTTTGAAATAGTTTGTTTGGATAATGATAACCACAGTTTATAATATAGAAGTTGTGGTTTATTACCATTCAAGGCAGGAAAAAGGGAATGACAATACAAGGACAGAATGTATGACTATTTGTGAATATTAAGCCAAAATGTATACATTGAATTCTTTATAAGAAGACTTGTAGGAGCAAGATTCTCTAATAAAGCTTCTCCCTTTAAATATCCCAGCATAAATATAAGCTTGAAAAAATATTATTGATGAAACGGCTTCCAGATAATCCCATGTAAAATCATCAATATTTGCTCATATTTATCTAGAACATTGTCTCAGAAGTTATTTATGTCACCAATAAATAACAGTAGCAAAAACCTACACTATTGCTGTTATTTTAAGTCACCCTAAATATTTTGCAGTGAATGGGTGCAAAAGGTTTGTTTTGTCTGCGCTACAGTTGGCTCTTTAAAGGTAACTGAAATAACACGTCCCTTCGAAGTATTCCTTGTGGACACATAAAGCAATCCAACTATTTCACTTGAAAAAGATGTGAATGAGAGCAAATATATTTTAGGCTACCTATAGCTTTAAAATACTCATCTAAAATATATATTTATATTCAAGCAGGATTCTCACTGTAGAACTCGGAGTTTGACAAGCAAGACCTGTATTCACTTAGGAGCAGACCAAAGATAGGATGCAAGATGGAATGGAGATAAGAGAAAGTGTTGACTGTTCCCTTGACTTAATTGTTCAAACATGAGGCACAGCATGCATTTAAAAAAAATCTCAAATAGAAAATGCACTCAGGGTTTCTTGAACTTGAATTACAAGTCTCAGAAATCATAATCAGATTGAGATTGATTATATTCTTTAGATAGCAAAAGTACTTAGTGCATTTTAATGTGGATCATGCAAATAATCCTTGTAAAAATATAATATAAATAACATAAATATTTAGTAGACAACCTGGTGAAACTCCTGTGTTTTCTTGAAACCATAACTGAAAGACTCACCTGTGAAAATGCCCTCCACTCTTAAGGATAATAGTTACTATTTAAACCAACTGAGATGGTTTAAATAGTTCAGGAAAGTATTTCTGAATTTGAAAATCATATTTCACGGTATTTTTGGAAAGTAATCCAATAGCTACATATCACACTTTCTTGTGTAAATCAGGGTTATTATCATTTGGCTACATAATTGCATACCAAAAGTGGCACCTCTAAAAACATGATGGAGTAAATGAAAAATAAAGGTTCCAATGTTTCTCAAACATAAAACTTTCTATAAATCAGTTGCATTCTGAAAGCTACAGAGAGATATATGAGTTTATGATATGATCCCTATAATGCACACTCTGTCAAAGGAGGAAATATACAGATAAATATTTAAACTAGAGAGACAGGTGTTATGGAAATAACTTATGCTTTTTACACATCCAGTAACAATAGTTTTAGTGTTTGCTGTATATATGTATTTTCTCCCAAAGCCAGATTATGACTACATTGCAATTTAAAAATGCCAGACACCAACATTCTTATTTGAATTATCATCATCACAAAGATTTATTGGAATATAAAGATTGGACCTCTGGTATTTGAGCCTGGATTTAAGTGTTTTGTGTTTCAACAAAGCAAACTCAAAATATTTTTAGATTTCCATCTATTTTAAAAAAAAGATGGATAGAAAGCAAGGCCCATTTTGTTTAGTTTTCACAATAAAAATAAGCAATAATAGTCAAATTTGACTTCTTGCACTTCTGAAAAATTGGCCAAGAGAATTATTTTTTTTAAAAAAAGCTTTTACTAACTGTATCCTGAAAGTTAATTTAATGTTACAAATCTTTTAGAAACAAGCTGAGAGAATACATTTTTGTAAATAATTATTTTAAATTTTAAAAATAAAGTAAATCAAGAAGTATAGGAGGGGAAGAATATCTCTTGTTCACTTAAAATTACTAAAACTACATAAGATTGCTAAAATATGAAGGATTCCAGCTATTTATTTTAGCAGACAACCCATCACATTAGGAAGGTGAAGCTCTCGCTCCTGGACCACTATCTCCCTATAAAGCCATCACCTGCACCAGAAACCACTTTTAAAGCTGCTGTTACACCAGTAACCGTGAGTAAACCTGAGTCCAAAAACAAGCCCCAAAACGCTAGATTCTGAAGCTGTGGAGCCCAAATATTCCTGCTAACAGATCCGGAGCCCTCTCTCCTTCCCCAGAGAAGTGAAGCCCTTTCCTTCACTCGGAGCCTGCCGAGTGCTAACAACCTACCTTCATTTAAATCCTCACACAGCTGATAGAAGTTATCTTCCACGCCAGACAATGCATTTCCTTTAATATCCCCCACGCAGTTTTCACCGCCACATCGGTCAGCTGGCAGAAAAAGAAAAAAACGAGGGAGGAAAAAGCCCTGAGGCTCTTAGTAGCCAAAAGTCACCCTGGACGGCAGAGGAATGCTTTTGAGACTGACTCAAGAAAACCTCTCCATCCGAACTAAAAAGAGACTTAGCATGGCTAAATCAAAGCTGTGACAGAAGTAAAAAGAAAGGAAAGATCTTGTAACAGCGTGCTTAATCTTGGTAAAAATCACTCCAATTTCTGCAGTGGAATTTTCCTTGGAAAGTGGGACTCTAAGGAGGAAAACAGCTGCGATTAACGATCTGGAGTTACTGTCAGATTTAGTTAAAAGTAAAGGACAGATTGGATTGGTTAACCCAAACTTCTGGACTGTATTTTTACTACTACTCAACTTGAAGAGCTTTAAGAAACTATTGCAAAACAATCTTATTCAGAGACATATTGATAGTAGTCAAAGTGTTTAATTCAGCAAGTTTTACTCTATTTCAAAAACCCTTTGAACATCGTGTCACAACCTTTTGTTTACAGAGTAATAGCAATCTGCTATTATAAAGAGCAATAAATTCCTCTCATTCAGTCAACTACAGCTGCTAGTAAAACAATTAACCCTTTCCTTGCAGACTCTTAATACTACCTCATTACTTTAATCAAACACTGATTAATTCATTACCTCAAAACTTACAACTTTTCTACCTCATCACCTATATCAACGATTAGATAATCAATTTCTATAAAATATTTTATTAATGGTTTAATTGATTTATTGTTTTAATTGATTAGTGTGATTAGAGTGTTTAGTACAAATAGTGTGATTACTGACTAGTTTAAAAGATCAAGATTCATGTAATTTAATTGAATAGTAAAACCAATGATTTAGTGAATTCAAATGAACAGTGTGATTAATGATTAGTGTAATTAATTGATTAGTGATTAGAGTAATTAATTGATTAGGCTGATTGTTGCTCAGGAATATTATCTGACTAGAGAGATTACTGCAATTGATTGATTGGTGATATTGGCTATATAGATTACCCAAAATTGTTCCTTTAATTAATTCAATCAACGTACTATCTTAACAAACCTACCATGCCAAAAAGAAAATCCAATGCCAAACCACAACCTAAAGAGAAGATAATCCCCACCAATGAACCACAAGACTCCTGCACATGCCTTAAATGCTACAAAAATCTAAAGGATAATGAAAACTCCATCAAATGTTCTCTGTGTAAAAATACGCTCATCATGACTGCTTGGGATTAACCAAGCAATTTATTCAATACCTGGAATCATCCAATGAGTTTCCATATCTCTGCAAACCATGCAAACCCAAACTGGATCTGTTGGAAAGAGTTGATACCATTGAAACCATTGAAACATCCCTTAACACCATAGTAGCATCCCTGGACGCCGTAAAAGAAAGAATATCCAACCTTGAAAAAAAAGACACAACGCAAAACCTGAACATCCAATAGCTACTAACCACATCTCTACCCAACAACCACAACCCAATCCAAAACCCAATCCACAAATAAACAGAACCCAGACAAATATTGATATCCCAATCCTCATCAGAGAAGCTGTTGAGCGTGAACGGAAACGCCCAAACGCCATCTTATTTGGTCTAGAGGACATCAATGACAATGATGACATCACAACTGTCCGAAACATCATCAGTGATTATCAAGCATCAACCATCTCCGCTGATGAAATACTTGACATTTCCCGCATTGGCCGAGAGCTCAAAAACAGAGACGGCTCTGTGGCCCCACGCTTGTGCAGGATCATTTGCAAAAATGAATCAAGCAAACATAAATTCATTTACACTATAAATTCACTCGCCAAAACCAACACCAACCATAAGAACCTCCATTGTCGCCCTGACCTAACCATACAGCAACGTGCCCGCTCCCGTGTACTCCGCACTGAACTCAAAAAACGCCTAGACAATGGAGAGAAGGACCTGTACATTGACTACCATGCTGACTGTATCAAAAGTAAGCCACACAACCCGCAACTCGGCTTTAACCTCAACCATAACCCTACCTCAACCGATCCACCATCACCCAAGACTAGGCATGCACGCCCTAACTACCTCAATTCCAACTACTGCTGGCCTTAAATGCAAACTACTCAATGCAAGAAGCCTCGTGAATAAAATACCTGAATTTTTCCTCCTACTAAATATGGCTAAATTCGACATTATATTTGTCTGTGAAACATGGCTCAATGCATCTCTCCCTGACTCCATTACCACAGTAAGAGACTATCATGTTTACCGATCAGATCATGAAATTCGTAGAGGAGGTGGTGTTGCTATCTTCTATAAAAAGTTCTTACATCTAAAAATATCCAAGTTACCCAGGAGCTTGCTCTTCCTGAGACCATCATCTGTGAACTATCCTTAAATATCACAATTCGATTCTTACTATGTTACAGAGCACCTGATTATGACATCGAACATGTAAACAAGCTAAATACATTACTAACATGGGCTGCATCCTGCCCATATCCTTTTATCTTTCTTGGCGATTTCAATCTACCTCATATTGACTGGACCCTAAATGATTGTACAACTGAAATCATACACACAACCTTCTACAATGCTATTACAAATCTGGGACTGGAACAACTAGTAACCAACAACACTAGACTAAACAACTGCCTCGATCTCATCTTCTGCAATAGTTTGAATTTAATTTACGGAATACAAACTAAAGAACCCTTTCCAGCAGTGACCACAATATGATTGACTTTTGTCTCAACAGACAACAAATGGTCAAAATTGGGAGCGTCCTATCAAATTCTGTACCTGTCAATAGTGGTGTCCCCAAGGCAGTGTTCTAGGACCAACTCTCTTCATACTCTACATAAATGACCTCTGTGATCATATTAAGAGCAATTGGCGTTCTTTTGCTGATGATGTAAAGCTGTTCAATACCACAGACAATACTGCTACCCTACAAAAAGATCTTGACTATGTATCAGAATGGTCAAACAAATGGCAACTTCAAATCTCAACAAATAAATGCTCTGTCTTACATATTGGCAAAAAAATCAGAAAATAAAATACAAGCTGAATAGTCAAGATCTTGTTGATGACCCAAGCTCTGTAAAGGATCTTGGAATACTCACCTCTAATGATCTAAGTGCTAAAGCCCACTGCAACTACATAGCCAAAAAGGCATTAAGAGTTGTTAACCTAATCCTACGTAGCTTTTTCTCTGGTAATATCACACTACTAACCAGAGCATACAAAACATTTGCTAGACCAATACTCGAATACAGTTCATCAGTCTGGAACCCACATTACGTATCTGATATTAGCACAATTGAGAAAGTCCAGAAATATTTCACAAGAAGAGTTCTCCACTCCTCTACTCGTTGTAGAATACCTTATGCCACCAGACTTGAAATTCTAGAACTAGAAAACCTTGAATTACGCCTCCTTCGGTCTGATTTAAGCATGGTATATAAAATCATACATTGCAATGTCGTACCTGTCAATGAATACTTCAGCTTCAACCATAACAACACAAGAGCACACAATAGATACAAACTCAAAGTTAACCGCACCAAACTTGATTGCAGGAAATACGACTTCAGCAATAGAGTGGTCAATGTCTGGAATACTCTACCCGACTCTGTAGTTTCTTCCCCAAACCCCAAAAACTTTAACCTTAGACTGTCTACTATTGACCTCACCCCTTTCCTAAGAGGTCTGTAGGGGCGTGCATAAGCGCACCAACGTGCCTACCGTCCCTGTCCTATTGTTTCTCTTATTCTTCTTTTATTTTTCTTATATGTACCCATTTCATGTATTCACAACTATGTATACACTTATACTTATTATCTTGTAAACAATTGGCAAATCAAATAAATAAATAAATAAAAATAAATAAATAAATAAATAAATAGATTCTCCCAATAAATCCTAATATCTGTAATGATTATTCCAGGATAGTTGGTGTGCCCAGAATGTTTTTTTTTTTTTTTTTTTTTGGATATGTTTAAATAATTGTTGCTTTCTCTCTGTACTGTATATTGCCCCATCTGGATTAAACCAATAGGAGCAGGATCTATTCAGTCTCTTTCATTGTATTAATTAGACCGTTAAAAAAAATGGAAGGGACACAAGCCATAGAGCAACACAAGCACAAGAGCAGCAACCACACCACTCAAAATGGCCAGTTTTGTTCCAAGGACAGGACAGTCCCAGAGTTAGAATTAGAAGAACTTTATTGTCATTGTACAAGTACAACGAAACTGTAGATGAACCCCAGCAACTGTTCGCAATACAATAAAACCAAAGCACTTAAAAATGAAGATAAGAAAAATAGAGTACTCACGTCTCCATTTGCAATTTGAGAGTACATTATCTACGAATATACACAAAATATACATCCAACACTGACTGTAACACTTTGCCGAGTATAATACACAAGAGATGGATTGTACTGTAATATGTTATTATACTTCTGAATGGGGTATTGAGATATCACATCTTTTCACATCTTAATAAGGTAGTGACTTCGTGTTTGTTTGCAGTAAACATGAAGTTGTTCCACAGCTTAGAATAAAATCCCTGAACATTTATTTTGAGTTGAGATTGCTTTTAGCTCAAAACATTTAATACATGGCTTCTTTTATAACATAGAAATAATAGCCACATTAAACTTATTTTGTTTTTTCCCAAGTGCCATGCATAATGGAGTGTATAAGTGCAGAAAGCTTATCTCAGATTATGATAGGTTTAGGGTAGAAAGGTATCTTCTATCGATGTGCAGTTTCTACTCAGCTCAAATTCAAACAAGTTATCTAAGAATGTAGGGATTTGTGATGCATTTTTGTTTCATATTAGCAGGTTGACTTTGTTATTATATCCCTGTTTAAATTAGGACTTTGAATCAGTTTTATCTATTATCTGTCAAAATGCACTTTCAGATACAGTGTAGTTTCTTCCAAAGCAATAAGGACTCCATTATGACTTCTGCTGATCCTCAAACAATACCTAACTTGATAAATACTGATGGTCATTTCATGCCAAACATTTTATCAGGTTTGCCATCTTCCTTCCCAGAAGTGACTGAACATCGAAATTGTTTCTTAAGATTGCCAGACAGGATGACTAGAATGCCAGAAGAAACTATGAAGTAATATTCTTAAGCCAATCAGTTAAGGATTTCCACTTAAATGGAAACTAAAAGCAAGTCTGTTATTTCAGCAAACAATTTTCCTTCCTCTTCCTTCTCACAGATATGGTTTTTTTTTTTGTGTGTGTTTCTTGTAGAAAAAGAGAAAATCCTCATGGAAGGCTACCTGGTCATCAGAGGAGACTTCCATTTTGAACTAGAAATTATTTCAAGAAAGTTTTGAATGTATGCCTATGATTATATATTAGAAATAACTGTGTTAACATAACAGGGGCTGTTTAACATCACCTTTAATCATTTAAGATCACCTTTAAATTTTAACATAATAATGATATCAGGAGATGATAGCATGATAATATACAGGTAATCCTCAACTTACCACCATTCGTTTAGTGACTGTTCAAAGTTGCAACAGCACTGAAAATCATGACTTATGACCATTTTTCACACTTACGACCATATGGTCATGTGATCAAAATTCAGAGGTTTGAGTTTTAGTTCCTCCTTTGACACAAAGCCAGCTCAATGATCTTGGGGCCGTCACTCACTCTTAGTACTAGGAAGGAGGCAATGGCAAATCACTTCTCAAAAACCTTATCAAGAAAACTGCAGAGACTTATCCAGGCAGTCATCAGAAGTCGAGACTAATACGAAGGCACATATACACTAATATTGTGTTGGGATGAATCTATCACATCTATAGCAAAGATATTACTTCATTCTTACCTCTTTCTATTCAATGACATTTGTGTATATTAAAGAAGAGATGGGTGGAGTAGAAGAGAACTCATCAAATGATTCTGGGAATATGCTTGAAAACTAATTTATACAAACTGACCATGGGCTTCCTTGTTGGTTTTCATATCAGAGATTACTTCTACCACATCATCATCCGTTTGATTTCCAAACAATGCACTTTAAATGCAACCTGTATTTTTCTCATTTTGCAGACTTAGTGTATATCCTGTCACACCTGCAGAATATTTTTCCTGTACTAATTGTCCTTAATCTACATGATGCACACAGATTGTGAGTGAATTTGTATCAACTCTCTCTGCTCAAAATATAAATTGCATTTCATACCCATTCCCTCTGTAAATTTAAGCATTATGTGAAGACACAAGCTTCCTTCCTCCCTCCCTCCCTCCCTTCCTTCCTTCTTTTCTTCCTTCTGTTGGGAAAATTTCCCTGGGTTAGGGTTAAGGTGGGGAAAAGAGTGCAAGCAATAAAGATACAAAACAAGCTGCTGGAAAGAAGATCTCTTTCTTTATTTCCAAAAAACAATATAAAGTTGGTTTGGGGGCAGCTGGCAACTGACTGACAAATCAATAAGATTTTTATAGGAATTTGAGTCCTTTGTGAGGGAAATGAGATTGTGATGTATGATTTTATGAACAGAAAAACTTAGAGGAAATATTTTGCTTGCTATCTCTTTTATCAGAAAAGATCTTCCTGATCAGGCCCATAGTTTTTATTGTTGTTTTTTTATTGATGTGCACAGGTGTTAAATTCCCATGTGGATTGGCTCCAGCGATAGATGCTGGAGCTGCCTGTCAGTGCTCTTTGTACTGCCATGTTTCTAGCATTTCAAATTATTACTTTCCCCGATTTACCTAAGGTCGGAAGGAAACAATGTCAATTAGCGGTTAAAGATTCGCTTTCTATAGTTTACCATTGCCTGCCAGAGATCTAAGCACCTCCAGCGAACAGAGATTAAGTTTATTACTTTCTCAGCTTTCTGAGTTTCTTGCCTTAATAGGTTAAGGAAACATTGCATTTTATGAATGAAGACAAGCTTTCTCCAATAAAAGTGATGGCGGCAAGCGTCATAAATGGTTTAAAGAGAAATAAAGAGCAGGGTGCTTTCTGGGGAGGAAAGGTATCTCTTGATTTGGGGGAGAGGGATTCAAAATAAACTGTACACTTCCTTCCTCATAAAATATATAGCATCCCCACACCAATGTCACCAGTTTGTTTGTGTACGTATGCATGTATTTGATTAATGTCTTGCAAAACACAACAAAGAAGAAATTTCACAGCAAGTTTGGTTTTTGAAACAATTTGCAAATTCACTGGAAGGCCTATAAAATCTTCTTCTCTTTATGGTGCTAGATCAGCTTTATTGGTGAAATGTGCTTCGTCTTGCCACAAATATAACTGATGAAACAGCATTTCTGAGTTTCTCAAATTTGGCTGGTCCAAACATAGCTGGAAATCAGACTCTGGCAGCCAGTTTCTCCCCTGAGAAACAGTGACCAGAACTAGCATAGGGATTGGCCACAAAAATCAAGATGCCAGCTGTCATGGTGCAATTGGAGCTCTGTCCTCCTGATTGTTACAACCACACCTTGTGGGTGTGCCTGGCTCAGAGAGACATGACAGATTCACTTGGATGTGAATGGCACCTCTAGCCAAGGAAGAGGAGAAGAAAAAGTCCTCATTTTGAAAAGGGTAGGAAGCCTACTTGAAGATTATAGAACGCTTTGCTGTTAATGCCTGCAAACATCAGGAATCTGCGTAATTAATTCAAAATACAAGAAACTCATACATTGGTAGGCAAATAATGAAGGAAAGTGGAGTTTAACCAGACCTGAAGAGGAACAGTTTATGAGGATACTATCTAACACACGTCTAAGACTGAAATAAACAGGCAAGCCTTTGCATCAAACTATGTATTTGCCTTGAAGTTCCTTTTGATAGAAAATATCTCCTGAAATTGTATATAAAGAGAGCCCAACCTAAATGTGTTGCTTTAAAATGCCTTTGCTGCTCTACTTATGACAAGAAAGGAAGAAGACACAACTGAATTCAATTCTCATCTCCCATTCATTTTGTTTTATCCCACTCTTGGTTTTATTCTATGGAATAGATCATATTTTAGGAAATTAATCTGGGTTGCATTTTACTAATTTTGTTATATGCTATTCATTCAGGAAATAATACAGATAAACAGATAACATTAGTCTACAAATTTTGGAAAAGTATTGACATCCGAGATAAAAATGTGTTAATTGTATATATTTTGATTAGATGAATTAGAAAACAGGTGATAAAGCTGCTGGTTGGCTAAAGTTTTCAAGATATTTCACAATAAAGATTTATACACAGGCAAGTATATTTACCTACAAGGGAGGGAGGTATCTAATGATCATGATGCCTCATAACTTCTCGACAAAGTATGGTAGAACAATGAAAATGGTACCACATTAAAGTGTACACATTTATCTTCACTTTGAGAACAGCAAGGCAGATGGCTATGAAAAACCCATGGAAAATTTGCTTAGGTCCTATAAAGCATTGGTGCAAACATGTCCCTGAAAATTGACTTCTTACACTCGCATTTAGACTATTTCCCTTTGAACTGTAGGGCAGTGAGTGATGAGCATGGCGAAAGATTCCACCAGGATATCGCAGGCATGGAGAAAAGATAACAAGGGAAATGGAGTCTGTCCATGCTTGCTAGAATGCCAGGGACAATCCTGCTACAGTTCACAAGAGAAAAGTCAAGAAGTGCAGTTTAGATACCGAATAAAGATAAAACCTTATCATTTAATCTGATGTTAGAGTTTGTCAGTTTTTCATGCAAAAAGCATAAAAACATTACATGAAAAACCAATGTAAATGTATTAGTATCAATAATAAGATAAATTTATAATAATTGGTGTGGCACCATTATCATTGCTATATCACATTCTGCAGAAAAATATGAATGTGTGTGTGTGTGTGTGTGTGTGTGTCTATGCACGTTTGTGTGTATCATCTTCTTTTAATGACCCCATAATCCCTTGCGGGGTGGGCAACTGAATGGAGCTGAGTGTTTACTAGCCAGATGCGAGACACACACACACACACACACACACACACACACACACATATCAGGGGTGGTATTCTACCTGTTCAGACCAGTTCTATAGAACGGTTGTTACGATTCTGCGCAGTTCAGAGAACCGGCAAATCGTGCCACTGGATGGCTCCTTCCCCTCCCCACCCACTCACTCCTTACCTGGCCTACACACCATCAAACTTGTCTGAGTTTGGTAAGTTGCTATTTTTCCTTCCCCCCTCCCCTGACCATCAGCTGTTTTGCTGTGCCGAGAGATTTAGATTAGCTAGAAAGCAAGAAATAGTTGGTTTTCTTGCTTTCTAGCTAATCTAAAAGCAGAGCTGAACCTTCCTTAGGACTGAAGCTTCTATTTTTCAGTGCAGACTCAGGTAGCAGATTGCAGAAAAGTAGATCTCTGAGTGAATCTGTGATTCTGTGAGCAACTCAATCTGCCTACCTGTTTTGCCTGATTTTGGGTAAAAGTTGCTCTTCTTTTATTAAAAAAAATCAATATTTGCATAAATATTTATAATATTTACATACAAGCCATGCCCAGACAGTCACATGACCACCAAGCCACACCCACAAATTAGGCCATGCCCATAGAACCAGTTGTTAAGAAATTTGAATCCCACCCCTGATATATACATATAATTATTTCAGCAAGAAATCTAAAATTTAAAAATTGTGACTAAAAACCTGGAACACTTTAAAGAGGGATGGTTTTGTTAGTCTGTCGCAGAATCACAATCAGTTACTAAGAATCTGGTGTCAACATACAAACCCTATGCTAAGGGAAGGAAAGAAAGGAGTTGAGTTGCTTCTGGATCAGACCAGAACTAGCTTTGCTTGATTAAATCAGTCAACATAAGTTGTCTTCTCCACTATCTTTTGTGTCTCACACCACATATAGCATGTGTCTTGCCAGTAGGTTGGTTATCCACTTCATCATTCAAAAGGCTGGAAAAATTTTCCATCCATAAAAGAATTTTGAATTAAACGTGTTCCCAGCTGCAAACCCTTGAGAACTGGCAGAATTATTTTTGTTGTCTATTCCACAGACAGATTCATTGCCACAGCTACTCTGCGGCTATTAACTATTAATAAGAACTAACAGAGTGGAACAAATGAAAAATTTATCTCAAGAGCTAGGTACACTTACATATCAGCAGTCTTGCACACATCCAGCCAGGCAAAAAACCTAAATCAGTTCCAAATTAGGACATTTATGAAAAATCCAACAAAAGGAAATAAAAAATGGTCAATTACTTTTTAAAGTAATATAACCAAATTCATCAGAAAATATAATCTTTGAGAAAATGTACAGTTCAGTAGGGAGAGGAGGGACTGGCCCTTGGAGCATTGATATAGTAGCTTCCAACCTGATGATGAATCCATACACTTGATACATGAACAGGAAGTTTGGAAACTAGCATAATTTGAAAACTCCATATTTGATGGAATCCCTCAGTGTTTTTCAACATTGCAACTTTAAGATGTGTAGACTTCAATTGTCAAAATTCTCCAGCCAGCATGGGGGGTCCCTATTTCAAGGATTATTCCCAGCATTTTCAAATTAAATTTCAAAATCTTCTAAAACAGAACAACTTCAGATTAAGAATGTAATTCTCCCACAAATTCTGTCCCTTGATTAGGCTTGCTTGCTTGCTGTATGTATGTATGTATGTATGTATGTATGTATGTATGTATGTATGTATGTATGTATGTATGTGTTATGTCTCACCTTTACAAAGGAGGTGAGAAGTCCAAATTCCAACTGAATACAAACAAGCAAGCAAATCTAGTAATTATAGAGTTAATTCCTTGAGCCGATAAAGTTCTTGGCAGTCTCACACACACTGTCTGCCAAGTCCGACAAGAAAGCAGGAATATAAATCACACAAGCTATCACAACACAGAATAATCCGGAGCTCATCTGAATAAGTCACATGTTGTCCCATACGAAACTCTCAGAGCGAACACACCCACTTTTATTCCCTGTGGGGTGTGTCAGTCCCTCAGCTCAGTCTCTGATTCGTCCCTTCCTCCTGCGTTGCAGCTCACACTTTTGCCTGCGACGCTGCCTCGCATCAAGCCAGCATTCCTCTGCTTGATTCTCAGTCAGAGACTCTGATATGCTCTCCTCCTTTTCCTGATTAGCCTCAGGTTTTCCCTCTCGGTTATCTGCCGACACCTGAGGCACAATCAGGGAGGAAGGCATTGCCGAAGAGGAAGGTCCTGGGGAGGAAGGCATTTCCAAATCCTCCTCTTCCCCATTGTCCGAGTCTTCATCCTCTAACAATGCAGGCTCAAACCTCAGAGCCACAACATGTATGTATGTATGTATGTATGTATGTATGTATGTATGTATGTATGTATGTATTATTTATATCAACTTTCCAAAAGTACTTCCCAGCTTTTTTTTAAGGTACATAGGAATAGACTTGCTACATTAGGAGAGGTCTACCTTAGTCAACCCTTTAGTATTTCAGAATGGGAAGTTGGGTGCCTTTGGAACTCTCACAAGCATAAGAGAAAGGTATACCCCTATCTCGCCATCATTCCCTTGCAACTTATATTTGGGGAATTGTGCCTCCAACTCAGAGATAACATTGAATCTCATGACTTAATATTTCTTGATAGGCCTGTTCTATTTGAATTTATCCATTCCCCTTCTGCAGGTCCCAGAAACCTTTTCTGTAAATTACGTGTTATGAAAGAGTCCTCAACAAAGTCTCTCTCTCTCTCTTTCTCTCCCTCTCCCTCTCTCCCTCTCCACCTCTCTCTTTGCTATTGAAGATCTTCAATGCTCACCTCATTACTTGCATTGCAAATCCAATACAATTCTGATTTTACCACTGTAGTTCTAAATCATCTCTCTGTGTTACTGCTATAATTTGGCTTCTCCCCTGTTTCAGGGACAGGGCAGCTGCGCTGAAGCATTTGCTAATTTGGGGCTAGCCTACTGCTGTGCCAGAATGGTTTTTTTCTTCTTCCTGATTGGTTGGGAGTCTTGGTCTGTGTTTATTGGTCTTGGAGTTTGCTGTGTTCTGCTTGATTGGTGTTTCTAATATCTTCTGTCTGTTTTGTGGCACTTTTTTGTCTTGATTGGCTGGCAACATTGTGTTTCCTGTATTGGAGGCTTTTAGTGCAGCTTGGCTCCGAGTAAACGGACGGCCATCATTTATTAGGAAGCTAGGTTTCATCTGGGTGCCTGGTTGTGGTGTGTTTGAGCTGGAGGTATCAGGGGGGATCTGTTTGTGCCCAGGTGTTTGCCTGGCTTGTGGTGTGGAGATTTTTTTGTTTGTGAGTGCAGGCTTCCCCTGTGCATCGTGCCCTGCCACATACATTGGACAGACCAATAGAAGAATAAGTACCTGCCTGGATGAACAAAAAATGCAGTAAAAAAGCTGGAACACACTTCCTCACTAGTCCAACACATGAAAGCAACAGGTCATAGCATCGACTTCAATGGCACCAAAACCCTAGCCGCTATAGAAAACCCCAGCTACATAATTATCAGAGAAGCCATAGAGATTGAAAAAAGACCTGAAAGCATGAACAGAAGAGATGACTCCACCAGTCTGTCAATTATTTGGAAACAGACAGAAGATATTAGAAACACCAATCAAGCAGAACACAGCAAACTCCAAGACCAATAAACACAGACCAAGACTCCCAACCAATCAGGATGAAAAAAAACCATTCTGGCACATCAGTAGGCTAGCCCCAAATTTAAAACAGAAACGGCTGTGAAAATCTGACCTCACCCCTTTCCTAAGAGGTCTGTAGGGGGCGTGCATAAGCGCACCAACGTGCCTACCGTCCCTGTCCTATTGTTTCTCTTATTCTTCTTTTATTTTTCTTATATGTACCCATTTCATGTATTCACAACTATGTATACACTTATACTTATTATCTTGTAAACAATTGGCAAATCAAATAAATCAAATAAAAAATAAATAAAAATCTGACTCACAGACGAACACAATACAGAAGCCTGATGATGGCAGATGAGATTCTGCCGAAATGTTGCTACAACTTTAAAAGCACAACTATAATGACGTGGGAAAATACCCGAACAAAGCTGAATACCATACATGTAAATACCCATGAAAACTTAAGAATATATCTATCTATCTATCTATCTATCTATCTATCTATCTATCTATCTATCTATCTATCTATCTTTGGTTATTTGGGTTTTCTCCCGCATAAGATTGGAAGTATCTAGGCTACGTTTCGATGAAGTCTCATTCATCATCTTCAGGCTTGTGTCTTCTGCTCTGTGCTTCTCATTACTCTGAGAAGTGTGAGCATATCCATTTCTGCGCAATCTGCTTTTTTTTTTGTAAGACTAATTCTTCTGTTGGAACTTTGGGCCCTTTCCACATCTGCATATAAGCTATTCTGGCCACTGTTAGAATGTGTAATATTATATATTTTATCTTTTTCGGATATTGATTTCTGTTTATTCCCAATAGATAGAGTTCTGGCTTGAGTTCAATTTGATGTCCGGTAATCTCTTATATCCATTCTTTGATTTTGGTCCAATCAGTCCTGGCCTTGGGGCATAATCTTATGCAGCCTTTTTTTGGAGATGAAGTAGTCCTCAACTGAGGAACTCAGCTGAGCCCAACATTTCCATTTCTAAGCAAGACCGTTGTTAAATGAGTTTTGGCCCCATTTTGTGACCTTTCTTGCCACAGTTGTTAAGTGAATCACTGCAATTGTTAAATTAGTAACATGGTTGTTAAGTGAATCTGGCTCCCCTACTGACTTTGCTTGTTAGACAGTCACAAAAGGTGATTGCATGACTTCTGGGGCAGTGCAACCGTCATAAATACAAGTCAGTTGCCAAGCAACCAAATTTTAACCACATGAATGTGGAGATGCTGCAAGGATCGTTAGTGTGAAAAGTGGTAATAAATCTTTTTTTTCCAGTGCCTTTGTAACTTTGAACGGTAATTAAATGAATGGTTGTAAGCAGAGGCCCACTTGTAAATCCATTAAACCTGATGGGGCTTGTTTCCTTGTGCATATAAAGATGAAAGCCACCATAATCAAGAATTTCATTCAATCCCTGTATTATTTATTTATTTATTTATTTATTTATTTATTTATTTAATTTTTTAAAGAAATACTTTATTAAGTACAAAAGATTAAAATATACAAATATAGAAGAGTAAAAAATAATAAGTCGTACAAATAAATATCACCACATATTGTATAATAAGACAAATCATATTTCTCTCTAATACATTTGATAGTGATTTAAATATCTCATAAAAGGTATTAAATGACAGTTACTTCCTATCCCTTGTAAACTAACTGTTATCTATACTATATAATACATAATAGACTATTATTATTATTATTGGGTTATAACTATGTGTTTTTATAGATAAGTCCTTTATATAACTTAATCAATATTTATTTATTTAATTAATTTATATTGCCACCTATTCTCCCATGGCAACTCGAAGAGAATTACACAATGTAAAAACCATATTTAAAACAATAAAAATAAAAAAACAATAAAAACTTACAAAAAGAATCAAATAAATTAATAAAGTACAATAGAACAAAATCTGGAAAAGATCAAATAAAAATTACCTCCCAACTCCTTCCCCCCGCCCCGTTGACAGCAGATTGCACTAGCCATTTGATGGGCTCTATCCCACTCTGGGTTCTCCAGGCCCACTGGCAAAACCAGGTCTTCAGTGCACGAATACATGACTCCCTCTCCAAACTTTGTCTTCTATGTATTCAGGATGGGTTCACTCATCATTTGAAACTTGGTGGAGGGATAATCAAAGATGATTGAAAGATCCACCCTGGCTGGTTTATGCAGTATATCATGTAAGTCAAAAAGAGATCACGTGTTAGCTTAACATTATGGATAAATCCAGCAGCCTCAGTTTTGATGGAGTTAAGAGTTCATAGAATACAATTTAATCTGTACCAACTTTTTTTTCTGTATTGCTACAAATGAAACATGTGGGAGTTAACAGAAAGCAGAATATGAACCTACCTGGTAAGGAATGCTGCGTTTCACTGTTCAGTGATTCTTAAGAATGTGACATTCTCAAGGCATCTGTATGTCATAAAGATTTCCAGATAAGTGCAGTTGCTGAAAAATTGGCTAGTTATTAGACTTAGATGACTTAGAATAACTTTATTGTCACTTTAAATGTACCTTAATCGGCATACATTAAAATGAAATTTCATTGCATACAGCTCTTAAAGGGTCTGCACTACATAAACATGACGGATAAAGAAAGAGAGAGGGGGCGGGGAGAGAGAGAGAGAGAGAGAGAGAGAGAGAGAGAGAGAGAGAGAGAGAGAGAGAAAGAAAAAGAAAGAAAGAAAGAAAGAAAGAAAGAAAGAAAGAAAGAAAGAAAGAAAGAAAGAAAGAAAGAAAGAAAGAAAGAAAGAAAGAAAGAAAGAAAGAAAGAAAGAAAGAAATTGCACATATATTATATGACACAGAGAAACAACACAGTCCAGTTTGGATGCATACATGTACATAGCGAGAAAAATGAATCTTGAGGGTTTACCAGACAGATAATAATAGTAATAACAGAATAACAGAGTTGGAAGGGATCTTGGAGATCCGCTAGTCCAACCCCCTGCCTAGGCAGGAAACCTTATACCACTTCAGACAAATGGTTATCCAACATCTTTTTAAAAACTTCCAATGGCACAGGGGAAAAAAGCTGTTACAGAATAGGGTAATATGTCAGGAAATATAGTGAAAAAACAAATTTACTACTGGTAGCTGTATTTCAATAGCGAAAATAAAAGAATGCTGCCCAATATTGTATTTTAGTAGGATGGTATATTGAGGCTGAAGATCCAGATGTCCAGTAAAGATTGTCTACTTTTGTAAGCATTTATCTTTTTTGAAAAATCCTGCATTTATTATTCTCATAAGTTACTCAAAGTGATGAACATACCTAATACAGTACTCTTTCCTCCTCCTATTTTGTCCACAATAACAACCACTCTGTGAGCTAAGTTGGGCTGAGAGAGTGATTGGCCAGTCAGCTTTCATTCTTAAGATGGGACTAGATTTCACATCTCCTGTTTTCTGGCCTGGTGCCTTAACTACTAGCCCATGCTAGCTCTAACACTAGCGTAACCTGAACACAATAACACTGGTATATGATTTTGCTCACATCTAATTTGTATTCTTTTTGTTTTCTTCCTGATCTGATTTATCATCTATCTGTGGTGGCAGAAATTGTGATGGATCAAGAAACACATTCTTTTGAGAATCTTGTCCGATTCCTCTTGATTAATTCCTCTTTAACTGGCAGTCCTTTACTGAAATAATAGCTTTGCTTATTTGTCAAATATTGGCATGATTTGCACACACACACCCTCTGAACTTTAATGTGGGACCATATTAGAATAGCAATTGCTGAATTTCCAAGCTTTCTTTTCCCTCCCACTGAGCATTATATACCAGCAGGAGCAATCATTGCTTATCACCCTCCATAAAACAAAGCAGAGAGAGATTTGGCAACTAAAGATAATCTCTCCAGTTTCATCCCATGCCATGCCCATCTCTCCTGTACCCCATGAAATCACCTGAAATTTTCCCTGAAGATTTATGGATCGGACTCAAGAAAAAAAAATTAACTAATGAGTCAAAATTAATAAACTGACAACTGTGTGTCAGTTCGGAACTGACAGGTAGATCAATAGCAGCTTCCTACTTCATTACATTCCTCCCATTAGTCATTAGATTGATCGATTCATTCATAGATTCATGCATTCATTCATTGATTCATTGATTCATTCATTTCTTAAGATTTTCAGGTTCATAGTCTCCTGGAAGACTGACTGAATGATCTGTAAGTTAGGATGGCACTTGCCTGGGAACTGGGGAGGACAGGGGGGATTCTACCGGTTCTGTCCACCTCTGTAGAACCGGTTTCTCTGAAGAGCAGCAAACAGAGAGCATACATAGAACTGGTTCTATGTCTGCTGATCTTTTGGCCCACCCGCCTACCCAGGCTCTTTCCTGACCTTTATTTCCTGCTTTTTCAACCGCAGCTGCTTTGCACGACACAGCTGCAGTTGAAAAAGCAGGAAAAAAGGGCTTTTTCAACCAGTACGCACTCACGCGCAGCGCTGCTCAGCTGTCCAGGCAGCTAGCTAATGATGATATACACGCGTGCACAACGTAAAATCACCAAACCGGTAGTTACACCGGTCAGATCCCACCCCTGGGGGGGAGCCTTCCCAATTCATTCCCCTCGCTTCATATCTCCCACCAATCAGGAATAACATTGTTTATTTGTTTTCACCATAGGGTTAAAGGACTATTAGTGCACCAGGAAGCTGATCATTTTGCAGCCAAAACCCAAAACATTCACTACCACTTGATGGGTCCATTCTGTGCAAGCCACTTTTAGCCAAAATGGGCACAGAAGGTAAGTATCTGACAAGATGACAGGATATCAATAGTAATATGTTTAAAAAATTAAATGTCACTCTTCTAGGAGATTGATTGATCTGTGTTTTTAAAAACCAACACTCTGACATTTTTATTTCCCAGTTCCTCCAGCACCCCTCTTAACTTCCACTGACCTGTCAGCCAGGACTTTTTTATTATTATTATTTGGTTTGGGGTTTGTCAGTCTTCTAGAAGACCAACACATGTTTGGAAAACCTCAATCCTTCAGGAAATCAGCAACAGCAGAAAAGTATGTACAAGCCAAAGGTCCAGGCTCTCCTGTAGCCCAAGTCGAAGTAGCAACAGAGAACAGTGTTATTTAATTTATTCTCTTGATTTGACTCCCAAACTTTCCTTTCTAAAACAAGTTGTGAGCAGAGTTACCTTTTTAAAAATCTTTATGCACTTCTTTTTAATTTTCCCCCTTTTCAGGTTTATTCTTTATTGTTTTCCCCAAGGAAATAGGGTCACAATAATGATACAGTAGTCAATGATAAACAATTATTTAAAATTGGAGCCAGGAATATATTAATAAATTAAACACTAAAAAAAACAGAAAAAATAAACAGCACTAAAGAACTATATGGCCCATTCAGGTTTCAAAAGCCTCTTAAACAATGATGGCTTCCAATAGTGGAAGAATTAAAGATGAGTTTAAGCTACTTCTGCCTCTCACTGAGATGGAGCCAAAGAGCAAGAGGACATGTTTCTTGCTAATGGCTAGCAAGGGATGTTTGCACTACAGAAACCATGAGCTTGCAAGCCCTGCAGCGTTCAAGGTCTTGTCAATTTGCAACAAACTTGAGGATTTTTAATCAAGGAATTTTTGTATCAAGGCCCAGGAATTGGGACTCCACATTAGAAGTGACTGTTCCAGTTTGGTCTCAGATATCTATTTGCACATATCTGCAAAAGGACTGCTAGCACTATTAATATGAATAAAGATTATTTACTGTGATCACACACTCTGATATTCAGTTAGCATTGGGTTTTTTCCCCAAGATCTTCTGTATAGTGCTCAGTATTAACAGCAGTTACCCAATAGTTCATGCATTAAAAAAGCTCAAATTAGGAGACGAGAATCCCTGTACCCAATAGACCCATGATGGTGAACCTATGGCACACATGTGGAGTGGTATGCAGAGCCATCTGTCCTGGTACGCCAACCGTCGCCCATTGCTCTTCCAGCCAGCTGGTCTTTGCACATGCAGGAGTGCTGGAAACTGGAAGAGCAGCTCCCCCGCATGCATGTGCACACCAGAGGCTGCGCTTCCAGTTGCATGTGCCAGACAGCTGGTCTTCACGTGCACATGCACGCCAGAAACCGGAAGACCAGGTGGCCAACGTGCGCATGCACACTGGGGACTGCTCTTCCGGTTTCCTGTGCTCCTGCACATGCATGCCGGGAGCTGCTTTTCTGGTTTCTGGTGCTCCCCGGCACATGTACGCATGCTCCCATTTCAGCACTCGGTGTCAAAACGATTCGCCAACACTGCAATAGGCCATATGCTACATGTTAGGCTTTCATCACAGGATTAACGGTTACTTTGGCCTTTCGTCCCAATTTTTATACTAAAACAAAGACAGTCAGAGAGTTCTTATATTGTAGAAATGACTGATAAAACATATCCTGGGAATATAATCATAGCCTGCAAAGACAATATAATAAATAGGATCTGCTACCAAATGCTTCAATATGGGAACTGAAACTACCCTTTGATTCTATCTTCTACTGTCCTTGCCCAATTTTCCATTCCCTTTCTGCAGAGAAATCAGCCAATACACAAGAGCCCTTTGGAAACAATTCCCAAACTCTATGTTTTTCCCCACTGATGTTTTTTTCTGCAAATGGTGGCATTTCCCCAAGTTCCTTGATGTGTGTGACTCATTGTGTAATATGAAGGTCCCTAAGAAAACCAAGATTATTATCGGACACTGTCATCATGTCTTTACTTATTTGGACTGTGTAATTTTAATTCACTAACAAACATATTATTACTTTATTGAAGCCATCTTTATTGAAAATGTTTTAATTCTGCTCTTTAACTTTACCATGATGTCCTAGTCAGTTGTCTGTCAGGGGTAAGGATTATTTTATTTTGTAAAATCCAAGACCATATCTTTGCAGGAATTGTTTTTTGAGTGCCATTTTGCATGCTAATTACAAATGAGATTGAAACCAGTGACGAGAGGAACTGGAGCCAAAACTGGGTGAGCCCCCAACCGACCAGAACTCTAGTCTAGTACACCATTTGCTATTCATTTCTGCCTCTCTTTCTCTGTTTGCTCATCCGTTTCTAAACAACAGGGTTTTTTTCACATTGTAACAGAACAAAATTATTGTTTCAGTTTTCCACTTTGCAATTCTTCCAGTGTGGCTTTATGGCACATTGGTAAAGATGAACTCCTATATTTTTTATTTATTTTTGTTTCCTTTTATGTTGTCAAATGAAGGAAGGGTGGGAGGAAGGGAGGAAGGAGGGAGGGAGGAAAGGAGGGATGGAAGGAAGGAATGGAGGGAGGAAGGAGGGAGAGAAGGAGGGAAGGAAGGATTCTCAATAATCATGACTCTTTTGTTATTCTCTTTTTTTTTTTCTAAGAAAGGCAAAACAAACTTTTCATTGTATTTGGTGAAAAAGCAGCTGAAGATTAGGGTCATCAGATAAGCCAGGAACCTATCTAACTCCTCAGATAAGCCAGGAACCTATCTAACTCCTCAGAGCTAGGCAGTTTTCCTGTCCAATAAACTTATTAGTTCCATATTGTGACTTCTTTTTAGCCTGAACAAATGCCAATAGACTTGAACACAGGGAGGATTGATGTACTATTGCCTCTAATCTAATTATATGATTGACTGTTGTTAATCAGGGAGACATTCTCTGATTCAGAAAATGAACAAGAATCTGCTATCCTAACTCTTTTGCAGCTGCCAAGCAATCAATGCCCATCTTTGTAAGATTGAAGTACACATTAGTTCCCCACAGAGATATAGTGAAAATGGGCTCCCAGGAGTCAATCTTCCCTTTTGCAGCATATTAAATTTACAGACTAGAAGCAGCAGTTTGCAAAGTCTTTTGAGATGTCACCATGAGAAACCAACTTGTCTTTAATCTTTACAGATTAAAGATGGAGAAGGAACATCTGAATTCACACAAATGTTCTGTGCAATTGAAGATCCTTATATATATATATATATATATATAATTGGTTTTTAAAAACAAACATAAACAAACAAAACATAAAAACATCAAGCTATCTTCCATAGGTGTACATACAGTGTGCCGGTTGGTTTACAAATTGTTTTGTGCTTCCATTTCGTAGTCTTCAATTACAATTACATTACATATAATCTCATATTGTCAATCAAAAATTAAATACCTTAGTATCATTATTAATCAATCATTTGACTATACTTTTATTCATTCATCTTTTTACAAGATAACCATAATTTACTTAGTTTATTTTATAACAGTTCATATTATCATCCCAAATCTATCCTAAAATCATTTTGTAGATATAATAAGAAAAAAGTACATCTTTATATATTTATTATTTTCTAAAAGTCTACATATTTCATTACTGTACTTTATTGTCTAACCATTGATAGAAAAGATCCCAAATGTTATAAAATTGTTTATCCTCTTGTTCTCTAATTTCAAATGTCAATCTACTCATTTCAGCACATTCCAATATTTTCTTAATGATTTCCTCCTGTGATGGTATCTTCTCATTTTTCCAGTTTTTAGCAAATACAATCCTAGCTGCTGTTAATACATTTACAATCAGGTATTTCAAGTCTTTACTATATATTTCAGGTAAAATTCCCCCCAAAAAATCTCTGGTTTCGAGTCTATATGTTTTTTGTCATTTTTTCCAACCACATGTGGATTTTAGTCCAGTATTTTTTAGCATCTGCACAAGTCCACCACATATGGTAATATGAGCCAGGTGTCTGATGACATTTCCAACATTTTTCGGATTTATTCTTGAACATTCTTGCTATTCTTGTCGGGGGGAAATGCCACCTGTAAAACATCGTATACAAATTTTCTTTATATGCTGTTGACATTGTCATTTTATAATTTTGAGACCACAATTTTTGCCATTTCTCTAAATCAATCCCATATCCAAAATTCTTCCCCCAAGCAATCATAGTTTCTTTAACTTGTTCTTCTTCTAGTTTAATTTCTAATAAATATCCATACAATTTTTTAATCACCTTTTCATCAGTACCTGTCAAAATCTTATCTAAATCAGTCAATTTATCAAAGAAACCTTCTGTTTTAGAATCTTTATCATACCTTGAATGTATTTGCGCATATGAAAACCAATTCATCTTCATACCTTGTTCCTCTAGTTTTTGCATAGATTTAAGTTCACCCTTTTCATTCAGTATTTCACCATTTCTAACTGTTTGTTCCTTTTTGTATATTATAGGATACAAAAATGCTTCAATAGTCGATAACCAGACTGGAATTTTCAAATAACATTGTCTTTTAATCTTCTCCCAGTTTAACCACAGAGACTCCCGTGCAATTGAAGATCCTTCTATGCCCATAGAGAGAATAATGGGTTATAGATATGTAGATTATTTAAGAACTCATGTTGAACACATGCAGAAAACAGTGTGATCTGATCCCACTTCTCCTTTTCAGTATCCTCCATAATGCAAAGAGGTTTCCTTCCTGGCATTCATGGAGCTGTCCAGCCTGATTCCATCCAAGCAGCTATTGACTTCATTCATTCATTCGTTCATTCATATTTTACATTTCTGAATTGCCCATCTCCCTCAAAGAGGGACTGTGGACAGTGTGCGGTAAAACATCACCAATAAAACAGTATATAAAAATTAAAATGTTAAAGTTAAAAATTTTAAATTATTTTTTTAACTATATTATTTTTTAAGAAAGTAAGAATAATTAAACCCTCTTAACAATTGACCAAGATCAAGACAAAAAGAAGGTTAGTACCATTGGTGATCATCAGCATTCAGAGTTCATTTATTTCCTGAAATTGAAATCCAGATTTTTGAAAGTCTACCCTTTCTACCCTCTTTTGCATACAGATTCTATAGTATGCCACATGAAATCTTTGCTGTCATTTTAAATCATAGTACTGTATATATTATTTAGTTTTATTGTGCAACAATCCCATTATCATGGGTTCTGGTTTGGCAACACAGGCACAGAAGACTGCTAAAGTTTCCATGAGTTAAATTCACAAAATTCACAGAAATTCACAAATCTGTAGAATTACAATTATGCACTTTTAGTCATATACTTCTGTTCCTAATCAACACAATGCAGAATTATTTAAAAGCACCTTTAGTGCAATTCGTGGGGTGTGAAATATGATTGTGATTTGGCCTCAGCTCTACTATGTATTGGGTATTTATTCTGGTTGGCTATTTTGTTTTGTTCTTTGTTTTACCTCGTGTTAGTTACCAAGGCTCCCAATTGTGAGTTGGGCAGCCATATAAATTGCTTACATAAGTAAACAACCAAACAATATCACAACTAATACAGCTATAATAAATCAAATTTTGCAGCTCCAAAAATTCCTGCTGGATTTGCAATCTTCAGAATACACAGCACATCTTTCAATAGCTGAGTCTACAAGGTAAAAAAATGAGTCAAAAATATATCCCAACTATAAACCCTTATTGTTTTTAAGGATGGCTGCAGTCTGCTGCCTCTTTGTGAACGGAGATATTAGCAATTTCAACCATTCCCCTAATCAATTTCTTTTTTATTGACAGTTTGCAAAAGTCAGGAAAACAAAACTTAAATTATTATGACATGCACTCTCCATTCTCCCCAGAATTCTATATACAGCATGTCTATAACATCCCAGCAAATAAGAATCTAAAATATAACATCAGTTGTCTGATAGCAAGCTAAAGCTTATGGCAGGAAGTCTTTTGCAAACCTTGTGATCAAAGTACTATAGTAAAATACCTGCTTGGCAACCATTCCAGGAAAACTATTTCCTAAGAAATTCTATCAACTGTATACAAGTAGGATTTACCATGAAAAGGATGCAGGAAGTCTTTTAGTATGTGTATAATCTCAAATCATCTGGGTGAAACAAAACAGGCTATTTTATGTATGTTATTTTGAGGAAAAATTGATAAACGAGATATTTAAAATGATTAACACCAGCAAGCAAGTTAAAACCCAAAAATGTAATCTAATTACTCTGCTAATCTGTATGAACTCTTCATTGGATTTCACCTCTGCCACCAAAGGAGCAACAAATAGATGCATAAGAAGTTTTGCCTTTAAGTAAAGCACCGTAAAATCCATTTGAAAATGGATTATGCTAAATGAAAGTCATTCTATCAGATCTATAAAGCCAATGTATCAAATGTAGCAGAAACGGATTAGCTATGCTACGTATAAGATTTATTCAGTTGTTAAGTAAGAGATTTCATGTCTGGTTTAAAAAAAGAATACTGTGATTGAATGATTTTTCAAGGGCCAGTGAATTACAGCTTTTAATGACATAGGTTTGCAATAAATCATTGTTTGTTAGATCCATAGCCATAGCTGAACAAGTCATAATGGTTAAGATTCACAAATCATGCTGAGCCACATTTATAAATCCTAAAATTCTAAGCAAAAAGTGAGGCACTTTATTAATTAATCTGAGGATGCAATGACTGTGATTTTATTCAGTGTCACAAAACCTTCCCAGACTCTCTAGGGAAAATTCACTCTGCAATAACACACTACATTACAAAGTTGCTGCAAGGAAGCAAATCAGTTTACCTTTTCCCAGAAATGGGAAAATCCACTTTAACGATTAGTTTAAATTTATACAAACATCATACCTAAGGTCACATCCATACCGTATGTCATCATCATATCAATTAGATATACACACATTTAGAGAAAATAAACACAAAAAGTTTCTTCTTCCCTGCACTTCCCCTCATATAGGTAAAAATCTTCCTGTACAAAGCCCTTAAATGAATTCTATCAGAAGATAAGGATTCCCTTCACATGTTATTTCATCCAGATCTGGCAAACAATAAAGAAGTTTGGAGAAAAAAAAAATTTTTTTTTTAAATCAGATTTTAAAATCTATTCATTGATTCTTTGCCAAATTATGCCAACTGAGATATTCATATTGAATTATGGGCTTGGGAGTTCATTGCCACTGTGGCAAGCATGGATCTGACCAAGGTTATCACTCACTCAGCTCACAGCAGTGGTCACACTTTAGATCTGGTTTTTTATTTGGGTCAGTAGTGAAATGATCTGGAATTGTGGGGGGAGATATTTTCATCAATTCTTGCCATGGTCAGATCACTCTCTGTTAACCTTGTAATAACCATTTGTCTGAAGTGGTGTAGGGTTTCCTGCCTAGGCAGGGGGTTGGACTAGAAGACCTCCAAGGCCCCTTCAAACTCTGTTATTCTATTCTATTCTAATGCTCTGCAGCTATACTATACAGCAGCCCTGCTGCAGAAAGAAGGACCTATGCAGACAACTTGGGCCAGGCACCAAATGGGTCCTCAAAGGTTTCAAAAACAAATTGGGATTGTTCCTGAAACTTTATTAAATGGTTTGGCTGAGACTTAGTTGCTGCTTGGAATGACAATGGCCTTAGATAGAAGTGAAGAAATACTGGAATACAATCAGACAATGGCTAGAGGAAATTATAAATCAGAAAATTGAATTTAATCCACAATTTTTATTAGGTATAATAACACAAAAATGTAGTAATTATATTACATATACTAACAACTGCAAGGATTTCGTATGCACAGCTTTAGAAGGAGAAAAGAATACCATCAGAAGGCATAGTTATAAAGAAAATAATAGATTGTATAGAGATGGACAGGCTAATGTTGAAATTAAAAGACAAAGAAGATTCAATATATTATAGAGCCTGGGATGTCTGGTATGAGTGGTTTAGAAATAAAACGAAAATAAAATGGCAGTTAGGAAAAGAATGAGGAAGTATGTAAATATGTATATATGTTATAGAAAAGATTGAAGTGTAAGATGAAATATATTGATTTGTAACAAGAGTAAGATGTAATGGTAATGGAATAAGTAATCATATATTGAAAAATGTAAGGAAATGTACAAGATGTCTTGATGTTGATAACAATGCATATAGTTTTATTTTATGTTTTTAAACTTTGGAAAATTAATAAAAAAAAAATTAAAAAAAGAATTGTGACTGTGTGGATTGTCCAGATCCAGGGCCCCCTCTGGATATTGAAATAAAGAGATGTCTAAAAAATTGCTGAAGCAAGACAGAGAATGAATCCAACCATGCACAAGTAAGAAGTGTTCTTAATGTTTACCTCATGGTGACAAGAGACACAAATTTAAACTATTTTCCTTCTCTTGCCGCAAATATAAAAAGCCAACCAGCAGCCCTGTTAAGGTGAATTGGTCTCTTCTGCCTAAGGAAGAACTGGAAAAGCAGTTGTATGGCCACTGTGAGGATTATTTTATCTGTTATCTACTGTTGCTTGAAATTGATCTCTAGCTGTGCAAGTACTACAAAGTTAATGGAGTCTATTCTTGCTTGGGTATTAAGAGAGAGTTTGAATTCGTAAGTGCTGATGAAGTGGACCAAGTGGACCCTTTGTTTTAAATCTGTTGTTCTCAGCTGGTTGAACCTTCCAAGAATGTCACAAGTGGTTCGATGTGCATGACATTAGATTCTTATTTGACTCTGTAAATTATTTTATTCTTCCTTACCGGAGTATGTCTTTAAACCATGCTTTAATTCTGTTGCATTATTCAATTCAATTCTTTCTTTCTGAAAGCTCAGCTCAACACCATTCTTACTCTCTGGCTACCCTTCCTTATATGGACCAAAAAGAGATTCTTGTTTTCTCTACAAAGCTAAAACTTGCAATAGCACTAGCTATTCTTTATGGTAACATTAGAAATAATAACAAGGAAATTGCAAACGCCAGCCTTTTATTATCTTCTCTAAAGATATAATCCAAAGAACCTGGAATAGCTCAAAGAGGTAAGAATCATTTGGACAGAAAATAGCTTTATTTCAATATCACTCTGCTAGCTTGACAATTTTGCTAATTCATTCATTAATAACAACCCTGAACTTAGCTTACTCCCCAGGACTCATAAAATTCATTAGGGAGCAATAGTCTTAAAGAGAAAGAAAGCATGAGGAAAATAACATTTTCAATGTGACTTTAACTAGGAATCTGGCTCTATTTTATTAATACTTCATTGATGCAGGGAAAAATATATTTTCCCATTGTAACATAAACTGCAATTGACTCCTTTGCATTGTCAGCTACTTGTGAAATTGCCTTGGTGGCAGGGGTGGGTTTCTACCAGTTCTGTCCCCCTCTGTAGAACTGGTAGCTCTGAAGAGCAGCAGACATAGAACCGGTTCTATGTCTGCTGCTCTTTTGGGCCACCCACCTGCCCAGGCTCTTACCTTTATTTCCTGCTTTTTCAACCGCAGCTGCTTTGAGCGACACAGCGTGACACAATTCTTCTATACAAGAATAGAAGTCTTAATTTCAGATTGCTGCTTTCCTTCACAGGCTAAATGAAGGTGCAAAAAAAAAAAAAAAAATCCCCAGCACTTCAGAAATCCTTGTGGCATTTGAATAGAATCGTGTCGATGTGTTTGTCTGCCAATATTATATAATTCACAAGATGCTTGAAATTGTTGAGACATTGAAAAAGGTGGGTTGAACTGGACAATGGATTTAGTAGTACTATCCCATCTGCTTGCCCTAGTGACTCATTTAGCATCTGATGATTCTGTTTGCATAATTATAGAATGAAGAGGAGGCTGCAATATATCACCCAAATAAAAACATGCAATAATGTGTAAAGAGTGTAATTATTTGGCTTCCTAATTAAATCTGGCAGGACTTTCCTCCCAGTTATGACTTTGGTTAAATGATTCCATCAAACCATAACATTCAATGACTCATTAAGAGACTCAGATTCAATAAGCAAAACTATATGTAGATGTTAGTTGAATCCTGATTCTTCTTAAAATACCCTATAACTCATGTTTAATCACCTCCCATTGACAGTTTTCTCTCATTCTCTAATTCAGGGGTCCCCAAACCCACTCATCCCCCCCCTCCAGTCTGTGGACTGTCACTGGGCTGCAGCATGCTTGAAACTGTGCCTTGCAAACAAGCAAAGCCCTATCTGTGGGAGGTAGGCAGCACGCAAAACTACGCCCCTTCCAATGGGAAAAACTCTCTCCACAGAACTGGTCCCTCATGCCCAAAAGCTTGGGGACTCCTTCTCTAATATCAAACATACCAACTTTGCACTTTGGGGGATAATTTTTTCCACTTAGTTCTGTGGAAAATAAAGTAAAAAGGACATATTAACTACTCAAATGTTGTGGGTTTTTTGTTATACAGTATTTTTGATTCAGTAAAGAATACTTTGGACACTGGGCTACTTCTCAGATAGAGTCAATGAGAAGATCATATTATTGAGAAAGTGCATATTAAAAAATTAAACAGATAAGACCTACTTTTATTTAAAAAAAACCTCTAATCTGCATCTGTATATGTTTGCAGGATTTTCTTTTCTGTAGCTGTTTTTAATAGAAAAAGGCCAAGAATTTACACTGAAATTTTGAAGAGGGTACTGTGCTTAGCACTGAATTTATCCATCTGTATGTGTGTGGTGTAGGTATGGTTAGTATTTATATAGCTGTCACTAATCACAATACATCTTTCCTCACTAATTTCCAAGCAATCTCTTTTCTTCTTGTAAAAAGCAAATAATTCAGATCTTCAAGACAAATAAATAAATAAAAATCCTGCTACATTTGCCACTAGTATTTTAAACTTTTTGAGCAAATGCTATAGACGAACTGATCAATATCAACCTTGATATTGTTCTCCCTACTAAGTATGGTGGTTTGACATTGAAATGAGACACAGGGAACTGTCTCTGAGAAAAATGCCAACCCTGAGAGAACTCAGGTAGCAGTATTTATTGAGAAAACACACAAGCAAAATATACAGTATGCATAT